>NW_027361859.1:9642500-10842500 GCF_039654945.1 Dendrobates tinctorius | reverse complement strand
ATATACACTGCTCAAAAAATAAAGGGAACACTTAAACAACCGAATATAACTCCAAGTAAATCAAACTTCTGTGAAATCAAACTGTCCACTTAGGAAGCAACACTGATTAACAATCAATTTCACATACTGTTGTGCAAATGGAATAGACAACAGATGGAAATTATTGGCAATTATCAAGACACCCTCAATAAAGGAGTGGTTCTGCAGGTGGGGACCACAGATCACATCTCAGTACCAATGCTTTCTGGCTGATGTTTTGGTCACTTTTGAATGTTGTTTGTGCTTTCACACTTGTGAAACAGCATGTGAAACTGATTGTCAAACTGTGTAGCTTCTTAAGTGAAAAGTTTGATTTCACAGAAGTTTGATTTACTTGGAGTTATATTCGGTTGATTAAGTGTTCCCTTTATTTTTTTGAGCAGTCTATGAAAGCCTACGGATGGGAAAATGCCCCCCAAAAGCATCATATCCAGAGGAAAAAAGCCTGTATATGGAGACATTGGCCTCAAATATCTCCTGTCTTGTTGTTCTTACAAACAATCTTTTCTAAAAGCATCAAACTTCTGTGTGTGACTCAGACCTGAGATCTAACGTGATAGAAGATTACAGTGCGGGGAAGACGGGAAACCTTCATATAGACGGCCGGTGGGGATGGAGTCAGTGACGGACTCTGGCCAAATATGTTTCTAGAGCCGTAGTAGAAGATGAAGATGTCGTCCTCATCATGAAGTAGTTATTTCTCCTGTCACGTGTAATGAATATCTCCTGCAGTATTGCTAATGCCGATTCCAGTGTCGGGAAATGAGACGAGAATTAGCGTTATGGAAGATGAGTCTATGAGAAACGTATTCAGCTCCGACTCCGAGGAGGAAACTGCTTGTTGTCTGTGGCCTAAATATATAGGTTTTATTAGTAGATGTAAAGAAGGAAACGAAATACTGTAAAATAATAAAAATACCATTGCTGCTTGGGTCCCCGCCAGTCTCTGTATTTTCTGGTCAGCCCCAACGATCTTGTGTTTCCTAGAGCCAATCAGTTGCCGAAGCAGTGAGTAACAGCTTGTGTTCCAGTCCATACAAGATGAATACAACATCTACACATTCTAGCTCCTCATATGTTTCCATTTTCATCTCCAGTAATTGTATTATTACATAGAATTTTTTATGATGTTACATCGGCTCATCTTCTCATTCAGGTCTCTACAATATCGGATCCTCTCAGTGAAGATCTTCTATATAAAATAATTTTTCTGAATTACAGATGGATATGGTCAGGGACGAGATGGTGGAGAGGATATTACACCTCACCCTAGAGATCCTCTTCCGGCTTACTGGAGAGGTGAGAGATTCTGATGACGTCATGTGGCGCCCCCAGGAGTATGGTCGCCACACTGGCTTTGCCTTCCTCCAGGGGAGGGTAATGCCAGGCTTGGAGGCAATGATGGGTCTCTCTCACAGTCAATCCATACATGCAACACAGTTCCACTCCTGGCCAGCAGGGGGAGCTCTGACCCAGGATTCAGGGGAGGAGTGCTCTCTGTGGGCCAGGAGGAAGGGGAGTTAGTTAGTCTGCGGAGGGTGAAGTGTGCAGACGTGTAGGAGAAGCTGGAGGTTGAGCTGCGGAAGGCGAGCTCCCTCAGCTTAAGAGCGCAAGGACTGGTCTCCACGGTGGTACGGATACTAACGGTCCTGCCACAGATACCAGAGGAGTAGGAGGCTGTAAATGCCCTACTCCCATCTAAGACTTGAGGCACAACAGCAAAACGGATAGAGAGCCAGAGATTCAGAGAGAGAGAGAGGAGTCCCAGAGAGAGAGGCTACAGCTGTCTGCCATGCAAGTGGGGTTCTAGGAACATCTGACAGGAGGAACTTTAGAGCACTGAGTACTGGAGTGCTTCACACCACACAAGCGCTAGGAAGGAGACTGCACAGCCCGTCTGTGAGAGAGAATCCCTGAGTTGCTTCCAGGCTAGCCTGCTCCAATACTATCTGTAATCAGGACCCTGGACTGCAGTTATCAAGTAAAGGTACAGAAATTGCACCCCGCTGTGTCGTGTCTGCTTCCTACCCTATCGGCACTGCTACATCCCCATGCCAACCACCTATACACTGCCCTGGGGTTACAGCTTCACCTGTGGGGAGCTACACCATCTAAGCTGTGACACACCATCAGCCCCAGAGGATCTGCACGCAGCATTGGCTAACATCTTACTTGCCAAACACCACTGGTGGCGTCACAAACTTTCCTTATAAACTACATTACAAACATCACCGCCATTGATATTGGGCCCCAGAGCCATGGACCGGGTCACCGCTGCTGTGACACATCCCCCTGACACCGGCCCGATACCGAGTACCCCACAGCCCTGAGTGAAGCCAGCGAGGGCGACCCAGTCACATTACATCATTCTTATCTATGGGAATAACAGATGGACAGAACTGGAGAGGTGAGGACTCTGGAAATGTCTGTAGTGAGATTTATTAATGTGTCTCTCCATAACCAGGATTACACAGTAGCGAAGAAGACCTCTAGTGATCGCTGTCAGGACCCTGTGTCTGAGGGATGGGGAAGACCCCTGAGCCCAATCACGGGGCCTCCACCGCACCGCCTGATACATGAGGACATCAATGACCAGAAGATCCTAGAACTCACCTACAAGATAATTGAGCTGCTGACTGGAGAGGTGACATTGCTGGGAATGCTGGGACATTATACAGTAATGCTGTGAAGGGATCGGGGGGATGACGGTATCATTGTATGTATCAGGTTCCTATAAGGTGTCAGGATGTCGCTGTCTATTTCTCCATGGAGGAGTGGGAGTATTTAGAAGGACACAAAGATGTATACAAGGATGCCATAATGGCGGTTCCCCAGCCCCTCACATCACCAGGTAATAGACAGGACTAAATACACACGGTCTATAATTATCTGTATGTAAAGAATGAATTCAGTCCCTGTATGTGTTTCCTTCAGATTTATCCAGTAAGAGGACAACACCAGAGAGACGTCCCCGTCCTCTTCTTCCACAGGATTGTAAACAAGAAGATCCCAGTGTTCCTCAGGATCATCAGGTAGATGGAGAGAAGGTGTCATGAGATCTCCCCTATGATGTGTAGATGGCTGTGGAGATGGCAGGATTAGATGTGATCATACAGTGGGGGAAATAAGTATTTGATCCCTTGCTGATTTTGTAAATTTGCCCACTGACAAAGACATGAACAGTCTATAATTTTAAGGGTAGGTTAATTTTAATATTGAGAGACAGAATATCAAAAATAAAATCCAGAAAATCACATTGTATAAATTATATAAATTTATTTGCATTTTGCAGTGAGAAATAAGTATTTGATCCCTCTGGCAAACAAGACCTAATACTTGGTGGCAAAACTCTTGTCAAGCACAGCAGTCAGACTTTTTTTTTGTAGTTGATGATGAGGTTTGCGCACATGCCAGGAGGAATTTTGGTCCACTCCTCTTTGCAGATCATCTCTAAATCATTAAGATTTTGAGGCTGTCGCTTGTCAACTCGGAGCTTCAACTCCCTCCATAAGTTTTCTTTGAGATTAAGGTCTGGAGACCGGCTAGGTCACTCCATGACCTTAATGTGCTTCTTTTTGAGCCACTCCTTTGTTGCATTGGGTGTATGTTTTCGGTCATTGTCTTGCTGAAAGACCCAGCCACGACTCATTTTTAATGTCCTGGTGGAGGGAAGGAGGTTGTCACTCAGGATTTTATAGTACATGGCTCCATCTATTCTTATATTGATGAGGTGAAGTAGTCCTGTGCCCTTAGCAGAGAAACACCCCCAAAACATAATGTGTCCACCTCCATGCTTGAGAGTGGGGACAGTGTTCTTTGGTGAGTTGAGTTAATGCGAAAGAGCTCAATTTTTGTCTCATCTGACCACAGCACCTTCTCCCAATCACTCACAGAATCTTCCAGGTGTTCATTGGCAAACTTCAGACGGGCCTGCACATGTGCCTTCTTTAGCAGAGGGACATTTCGGGCACTGCAGGATTTTAAATTTTACGGCGTAATGTGTTACCAATGGTTGTCCTGGTGACTGTGGTCCCAGCTGCCTTGAGATCATTAACAAGTTCCCCCGTGTACTTTTAGGCTGATCGCTCACCTTCTTCATATTAAAGGATACCCCACGAGGTGAGATTTTGAATGGTGCCATAGATCGATATTGATTGACAATCATTTTGTATTTCTTCCATTGTCTTACTTTTGCACCAACAGTTGTCTCCTTCTCACCCGTCTTACTTTATGCTGTTGTAGCCCATTCCAGCTTTGTGCAGGTCTATGATCTTGTCCCTGACATCCTTATAAAGCTCTTTGGTCTTTCCCATGTTGTAGAGGTTAGAGTCTGACTGATTAATTGAGTCTGTGGACAGGAGTCTTTTATAAAGGTGACTATGTAAGACAGCTGTCTTTAATGCAGGTAACGAGTTGATTAGGAGCGTCTAACTGGTCTGTAGGATTCAGAACTCTTAATGGTTGGTAGAGGATCAAATACTTATTTCTCACTGCAAAATGAAAAATAAATTTAGATAATTTATACAATGTGATTTTCTGGATTTTATTTTTGATATTCTATCTCTCAATGTAAAAATTAATCTACCCTTAAAATTATAGACTGTTCATGTCTTTGTCAGTGGGCAAACTTACAAAATCAGCAAGGGATCAAATACTTATTTCCCCCACTGTAGATCTGTCCTCTCCATCTGTCTGTAAATTTTACAATATTTGTTTCAGGATGAAGATCTGACCCATATTAATACTACAGAGACATATGTGAGGGGTGATGAGCGATGGAAAGAGGAGATTCCTACATATGACTACCCAGGTGAGTAGTGACCACTAAATGCAGAGAAATCACTGATTCTTCTCAGTCACCGGCTGTGGCTGCTTTATTGATGGTGTCATCCATATCATGGAGAACAGCAAGGTTTACCCGTACAGGCCTCCAAACAAATGCACTATCAGGATGCAGTGGACCCATATAATAAAGATGGCAACACAGGTGCAAGAATACCAATCAAGCAACTTCTCGCAGCCTACCAATACATGGAGGGGGCGGTTGCCTGGTATGTTGATGCACAAAACAACTTGTATGCGGCGCTGTTCACACTAAGGCCATGCACAGCGTCCAGGCCAGCCTAGTACCAACACCCTTCTATTAGCTCAGGCGGGCTGCCTGGCGCTAACAAAATGCATGCCGTGTGAACAGACACCCCGAATAAAAAGTGCAAAAAACACATTTAAAAAAAATGTGGAGTATTAGCTGATATTTTGGCCAAAATACGTGAGCCCGTAACCTACGTCAAAGATCTCCACGTTTTTATTCGGGGTGCAGCTGGGCCCATTTGATCTTGTAAACTGCGGTGTCTGTTCACACGGCATGCATTTTGTTAGCGCCAGGCAGCCCGCCTGAGCTAATAGAAGGGTGTTGGTACTAGGCTGGCCTGGATGCTGTGCATGGCCATAGTGTGAACAGCGCCGCATACAAGTTGTTTTGTGCATCAACATACCAGGCAACCGCCCCCTCCATGTATTGGTAAGCTGCGAGAAGTTGCTTGATTGGTATTCTTGCACCTGTGTTGCCATCTTTATTATATGGGTCCACTGCATCCTGAAAGTGCATTTGTTTGGAGGCCTGTACGGGTAAACCTTGTTGTTCTCTTGCTGTTTTCCATTATTGGAGGATTTTCAAGTCCTCTTTTTGTACTGTGCTGTATTAGTGTCATCCATATCACAATCGTGTGATCACCATTTTGCCTCTAGACCACAACCTTCTCCTCCACCAAAACTGTTCAAATAACTTTGGTCATTGAAAGCCCTTTTTTATAGAACTTACAACTTGGAGGATCCACCTACCTCCTGGGATTAGGAGACGCTGACCGTTACCTGCCCAGATCTATAAACTATAAAGCCAAATGACAGTGTACGTAGAATGTGCTGACAGGTTAGAAAATCACTTGAAGAAAGATATGATGGGCCTGTAATAGAATGCAGATGGTAATGATGCTGTTGGCTTCCTAGATCCCTGATATCTTATTGGATGAATCTCCCTTCTCTCCCTTATGTGCTGCTGAATGTTCTCATATGGTTCCTACAAGACCAAGTCCAGTCTTTTTGGCCAAACTTCACTTTCATGATTGACAACATTGAATGTGCAGTGAGGCCAAGTGTGAATTTCTGTACAATAACAACAGAGTTTCCCTTTATCCTGACTTTTCAGTTTCTTTTAAAACCAACTAACTTCAAACAGGATTGTGATAAACTACATAAAAAACATTACCCCTGTGCCATGATATATCTGTAAGCTGTGCGTGGCTGATGGCTGTAATGTACATTTATTCTCCCCTGCAGGAGATGTGTTGGCATGGCTCCAGCCCTGGTTTCATGGATTCACTCCACGTCATAAATTACATTATGTTTTCAATCCTAAGGAATTCAGATTACTGCACAATCTCTCCTGAAATGAGGAGCACTAATACTTTCACTAGTTTTCTGTTCAGGACTCATAGTAGCTCCAATGGTCCACCATTAATGAGTGCAACTCCGGTTTAGGGCTCATACTCACTTGCAAGAATAAAAAAAATCGGATTGCACTCGGACCAATGTTATTCAATAGATGACATCTCATTTGTGAGGTTTTTTCTCAGCTGAAATCGGACTGAGAAAAAAATTGCAGCAAGTCAATGGGTGCGAGAAAACCATGCGAGTGCTGTCCAATTTTTACGCTCCAGTGTCCTTTGAAAAGCCAGCAATTCGTGTCCGGCTACTGTAAAATCACACTGACAGCTCACAAAACAATAGATATATACACATAGAATACACATGTGTCTATCGTTGCAAATTGAATAGTTCTCCCTTTAATTTTTTCATATATCTAATATATAAAGCTCAATGTGTGTGTGTGTGTGTGTGTCCAGGATAGGCAGGGCCGGCGTTAGGGGCAGGCAGACCAGGCAGCTTCCTAGGGCCCCCGCTCCCCCAGGGGCCCCCAGCTAGCGGCACATCACACAGCTGCTATAGGGCCCCTTGAAGCAGGGGGCCCGCTTTCCCCCAGTGCCGACTCCCCCCGCCACCGCATTGAACTATACCGGCGACTGCCAGTACAGTTCAAAACAATAATGGAGGAGAGAGCGTCAGCCAACGCTCCCTCTCCCATCATTCCCCGCTCTGCCTCTGACACAGCGGGTGCGCGATGACATCATCGCACTCTCACTGTGTGCCGGCAGAGCAGGAGACAGGAGCAGCCAGCAGCGCGGGCACAAGGAGAAGGTGAGAATAGTTTTTTGTTTTTTTTTAATATATCAGTGTGAGTACTGGACTGTGGGGCCATTCTGGGGGGGAGCGGCTATATGCTATGCTGGGCTATACTCTGTGCTGGGCTATATACTATGGTGGCATTGGTGGGCTTTATACCATGCTGGGCTGTATACTGTGCTGGGTTATATACTATTGTGGCATTGGTGGGCTATATACCATGCTGGGCTATAAACTATGGTGGGCTGCATACTATGCTGGGCTATATACCATGCTGGGCTGTATACTGTGCTGGGCTGTATACCATGCTGGACTGTATACTATGGTGGGCTATATACCATGCTGGGCTGTATACTATGGTGGGCTATATACTATGCTGGGCTATATACAATGCTGGGCTGTATACTGTGCTGGGCTATATACTATACTGGGCTGTATACTGTGCTGGGCTATATACTATACTGGGCTGTATACTGTGCTGGGCTGTATACTGTGCTGGGCTGTATACTATGCTGGGCTGTATACTATGCTGGGCTATATACTGTGCTGGGCTATATACTGTGCTGGGCTCTATACTATGCTGGGCTCTATACTATGCTTGCTGGGCTCTATACTATGCTGGGCTATATACTATGGTGGCATTGGTGGGCTTTATACCATGCTGGGCTGTATACTGTGCTGGGTTATATACTATTGTGGCATTGGTGGGCTATATACCATGCTGGGCTATAAACTATGGTGGGCTGCATACTATGCTGGGCTATATACCATGCTGGGCTGTATACTGTGCTGGGCTGTATACCATGCTGGACTGTATACTATGGTGGGCTATATACCATGCTGGTCTGTATACTATGGTGGGCTATATACTATGCTGGGCTATATACAATGCTGGGCTGTATACTGTGCTGGGCTATATACTATACTGGGCTGTATACTGTGCTGGGCTGTATACTGTGCTGGGCTATATACTATGCTGGGCTGTATACTATGCTGGGCTATATACTGTGCTGGGCTATATACTGTGCTGGGCTCTATACTATGCTGGGCTATATACTATGCTGGGCTATATACTATGCTGGGCTCTATACTATGCTGGGCTATATACTATGGTGGCATTGGTGGGCTTTATACCATGCTGGGCTGTATACTGTGCTGGGTTGTATACTATTGTGGCATTGGTGGGCTATATACCATGCTGGGCTATAAACTATGGTGGGCTGCATACTATGCTGGGCTATATACCATGCTGGGCTGTATACTGTGCTGGGCTGTATACCATGCTGGGCTATATACAATGCTGGGCTTTATACTGTGCTGGGCTATATACCATGCTGAGCTGTATACTGTGCTGGGCTATATACTATACTGGGCTGTATACTGTGCTGGGCTGTATACTGTGCTGGGCTATATACTATGCTGGGCTGTATACTATGCTGGGCTATATACTGTGCTGGACTATATACTGTGCTGGGCTCTATACTATGCTGGGCTATATACTATGCTGGGCTCTATACTATGCTGGGCTCTATACTATGCTGGGCTCTATACTGTGCTGGGCTATATACTATGGTGGCATTGGTGGGCTTTATACCATGCTGGGCTGTATACTGTGCTGGGTTATATACTATTGTGGCATTGGTGGGCTATATACCATGCTGGGCTATAAACTATGGTGGGCTGCATACTATGCTGGGCTATATACCATGCTGGGCTGTATACTGTGCTGGGCTGTATACCATGCTGGACTGTATACTATGGTGGGCTATATATCATGCTGAGCTGTATACTATGGTGGGCTATATACTATGCTGGGCTATATACAATGCTGGGCTGTATACTGTGCTGGGCTATATACCATGCTGAGCTGTATACTGTGCTGGGCTATATACTATACTGGGCTGTATACTGTGCTGGGCTGTATACTGTGCTGGGCTGTATACTATGCTGGGCTATATACTGTGCTGGGCTATATACTGTGCTGGGCTATATACTGTGCTGGGCTCTATACTATGCTGGGCTATATACTATGCTGGGCTGTATACTATGCTGGGCTCTATACTATGCTGGGCTCTATACTGTGCTGGGCTATATACTATGCTGGGCTGTATACTGTGCTGGGCTGTATACTATGCTGGGCTGTATACTGTGCTGGGCTATATACCATGTGGTGCTGGGCTATATACCATGATGGGCTATATACCATGTGGTGCTGGGCTACATACCATGCTGGGCTATATACCATGGTGGGCTGTGCTATATACCATGTGATACTGTGCTATATACCATGGTGGGCTGTTCTATATACCATGGTGGTGCTGTGCTTTATACTATGCAGCTGAGTTATATACCAAGGGGGTACATTTTACATTATAATCTATGGGGGAGGCTGTGTTATATAATATGGGGGCTTACATTATATTCTATGGGGAGGTGGGCAGTATTTTATTCTATTTGGGGCTACATTACATTCTATGGGGGGCTGTATTATATTTATTATATTCTATGGGCGGTGATTGCATCATACTCTATGAGGGGGCTACATTATACTATATGAGGAGGCTACATTGTATTCTATGGGGGGGCAGCATTATCTGTGGGGGCTAGATTATATTGTATGGGGGCTTTATTATATTCTATGGGGGCTGCATTATACTATATGAGAAGGGCTACATTATACTATATAAGGGGCTGCATTATACTCTATGAGGGGGTTGCCATATATTCTATGGAGGGGCTGCATTATATTCTGTGGGGGGTTACATTATATTCTGTGGAATAGCTGCATTATACTCTGAGGGGTAGCTGCATTATGCTCTAAGGGGTGGCTGCATTATACTATAAGAGGGGGGCTGCATTATATTCTATGGGGATTACATTATATTGTATGGCGGGGCTGCATTATAATCTGTGGGGTGGCTGGATTATGCTCTATGTGGGCTGCATTATACTGTATTGAGGACTATGGGGAATACATTATATGATGAACTATGGTGTGCATTATACTATGGGAAGTGAATTGTACTACATGGATGACTATGGCGGTGCATTATACTATATGGAGCACTATGAGGAGTGTATTATACTATATGGTGGACTGAGCAGTGTATTTTAATATATGGAGGACTATGGGGAGTGTATTATACTATATTGAGGACTATGGGGAGTGTATTATACTATATGGAGGACTGAGGAGTGTATTATACTATATGGAGGACTATGGAGTACATTATATTATATGGAGGACTATAGGGAGTGTATTATAAAATATGGAGGACTATGGGGAGTGAATTATGCAATATGGAGAACTGAGGAGTTTATTATACTATATGGAGGACTATGGGGCACATTATATTATATGGAGGACTATGGGGTGTAAACTGTAGATGTGCTGCTGATAACATGATACTGTATGGTGATTTGTTAGTGATCCATTAGTGATTGTTCTGTCCCCATCATTCTTTCTCAGACGGTGGAAAGAGGCCGGGAAACAAGTGTTGAACGACTTCAATATTGTCGATCACACTCATTTAGCGGCCTGAACTCAGCGCATATAAATACAACCGAAATGCTTCTGTGTGATGTGCAATATGTTAGCTTTTGGGGCCCCACTTTGCCTAAAACCGGCCCTGGGGATAGGTATCCGCACCGTCGCAGCTACAGCCACAAAATTTGGCACAGTCACACGTCTGGACCCCGAGAGTGTCCTAGGCTATGTTGTGAGGCGAAATTTTAACCCCGCGAGTTCCAATTCACCAAACAATTTTGCCCCTATCTACATAATGGGGAAAAAGTGTGTGTGTATCAAGCCCCGCCCCTCATTATGATGTCATAATGGTTGACTATGGGATGGAGGATGTGTGATGGGTATATGGGCACTGGACTATGGGATGGCGGATATGTATGATGGGTATATGGGCACGGGACTATGGGATGGCGGATATGTATGATGGGTATATGGGCATGGGACTGAGATGAAGGATGTGTGATGGGTATATGGGCACGGGCCTATGGGGTGGTGGATATGTATGATGGGTATATGGGCACGGGACTATGGGATGGAGGATAATTATAATTTGCTATAACTAACCACAGTTAGTTACTATGCCCGGGCAGCGCTGGACTCTTCAGCTAGTGTGTGTGTGTATGTATGTGTATATATGTATATATATGTATATTATATTACACTAGATGGAGGCCCAATGCTATCACATCGGGAGGGCGGTAATGTCCCAAGGGGGGCAGGCTTTGCAGAATTGTGAATTTTCCCCCCCCCATGTGCTCACCCACCTATCCACTCTCTCTTTCCCCATGTGCTGACTTCTCCCATCTGTGCTCTCTTCTTTGACCTGTCTACCCCATGTGCTATCCCCCTCATCTGCTGTCTCCTTCCTGTGCTGTGTTCTCCCCTCATGTGCTGTCCCGTTTCAGCTGTCTCCCCCTGTGCAAAGGCTTTCTCACCCCTGTGCACTTTCTCTCTCCCCCCTCTGCTGTCCTTTCCTCTCATGTCATCTCTTGTTTGACCTGTGTACCCCATCACTAAACAGTCAGTGCACAGAATGTCAGGAGGAATTTCTATTTAAAGAGGTTTTCCCACAAACGAAAGTTCATTTTAAAAATTGTCTGTGTCTGACCATGTACAGAACATACCACAGCTCCTGGGCAGGGGAGGATAGAAAAGACTATTCTGACATTACAGCAGGAGATCGCAAAGGATACATTTTGTGAGGTAAAATATTGTTTAAAAACAGTCAGTGAAATATTTTACCTCACAAAATGAATCATCTGTGATCCTCTGCTGTAATGTCAGTATTGTCTTTTGCTTCCTCCCCTGCCCAGGAGATGTGGTATGCTCCCTACACGGTCAGACAGACAATTTTTAAAATGCACTTTAGTTTGTGGGAAAACCCCTTTAATGTGACCGGCTTTCTCTGCCTGTAGACACATCGCGCATCTGCCGCTGGGATCAGCCAAATGATTCACTGCGCCTGCGCAGAATTCGCGCAGTGCGACGTTGTTCCTCTGGTGGTACCGCACAAGAGGCTGCGTGAGTGTGACTGTCTGAGTGTGACACTGTATGTGTGGTGCGTACGGCATATAGAGTGTGTGGTGCGACCGTGTTCCTCTGGTAGTACTGCGCAATAGGTTGGTACCAGCAGCAGTTTCCATATTGAGACACCCATCACTTGGGTGTCCCAATATGGCAGTTAGTGAACTTCCTCCGCTTGGAATTCTGGGATACAGTGACATCTGGACAGAACAGGAAATTAAAACATTACAAGGCAAATATATATATTAGTGACAAATACAATTAGTATATTGTTGGTTCTATATTATGGACATGTATTTAATTAATATATGATTATTTCAAGGAACAAAATGGCGTGGGGTCCCCCTATAATTTATAGACAGCAACACTATACTAATTGTATTTGTCACTGACATGTATGTGTATATATTTATTCTATTCTTCTCTTTACTGTACTATATCTAGATACACATATGTATGTTTTGAAGATTATTTTGTTTAAAAACTGTGTACATTTTTTTTACAATGCAATTTTAACTTGAGCTTTTACATACAGAGAACTGCTCTATGTAAAATCTCATGTCAAAATTGCATTGCATACGCATGTCATACACATGTTCCATTGAAAAATCGCATGACACTAGCGACCACTGTAGATGCGCCATTTCTGGGGCGGCTGTGAGCTGGTATTTGTAGCCAGGGGGCCAATATCATCTATGGCCCCTTCCTAGGCTATGAATATCAGCCCGCAGCTGTCTGCGTAGGCTTTCTGGCTATAAAATATAGGGGGACCTCACATCATTTTTTTTGGGGGGGTCCCCCTATCCCCCTATTTTAATAGCCAGAAAAGGCTATGCAGACATCTGCGGGCTGATATTCATAGCCGGGGAAGGGACCATGGGTATTACCCCCTTCCCAGGCTACAAATATTGGCCCCCGGTCGTCGGCTTTCCCCCTCTGGCGCAGAAAATTGCACGGGAGCCTACGCCATTTTTTTTTTAAATATATATGGCTATATATCTATAGATATATCTATGGATATGTCTACAGATGTATCTATCTATCTGTGTGTGGAAAGGAGTGTGGGTTGGACAAATGTAAAAGAGGAGGTTGGACAGAAATGACATCACAAATGTTTTGTTTTTTTGTTAAATAACATATCCTTATTTAGCTTACAAAATCGCAAACAAATCCGCATGCAAAACCGCGTCAAATATGCATCAAAAACGCACCTGCGTTTTCTGCCAAGACATGCGGATTTTGTGTGGAAAAATCTGCGGGAGAGTCCGCAACGTGTGCACATACCCTTATATTTCTCCTTGAAATGCATCTGATAGACAATAGTGGCCCCTACGATAATTTAATTGCCAAGAGCCAGCGGGCCACATACTCGCCACCAATAGTTACACTTTTTTTTTTTTCTGAACAAAATTGTGTTTTGGTCATTTCAGTAGATGTGTTATTGTCTCTAGTCACAGTTTTGTCCAGTTTTTGTAACCCCTCTACATATATTTGGACTTACACAGAGATCCCCTAGGCTTAGGTCATGATGTTACCAGATATTCTGTGGATTGAGCTGGGAATAAGAATAATCAGGAAGCCAGGTCAGAACCAGGAGGGCAGAGAAAATACAAAATCAGAATATACAAGAGTAGTCAGTAAACGGGCTGTGGTCACAACAGGAAACAAAGATTAAGCCGGGAGCTGAGCACAGAGGATGGAACCAGAGGAGGACAAAGCTATAACCAAGCAAGTGCATATACATTTCACATGATTCTGTCGGTTTGTATTTAGTTTTTTAGCTTGGCCCATTTGTTTAATCATTATTGTACCACCAGTTGCTCAGTACTCTTGGAACATTCCATCCAGCACTTGCATGCACTTTATACCTTTTTATAGACAATTATCTAACTTACCTTATTTTCTATGAATATTTTTTACTGTTTGTTACATTTACATAGTTAAATCAAGAGTACAAAGGAATACTAGAGTATATTTAGGGATTTATCCTCTATGTGCTACTATTTTTTTCTATAACCACTAGGTAGAGCTATAACACCTTATATACAACTCTGGCAAACATTAAGAGACCACCACATCAAATCCCTGTCATGAGCAGCCCATTCTCCAGACCTGAACCCCATTGAAAACCTCTGGAATGTAATCAAGAGGATGATGGATAGTCACAAGCCATCAAACAAAGAAGAGCTGCTTAAATTTTTGCGCCAGAAACAGTGTGAAAGACTGGTGGAAAGCATGCCAAGGCACATGAAAGCTGTGATTACAAATCATGGCTATTCCACAAAATATTGATTTCTGAACTCTTCCTGAGTTAAAACATTAGTATTGTTGTTTTTATATGATTAGGAGCTTGTTTTCTTTCCATTATTTGAGATCTGAAAGCACTTTTTTTTAATTTAGACCATTTCTCCTTTTCAGAAAAAAAAACAATTTATTGCTTCTAAATTCGGAAACATGTTGTGAGAAGTTTATAGACTAATAGAACAATTTACATTTTACTCAAAAATATACCTATAAAAAGAAAAATCAGATAAACTGAACATTTTGCAGTGATCTCTTAATTTTTGCCAGAGCTGTATGTGCCTCTTTCCCAACCTTGGGAATTACATAGTTAATTCAAGAGTACAAAGGAATACTAGAGTATATTTAGGGATTTATCCTCTATGTGCTACTATTTTTTTCTATAACCACTAGGTAGAGCTATAACACCTTATATACAACTCTGGCAAACATTAAGAGACCACCACATCAAATCCCTGTCATGAGCAGCCCATTCTCCAGACCTGAACCCCATTGAAAACCTCTGGAATGTAATCAAGAGGATGATGGATAGTCACAAGCCATCAAACAAAGAAGAGCTGCTTAAATTTTTGCGCCAGAAACAGTGTGAAAGACTGGTGGAAAGCATGCCAAGACGCATGAAAGCTGTGATTACAAATCATGGCTATTCCACAAAATATTGATTTCTGAACTCTTCCTGAGTTAAAACATTAGTATTGTTGTTTTTATATGATTAGGAGCTTGTTTTCTTTCCATTATTTGAGATCTGAAAGCACTTTTTTTAATTTAGACCATTTCTCCTTTTCAGAAAAAAAAAACAATTTATTGCTTCTAAATTCGGAAACATGTTGTGAGAAGTTTATAGACTAATAGAACAATTTACATTTTACTCAAAAATATACCTATAAAAAGAAAAATCAGATAAACTGAACATTTTGCAGTGATCTCTTAATTTTTGCCAGAGCTGTATGTGCCTCTTTCCCAACCTTGGTAATAATCCATTCTATGCACTGTCTCTCTTCATGGAACATACAACACATGGATACCAATTTTGAGACATATTGTATTTACTGAGATGTATATATGATTGATTACCGTATATACTTGAGTATAAGCCGACCTGAGTATAAGCGGAGGCCCCTAATTTTGCCACGGAAAACTGGGTAAGCTTATTGACTCAAGTATAAGCCGAGCATGCATTGTCCCCTCATCCCTGTCCTGGTATGTGTGGCTCCCCCTGCTGTATGCATGGCTCCTCCTTCCTCCCCCTGCTGTATGCATGGTTCCTCCGTCCTCCCTCTGCTGTATGCATGGTTCCTCCGTCCTCCCTCTGCTGTATGCATGGTTCCTCCATCCTCCCTCTGCTGTATGCATGACTCCTCCGTGCTCCCTCTGCTGTATGCATGGCTAGGCATCCTCCCCCATGTATGCATAGCTCACCCATCCTCCCCCTGTATGCATGGCTCCTCCATCCTCCCACTGCTGTATGTATGGCTCGGCGTCCTCCCCGTCATACTCACTCCCTCCTGGCATGGTCTCTGCATTTCCCTGTAAGGCAGGAGTCACACTACAACGAGATACGGCCACGTCTCACAGGTTAAAACCAAGCTCTGGCACCGGCACTCCGGAGCGGAGTGTGCAGCTCCATGTATTGCTGTGCGGCTGCACGCTCTGCTCTGGAGTGCCGGCGCCAGAGCTTGGTTTTAACCTGCGAGACTCGGCCGTATCTCGCTGTAGTGTGATCCCAGCCTTTCTCCGATGGTCACCGGTGCTAGCTGCTCTTCCTTTTTTCAGCGGTCACATGGTACCGCTCATTAAAGTAATGAATATGCGCTCCACGCCTATGGGAGTGGAGTTGCTTGCATATTCATTACTTTAATTCATTACTTTAATGAGCGGTACCATGTGACAGCTGAACATAGGAAGAGCTGCTGGCGCTGGAGACCATCGAAGAAACTGGGAAGTGCAGATACTGTGCCGGGGGGGGTGAGTATGATGTGACAGCCGCCGGCTCCTGCCACTTCCCCCTCCCCCATCGACCCCCTGGGACAGTGACTTGAGTATAAGGCGAGAGGGGCACGTTCAGTCTAAAATAATGGGCTGAAAATCTCGGCTTATACTCGAGTATATACGGTACTTCAGTCATTGTATAAATTTACCCCTTTATATCAGTTTTTATCTGTATGTTTTATGATATATTTAATAAAGATTAAAATATTTTTATTGATTATTTTTTGATTATTTGGGTAGTTTATGTTGATGTGCAGTTTTCTAATAGACTGTGATCTGTCATTGTCTTGATGAATAATTATAGTTTTTAACATAACTTGCCATTTTTACTGACAGTTTAAGAAGAAATGTTCAAAAATTAAAAAAAAATCAAGACTATTTTATCCAAAAATAACAATTGGTTTTATTTTTGGCAGATTACTGTACCAGGAAATCAGAGGGACAGCTGACATCTTCAATTTTTAAAAAGGATGATTTTGAGATCCCATGGGAAACAACTGAAATGAGTGCCATTACTCCAGATATACCATCATCACTTCACAGCAAAGATCTGTCATCTGATCCTTTGAAACAGGTTCCATCTTCTGATTCATTACCAACTACTAAGGAAGATCAAAGTCACAAAATAAGCCTTAAAAAACAAAATGCTTTTAATGCCAAGAAGCCATTTTCATGTTCAGAATATGGAAATAGTTTTCACCTCAAAAAATCTTTTCTTAAACATCAAAAAATTCACACAGCAGAGAATAGATTTTCTTGTTCCAAGTGTGAGAAATGTTTTAACAAGAAATCAAATCTTGTCAGTCACCAAAGAATTCACACAGGGGAGAAGCCTTTTTCATGTACAGAATGTGGGAAATGTTTTAACCGGAAAGCACATCTCGATAGCCACCAGAGAACCCACACAGGGGAGAAGCCATTTTCTTGCTCAGAATGTGCAAAATGTTTTAACCAGAAATCAGATTTGGTTAAGCATCAGAGAACTCACACAGGGGAGAAACCTTTCTCATGTTCAGAATGTGGGAAATGTTTTACCCATAAATGGAATCTTGTTATGCACCAAAGAACTCACACAGGGGAGAAGCCTTTTTACTGTTCACAATGTGGAAAATGTTTTAACCGGAAAGAGCTTCTTGATAGCCACAAGAGAACCCACACAGAAGAGAAGCCTTTTTCATGTTCAGAATGTGGAAAATGTTTTAACGAGAAATCAAATTTTGTTAAGCACCAGAGAACTCACACAGGGGAAAAACCTTTTTCATGTTCAGAATGTGGGAAATGTTTTAACCAGAAATCACATCTTAATAGACATCAGATATGCCACACAGGTGAGAACATTTTTTCATGTTCAGAATGTGAGTAATGTCTCGCAGAGAAATCACTGCTTACTAAACATCAGACAATTCACACAGGGGAGAAGCATTTTTCATGTTTAGAATGTGGAAAATATTTTGTGAAGAAATCCTCTCTTTTCCAAAGATTTTATTCTTTTCAACAATGGGGGGGATTGGAACGGGAAGAGAGGGGAAAGATAAGGGGAAGTAGGGAATTTACAAATTGACATGTAACAAAAATGTGGAGCATGCATTAATGTGTTTCATTTTACAAACGCATCTTGCCAGCGCCTAAACACATAGAATACAAGATTATGCAAAAGAACGGTAATAGCAATAAAGAACATAAAAACACATAAAATGAGCATAATGAGTGTCATTACAAATCTAACCCTATGTCAGATAGTAGATACAGGATCAGTTATGTCAGAGGCAAAACTAAAACAGCTTCTATTATATAGAGATTACAAAGAGTTAGAAGATTCATTCAAGTAATAAGAGTAGGGAAAGTTTGGTCCCATTTAGACCATTTCCTGTAGAAGTTGCTGAATTGGTCGTTAGCCAATGCGAAATGCAACTCATGAGATCTATGCTGAGTGATCAACTGTAAGATATCAACTTTGGGAAGGAAACGGTTCTTCCAATGGAATGCAATGGAATTTTTTACCACAAGACAAACATGGATGACTATATCTTTTTAAGGCAGGATCCACTTCCTCTAAGTTGAGGGAAAGTAGAGCCGAGTGAGGTGTGAGGGTTGTGGTTTTGCCTGTTAGTTTGCTAATAATGTGGGAGGAGATTTGCGACCACAGGGTATTAACCGTTGTGCAACTCCAGAAAACATGTAGGATATCTCCCTTCTGGCCGCAGTCCCTCCAGCATAGAGGCGAGTTCGTAGTCCCAATGTGGGCAAGTCTATTGGGGGTATAGTACCAATGTGATACAATCTTAAAATGGGTCTCCTGCAATGACATGGAGAGTACGGAGTGATAAGATAAAGAGAGAGTCCTCACAGTCTTCTACAGTGAAGGAAGAGTTTAAGTCTTTCTCCCAACTCAGCATTGACGAGCTTTCAGTCAAGACCGTATCTTGGTTGTAATTATCGTAAACGAAGCCGTGACTCCAGAAAATACAATGACCGCAATTACTTAGTATTTTTATGGAAGACTCAGTGAAGTTTAGTTTCTTGTTGAGAAATAATATAAAATATCTTTAAGAGTAAGGTATTCGAGAAACAGGAACGAGGCGATGTTGTATTTAGTTTTTAGTGTTTTAAAGGAAAGAAATTCCTCCCCATTAAAAATGTCTTCTAATGTTGATATTTTTAAATCAGCCCAGATGGGGGGTAGTGAATGGTTAGTCAGAGTAGATGAGTGTTAGGGGGAGTTTTTTTAAGGATGGTCGTTTTATGGGATCTTCTCTTTGGTTTAGAGATCTTAGACCAAGCGAGTGCAATAGCTTGGAAGATTGGATGGGCAACAGAATTTGGAAGGTTGTTAGCTATGGCATTCTAGATTATGGATCTAGGGTGCTTATTGTTATTAAGTGTGGACTCTAAGTCAAGGCAAGCTGGGGGATCTGAATCTATTAACCAATGGGCACTTTAAGTAGCAAAGAATAATAGTGGTCTGTGATGTTAGGGATGCTTATACCTCCATTCAATTTTTTCTTAAATAAGGTTTGAGTGGCCGTTCTGGGCATCTTGTAGCCCCAATTGATCTGTGTCTGTAAGTTAGAAAGATGGATGGAAGGGATAGGGAGTGGTATACACCTTAAAATATATAATATTTTTGGCAAAGTAAAGAGCTTTGTGGATCCTTCCCCACCATGATAGGGATCTGTCCCTGAAAATCACGCAATCCTTATTTATTAATTCAGATAGTTTTTTTTTAAGGTTGGATTTAACTAACCCAGTGAGATTACTGTTCACCGTGATTCCCAAATATATAAAATCCTTGTCACACCAATTAAGGGAGGTTGCAGTTTTAATACATCTGGTTTGGTCCTTGCTGATGTTTAACGGGAGAATGTTAGACTTGGGTTGATTGATTTTAAAATTAGACAGTGATGAGAATTTGTTAATTTCTGAGAGAGCCTCAGGGATGGAGATCTCGGGTTTGGTTAAAGTTAAAAAAAAGACAATCGGCGCTGTGAGTGGTACATATAACACAAAAGCAGCAAGTTTTAAGGACAAAACCACTCAATCTGTCCCTACAATAAATTAAAAGATTAAACTAAAAACTCAAGCTGAAGTGTGTACCTTAAGGATTAGGCTCCGAAAAACTAATTAACATAAGTGTTAAGGTTATTGTCTCTATGCAGGACTGAAGAGGGTGTATTACCTTTTAGGCAGACATTTGGATAATGGCGCTGAAGTCCCAGGAACGCTGTTTAGCAAAAAGGAAATCCAGAGGATTAGCTCATAAACTTTCCAAAGCGAAGTAGTTGCTGAAATCTTGGTTCCAAATGAGCAGGATTACTGATAGGAGACGTTGTCCCTGCCGGTGACTAACGTCTATCTGTAGCTCTGCAGCGGCCGCCTGTGTAGAATACAGACGCCGTGTTAGGGAAGCCTGCAAGGTGCAGAGACGCTGCAGGACCTTGCGTGACGTCACAGTCACGTGATGAATCACGTGACAGGCTAGGGAGCGCTATGGAGCACTCAGGGGACTTGTTTGATAATCCTACGCGTTTCAGAATCTCGGATTCCTTCCTTAACAGGACTCGAAAATATACGGGTATTTAGGATGTTTAAAGTAGGGGTGATTCTCATGTAGGAATTTTGATTCCTGGATACTGGCAATGAATCTGAGTTCCTTCCAGAGGATATGCCTATTTCTAGGGCTGTTAAAGCCCCTGACATTGTATGATGCCTCTTTGAAACTCATGGTTACAATGCGGTGTGACTGACTAAGGTTAGTCTACAGCGGAGTTACGCTGGATGCTCAAGGAGAAGTTTGAACTAGCAACACCAAAACTTATAGAACTTTACTATCAAACCTTTAGTTAACTTGTCGTCAACTTTGAATTTAGCTGCAATGAAAAGGTTAACACAATGAAGAAATTGTTCAAGTAGTTCAATTACGAAACTACCTCCTTACAACGGGGTACAGAATGTGGACGGAAAAAAAGAGAAAACCTCCTGTATGAGGTTAATCAGGCCAAGACTGCCTGTTAAAACAAGGTAATCTTCCATGGTGAAGGGCCAAGTCATTTGCTGTGGTTAGGTTGAGCTTCTTTAATAGACCTGAGGAAGTCTGCTCCTTCTTCTGGTGCGAACAGAGGAATTGTCCTCCCTCTGTAAATAGCCAGCAGCTTCACGGGGAATCCCCATTTGTAAAGGATGCCTTTCTCCTTCAATGCAGATGTTATACTTTTGAATGAGCGGCGTAAGTCCAGAGTCTCCTTGGAGAGGTCAGGAAACACTTTAAGATCTTTGTGTGGATCCGGGAAAGTTTTGTTGGATTTCAGATAGTTCAAAATCTTCTCTTTAGTTTGATAAAAGTGCACCCTGAGAATGGTATCTGTAGGGGCCTCTGTAGAAAGCTTAGGAGGATGAGGAAGCCTATGGGCTCTGTCGATAACCTCAGATGGTGTTAATTCAGGGATGGCCTGGTTAAAGATATCTTGAATATGGCCCGAAAGTTCATCCTGAGAAATGCTCTCCGGGATTCCTCTAATTTTTAGATTATTTCTACGACCTCTAGCTTCGAGATCCGCCATCTTGGTCCTGAGTTTGTGTATCTCTGAAGATAGGTATTCCAGGTCCACTGAGTATTCTGATGATCTCTGCTTGAGTTTATGTATCCTTTCGTCCTCGTTTACGATTTTTTTTTTTTCCCCGTCTCGCGGAAATCTTGAAACTGCAGGTCAAGTCTTTGACTTTGAATGTCGAGTTTTTTGTCAAGTAGGGCACTTAACCTATTGAATAGGACCTCCATGTTATCAGAGGTTTGTTATTTCAGAGGAGGGATGTCGAGATCCAAATTAGACCCAGGTGTTTCCATGTTGGATCTGCTTTTGGCTGGAGTTGTGTTTGGGGAGTAGTCACTAGATTCCTCCTCAGACTCGGATATCCCTGCCCTATTTGAGTATTTTTCACCATAGGTTCCCGGCAATCTCCGTTTGGCGTTTATGGTGGAGTCCATGCTTTCTTGTATTTGAACTTCTGGTACAAATGTAACTTTTCTACCTCAGTCCGATAGGTGATAGAGGTCTCTCGGAGGAGATCTAGATCTAATGGGACTCTGAGCATTGACTTGGTCACTTGAATGATGTCAGTTGTTAAATGATTTGTCAGATTTCAGAGGGATTTGAGCTTTATTCAAGGGCGAGGATGGATTTTTCCCCCTAGTTTTAACGCCACTCATGGTGCTGTAAGAGGATCTATTTAGATGCTGAACAGCAAAAACTTCACGAGCGGTCTCAGAGGGATAATAAAGTTGGTCGAGATCTCTGTTGTGACTCCAAACGAGGATGCACAGAGGGGTCGCAGTGGGCGATGTTAATATTTATCTCAGGATGCGTTCTTCTGGGATCGCAGCTGTGCTGCTAATGGAGGACACTCAGGAGAGGTCGCAAGTGCGGTGGAGTTGGAGATTGAGATGCGTTCTGAGACTTAGCAGCGTCTCCGCTTATCAGTTTGAGGGCTTTGTTCAACTGAGACGCAGCTAGGACACCAGGAGTGACAGATGAAATAGGCGGAGTCTTTGGTGGGCGTTACTCAACTACAGGGAACGCAGCTGCGATCTCGCGTCTCTGTTGATAAAGAGCGCCGATTCTAGGCTGAGTTATGGCTCTCCAGAAAGTCTATATAAACTAAGGGGGGGAGGTCGGGGCGATCTGTCATGTAATACTCACAGCCCCTATGATCTCCCGTAGTGGGCTTCTTTTTGCAGGCCGCAGCATCTGGACCGAGGTCTCAGGGGAACGCAGCTGCGACCCAGATTACGGAGCCAGAGAGGAGGGCTGGGTAAGTCTTTTAGTATAATGTTGACTCACACTTGCAGGTTGAGGGTCCTGACTAGCGTCGCTAGTGTGGGTATGCTGGGAGCAGGTCCAGAGGGGCCGTGGAGTGTTGATTGAGGCTCGAAGTGAGGAGGCTGCAGCCCTGGAAGTCCGGGTGGCTGTACAACAGTAATTTAGTCTGAGGCTTTGAGGCCCAGTGGTGTGGAAGGCCTCAGATGATTCCTATGCTCCAGGAGGACCAAAAACATCGGTTTTGGTCCCAAAATGTTCTTAATAGGGTTAGGGGTCCTCCCTATAAGATAAACAGGCAGAATGGCACAAGTACCTGACGTCAAGCAGAGACGCTTCCTTGCTTGGATAGAACTACTCATGTGCAGTGTGGACATCACTATAAGGGTGAGCTGAATCAACTTTTTTCTATTCAGTTTTCTGCTTTTTTTTCGTGCTCCCCTTATCATAAATGACTTTAATATACACAGTCGCTCAATAAATAAGCTGCTTTGTGACGTACATCAAGGACATTTAGTCATTTTGAATTGGGAAGGATGTCATTGATTTGGTTTTAACATCATTATTTTCATTTTAATATTTTGTTTGCTCCAAGTATATTGTCTTTCCCAACCCCATCTGTTTTCCACATGGAGACATTGATTGATCCTTCTAGAAGAGAATGTGCTGCACAAGTATTCAGTTCAGTGAGCAAAAATGTAGACACTTCACCGGACATATTGAATACTATGCTTGCAATAGAGAAACTTTCTCTTAATGAGACACGCATCTGGTGGGACCAAGCCACGCTTGAAAATTATATCTCACAGAATATTATACCAAGAGGATTAAGAATAAAGAAAATTCCAACCACGGTGTATAATGATGCCTTTGTGACTGACTGGAACATTATATTATCTGAGTGCTCCAGAAAATTGATGGAGCTAATAGTTAAATATGAAAATGAAGAACTGTCTATTATTAAAACCAGTTTAAATAAGGATCTGTTGTCTCTAAAAACTGCTGTTACTGTGGAGGAATATGACAATTTTCAAAAAGATCTGAAATCTAAGATACATTCCCTGGAAGAATCTATTATTTCTATAAAGAAAAATAAATTTGTCAGGGATATATTTGATTACACGAACAATCAAGTTTATGAATTGGGCAGATGGGAAAGGCAACCTACTCCACCCAGATCGATATTAAAGAAACGCACTCACACTTTTTTTTCTTCTGCACACCGGAATCAAGTGACTTTTTCTTCTTCGGACTTGGAATCGGATGTTTCTGTGGAGTCTTCCAACAACCATGAAGTTAACACACATCAATTATGGTAATAAATCTCAAATGAGTTATTACCACAAACAGAAAAGGTCTAACAATGTGCCAAAAAACGCACCAGGAGAGGCGGTAGGAAACACCGCAAACATCCCATCTATATTCAAGAACAGACTGAGAAGTCAGTCCAAGACATCTCGTAATTAATTTAGCATCTGATGTTCTATCTGAAACCAGAGTGTTATTCTTTGGGGTTGAATTTTGCTCCAACCAACACAGATTTAAATATTTTTTCTATTTTAAAAGACATTAATAAATTTGTCAGGGACCTGACGGTGAAAAAACATTTTTTCACAGAAGAGAAAACACAGGTCCCAACTCCGATTAGTGTCACTAATGAGTTTGCTGGAAATCATTTTCTGGAACAAAATGGATTGTTAACCCTTACGGATCTGGACACTACCGACATGACTGCTAAAAATGACAATGTGATTTCCACCTTTAAGACAAGAAATCCTTTCTTTTATCCGGCACACATCAGAACTGATTCTATGGATCGTTTCCAGGACAATATTGAACGGGATTTGCGCAATCTCGCATCAGAGATTCCTTCTCGTCCTTATAAACATAATTTGTTAAAAGATGAACGAAATGCTTTAATCAAATTGAAAACATATACCAATAACATTATTAAGATGTCGGATAAGGGCAGATCTGTAGTGGTTCTCAACAAATCTGATTATGCAAATGCTAGCCATAACATGTTACTAGATAGTGATATTTATTATTTTCTTGAATCAGACCCCTCAGCAGAATTTTAAAAAATGTGTAAATGTGTGATTGATGAGGGATTCAGTCAGGGTATTTTCACTAAAAAACAAGTTGAGTATTTGCATGTATTAAATCCAGTCATTCCGATCTTGCATGCATTACCAAAAACGCACAAAAATATGTTTCCACCCCCCATGCGTCCCATTGTATCGGGAATAGGATCCTTCAGTGAAGATTTAGGAGAATGGCTTGACACAATTTTGCAGCCACTAGTTCAGAGAACTCCTGGTTACCTGAAGGATTCCAAGGATGTATTAAGTATGTTCAATGGGGTAACGTGGGACCCTGAATGGTCATGGTTAACTTGTGATGTGGTTGCCCTATATACGTCCATTCCCCATAGAATTGCTTTGCACGCCGTTCAGTTTCATTTGTATAAATATAGTTCATACAATGATGAGTTGCCGTTGTATATCATCTCAGTGCTTGCTTTTCTTTTATCTCACAATTTTTTCTTGTTTGACAAAAAAAAATTTTCTCCAGAAAATTGGAGTTTCAATGGGAGCTAAATTCTCCCCGTCAGTAGCGAATCTAGTTATGGCGTGGTGGGAAGAACAGTACATCTTTTGCACAGATAATCCATTTTTTGCTAACATCAAATTGTATTCTAGGTACATTGATGACCTGATACTAGTGTGGCAAGGTGATTTAGTTTCTTTAGAGTTATTCCAATTTTACATCAATAATAATCCTTTCAATCTCAAATTTACCCATACATTTGATAAAAAAAAGTATTAATTTTTTGGATTTGTGTTTGATTGGTATCCCTTTTAACACTATCAGCAGTTGTACGTATCGCAAAAAAACTGCAGGCAACACCATACTTCACGCACGCAGTTTCCACCCACCACATACGATTCAATCAATTCCAGGGGGTGAGGTTATCAGAGCAAAAAGAAATTGCAGTGACAATACAATTTTTGATGAAAAAAGGAACATTGAAAAACGTCTCAAAAATAGAAAATATCCTGATTGGACTGTAAATCGTGCTTTCAGTATAGTAGATAAAAAATCCAGAGCGGAACTCATTTCACCGACTGTTGAACCAAATTCCAAATGTCAGATTGAATCTAAAAGTAATAATACTAATTTTTGTTCAGAACAGCCGGTCCTGGTTCTTACATATAATACTCATTTGAAGTCAATTTCTGACAGTGCATCGAAATCTAAATATTCTGAGAGATAACGATATTATGGATACTATATTGAAGGATGGTATTAGAATTGTTTCCAGACGTGCCCCGACTTTAGCTAATTCTTTATCCCCCGGCTTTTATGGCGCTGTTCAGACGAAAAATGTTTCCACTTGGTTGTCCACCACAGGGTTTTTTAGATGTGGGCAATCTCCTTGTAAAACATGTCTACGTTCTAAAAAAAAGTATGTTTTTTCTTGCTCAAAAAACATAAAGAAGTTCAAAATTAAGAGTTTTCTAAATTGCAACTCAGATTATGTTGTATACATAATAGAGTGTTCAGCATGCAGATTGCTGTATGTGGGCTCCACGATCAGAAGATTAAAAGGCAGGATTAGAGAGCATCTTTATGATATCATTCAGCCCACAACCCGTCATATACAGTGGGGCAAAAAAGTATTTAGTCAGTCAGCAATAGTGCAAGTTCCACCACTTAAAAAGATGAGAGGCGTCTGTAATTTACATCATAGGTAGACCTCAACTATGGGAGACAAACTGAGAAAAAAAAATCCAGAAAATCACATTGTCTGTTTTTTTTTCATTTTATTTGCATATTATGGTGGAAAATAAGTATTTGGTCAGAAACAAGCAATCAAGATTTCTGGCTCTCACAGACCTGTAACTTCTTCTTTAAGAGTCTCCTCTTTCCTCCACTCATTACCTGTAGTAATGGCACCTGTTTAAACTTGTTATCAGTATAAAAAGACACCTGTGCACACCCTCAAACAGTCTGACTCCAAACTCCACTATGGTGAAGACCAAAGAGCTGTCAAAGGACACCAGAAACAAAATTGTAACCCTGCACCAGGCTGGGAAGACTGAATCTGCAATAGCCAACCAGCTTGGAGTGAAGAAATCAACTGTGGGAGCAATAATTAGAAAATGGAAGACATACAAGACCACTGATAATCTCCCTCGATCTAGTGCTCCACGCAAAATCCCACCCCGTGGGGTCAGAATGATCACAAGAATGGTGAGCAAAAATCCCAGAACCACGCGGGGGGACCTAGTGAATGAACTGCAGAGAGCTGGGACCAATGTAACAAGGCCTACCATAAGTAACACACTACGCCACCATGGACTCAGATCCTGCAGTTGCCAGACGTGTCCCACTGCTTAAGCCTGTACATGTCCGGGCCCGTCTGAAGTTTGCTAGAGAGCATTTGGATGATCCAGAGGAGTTTTGGGAGAATGTCCTATGGTCTGATGAAACCAAACTGGAACTGTTTGGTAGAAACACAACTTGTCGTGTTTGGAGGAAAAAGAATACTGAGTTGCATCCATCAAACACCATACCTACTGTAAAGCATGGTGGTGGAAACATCATGCTTTGGGGCTGTTTCTCTGCAAAGGGGCCAGGACGACTGATCCGGGTACATGAAAGAATGAATGGGGCTATGTATCATGGGATTTTGAGCGCAAACCTCCTTCCATCAGCAAGGGCATTGAAGATGAAACGTGGCTGGGTCTTTCAACATGACAATGATCCAAAGCACACCGCCAGGGCAACGAAGGAGTGGCTTCGTAAGAAGCATTTCAAGGTCCTGGAGTGGCCTAGCCAGTCTCCAGATCTCAACCCTATAGAAAACCTTTGGAGGGAGTTGAAAGTCCGTGTTGCCAAGCGAAAAGCCAAAAACATCACTGCTCTAGAGGAGATCTGCATGGAGGAATGGGCCAACATACCAACAACAGTTTGTGGCAACCTTGTGAAGACTTACAGAAAACGTTTGACCTCTGTCATTGCCAACAAAGGATATATCACAAAGTATTGAGATGAAATTTTGTTTCTGACCAAATACTTATTTTCCACCATAATATGCAAATAAAATGAAAAAAAAACAGACAATGTGATTTTCTGGATTTTTTTTTCTCAGTTTGTCTCCCATAGTTGAGGTCTACCTATGATGTAAATTACAGACGCCTCTCATCTTTTTAAGTGGTGGAACTTGCACTATTGCTGACTGACTAAATACTTTTTTGCCCCACTGTATCTAACGCATCCAACCATTTTGTAAACCTGCACAATAGACAAGTTGCACAATTTAGTGTCTATGCAATAGAACAGGTGCATGGTAATATACGTGGTGGAGATAGGGTAAAAAAATTGCGGGATAGGGAAGCATTTTGGATTTATTTATTAAACATCCGAGTACCTTTGGGCTTGAACTTAAAGAAGGAATTTATGTTGCACTATTGACTATTGTCTGTACCATCTATATATGACATGTACCGTCTATGTGTTATGTGTTTTTTTGTTTGTTTTTTTTTCTTCTCTGCCATGTTATCTGGGTGTTAACCTTTTCTTAGTGGAGCAATTATTTTCATTTGTTTACCACCTGTTTGGGGAGTATTTTAACTTTTGCAAGAGCACTACACGTGTTCGAAACGCGTCCAGTTATCTAGGACATTCCTTCCTCCAGTATACACTGGTTATCAAGCAGCTTATTACCTTTTAATTTGTTTCAATAAAGATTTTGGATTTTTATCTCTGGAGCTGGATACCTTCTTTTTTCACAAGTACCTGACGTCAAGCAGAGACGCTTCCTTGCTCGGATAGAACTACTCATGTGCGGTGTGGACATCACTATAAGGGTGAGCTGAATCAACTTTTTTCTAATCAATCACATGACCTGGAAGGAACTGCAAAATGGGGTAATGTATAGACGGTGAATGTGTATGCAAATGTGCATCTGTAGTAAATCTGTGTGTTAGGGCCTGCGGAACGCCCCAAATAATATAAAAGGAGTTATGAAATGCGTTCGCAGCCCGGGGTCCACCGTGCAGAGATGGAACCTGCTGCTGAGTAATGGCGGAACTAGATGGTGGATAAATGCTGGCTCACACGTGGGTTAACTTCACCCAGTGTGAATGGAAGCGAACTCTGTTGCTCCACAGAGCCGCTAAAACAAACGCCGGAGCCTGTTGAACTCACAGAGCTTGGCTGAGTGAGCGATAATTAGAGGTCACAGAGCTCTGTCCTAGAGGCACAGGACTAGAGCTCCTCTAGACCATCAGCGCTTGGCGCTGCTGTGCCAGCAAAAGGTAGGAATATATATAACCGTGCCAAGTGCGCACAGTACCGCTTCGGCGGACGCCACTAACCACCCAGGGTGAGGAGGAAAGCGCAAGAGGTGCCCACGGCGTTGCACTGGCGGTTACTGCTACCTGGTGCGGTATGACAGTGCCCTGAGCAGGGAGACAGTCGGACGCTAGATAGTGCAGAGGACTGGGATGCACTGTGGCGTATAGCTTAGCCACTGACAGGCGCTGACTCTAACCTCTAAGCCCTAACAACAGTCACAACCAAGGGTAGGGGTTTCATAATGACTCATTCGCAGTCACAAACATCCGTCATCATACACACCATAAGCCAGTCTATATGATCGCATGGCCGAGCGGCCATGCGACTCTTTTATAGCGGTGTCCTTCCAGGACCTTCCCAGTGGACCAATCAGAGCAGGAACGGGACCTGCACATGTGACCTCCGACCTCAATTGAGGTCGTCCCACGGGCATGCTCAGTAGGCAAAATACAGGACTTAGTCCCTGGAGTGTCTGCTTGCTGCTGACTCAAACATGGTGTTACAGCAGAGCCTGATGGAGCAACCAGACTCCTAGGATTGGCCTGGGCAAGATGCCTGGACTGACATCTCTGCTGAGCAGGAATCTCCGCGGCTGCAGAGGGATGGGGGACCGCAGAGGACATGGCTTGAGATTCCCCCTGTGCAGTGGGGGAAACTTGACGCCTAACACTGTATGTATGTGTGTTTAACATACTTGGTAGTGTAACTGCTGGAGCAATGTGACTAGGTGCACATCTGACTCTTTTATAGAGCCCCTGATGGTGTGGTTAGACTTGACGCCAGGTGCTACTCGAGAACAGACCTCAGACACGTGGCTACTGACCCACAAAGGGGAGCTGGAATGGCCAGGAATGGGAAGACACGACTAGTATAGACACGTGACTGGTATCCAGGAACGGCAGGTGGAGTCTGGCACGGTTGATATGCAGGTACGGCTGGTATACAGCAACAGCAGATACTGGCAGGTGCAGCAGGCACCGCTGGTAGACAGAAATCAGATACTAGCAGGCACCACTGGTATACAGGAAGGCAGGTACAGGTAAATAGGAGACCTGACAACTAGCAAGCGTACAAACTGAAAGAACATGTTGCTCGGGCACCTCACAACAGGTGGAGGTGCCTTAAATAAAAGTGTCTGCCAGCCTTTGAGGACACTTTAGGACTGTGCATGCTGTCTTCTTAAGAGACCGGGAGCACACATGCCCTAAGTGCAGTGCCCGAGAATCTGCCAGACATGTGCAGATCCTGAGACTGCAGCATTAGGAGGAAGCGAGGCCCAGTACAGTGAGTAAGTAGGCATTTCTGCAGGGGAGAGCAGGATAGGAATTGCGTAGGGATACCAACAACATCCTGCAACATCCTTTTCTGTGGTCTCCCTGCTAACACCCTCGCAGCTCTCCAGTCCATCCTTAACTCTGCCACCCGACTAATTCATCTCTCTCCTCGCTACTCCTCCGCTTCTCCCCTCTGCAAATCTCTTCACTGGCTCCCATTCCCTCAGCGTATCCAGTTCAAATTACTAATTCTGACCTGCAAGGCCATCTATAACCTGTCTCCCCATATATCTCTGAATTAATCTCCCGATACCTTCCCTCACGTAATCTCCGGTCCTCCCAAGACCCCCTTCTCTCCTCCACACTTATACGCTCCTCACCCAACCGCCTCCAAGACTTCTCCCGAATAGCCCCTATTCTCTGGAATTCTTTGCCCCAACAAGTCCGACTATCAACCACATTTGGATCCTTCAGACGGAACCTGAAAACCCACCTCTTCAAGAAAGCCTGCAATGACCCCGCTACCTCCTCTCTCACCACTACCGGTGATATCACCTTAATCAACCCCGGATCTGCTGCAACCCACCAACCTACTGTCTCCTTCCCCACCATCCTGTAGCATGTAAGCCCGAAAGGTCAGGGTCCTCTCTCCACTCTGAAACAGTCTGTCATTGTTAGTTTGTTTACTGTAAGCGATATCTGTAATTTGTATGTAACCCTTTCTCATGTACAGCACCATGGAATCAATGGTGCTATATAAATAAATAATAATAATACCAATGCTACTGTACTTTATGCCTTTTAGTCAAGTTCGCAAGAAATCTCTCCATAAGGAGATGGGCATGGATGTTCTCTTTGGGCTCACACAACTTCACCTTAGGACTGAACCCCTTCCAATCCACAAGAAGAAAGGTGTTCCCTCTTACCCTTTCAGAGACCAGAATATTCTCTACCTTGAAAACATTTTCTGACCTTACTGGAGCAGAAGTGGTACCCAGGTCCTTGAAGAAGTAGCTAAAGATGACAGACTTGAAGAAAAATATGTGGAATGAGTTGGGATATGTAAAAAGTTTGGGAGCTTGAGCTTATAGGATACGGCAATGCGGCATCCATCTGTTTGAGAATCCTGAAAGGACTGATAAAACGAGGACCCAATTTGTATGAATAGTCACTTCAAGAAACCAGTCACAAATACATGGCTGTCTAGTGATGTTAAGGGATGTTTCAGATGTGGTCACTGCATGGTCTGTTCCCACGTCATGTGTCATGCCTGGTAAGGTCTTTATGAGTATTGTCACAGGTAAACAATATGATATGAGTATTTATCAATTGAAGTAGCAGAGGTGTGGCATACAAGGCTACGTGTGAATGTGGCATAGAGTATGTGAGAAAGACGATCATGGAATTTCTAAGCAGGATAGGTGACCGCATAGGGGACATCCAACACAAGAGGGATACACCAATATCATGCCATATTAACCCCTTTCTGCCATGGGACGTACTATCCCGTCCATGTGCCCTGGGACTTAATACCCAGGGACGGGATAATACGTCACAGCGATCAGCGGCGCCAATGTGGTGAGCGCCGCTGATCGCGGCCGGGTGTCAGCGGATTATCATAGCTGACACCAGGCACAATGTGTCGGGGGCGGTCATGGACCGCCCCCAACACGTTAATCCCTTGCACACCGCGATCAAACACGATCGCGGTGAACCGGGGGTTAAAGGGAAGCATCGGCAGGGAGGGGGCTCCCTGCATGCTTCCCTGAGCCCCCCACAGCAGCGCAATGTGCAGCGCTGCTGCGGGGGGCTCCATCCCTGCAGATCCCCGAATCCAAGATGGCGACGGGGGCCTGCAGGGAGCTGGCTTCCTCAGTGCCTGCAAAGCGCAGGCACGGGGAAGCCAAGTGCAGTGCCTGTGACAGATCGCTGATCTGTCACAGTGATCTGCGATGTGACAGATCAGCGATCTGTCACATGACAGTTATGTCCCCCCTGAGACAATGTAATAAAGTTTAAAAAAAAAGTGTAAAAATAATTTTTTTAAAAATCGCTAAATAAATTAAATAAATAAATATTCCCTAATAAATTCATTTTCTGGAAATAAAAAAACAAACAAAAGTACACATATTTGGTATCGCCGCGTCCGTAACGACCCGCCCTATAAAACTGTCCCATTAGTTAACCCCTTTAGCGAACCCCAAGAAAAAAATAATGATTTATTATCATACCACCGAACAAAAAGTGCAATAATGCGCGATCAAAAAGACGCATATAAATATCCATGGTACCGCTGAAAACATCATCTTGTCCCGCAAAAAAAACGAGCCGCCATACAAGATCATCAGCAAAAAAATTAAAAAAAGTTATAGCTCACAGAATAAAGCGATGCAAAAATAATTATTTTTTTATATAAAATTGTTTTCATTGCATAAAAGCGCCAAAACATAAACTACATAATTGAGGTATCGCTGTAACCGTACCGACCAGAAGAATAAAACTGTCTTATAAATTTCACCGCACGCGGAACGGTGTAAACGCACCCCCCCAAAAGAAATTCATGAAACGCTGGCTTTTGTTCATTCTGCGTCCCAAAAATCGGAATAAAAAGCGATCAAAAATGTCACGTGCCCGAAAATGGTACCAATAAAAATGTCAACTCGTCCTGTAAAAAATAAGACCTCACATGACTCGGTGGGTCAAAATACGGAAAAATTATAGCTCTGAAAATGTGGTGATGCAAAAACTATTTTTACAATAAAAAGCGTCTTTTAGCGTGTGACAGCTGCCAAACATAAAAACCGCCATAAATAGTAAATCAAACCCCCCGTTATCACCCCCTAAGGCTAGTTTCACACTTGCTTTTTTTTGCAGCGCGTTTTTCCCGCAAAAAAACGCATTAAAAAAACGCATACAAATGCATACAAACGCTGCGTTTTTTTCAAGCATTTTTGTGCGCATGCAGGAAAAAAACGCAGCGTTTTTGCGCGTTTGTATGCGTTTTTAGCGCGTTTTTACCGCGTTTGCGTTTTTTTCCAACATTTTTAGGTGGCCCCTCACACTACCCAAACCATGACTTTACTAACCCTAACCCTGACCCTAACCCTAACCCTGACCCTAACCCTAACCCTGACCCTTAACCAAATCATACTTAACCCAAACCCTAAACCCTAACTAACCCTAACCCTAACCCTGACCCTAACCCTGACCCTAACCCTAACCCTGACCCTGACCCTAATCCTTAACAAAACCATACTTAACCCTAACCCTGACCCTAACCCTGACCCTAACCCTTAACCAAACCATACTTAACCCTAATCCTGACCCTAACCCTGACCCTAACCCTGACCCTAACCCTAACCCTGACCCTAACCCTTAACAAAACCATACTTAACCCTAATCCTGACCCTAACCCTGACCCTAATCCTTAACAAAACCATACTTGACCCTAACCCTAACCCTGACCCTAACCCTGACCCTAACCCTAACCCTGACCCTAACCCTTAACAAAACCATACTTAACCCTAATCCTGACCCTAACCCTGACCCTAATCCTTAACAAAACCATACTTAACCCTAATCCTGACCCTAACCCTAACCCTGACCCTAACCCTGACCCTAACCCTAACCCTGACCCTAACCCTTAACAAAACCATACTTAACCCTAATCCTGACCCTAACCATGACCCTAATCCTTAACAAAACCATACTTAACCCTAACCCTGACCCAAACCCCAACCCTAACCCTGACCCTGACCATAACCCTAACCCTAAACCCCCTTAACTAACCCTAACTCTAACCCAAACCCCTAAATTCCATGGTTTAAAAAAAAAAACGCATATGCAAAAAAACGCATACATGAGCATGCCAGTGCGCACATATGCGCATCCATAGGCTATAATGGCCATTTGTAGCGCAAAACGTGCGCATATGTGCGCATGCGCTTTTTTGCAGGGCCAAAAAATGCAACATGCTGCGTCTGGAAAATCCCAACGCACACCCCAAAAAAACGCAGCGCATGAAAATCGCATACATGCGCTGACCAGTGCGCAGGTATGCGCACCCATGTTAAATATAGGGGAAAAAACGCATGCGCAGGTGTGCGTTTTTTTCCAGCGCTAAAAAACGCAAATGTGAAACCAGCCTTAGTTAGGGAAAAATAATAAAATTAAAAAAATGTATTTATTTCCATTTTCCCATTAGGTTTAGGGCTAGGGCTAAGATTAGGGTTAGGGGTGTGTTGGGGTTAGGGTTGGAGTTAGAATTGGGGGGTTTCCACTGTTTGGGTACATCAGGTGCTCTCCAAACGCAACATGGCGTCTGATCTCAATTCCAGCCAATTCTGCGTTAAAAAAGTCAAATGGAGCTCCTTCCCTTCCAAGCTCTGCCATGTTGCCCAAACAGTGTTTTACCCCCACATATGGGGTATCAGCCTACTCAGGACAAATTGCAAAACAACTTTTGGGGTCCAATTTCTTCTGTTACCCTTAGGAAAATATAAAATTGAGGGCAAAAATATCATTTTTGTGCAAAAAAATATTTTAATTTTCACGCCCGGGCGTTATAAACTTCTGTGAAGCACTTGGGGGTTCAAAGTGCTCACCACACATCTAGATAAGTTCCGTGGGGGGTCTAGTTTCCAAAATGGTGTCACTTGTGGGGAGTTTCAACAGTTTAGGTACATCTGGGGCTCTCCAAAGACATGACACTCGCAGACCATTCCATCAAAGTCTGCATTCCAAAACCTAACTACTTTCCTTCCGAGCCCTGACGTGTGCCCATACAGTAGTTTTCTCCCACATATGGGGTATCAGCGTACTCAGGACAAATTGGACAACAACTTTTGGGGTCCAATTTCTCCCGGTACCCTTGGGAAAATAAAAAAAATTGGGGACTAAAAGATCATGTTTGTGGAAAAAATGATTTTTTTATTTTCACGCCCGGGCATTATAAACTTCTGTGAAGCACTGGGGGGGCTCAAAGTGCTCACCACACATCTAGATAACTTCCTTGGGGGGTCTAGTTTCCAAAATGGTGTCATCTGTGGGGGGTTTCCACTGCTTAGGCACATCAGGGGCTTTTCAAATGCGGCATGGCGTCCAATCCCAATTCCAGCCAAAAAAGTCAAATGGCGCTGGAGTCGTTTACCCCCACATATGGGGTATCAGTGTAGTCAGGACAAATTGCACAATAACATTTAGGGTCCTTTTACCCATGGGAAAATAAAAATTGGGGGTGAAAAGATCATGTTTGTGGAAAAAATTTCATTTTTTAATTGTACGACTGTACATTATAAACTTCTGTGAAGCCCTTGTGGGTTCAAACTACTCACCACATATCTAGATAAGTTCCTTGGGGGGTTTGGTTTCCAAAATGGGGTCACTTGTGGGGGGTTTCCACTGTTTAGGCACATCAGGGGCTCTCCAAACGAGACATGGCGTTCGATCTGAATTCCAGCCAATTTTGCATTGAAAAAGTCAAACGGCGCTCCTTCCCTTCTGAGCTCTGCCATGCGCCCAAACAGTGGTTCCCCTCCACATATCAGGTATCAGCATACTCAGGACAAATGGCACAATAACTTTTGCAGTCCAATTTCTCCTGTTACCCTTGGTAAAATAAAAAAATTGGACCTGAAGTAATTTTTTTGTGAAAAAAAGTTAATGTTCATTTTTTTTTTTAAACATTCAAAAAATTCCTGTGAAGCACCTGAAGGGTTAATAAACTTCTTGAATATGGTTTTGAGCACCTTGAGGGGTGCAGTTTTTAGAATGGTGTCACTTTTTGGTATTTTCTATCATATAGACCCCTCAAAGTGGCTTCAAATGTGATGTGGTCCGTAAAAATAAAATGGTGTTGCAAAAATGAGAAATCGCTGGTCAACTTTTAACCCTTATAACTTCCTAACAGAAAAAAATTTTGGTTCCAAAATTGTGCTGATGTAAAGTAAACATGTGGGAAATGTTACTTATTAAGTTTATTGTGTGCCGTATCTCTGTGATTTAAGGGCATAAAAATTCAAAGTTGGAAAATTGCGAAATTTTCAAAATTTTCGCCAAATTTCCGTTTTTTTTCACAAATAAACGCAAGTTATTTGAATGAAATCTTACCACTAACATGAAGTACAATATGTCACGATAAAACAATGTCAGAATCACCGGGATCCATGGAAGCGTTCCAGAGTTATGACCTCATAAAGGGACAGTGGTCAGAATTGTAAAAATTGGCCCGGTCATGAATGTGCAAACCACCCTTGGGGGTTAAGGGGTTAAATGTTAATTTGCAATAATATTCACACTTATGGTATTCTGTTAATGTGTGCTGTGGTACTATGAAGTGTGAGCGTTACTAGATCTTTTTATTAATTTTTCACATAGAAGAATTGTTTGATGGCAAGAATAATAATAGAATAGCATTTGTCAGAAATAGGGTTAACAGTGCCTCGAGGGATTTATATTATTTTATAACCAAAGCAGAGTTACTTAGTTATTATCAATTATTTTCCTTTTTTCTTCCGTTACAAACTGATCACACCCACGATAAATGACCCCGTTTATCAACACTTCTCTGGTGGTGTCGGCGCACTTCTTTTCCATGGACACTAGTAGTGAGGCTGAATGAACACGGGACTTCCTGGTGATTCTCCGATGCATGACGTACCCAGATCAGTGCACACTTAGGCTTTTTTCGACGGATTCCGGTGGCACATGCGCAGTATAGTCTCACGGACGCTGCTCGCTACCCCGGAAGTCATTGACTTCACTTGCCTATAGAGCGCGTGTATGTACATGACGCTTAGCAGAGCACCTCTTACCTTCTAATGGCGCACATCGACACGCTCCCTGGACGAATATCTATATGGTATGTCTCAATAGATTTAGTTTTTTTCTTAAACGGTCACTGCACCTGAGGATATGGATTTTCTTCCTATATGTAGTTTCTCATTATACACTTGGGTTTTTTTTATATAAAGGTAATCCAGTTTTTCTATGTGAGGGGAACATATGATGAATCCTTGCTTTGGCGATTTAGGACCCTTTTCACACAGGTATCAGCTTCACTTGCTATTTGATAGCTATATACTGTTGTTTTGTGTATATTGTAAAAATATGGGAAGTCTACTCTTGATGGGGACTATTTATGATAATTTCTCTATATTAATTTTCATGAGATGTAACAGAATTGCTAATAATTCTTAAATATATGTATTTTGTCAACCAGTGTATATATGTGACCTGTATGTAATATATGAACCGATGGTTCCTTTTTTGTGTGAAGGTTTTTTCCTTCTTAATTTGATTTTCTATTATTTTGTTTGTTTCAGATAAATTCTTGATAAAGGCCTAACAGCCGAAACGTTGATTACTGATTATCTGTATTAATTTTTGGTCCGATTCCATCTATTTTGAATTAATAAATATTGAAATACTGGATTAATTTTTTGTGTGCCGAGGTTTTTTCTACAATATAAAAATTTTAATTGTCATATTTGAATTTAGGAGATCAAAATCATTAAGAAACGGCTCATTTCATAACTGAACCTGACAACTTTTGAAAATATGTAAAACAGTGTTACATAATCTGAAAGGTCCTTGAGCTAGTTTGGTTCTTTAGCTGCTCACTCAGGACGTGCAGCCTCTGTGAAGGTCCCAGTACCTTCCTCTCCTGCTCTGCACCAATCGATTACTTAAGTGTGGGGCTGGAGGAAAGAGCAGATTTTTTTCTTGCTAAAAGTGTGTCTTTCCAAGTAAAACATTTCCACCATTAAGAATATAAAAAGGCTTCTCCCCTGTGTGACAACTCTGGTGACTAAGAAGCGATGATTTCTTCACAAAACATTTTCCATTAAATTGACTTCACCTCTGTGTGATTTCTCTGATGGGTAACAAGAGTTGATTTCTTTGTAAAACATTTTCCACATTCCTAACATGAAAAAGGCTTATCCCTAGTGTGAATTCTTTGGTGCTTTAAAAAATTTGATTTCAGTGCAATACATTTTCCACATTCTGAACATGAAAAAGGCTTCTCACCAGTGTGAATTCTCTGGTGACCAACAAGATCTGATTTCTGGATAAAACATTTTCCACATTCTGAACATGAATAAGGCTTCTCCCCAGTGTGAATTCTCTGGTGACTAATAAGATCAGATTTCTGGTTAAAACATTTCCCACATTCTAAACATGAAAAAGGCTTCTCCCCTGTGTGTGTTCTCTGGTGAACCACAGCACAGGATTTCCAATTAAAACATTTCCCACATTCTAAACATGAAAAAGGCTTCTCCCCTGTGTGAGTTCTTTGGTGCATAACAAAACTCCATTTTTGTCCAAAACATTTTCCACATTCTGAACATGAAAATGGCTTCTCCCCAGTGTGAGTTCTCTGATGTTTGATAAGACTTGATTTCTTTGTAAAACTTTTCCCGCATTCTGTACATAAACATGGCTTCTCCCCTGCGTGAGTTCTCTGATGTGTGATAAGACTTGATTTCTTTGTAAAACTTCTCCCGCATTCTGTACATAAACATGGCTTCTCCCCTGTGTGAGTTCTCCGATGTGTGATAAGACCCGATTTCACTGTAAAACATTTTCCACATTCTGAACATGAAAATGGCTTCTCCCCACTGTGAGTTCTCTGATGTGTGATAAGACTTGATTTCTTTGTAAAACTTTTCCCGCATTCTGTACATAAATATGGCTTCTCCCCTGTGTGAGATCTCTGATGTGTGATAAGATTTGACTTCTTTGCAAAACTTTTCCCGCATTCTGTACATAAACATGGCTTCTCCCCTGTGTGAGTTCTCTGATGTTTGATAAGACCCGATTTCTCTGGAAAACATTTTCCACATTCTGAACATGAAAATGGCTTCTCCCCACTGTGAGTTCTCTGATGTGTGATAAGACTTGATTTCTTTGTGAAACTTTTCCCGCATTCTGCACATAAACATGGCTTTTCCCCTGTGTGAATTCTCTGATGTGCGATAAGACTAGATTTCTTTGTAAAACTTTTCCCGCATTCTGTACATAAATATGGCTTCTCCCCTGTGTGAGTTCTCTGATGTTTGCTAAGACCCGATTTCTCTGGAAAACATTTTCCACATTCTGAACATGAAAATGGCTTCTCCCCACTGTGAGTTCTCTGGTGACTAACAAGATTTGATTTATTGTTAAAACATTTCCCACATTTGCAACAAGAAAATATATTCTCTACTATGTTAATTTTTTGATGTTTGATAAGATTTGATTTCTTTGGAAAAGACATTTCGAGGGGAAAACTATTTCCATATTCTGGCTTTTTTGCTTTAGGAGCAATTTGGTTTTTAATGCTTATCTTGTGACTTTGATTTTCCTTAGTAGTAGGTAATGAATCAGAAGACAGGACCTGTTTCAAAGGATCAGATGAGAGATCTTTGCTGTGAAGGGATGATGGTATATCTGGAGTAATGGCATTCACTTCAATTGTATCTTGTGGGTTCTCAAGATCATCAGATTTAAAAAATGAAGGTGTCATCTGTCCATCTAATCTCCTGGTACAGTAATCTGCCAAGAATAAAACCAATTATTATTTTTGAATAAAATATCCATGAATTTTATTTTTTTTAACATTTATACTTACTGTCTATAAAAATGGCAAGTTATGTAAAATAAATGATAAGTATGTGAAAATAATACCAATAAAAACTTCTACTCATCCAGCAAAAAACAAACCCCAACTCAGGTCTGTGCTCTGTCAGTGGAAAAACAGAAGGTGTCCACATTATATGCGGCTCAAAGGCTCTTGAAAAGCAACATGGCTTCCATAAACCAAGCCTGCAATATCCACTCTCCCAAAGTCAAATCTCTGCCTCATTTTTGAGCCTTGCAGTGTGCCCAAACCACATTTAACTTCCATGTATTTGGCATCAATATAGTGAGGAGAACCCACTAAATTTACAAAATTGCAATTTTCACTCTCCAAAATCCATTGCATGACAATTTGCAGAAAGTGCCTGTGGAGTGAAAATAGTCACTATTCCTATGGATTAATTCCCAGAGAGGTATAATTTACAAAATGGATTCATTTTATGGGGATTTCTACTGCTTGGGTTTTCTGTTATTTTGTCATATTAGGACTTCTCCAAATGATGTGTCCCATCTCCTCTGGGATCTGCTCCTGCGATGTCTGCTTCTGTCACCAGGATTTATTTAATCTGCAGGCGGCGCTGGTAATGGAGGAGACGTCAGAACCAGAAGCTCTGGGTGGCACCGGCTCTACCCAGCCACTAAGAATAGGGTGCTTGGGACCTGTAGTACCATCCAACCTTGCAGTATAGGTGAGTGTGCTGTCTAGCTGAAGTAATCTGCTCCCTGATTCAGCCAATTGGAAAGCACCACACCCTACTAAAGCTCTAAGCATACTGCCGGAGGCTTCCAGATACAGCCTGGTTCTCCTTTGGTTCAGTCCTCTGTGCTCAGGTCCCGGCTTGTGTATTTGTTTCCTGTTGTAACCACCGCCCGTGTACTGACTACTTGTGTGTCTTTTAATTTTGTATTTTCTCTGCCCTCCTGGTTCTGACCTGGCTATGCATCTTGTCATGTCACACCACAGAACAGCAGGTAACACTGTGGCCCAGCCTAGGGGTCTCTGTGTAAGTCTAGATCCATATAGAGGGTTTAAAGGGTCATCAGAAAAGCATTCCCTGGGACATGGAAAACGGAGTAGACAGAGCCAAGCCTTTTCATGGTGACCATTCTTTGGGCTGCCAGGTGACCATGAAGAATGTCCCAATACACTATGTCTGCAAATTATTTCAGCAAGTTCTGCATTTAAATAGCTAAATGGATACTTTCAGACTACTTTAATCTGGAAAGGGGAACTAGACAAGGGTGTCAACTGTTCCCGATGCTCTTTGTCCTAGCAATAGAGCCTATTGCTCTTAAATTCAGGCAATACCCTATGGTAGAAAGAATCACAACAAATGCCAGATTGGATAAAGTTGGATGATATGCTAAATTAATTCTTTTCTTGTCGAGAATGGAGCAATCCCTTCAGAGAGCAATCAATTTGGGGATCTATAAGATCTTAAAATAAACTGCAACAAATCCTGTTATGCCCCTTCCTGAGAATATGCCTGGACCCTCGGCATACGGTTTACAAGTAGTCAACAAATTTATATATCTTGGTATAATCATTAATAAAAGCCCAATTATAGCTCTGAAAGATAATGCATCCCCTCTCAATGAGAGAATTTAAAAAAAATTGAGAAAGAGGAGAATTACGGCAATGTTCTTAAAATGACTATTCTCCCAAAGTCTCTCTATATATTGGAACATTCTTCAATTAAGATCCCAAAAGTATTCTTTAAGAGAATTCACAGATGATGGGGTCCTTCATATGGGGCTCATCAAGGCCTGAAATTAGTATTCGAGCTCGACAGAGACCTAAGTGCCAGGGCAGACATGCATTACCTGATTTATTTTTATATTATCTAGCTGGCCAGCTGCATTATTTAAAAAGTTGGTTGAAGGATGATAAGCCGTCTAATGCGGAGGCTCATTTTTTGCAACTTTTAAATAGGATTTCAATATGGGCAATATTGGAGGGATCCTATATACCAGGGTTCCCCAACTCCAGTCCTCAAGGCACACCAGCAGGTCTTGTTTTCAGGATTTTGTATTGCACAGGTGATACAATTATCACCTGGGCAATACTAAGGAAATCCTGAAAACATGACCTGTTGGTGGGCCTTGAGGACTGGAGTTGGGGAACCCTGCTATAAACCACCACAGGGATTACTATTCATGCATAAACTTGTGATACACATCTGGAAGGAAAGTAAATTAATTTTGAAATTCACTGACCAAGTGGGCGAGTCTCAGTTATGGGACAATCCCGAATTTCCACATCTTAAAATATTACAAGATCCTATATCTTGGAAGCAATATGGGTTAACAACACTGGACAAGGTATTTGAAAATGAAGTACTGTTCTCATTTGACCAAATACATACAAAATATGGGATAGGGATTTTGATAGATAACTGCAAATGAGACATGCAATTACGCACCAATTCCCACATCCCAGAATGAGGATATTGAGATACCCACTAATAGGTGTACTTACAAAATGGCGACATTTGATACCCTCATTAACTGAAGAACAATGGAGTGACGCTAAAGAATAAAAAATCTGTAATTAGTGGTGAAACCTCTCTGAGGTAATTTGAGTATGGGATTCGGTGACTCTTGGCTAAAGATGAGCAAATATTTCAAGGTTCTGCTCAGATTACAGATTTTGCAACACTCGCCGATTTATTTGTCGAATATTTGCCAAAAATGGCTGAATGCCATTGAAGTCAATGGAAGGCAAAAACAAACACATACACAAGTTCAAACAGGCCCAAAAGCTGCCAAAACACATCAAATTATTGCAGACACCAGGAAAGTGGCCTCAATTCACCCATAATACAAATTTTAGAATGGCACAGCAGAAATAAGCCATGCATGAGGTATCAGGGTCAGGGCCAGCATTTACAGCTTTGAATTTAACTTCAAATTAAGATGAGGTGGGTGAGGCATCGGTGTAGGCATGCTGTGCTGGGAGCCCTGATACCACATGCAACAGCTCAACCTGCCTTTATGCTCAGCCACACTCAGGTGGCACAAATATCAGTTTCATAGACTACTATTGTCAGAAAAAGGTAAGGACAGTAACGAGTACTTGACAAAATAAGTGGAGACCTGCCGGTCTCAGAGGCCTACTGCCACAGGCAACATACATGAAGGAGACCAACCAAGGAATCTACACATTCCCAAAAATTAGTGGCAGACACTACCAAAGTGGCATCAATTTCAATTTAGTATAAAAGGGACCGACACCTCTTCCACTATAGCCAACCCAAATGATGGACACTGTAATGGGCAAGGTTGTGGAACCACTGTGCCATAGCCCTCGGAAAGCCTGGAGGAGCATAACTATGTGGCCTACCAAATCCGACCTTGGATAAGCAGCAGCAGGCGTAAACCCATGACCCAAGAAGGGACAAGGAGGTGGCAACAGCTGCTACTACAGGTGTAAACCAAACAGACTAAGGAAGCATGTTGCCATAAAATACGCATTGCTTTATTAAGTACATACAAGACACACATACACAATAAAAGGAGATGTGTATACCAGTGGGTGTCATAGATACATGGCATCCAAAAATGGAAAATAGAGGGCTCATCACAATACTATACCGCCAAAGAAGGAATACAATATGATCATTATATGGGCACTATATTATAATTAACTGTAGTTATGTGCCCAAATGTATCATATGCTACTATAATTATACATGAAAAATCTAAGTGTAAACATCATCCTGACGGTAAGTCAGGGGGCATAATTCAAACAAGTTTACCCCCAAAAGTTTGTATGGTAACAGTCCCTCATAAAGGAGTATACATGACCTGCGACACCGCAATCCCCGACGCGCGTTTCGCCTTAGCTTCGTCCTGGGAGGTGAGTGATTATAAATCTAAGGTGCATGAGGGCATATATAGGGGTGTAATTACCGGAAAATTTCTTACAGCCGAAAGTAACATGGCGCCCGGCGTGTGACGTCATCATGGCGCGCGCCTCCCGGCCCCACAGCCACTCCCCATCGCACACGTCACGATGTGGAGACAGATGATTGGGGCCTGAGAGAACGCGCGACCATGGCAACCCACCACGCTGCAAGATGGCGCTGAGGACATGCAAGCCACTCCCCCGCCCGACGTGTCAGGACGGAGAAGCGGCCCGCACATCGAACAGACGCCTCTATACAGAGTGTGCACAGTGCTCCAAGTACCACAAAGTGAAATGATGTAAAAACCTTATATAAAGGATTCAATATCATATTGCAATTATACAGATAGATTGAAAAAGTGTTTTGAAAATATTTTCTATTGGTCTCTGCCATATAATACTGAGAAATGAGACTATAAGTGTATGCTGCATATTATGGTATAGTGCACAACAGTGTACCCAAAATTTAATATAATATTTTAGCCTTAAAGAAAAGGGACATATGCACTTCCCACCAAATATATAAATATATCAAATATATTGAAGGCAATATGCAAAAAGTACAATACCATCTTCCAATTGCACATAGTTCATAAATTCCAGTACAGTACACCTCAAAGAAATGATGTTATAAATATATATACCACTTGATACAGTTACACAGATATAAGTAACGCATCAAAACATTCAAAATCATCTCTATATTATAAATATAAATAACCAATGCACAATACAAAGAGAATTTTTATATGCATAAAATATCCTAATCTTTCCATAACAAAATATAAAGGATCATAGTGTGAGAGTTATCCAATAAATGGCACACAAAAATATACAAATTAATTCTTAAAATAAATGTATCATACATCTTGTGGCCTACATCATCACACTGATTAATTGGTGGATATGTCTTTTTTCAGTGTGAAAACTTAAAGTTACTCAGATTTTCCTTGAATATGGGCCACACATTTTCCGAATATTCTCCAAATGATGATGATATGGCAGATCCACCAACACGTTGCTGGAAGACGACATCCCAACCCGGTGTTCACAATGCACCTCATGCCCATCACATCGAAAATACGAAGAAGTGGATACACTAGAATAAAAACTAAAAATTAAATAAATTAAAAACATATAATCCATCACCATAACTGAAGCATCCTACAGAAAGGGGGCAAAGCTCAGGACCTCATTAAGTCCTTTAGGTTGGACTGTACCTAATTTATATATCCATTCGACTTCTTTCTGAGCTAGTCTCTTCTTCCAGTTGCCACCACGATGGTCAATATGGACCCTATCTATTCCACAAACTTTAAGTAGTTTGGGATCACTCTCGTGGCACAACTTGAAGTGTCTCGGAATTGGTTTAAGCATCATGTCATCCTCTATCTTAGAGGCATTCTTAATGTCCCTGTAATGTTCTCTTACTCTGATTCTCAGAGGTCTAGAGGTCATACCAACATAAATCCTTTCACATGGGCATACGGCATAATATATTACACCATTAGTGTTACAAGTGATATGTTGTGTAATGTTATACGTAATGCCACCATCACTAGATACAAAAGAGGATGCTTGTTTCATGTTAGGGCATGCAATACATTCTCTGCAAGGAAAAAATCCCCATTTAGGGCCTTTGGAACCAAATGCTTTCTCAGGTCTCGGGCCCTCATAATAGCTATGCACTAATTTATCTCGCAGATTGCTTGACCTCTTGTATGTAATAGAGGGATGTTTGGGAATGTATTTTTCCAGAGTCCTGTCTGTCATAAGAATAGGCCAATATTTGTTCAGGGCCTGCTTCATCTCATACCACTTATCATTGTACGGAGAGATAAATCTTACTTTTTGTGTCAATGTGGATCTATGTTTAGGAACAAGTAGGTCCACCCGTTTAGCCCGATTTGCTCTCCTCATTCCCCTGAGGATACTACGTTTGGAGTAGCCTCTAGATGCAAATCTTGATGTCAAGTCCTCTGCTTGTCTTAAATACGCTTCCTCACTGGAGCAGATACGTTTTGCCCGGAGGAATTGACCAGTTGGAATTCCTTCCACCAATGATTTTGGATGTGAGGATGTAGCGTGTAAAATTGAATTTACCGCAGTTTCCTTCCGGAACATGTCCGTATGTAAAAAGCCATCAGATCCTTTAAAGATTTTAATATCCAAAAAATCTATATCAGACTGACTATACTTGCAAGTAAGCCTGACATTGATGGAATTATGGTTCAATATCTTAAGGAAACTGAGAAGGTCCTGCTCTGTTCCCTGCCATATCATGAGAATGTCATCAATATAGTGGGCCCAGAACAGGACCTTCTCAATGAAGGCAACGGGCCGGGTAAAGAAGATGTCTCTTTCCCACATGCCCAAAAATAAATTTGCATATGAGGGGGCAAAAGCCGCCCCCATAGCAGTCCCTTGTTTTTGCAAATAAATGGATTTATTTATTTATTTTTCTCATGATATGGCAGGGAACAGAGCAGGACCTTCTCAGTTTCCTTAAGATATTGAACCATAATTCCATCAATGTCAGGCTTACTTGCAAGTATAGTCAGTCTGATATAGATTTTTTGGATGTTAAAATCTTTAAAGGATCTGATGGCTTTTTACATACGGACATGTTCCGGAAGGAAACTGCGGTAAATTCAATTTTACACGCTACATCCTCACATCCAAAATCATTGGTGGAAGGAATTCCAACTGGTCAATTCCTCCGGGCAAAACGTATCTGCTCCAGTGAGGAAGCGTATTTAAGACAAGCAGAGGACTTGACATCAAGATTTGCATCTAGAGGCTACTCCAAACGTAGTATCCTCAGGGGAATAAGGAGAGCAAATCGGGCTAAACGGGTGGACCTACTTGTTCCTAAACATAGATCCACATTGACACAAAAAGTAAGATTTATCTCTCCGTACAATGATAAGTGGTATGAGATGAAGCAGGCCCTGAACAAATATTGGCCTATTCTTATGACAGACAGGACTCTGGAAAAATACATTCCCAAACATCCCTCTATTACATACAAGAGGTCAAGCAATCTGCGAGATAAATTAGTGCATAGCTATTATGAGGGCCCGAGACCTGAGAAAGCATTTGGTTCCAAAGGCCCTAAATGGGGATTTTTTCCTTGCAGAGAATGTATTGCATGCCCTAACATGAAACAAGCATCCTCTTTTGTATCTAGTGATGGTGGCATTACGTATAACATTACACAACATATCACTTGTAACACTAATGGTGTAATATATTATGCCGTATGCCCATGTGAAAGGATTTATGTTGGTATGACCTCTAGACCTCTGAGAATCAGAGTAAGAGAACATTACAGGGACATTAAGAATGCCTCTAAGATAGAGGATGACATGATGCTTAAACCAATTCCGAGACACTTCAAGTTGTGCCACGAGAGTGATCCCAAACTACTTAAAGTTTGTGGAATAGATAGGGTCCATATTGACCATCGTGGTGGCAACTGGAAGAAGAGACTAGCTCAGAAAGAAGTCGAATGGATATATAAATTAGGTACAGTCCAACCTAAAGGACTTAATGAGGTCCTGAGCTTTGCCCCCTTTCTGTAGGATGCTTCAGTTATGGTGATGGATTATATGTTTTTAATTTATTTTAGTTTTAGTTTTTATTCTAGTGTATCCACTTCTTCGTATTTTCGATGTGATGGGCATGAGGTGCATTGTGAACACCGGGTTGGGATGTCGTCTTCCAGCAACGTGTTGGTGGATCTGCCATATCATCATCATTTGGAGAATATTCGGAAAATGTGTGGCCCATATTCAAGGAAAATCTGAGTAACTTTAAGTTTTCACACTGAAAAAAGACATATCCACCAATTAATCAGTGTGATGATGTAGGCCACAAGATGTATGATACATTTATTTTAAGAATTAATTTGTATATTTTTGTGTGCCATTTATTGGATAACTCTCACACTATGATCCTTTATATTTTGTTATGGAAAGATTAGGATATTTTATGCATATAAAAATTCTCTTTGTATTGTGCATTGGTTATTTATATTTATAATATAGAGATGATTTTGAATGTTTTGATGCGTTACTTATATCTGTGTAACTGTATCAAGTGGTATATATATTTATAACATCATTTCTTTGAGGTGTACTGTACTGGAATTTATGAACTATGTGCAATTGGAAGATGGTATTGTACTTTTTGCATATTGCCTTCAATATATTTGATATATTTATATATTTGGTGGGAAGTGCATATGTCCCTTTTCTTTAAGGCTAAAATATTATATTAAATTTTGGGTACACTGTTGTGCACTATACCATAATATGCAGCATACACTTATAGTCTCATTTCTCAGTATTATATGGCAGAGACCAATAGAAAATATTTTCAAAACACTTTTTCAATCTATCTGTATAATTGCAATATGATATTGAATCCTTTATATAAGGTTTTTACATCATTTCACTTTGTGGTACTTGGAGCACTGTGCACACTCTGTATAGAGGCGTCTGTTCGATGTGCGGGCCGCTTCTCCGTCCTGACACGTCGGGCGGGGGAGTGGCTTGCATGTCCTCAGCGCCATCTTGCAGCGTGGTGGGTTGCCATGGTCGCGCGTTCTCTCAGGCCCCAATCATCTGTCTCCACATCGTGACGTGTGCGATGGGGAGTGGCTGTGGGGCCGGGAGGCGCGCGCCATGATGACGTCACACGCCGGTCGCCATGTTACTTTCGGCTGTAAGAAATTTTCCGGTAATTACACCCCTATATATGCCCTCATGCACCTTAGATTTATAATCACTCACCTCCCAGGACGAAGCTAAGGCGAAACGCGCGTCGGGGATTGCGGTGTCGCAGGTCATGTATACTCCTTTATGAGGGACTGTTACCATACAAACTTTTGGGGGTAAACTTGTTTGAATTATGCCCCCTGACTTACCGTCAGGATGATGTTTACACTTAGGATTTTTCATGTATAATTATAGTAGCATATGATACATTTGGGCACATAACTACAGTTAATTATAATATAGTGCCCATATAATGATCATATTGTATTCCTTCTTTGGCGGTATAGTATTGTGTTGAGCCCTCTATTTTCCATTTTTGGATGCCATGTATCTATGACACCCACTGGTATACACATCTCCTTTTATTGTGTATGTGTGTCTTGTATGTACTTAATAAAGCAATGCGTATTTTATGGCAACATGCTTCCTTAGTCTGTTTGGTTTACACATTTGGTGGGAAGCGCCATGTTTTCTAAGGCCCTTGTTGTGGGAATATAGCTGCTACTACAGGGCTGACCTACAGAGGGTGGCAGCTGACCCCTTAGAGTGGGTAGGCTGGTACATCCCAAAGGAGGTATGAAGAATGCAGGCAGGCACTGTATGGACACTGGAACCAAGGGTGCAGATGGGAACGGTTGAGGAACAGAAAAGCATGGGCAGGTGCAGGATGGACCGGGTATTACATAGATGGGCGCTGGCAGGTGCGGACTGGACCAGGTGTTACACAGATGAGCCCTGGCAGGTGCAGGCTGTACTCAGTGGCGGATTATAATGAGGTCAATTTGGGCAGTTGCCCCGGGCCCAGTGGGGTTAAGGGGCCCACAGCCCAGGCCAGTAAATTGCCCCATTATAATCCGCCACCGCGCAGGGCCGGATTATAGGCAGGGCAGGCGGGGCTTCAGCCCCGGGGCCCCCACCACAAGAGCTTCTAAGGGGGCCCCCACCACATTCCTGCTGGCTGCTGCAATGGCACTCCATCTTCTCCCCACCTAAAAGTGAGTGACCGTGGGGGCGGCATTATGTGCTCTGCTACCAGCAGCATCTACAAGTAGCGTGAACGCTGATGCTGCTGGTAGCGTGCAAAGGCTTGTGATGAGATCACAGGAGGTAAGGTGTCAGGGCCCCCGATCATGTGACCCCTGTCTCCTCCCCTCCTGTGACCTCATCACAGGTCCTGTGCGCACAGCACAGAGCACTGAGAGCAGCCATGTATGTGGAGTGCGGCTCTGCGGGTGGAGGTCAGTGCTGGAGGCTCCATTATTCTCTATGTGGAGTGCGGCTCTGCGGGTGGAGGTCGGTGCTGGAGGCTCCATTATTCTCTATGTGGAGTGCGGCTCTGTGGGTGGAGGTCGGTGCTGGAGGCTCCATTATTCTCTATGTGGAGTGCGGCTCTGCGGGTGGAGGTCGGTGCCGGAGGCTCCATTATTCTCTATGTGGAGTGTGGCTCTGCGGGTGGAGGTCGGTGCTGGAGGCTCCATTATTCTCTATGTGGAGTGTGGCTCTGCGGGTGGAGGTCGGTGCTGGAGGCTCCATTATTCTCTATGTGGAGTGCGGCTCTGCGGGTGGAGGTCGGTGCTGGAGGCTCCATTATTCTCTATGTGGAGTGTGGCTCTGCGGGTGGAGGTCAGTGCCGGAGGCTCCATTATTCTCTATGTGGAGTGTGGCTCTGCGGGTGGAGGTCGGTGCTGGAGGCTCCATTATTCTCTATGTGGAGTGCGGCTCTGCGGGTGGAGGTCGGTGCTGGAGGCTCCATTATTCTCTATGTGGAGTGTGGCTCTGCGGGTGGAGGTCGGTGCTGGAGGCTCCATTATTCTCTATGTGGAGTGCGGCTCTGTGGGTGGAGGTCGGTGCTGGAGGCTCCATTATTCTCTATGTGGAGTGCGGCTCTGCGGGTGGAGGTCGGTGCTGTAGGCTCCATTATTCTCTATGTGGAGTGCGGCTCTGCGGGTGGAGGTCAGTGCTGGAGGCTCCATTATTCTCTATGTGGAGTGCGGGTGGAGGTCGGTGCTGGAGGCTCCATTATTCTCTATGTGGAGTGCGGCTCTGCGGGTGGAGGTCGGTGCTGGAGGCTCCATTATTCTCTATGTGGAGTGTGGCTCTGCGGGTGGAGGTCGGTGCTGGAGGCTCCATTATTCTCTATGTGGAGTGTGGCTCTGCGGGTGGAGGTCGGTGCTGGAGGCCCCATTATTCTCTATGTAGAGTGTGGCTCTACGATTCGTGACCCCCGTCACGTGACGAGGGGGGCCCACAGAGTCTGAACTGCCCCGGGCCCTGGCTACCCTTAATCCACCCCTGGCTGTACTGGCTGGGGAACAGGAGAGCACTGGCAGGTGAGGACTAGACCGAGTGTTAGACAGATTTGCCCTGGCACGCGCGGACTGGACAGGCATCATACTATGGAAGGGGATCGTCCCTACGCATCTGACCACATCTTGCACATCGCATGTTTAAGCTAAGTACTCCATTTTTCCATCACACTCTTGATGAACCCCTTTGTAGAGGGGAAACACGTTGAGTTTAATACTGGAGTCATTTTTTGTCTATATGGGCTATTTAACCCTTTTTTGACAATTTTATTACATGATTATGCGGACTGGTTGATTAGAGCTGGATTATTATTATATGATGATTCAAACTTCATGGTTTAATGAATCCTGAGTATCATATATAGAAGGAATATGCTATCCTCCTGTACTAAAGTATAATCATGATAAGTGGATCGCTCAGGCCTTTATATCTTTGAGCAGTATAGCCCATATATGGCTGGTATATTGGAACCCCTAAATAATCTTTGTGGTGCAAATGTTGTGCAATGTAGACCATACGTGTGGTGTATTGATTGATTATACATAGCAGATATAATATTGCCATAAGAAGGTTCTTTTAGACAATTTGTTCAGACCAATTAATTTAGCCACATGGTGGTTTACGCCGTATACTTTTCTGTATATAATAGTCTAACTGTTTTCATATTTTTCTATTTCTTTGTTTGAACTGGTTGATGTGGTGCACCACACAACAAAAATTCTTTTTGTTTGGGGTTTTTTTCATGGGATATTGCTTCACATATATTCATTGACCTGTTTAGTCTATATTGAGCTGAAAGAGGATACATGTCGGGGAGGGCATATGTACATTTTTTGAGATCTCTAAATCATTTTGCATGATCTAATAACTATTCTCTTGTGTATGTTGGGGGGGCTCTATATTAATATATATGCTGGGGGTATTTGACCTTTATTCATATACATCTATAAAGGAAATAGAGTCCATTTATTCCAACAGATATCCCAACAGAAAGTGTGGTATTGGGGATATTTAATTTATACTCATACACATCTATATAAGAGATAAGACCTATTGCATCAGACATTCTAACGAAGAAGTGCATTGCGAAAGAGAATTCAGAACATTTCATTTGAGACATTTCTCCTCTTTCTCACCTACCTACTAACATCTTATCACATCCCTGCCACTATAGGGCCTTATAGGGGTAGCAGGGTGAGCCGTCGAGGAGTGGGGGGGCCAATGCGCAGGTCCTAGGGCTCCAACCTCCGCTGTTAGGTAGGGATATACAGGTCATTGTAGGGGAAGGCACCCCCCCTATGGTGTTCATTTCTTGATGTCTTGTGTGATGCGTTGCTAATTTTAGTATGTATTTTGTATTATTGGATAATAAAGATTGATGATTTTAGCAGAATATATGAGATAACTGTGAGATCAGTTAAACAGATAAGCACTGGACCGGCTGAGGAACCGGAGATCACTGGCAGGTGCAGACTGGACCATGTGCTACACAGATGGGCACTGGCAGGTGCAGACTGGACCGAGTGTTAGACAGAGGCTCACTGGCAGGTGCAGGCTGGACCAGCTGATGGACAGAAGAGCCAGACAGGCACGACCAGACAGGTAGAGGGTAGACAAGCAGACCGGCGGACCCAAGGAACCTGACAACTAGCAAGAATGCAAGGAAAACTAACAACATTGCTCAGGCACCTCCATATTGAAAGATGAGCCTTAAATAGAAAGAATCGCTCAGCTATTGGCTGGGTACACCTTAGGGCAATATGCACGGTCACTTTAAGAGAAAGGGAGCATGCGCGCGCGCCCTAAGCATAGTGCCAGGCCCTACAACTGAACCTTGGGGGACACCGACACATAGGGGGTGAGATGAGGAGGTGGTGTGTGAGTGGGAGACACTGAATGTCCTGTCTTCCTGTCTGTGAAGTAATAGGAGATCCAAGAAAGGGCCAAGTCTATAATGCCAAGACATAAGAAAGTCTGTAGTAAGAGGGAATGGTCCACTTTGTCATAGGCAGATGTCAGGTCCAGGAGAAGGAGAAACCAGTGGCGCTTTGATTGTAAGGTTAGTAGGTTGTTGGTGACTTTAGTGTCAGGGCAGTTTCAATGAAATGGTGTGGTTGGAAGCCATATTGTAAGCGGTCTAAGGAGGAGAGGTGGGAGGACAGTTCAAAATGGATGTGTTGTTCCAGTAGTTTGGAGGCGTAGGTGAGAAGTTGTTAAGGGGAGAATATATGACATATGAATATATACAAGAATCAAAATTATACCACTATATGTACGCTTTGCTCAAATATTAGAATCATGTAGCTTTAAGATATTCTTGATTTTCTAAGACTTATTTCTGTATCCACCTAGTCTCATCGAAACTGGGTTAGACTAGGCCAGAAACGATAATTATGTGCATAATGATTATGTAGCGGATATAGGACATATGAGATCATATGAGATCAATACTAATTTGCTATTTGGAGTAAACAGTAATTTGGAAAAGAACCATGATGTAACACAATGTGACAGCTCGATTTCTGTTATAAAAACTGTACATCTCGGATTAAAGATGGGGAAGAATCATTTGACATGATATACCTTGTCTTGTGTATTCTTTTCTCCGTGCACATATAATTTCTGCCAGAGATCCAATTTGGCCACAGACAATTAAGATGACGACACACGCATTCTGTGTGCCATATCATTTATATCATTTGACGTCCAATGAGGGGCTAGGACGAAAGTTCGAACCTGACCAGCCGCAAAGAAGACCTCCAATCTTGGACCGGACCACTCGAGGGTGGAGATGTGCACTTCCTACTATGTAAGAAAATCATTCATCTTACCTATAACCCTCCAGTGTTTCCGTGCTGAGATAAAGGTCAGTCAGCTGTCAGACTCGGACATAGTGACCAATCTGACAAGTCTTAGCACCAAAAACCCACCCTGGTCACGATTTCCTTAATTGTCTGCCTTATCTGCTTTGCCGTTTTGGTTGTTTGCATACGTGATTGTTACCTCAGCCAGCCTGAAAAGAAAAAAAATATAGATAGGGAGACGAACTGAGCAAATTCACTGTCACTCTGATTCCGGTCCTGCTCTCGGCTTGACCGATGATCACAGAAGTCTGAACTGTGTCTCTCCCAGTGGGCAAGTGGTAGTAGGGGCTTGATTACTAGTGATTTTCCAACCTCTAAGTGGTTGGTGACTTTTTGCGGGTTTCCCACCGGACATCATCTGGCTAAGATAATGGTGTTTTAGCTGCAGCATAGGTTTATAGGTTTTATTCTAAACGGGTGGAAGGGTAATTTCAATTATCGTGTTGATGTGACTGAGTGATTGCTCTCTCCCTGAAAAGTATGGTTTGCCCAGGTGCAGATTTTTCATCTCTACAAATCAGGCTGGCATATGGATAGGTAAATTGTGAAGTGTTTTGGAGTCAAGGATTCGCAGTATTTGACGTCAGTGCCAGTTTTGAATTCATTCTGTCTTTTGTCTTTTGTAGTGTGTATGATTTGCCGGCAGGAGGCATACTAGCATGTGGTTAAAATTTTTGAATGCATTCTATGTGTGTATATACTGTATATATATATATATATATATATATATATATATATATATATATTGTGAAATTAGAGAATTGGTTAAACTGGTTTTGTACTGCATACCTTATAATTATAGGATTGGTTGTTAAAATTTGTTCAGGTAGAAAGAGAATTGCTTGAATGGTAATTGCTTTGATTTGTACAGATGTTTCTGATAGTGTGAGATTCGAAATCCATTGTTACTTTTTAGTTAATGTTGTATTAATGTCACTACATTTCTCTGTGAGATGGTTTTTTTAAAATGTTTTAGAGCGAAAGTGTTGAGGAAACAGAAATTTTAACAATTTATCAGGTACTTTTAGACTACGCAGTTTCTGGATACACAAGATTTGTGAAATACTCTGGTGTTAGTTGTTGGTTAATTCCCTATATTACTGTGTTCAAGATAGCTAGACATCACTATGTTCACTGAAGACCCCTTTACTCGGACATAAGGAGTTCATACAGCCTTTACAGTCACATATCCAACTGTTTATAACCCCGTGAGAATTTGTCTCAGGATGCACACACATGTCCCTCAGACGCATTCAGAATTCAGATGATAGAATGGGTGGGAGCAGTCAGTCGATATCTATAAGACAGATATGACCCATAGTGGAGTGAGGAAAGAAAATGTATGTTAAGAAACCCTCTGATCCCGAGGGGAGGAGCATTAGATAAGAAGGAATGGAAGAATGTGTTAATGAGTAGAAAGCAGCATTCTAGCCTCAGGTACTATGAGGTGTTACAGGACCCTGAAGCATTTTATAAGATGGCAGAGGAAGTTAGGAAAAAAAGGCATGAGGAGAGGAATATAACAAAATTGCTGAATTTTATGCAAAACAAATATTTACACAGGAAGATGTGTCAGTTGCAACATCATTTATACTTCTATATACATTCCCGATGACTGGACGTGTGCCAGCCGTCAAACACAGAATATCAGGAGACTTGTTCTGACTGTCAGATGACCAATCCAAGTAGTCTTAGGGTACCGTTACACCTAGCGACTCACCAGCGATCCCGACCAGCGATATGACGCGGTCAGGATCGCTGGTGAATCGCTAGGTGGTCGCTAGTGAGCTGCCACTCAGGCAGATCTCACCAGCGACAGAGCAGGGGTCGGGGATTGCTACTTACCTGTCAGACGCGGCGATCCTGCGTCCTCCCACCCGGCTCCCCGCGTCGCTCGTCGTCACAGCAGGAAGCGCCGCAGGAAGTGGCCGACGAGGAATGGTCCAGCAGCTTCTCGCGCGATCAGCGATAACCAGCGGGGGAGCCGGTCGGAGGTAAGTATCACATGCAGCGATATCGCTAGTAATATCGCTGTAACATCACAAAATCGGTGACTTTACAGCGATATTGCTAGCGATATCGCAGTGTGTAACGGGGGCTTTACCCTCTGTACAACTATTTATATAGACGGCACGCCTTATGCTACATCCTGTCCAGCATCCATTATAGTTCCATTAATTAATGTAGTTTATGAAAAGAATAATGAAGAAAAAGATGAATATGACATGGAGGTATATAATTAAACAGAACAGGAGAAGACAGGAAATAAATAGCTCAGACTGATAATAATCTATAGTATCCATTGTTAAATGGTGGGGGGACATCATCAACATCATCATCATCTTTTAAGCCTCAAAGCTCATACTTTTGTACACAATCTACTCCAGGAGGCAGATACCCTAGTAAGCAGCTTGCCAGACCCCCATTCTCCAGGATGTCATGCAGGGAAAAGAACCTGTGTATAATTTCTTCCACCAATGTAACAAAAAGTTTCTGGATCTCAGATTTGAAATGCAAATTAGTCCCCAGTTGAAAGAAGCTTTGACACCCACCAACACAGAGCTCCAGATTTTAATAGGGTATTGGCATAGTGATTACACAACCCATGAAAGTACGTATACTCTTACAGCCTCCCCCCCACAAAAATACAATAGAGAAACAACATCTCTCACCCAGACAGAGGTTGAGGATACTCCGCTCAAATTCCTGGTGGGTCCCGATGCAATCAGAAGTGTAATCAGGGATATTGATCTATTTGCTGCAGAAGTATGCAGTCTTTCCTTTTTTTTCAGGACACACCTATAGATCATGTGGGCATTGAACTAATGGCACTGATCCCAGACTCAATATTGGCAGGCTGAAAATCCAGTTTGTAAAGGTGGGGCCAAAGCCAGAAGCCCTGCTACCAAGGAAATTGCAATACTCATTTTTCATTTCACAATCTGCAATTATTTTTAACAAGTAATGGATGATACATGACTTGTGTGCTGTCAATAAAGTTATAGTACTGGACACATCTATGGTGCCAAACCGACACACTCTGTTTTTTTTCATCAATTATATTTATTTTTCTATGGTTCACGGTGATTGACCTGGCCAATGCTTTTTTCAGTTTATTTCTACATGCTGCAAGCCAGTACCTGTTTGTTTTCACACATGAGGGCCAGCAATATACTTGGACTATGATGCCTCAAGGGGCACAGTATAGCCTATGTTCACCCGAGCCATGACCACGGTCCTGAAGCCCTGGAAGAGGACACATCCCACTGCCATTCTTTTACAATACATATAGATGACCTCTTCCCCTGACTGAAGACAGCCAAGCCAATACTGCTTTCCTATATATGCAATTTTTTTATAACTATTTTAAGGTTAACCAAAGAAGGCATCAATGGGTTTTATATGCTAAATTGCAATCACATTTTCACAGCTCTAAGGCTATACTGAAACTGTTTTGCCCATTTGTCATGAAGAAGCCTGACCATGCAACTGGAATCCTGACACAGCTTCACGGAGGAAGACAACGCCCTACTGGCTACTACTTTCCAAGATTTGACCCAGTGGCTCGTGGAGTCCCAACCTGCATGAGAGCCGTGTTTGCAACCCATCTGTTCTGGACAAAGCTTCTGACATCCTTATGAGTCGCCAATTGAAGATCCTGGCCCAAAGCACCTGTCTGCCATGCCCTACTCTGCTCCAGAACAACGTCACCATCTCCAGATGTGCTGTCCAGCTACTCTCCTACCTCTGCCAAAGGGGGGAGGAAGATGGAGGATGAAAACCACATCTCTGACACATTAGTGGAAGAGGTAGTCGACTCGGAAATGGCTCAACACGATTGTCTCGCTGTCATGAGGCAATAGAACACCTGGAAGATCCTGACCTGACGCTCTTTGTGGATAGACCAAGGAGGCCGTTCGCACACTGGTATAGCAGTAGCCACAGAAGATACATGCTGCCAGCAAAACCACTGCCTACACCCAAAGGCAGGACTGGAGGCCTTGACAGAAGCATACGAGAGGTCCACTCAACATGAAGCTGTCAAGATCAATCTGGAGGGAAAGAGACTTCATCACAGCTAACGGAACGCCGGTCAGACACCATAAAGCCATACAAGAACTAATGGAGTCCTTGTTGATGCCAGGAAGAGTTGCGGTGGTAAAAGTAAAAGCACACACACTGGAGACACTTCAAGGGAAGCAGTGGGCAACAGACTAGCTGAAGTAACAGCAAAAGAAGCAGCAGTAATACCGCTTGACACAGAAACAGAGGAAAAGGGATAACCCTGGAAAAATATGTTCTGACACTCCAGAAACAAGTATCCAAGGAAGAAAAGAAGAAATGGACCTAAGATGAAGTCACACAGGATGAAATACGCCTAATGATGAACAAGGAAAATTTAAGGCCTCAAACAAAACTCTACATACTTGATGCTATACAGGAAACAGGGGAATCATAGCATAAGAGTTTAGTCTTTCCCTTGGGTCACACACACGCACAAATACACATACACACACTAGCAGGTCCAACAAAACTCAGCCCTATAAGGTCCTACTTGTAGATATTCACAGTTCAGGATTATATTTTGTTCACTATAACTGCCTATATGCAGACTAAGTTTAAAAACAAGTGACTAAAATATATTTTCGAGTCTTTTCATCCATCCCAGATCCTGAGGACCTAGGAGCCCACCAGATTTTGCCCGATGACCGAGTCCTCATCACCAAGAGGTTCAACAGATGTACCCTTGAACCTAGAGATGACAGTCCGTTCCAAGTCCTGTAAACTATCACAACAGTCCATGGGTCCACGCTTCCCACTGCAAGGAGATGCCGGATACAGAGTCCAGTAGCGGCTGCAACTCTTCATCCGTCTGGCACTTATCCTTTTCCTAGCTCAAGGGGTAGTCAGTCACCAAGGGGTAGTCATTTATGAGAAGGGTATACTGACATTCTGGTATAATGACTCCACCCTAAGAGTAACATATCAATTTGACTACTGTCTCACAATAAGAATGTCCAGGCCCCAGGGTACAGTTTGACATCTGGTTAAGTACACAATTCATTTGTGTCACTACTGCTGAAACAGGGGAAGGTTCAAACTGGGAGGATTAGTCACTTGTTGGGTGGCACACTGGTGAAAGTGACTGGAGACATCAACCAGCCCATGCCCTACAATTCAGGGAGAAATGGGGAATAACCCTATTAAGCTGCATGACTCTGTCCAAAGCCCCTTTTAAAGGCCAGAGGGCCCTTCCAGGCCTACCCTTGCCTGCCACCCACTGCCCCAAAAAGGGGTGTATAGTTATGTACCTCACCATTGAGAACCCCTCAAAGAATGACCAAGGGTTATATGTACTAGGTTCAAGTACTAAACTTGGGAGGGAAAATGGTGACAAAAAAAGGTAAATTTTGGCTAAGAAGCATAGATACCAGTGGGGGCACACGGGGGCACCTGACAAATTCAAAGTCGAGAACAAGACAGCAATTGTGTTTAAACCCACCATCCCCGTAAATAAGAATGCAAAGTGGATAAACTATTTATACAATAATCTACAAGGGTTTATAAAATGCACTGGGGATGCCATAAAGGCAATTATTGACCCATTAAGTTTGTAACAGTTATTTTATGTCCTGAGATCATATTTTCCTTAATTCTATGCTGCATAGCTCCATGCCTTAAGAAAATGATGACGGTGACCATGGAAACCACAGTAATCACCATGCATGCCGATTTTGAAGATCCCCTATATGAAAGATACTCCTATGAACCCATGAGAAGAATGCCATATCCACATCCCCCAGAATATGTCTGCCTGAAGAACACCTGCGAGGGAGAAACTAGGATCTGACTTCCTCCTGTGCAAAGTCCGTTAGGAGGGGGTCCATCTACTAGAGATGGGTCGTCTCGTGTATATGGTGAAGATTAGTTAGTTAGGTTCCAGCATTGTTGAGATAGGTAGGCTGGGAGGACAGATCGATAGGTTCGACGAGATTAGGATTTTGATTTTGCATATTTCCAAAGGAGGGACTGTTAAGGGGAGAATATATGGCATATGAATATATACAAGAATCAAAATTATACCACTATATGGACGCTTTGCTCAAATATTAGAATCATGTAGCTTTAAGATATTCTTGTTTTTCTAAGACTTATTTCTGTATTTCTGTATCCACCTAGTCTCATCGAAACTGGGTTAGGCTAGGCCAGAAACGATAATTATGTGCATAATGATTATTTAGCGGATATAGGACATATGAGATCATATGAGATCAATACTAATTTAGTATTTGGGGTAAACAGTAATTTGGAAAAGAACCATGATGTAACACAATGAGACAGCTCGATTTCTGTTATAAAAACTGTACATCTCGGATTAAAGATGGGGAAGAATCATTTGACATGCACGTATAATCTCTGCCACAGATCCAATTCGGCCACAGACAATTAAGATGACTACACATGCATTCTGTGTGCCGTATCATTTATATCAAAGTGAGAATGGGTTATACCTAGACACAGAGGATAGGTCAAGGGAGAGATTTTTAAGGATGGGTGTGATTGAGGTATTATTGAACCATGAGAGGAAGACAACAGTTGTTAGTGACAGGTTGGAGAGGAGGGTTAGGCTTGAGATGAAGACTGTGGTAAGGTTTAGAATGAGGCAGGACGTTATTGGGTCAAGTTCACAGGTGGTGAAACGTGATTTGGAGAATAAAGAGGAAAGTTGATATTCCATGATGGTGAAGTTGGTTTTGGAGGAGACATGAGTACTTATGAGGAGGGGCTGTGGTGACTTTAAGCTAAAGCTTGGCATTACGTTGTCAATCTTCTGCTTGAAGAATGAGGCAAAGTCTTCAGCTGAGAGGAGAGGAGAGGGAGGGGAGCTGGTGGACAGAGGAGAGAATTGAAAGTCTTGAATTGTTAATGATTGTGAGACAGGTATGAGAGATGAGAAGTTGGTTTGTTTTGCTGCAGTGAGCAATTGCACAGCATTTTTACAGCTTCTGTTACTTGACGGGCTACTCCACTCCTTTCTTTGGCAGCCGCACAGCAGTACGCTTTGTATATGAGGTCCAGAAAGAACATGTGCTCCAGTAGATGGCAAGTGCTGCATCATGTGGCCTCTACTCCTCTTCCTCCACCTTAACATCACACACAGTACAGTCCTCAGAGGTAACACGCCAAATAATCTTGTTTTCCCCATGTCACATCTCTCTAACCACCTAACTGACTGTAGGAAATAACAAATGGCTGAGTCTGCAGATCTGTTCACACATTCGATTCCATGGGCATCAGAAGTGTACTCCAAAGATTCACAAGAGGAGGAAATCATCTGCGCTGATGCCCAATTTTTTTTTCAGTTTGATCCATTGCTAGACAAAGTAGGGTCAAAGCAGAAACCAAACCGCCGTCAACAGAAGTTAACCCCGGGGATGGGGGTGATCTTGATGAGATTCAGATACTTGAGGCGCACACGGAGTGTGCTTTGCTGTTAGGCCAGATAGAGGAGGAGGCTGACTCTCAGGGTGAGGAGTGGGAGAACAGAAAGCATGACGATGAGGTAGTAGATCCCACTTGGGGTAAACCCAGATGCATGCAGCTACGTAGCTCAGCAGAGGAGGAGGAAGGCAAGGAGGTTATGTTGCGGTTTCCTGCAAACCCAGAGTTATGCAACTATGACAAGCAATGCATCCTCAACCCCAAATATGTTAGTGGCCAGCAGCGTTCATGGGTCTGCAGTTGCCTAGCTTGGGTCTTTTTTTTAAGACTGTCAAAAATGACACAAATCACGTTATCTGCCATCTTTGTTAAAAACGACAGAGTAGAGTTAAAAAATGCAATAATTTGAGTACTTCATGCATGAACTGTCACATGTGTGATCAACATGTGTTAATCAGGGAATCTCACTGTGTTAAAATGCAGACTAGCACCACCCCATCAAAAGTATCTTCTGATTCTTCCTCCTCCCTCACCATGGCAAGTGTTGTCACATAGGTCTCCGGTCTCAGAACCTCCACTTGTTTACCCACTACAGTCGGTGTAGGAGCCTGTGAGCTGATATGGAAGTGGACAGGCCTTCTGTTTTTGACTGATCTTAGATACCAAGCACACCCCATCTTTCTCAATCTACCGTAACATCTCTGCCTGCACCTCTCTCACAGTCCAGCAGCTTGTCATGTTCACCCTACTCCACCCTATGTCAGCACAGCAGTTAGCCCTCGTTTGTGCAATTGTGCTCACGTAAAAAATTGTTTCCTCCTTCACATGCCAAAGCTAAGAGCTTGAACTTCACCATCTTCAACTCACTAATAATAATAACAACAGTTAAAAGTTACAAAGTTTACGATAATCACACAATTAATGCAAAAATAATGACAACCCTGTTCTTCAGAGCTGAGCTTACAATATATATACAATGAGGTGGGAGTGACACAAAGTACAGGTGCTTATTTACAATGATGGTCCAACCATCTTGAGGAAATGGGGGGTAGATAAAGCTGCATGACCATTCTGGATACGGTTGAGTTTGATGGCGAATTATGTTAAAAGAAGTAGAGAATAGGATATATATATATATATATATATAAAGGAGTTTGATTAGGGAGAAAGGGTAAGAGGTGAGATATCTAGGTAGGAGATTGAACTGAGCCGGACAAAGACTAGATCAGGGGTGTTATAGTTTTTGTGTTTCTCAGAGGTTGAAAGTTGTGAGATGCCATGAGTGGCTAGAGAAAGAATGGGGATGCAGTTCGGGAGGTGGGGCTGTTGAAGTCTCCCAGGATAAGGGTTGGCAATCCTGAGGACATGAAGTGAGGCAGCAAGGCAGAAAAGTTGTCAAGGAAGTGGATGGGTGAGTCCTGGGGACAGTATATTACCGCTACTCTGAGGGAGAGGAGATGGAAGACCCTGATGGTGTGAACCTACAAAGAAGAATAACAACTAATGGGCTTGTATTTATATATCTTTTTTAAAAACAGGATTGGTGGTGGCAGTGTGGAGTGTAGCTTTATAGTGGAGTTAGCAGTGATCGTACAGCAGGATATACACATATTCCATGCATTCTTATCCTGAGGTGGATAAGCCATATGTTCACTACTAGCTTTCTGAGAATTATTGTGAACAGCCTATGACCTCCTCGGATGATTATCGCCCAATCGTATAATTTTCTGGACGATAGCGGCCAGCTGAGAGCGCTTCACTCCAAAGATCACAGCGGGTGGTTCTGGGTGACTTACGGCCTGTGAGCTCTGTGATTATTGGATGGCCAATCCAATCTGTTGGCCTCGGAAAAACAGCCTTTACGCCTTGTCGCTACAGATGGTTGCCGAAAGCTAATGGCCTTCGCAGTCCCCCAGTACCAGTTGCCCAGTCGCCATTACTTCTCTAAGAAAGATGTTCCTGCTCTACACCAGCATATCACAGATATCATCACCCATTCCCTGAAAAATTCTGTCTGACAGGGTGTATTTCAACACTGTCACCTGAAGCATGGACAGGGGCGTTACATCTCGCTGACTAGGCACTGGGTGACTGTGGGCTGTGGGGACTGTCGGGGAAGGGGCTGCGCCACAAATCTTGGAATCCCCAAGGCTTGCAGGGTGCTTGGGTATGGAGAACTAAACCACTACACACAAGAACATGGAGAACTAAACTACTAGACAACAGGGCTTGGTGAAATACACTACTAAATACCTAAAGTTGGCTAACTAAAGCACTACATACCATAAGATGGAGAACTAAACTACTAGATAACAGGAGTTGGAGAATTAAAGTACTAAACATCAAGGGTTGGAGAACTAAACTACTACACACCAGGTGATGGAGAACTAAAGCACTAGACAGTAGTGTCACTAGACACCAAGTCATGATGGAATCACCTGGGCTCACTGGACAAACCTCTGTATTTAATAAGAGTAACAATAATAAACTTTATTTATATAGCGCCAACATATTCCGCAGCACTTTAATATTTCACAGTTCATATACAACAGTCATAGCAATGTTAATGATTATACAATAATTAATGCAATATAATGACGACCCTGCCTGTAAGAGCTCAAAATCTGCAATGAGTTGGGGGTGACAAAGTACACGAGCTTATTAGATGTGTTTTTAGGGAGCGCCTAAAACTGTGTAAGTTGTGGTTAGTCCTAATTTCTTGGGGTACAGCATTCCAGGGAATTAGTGCAACTCATGAGAAGTCTTGGAGTCGGGAGTGTGAGGTACAGATTAATGTGGAGGTTAGTTGAAAGTCTAAGGCTAAGTGCACACGTACCGGAACTCTCGCGGAAATTACAGCGAGAATTCCGGAATTCCAGTCCGCGGGAAAATCGCATTTTAAATTCCCGCGATTTTCCCGCGGAAAAACTAGCATTTTGCAAGCGTATTTAGCTTGCAAAATGCTAGCGTTTTCCAAGCGATCTGTAGCATCGCTTGGAGAACTGATTGACACGTTGGTCACACTCGTCAAACATAGTGTTTGACGAGTGTGACCAACTTTTTACTACTGAGGCTGCCTATGCGGCATCAGTAGTAAAAGATAGAATGTAAAAAAAAATAAAAAAAAACGGTGTTATTCTCACCCTCCGACGTCCCGCGCATCCGTTCCCAGTAATCCTTTGCGAAAATGCCTGCGATGACGTCAGTTCTCGCGGGATCGCGACGTCTCGCGGTAATTCACGATGACGTCGCGCGAATGACCGCGAGACTTCGCGATCCCGCGAGAAGGGACGCCATCGCGAGCATTTTCGCAAAGGACTACTGGGAACGAGAGCGTGAAGAGAAGCGGGAAGGCTGCGCGGGACGTCGGAGGGTGAGAATAACAATATTTTTTATTTTAAATTCTATTTTTTACAGGGATATGGTACCCAAAGCCCGGAGGACAGTCTTCTCTCCTCCGGACCATGGGTACCATCCGCAATTGTTCTGCTTACTTTTCGCATGGTGTGCACAGCCACATGCGGGAAGTAAGCGGAACAATGCATTCCTATGGGTGCGGGATCGCCGCGATTCCGCAAATTAATGAGCATGCTGCGGTTTTTACCGCGAAGCGATTCCGCCGCGGTAAAAACCGCAGCATTAGCACAGCATTGCGGAATCCCATAGGAATGCATGGGATGCTTATTTTTCGCGTTTTCGCGGCAAAATCGCGCGGTTAAAACCGCCGCGGAAACGCGAAAAAAACGCCACGTGTGAACTCAGCCTAACTGTTTAATGCTTAAACGTGGCATGCTTTAAAGACCACGCTATGAGCACAAATAATTTATACTGTGAAATGTGAACTCCTGGCTGGAGCATAATACTAGCCCAAAATAATTCAAATATAAAATGTGGGCTGCTTTATGTAGCACGGTAGTAACAGAAAACATGAGATTTTTTTTTACTGTGAACGAGTTGTATCACGTTTGTAACTGGAAAAAATGTTTTTGTTTTACTCTGTATGAGCTCTGCACACAGCTAAATTTCACCACCACTAAATGACAAGGTGGGATATGGCATGCTGAATCATATTAGCAACTGCAAAAAATATATTTTTTTTTACTGTGCAAGAGCTCTGCACACAGACCAATTTTACCACCACTGAATGACAAAGTGGGATATGGCGTGCTGATTCACGTTAGCAACTGCAAAATTTTTTTTTTTTTTTTTTTTTTTTACTGTGCAACAGGTGAAATCACAGAACAATTTCACCGCCACTGAATGACAAAGTGGGATATGGTGACCTGCATCACATTTAGTAACAGGAAAAAAAATGTTGGTTTTTTTTTTGCTCTACACACAGCTGAATTTTACCCCCACCAAATGACAAGGTGAGATATGGCGTGCTGAATCATGTTAGCAATTGCCAAAAATATATTTTTTATACTGCATGCTGTATCACGTTTAGCAACTGAAAAAATAAGATTTAGAAAGGTCTACTCATGCATGGAGCACAATAGAAGCAGTGCACAACACACTTCTATTAAATGTGCCCTGCTGTCTTTGTCTGCGGACCTCAGAAATGGCACAAAAAAAAAAATCTACTGGAAGCTCGATTTTACAACCACACAGGACATTAGTTATCTAAACTGTCTGAGTTTGGAAAAACAACCGCCTAGCTATCTAGCTAAAATCGATCAGCGCCAAGGCCCAGCGTACGGAGCAGCATCTCTGCGCTGTGCTAGTGACAAAATGGCGCTAAAACAAGATGTCCGCTCTTTATATAGAGGACATGTGATTTCAGCAGCCAATGACACAAGACATTGTGTCAGGACACTGTGGATGTTTCCTGTGACCTGATTGGCTACATGCAATGTGCACATGTAACAAGGTGGCATGGGGTGGTAGTAGTGGGCGAGTCTACTAAGCCGCAGTCAGTGAGCACCCCGGCACCTTGCACATGAAAAGAAAGGTGAAGTCCCAGTCTTGTGGTACAGTTAATTACCTTCAGCACATAGTCACTTTGGTTGCAGGGGACGATGTCTCAGGAAACACCACAAGCCACAGTTCTGTTCCAGAGGTAAAACTTTACTAAGCACGGTGCAAACAAGACAATATTTCCTGCACTTTCCTTGCAGCCTCTGTATATTGCATGGCTTCTATCCTGGTCCCAAACCCCGTAGTTCACATGCGGACGATCCCGATGAGCCAGTGTCTGTCCACGCTGCCCGTCAAGCTAGTGCAGCTTTTATTCCCCCGTCCGGGGAATCCTCTGTCCTTGCTTTGGTGCATGTCCTGCCCTGGGCAAGCCAGCCCGGTCTCTGGTCTAAGAGCAGGAAGTCCTTTCTCTAAGTTCAGAGGCTTTGCACGTCCCCAATTTAACTCCTCTCAACTGTTTAACCCTTAGTACTCTATCCCTACGCTAACATGTACAAATGCAATCACATTACAGTGTAAATCATTAAGAGAACATATACAACACATTACACATTGCAAGAAAATCAGGAAGCCGAACGGTGTTTGTTATTCAGCAGAGAGAAGGCAATTCAGGGTCCCTGCCACCTCCTTACACTCCTCCCTTCTAAAATGATGGCACTTGTAAACTTAAAAAAACAATTAGCATTTGTAAACAATTAGCATTTGTAAACATCAAGAAAGTTAATACAGTTTTTTTTCAACTGTGACTTCGGCTCCACCTGGCTGGAGCCCTAACACCAAAGAGTCCAAGTTCCTTTAATGTGGGTCTGACTGACCCCGGTCCCTTTGCTCCAAGGACCCATATATCACAGCAACGGATTAGGCCCTCAGGCTAGTCCTTTCCTGCTCCAGGTATCCAAATGCAGGAAATCCATGACATACTGGCCCCATGGCCAACTTAACGACAGTTCATATAGTCCTGACCCGGCTCGCACCTCGGGTCCTCCTGCACAGATCTCTCCCATCCCTCCTTTGAGCAGACCATGGGCCTTTAAACACTGGTGGGCTGCTTTTAACAGGGGACAGTCCAGGGTTAAAAGAAGGGTAAAGTTCAAGGTTAAAAACAGTTCAGTTGTTAAAGAAGCCACACTCATAGTCCATAGTGATTAATCCCTGCAGGGTTCTAGTCCCGTAACCTAGCAGGGGGTACACAACATGCACAACTAAAACTTGGAGGAGAGGGAAAGAAAACAGACAAAAAGTTCTTTGCTCGTGACAGCACTGGCCACCACTGACACCCAGTCCTGTTGCCACATAGAGTCATTGCCCTTTCAGAGACGTGGAACAGTCTCTTCCATCCAGCATGTGCAACCGGCACAGCAACATTAAACAAGGCCGCACCAGTCTATACGCGGCCACTGGTTAAATAGTGGGACGCATTTGGACCCTGCACCACAATATACGTGTGAGCTGAGGATCCGCTGGAGGAACATTCTCCAGTATTTCTCCTACTCCGTGCTCCCTCCAGCGGCGGTTCCATGGCTCCCAGATCTTTCGGCTCTGGCGATTCATCTGCGGCTGCCACATTCTGTCCATGCGCCGCTTCCTGCTGTCTAGCTGCAGGGTCCACAATTGCTGTAGTCAGTCGCCTACAACACTGGGACTCCTGCGATCGTCCTTCTTCCAGACTGAAGGTCATCCTTACAGCCACTGCATATGGCCCTCAGGGCCCTTGCTCCTTATCCATGGTGACTCAGTCCCACAATTGAAGGGGACCCGCAAAGGCAATTGATCCGGCATTTACGTATACCGTACCTTCTGTGCCAGTCTCCAGAATGAATCCGTAACCCCTCATGGGGTTAAAGTACCTGATAACGCCGCTGGTCACCCGGGCAGACAAGGCTTCCCCGCCGGGGCGCTGTGACTCCTTCACAATGCGGTATTCTTGCCATTTTTTCTCCTCTATTACTCCTTGGATCCACCGGTCCTCCTCAGGAGAATGTTCTCTGGACTCCTCCAGGTAGGCGCCGGGAGAAGCATCGAGAGTCGGCGAAGATGGCGGGGCTGTGGGAGGTGAGGCAGTAGGAGTTGATAGGAGTCTGGTTGGACACGGGTTCTCTACTCACCGCTGCTGCGCCCAGTGACGATTTCTTCATGCAATCGCAAGAGTCGGAAACTACAGTCACGACGACCCCTCTCAGAACAGCCTCCCGGGTTTTCCAGGTCGTTTCCGGTTCCAGTTCAGCCAGTCCAGGGATATCCTTGTCCTCGACAGCCTGCTTGTCTGACCATCGAAAAGGGTACCACACCTCCCACTTGCTCATCCACAGGTCTCGAGGTGCAGGGAACCTGTCTCCGCCCGGGCCACAGATTCCTTCCAGTCCTGGCATCTGATGCCACCGCGGAAGGACATGCTTCACCTCTGCATGTTGTCAGGCAATGGTGTCCCCTCTCCCGACATGTTGTCTCATCCTTCTGGGCTCCTCCCATTTGTGGGCGGATTCACTTCTGGCTGTTCCACCCATTTTCTCACATTCTGCTGGAAAGGCTGAAACTTCTTCGCCCGCACCCATTTCGAGTGGGAATTAATCACAGTGGGCTGTGGCCTCGGCTCAGGCCACTGCCTTTTCCTTTCGGTGGCAATTTCTTTTCATGACGCCCACAAAAGGCGGCATCGCTCTCTATTTTCGCGCCACTGAATGTCTTCTTCTCGACAGTTTTTGGCGCCATCTTGGACCACAATTCAGTCATCAGTCCACAAGTCCTGAACAATTTTACTGAACACAGTGCAAACAAGACAATATTTCCTGTACTTTTCCTGCAGCCTCTGTATGTTGCATGGCACCAGCTCTTATCTTCATCCCGAACCCCGTTGTTCTCCTGACGACGATCCCACAAAGACAGTGTCTGTCCATGCCGCCCGTCAAGCTAGGGCAGCTTTTATCCCCCCGACCGGGAAATCCTCTGTCCCTGCTATGGTGCATGTCCTGCCCTGGGCAAGCCTACTCAGGCTCTGCTCTAAGAGCAGGAAGTCCTTTCTCTAAGTTCAGAGGCTTTGCACAGTTTCCCTTTTAACTCCTCCCAATTGTTTAACCCTAAGTACTCTATCCCTACGCTAAACATGTACAAATACGTTCACATTACAGTGTAAAACATTAAGAGAACATATACAACACATTACACATTGCAAGAACATTAGAAAACATGAGGAAGCTGACACAACAACGGTGTTCCTTATTCAGAACAGAGAAGGCAATTGATGGTCCCAGCCACCTTCTTAGACACACATAAAGTTAGAAAAATTTTTTACAAGCAAGTCACTACTCTAAGCTCTCCTCAACCACTACCCTCATCAAACATGTGCCCCATGCTCATAATACACCACCACTATCCTAGTCAGAGTGCTGAAGATACTTTAGTGGCAACGCAAATATTTTCCGGAACTTTTTAACTTATGTTACCGATTTTTTCTGATTTGCTAAAAATTTGCTCCTTATCCCGATCACGAATCTGAATGTGCCATATTCGTGCTGAATTTATGTTTGGCGATCGTATTTCGAACATATTCGCGCATCTCTATCTTAGAGGCCGATCATAAAAGTTTATTTGGAAAGATTTTCTAACTTGTTAGCACATTCTACGCTTGCTGTCATTTGACTTTGTAGTTTACAGATACAGGTAACAGTCAGTGATTTCTAATTTACGTAGGAGGGTCCTGCAGGTTGTCTTACAATGTCCAAAATCATTTGATCAGTTATGGGTGAAAGAAAATGTTGTGCTCCAGCGGCAAAATGGTGAACACAAAATTATGATACAGCTGGACTACACCACTGATAAAGCAGCCACAGCCGCTGACTGAGAACAATGTGTGACTTCTCTGCATTTAGTGGTTACTACTCACCTGGGTAGTCATATGTAGGAATCTCCTCTTTACACGGCTTATCACCCCTCACATAAGTCTCCGTAGTAATAATATGGGTCAGATCTTCACCCTGAAACAAATATTGTAAAAGTCACAGACAGATGGAGAAGTCACCTCTATGATCAGCTCTAATACTGCCATCTCAACTGCTCTCATTACACAAGTATAAACCATATAATACTGGTGGATAAAACAAGACTGAGCACAAGACCTTCACAGCCATCTACACATCAAAGGGGAGATCTCATGACACCTTCTCTCCATCTACCTGATCATCCTGAGGAACATTCAGATCTTCTTGTTTACAGTCCTGTGGAAGAAGAGGACGGGGACATCTCTCTTGTGTTGTCCTCTTACTGGCTAGATCTGGAGGAAACAAACACAGGGACTAAATTAATTATTTAAATACAGATAATTATAGGCCTTGTGTATTTAGTCCTATTACCTGGAGATATGAGGGGCTGGGGAACCTCCATCATGACGTCTTTGTACACATCTTTGTGTCCTTCTAAATACTCCCACTCCTCCATGGAGAAATAGACGGCGACATCCTGACACCTTATAGGAACCTGACACATACAATGATACCGTCATCCCCCGATCACTTCATTGCATTACTGTATAATGTCCCAGCATTCCCAGCAGTGTCACCTCTCCAGTCAGCATCTCATTCATCTTGTAGATGAGTTCCAGGATCTTCTGGTCATTGATGTCCTCATGTATCAGGGGGTGAGATGGAGGCACTGTGAATGGCCTCAGAGGTCTTCCCCATCCCTCAGACACAGGGTCCTGACAGCGCTCACTAGAGGTCTTCTTCACTACTGTGTAATCCTGGTTATGGAGAGACACATTAATAAATCTCACTACAGACATTTCCAGAGTCCTCACCTCTCCAGTTCTGTCCATCTGTTATTCCCATAGATAAGAATGATGTAATGTGACGTCATCAGAATCTCTCACCTCTCCAGTAAGCCGGACGAGGATCTCTAGGGTGAGGTGTATAATCCTCTCCGCCATCTTGTCTCTGTCCATATTAATCCTTGAGGAGCAAATCAGGAAAATACTCTTATACAGAAGATCTTCACTGAGAGGATCCAATATTGTAGAGACCTGAATGAGAAGTAGATGAGCTGATGGAACATCATAAAACTCCTGTGTAATAATACAATTACTGGAGATAATCAGGGAAACATATGAGATTTTATTATTTTACAGTATTTAGTTTTCTTCTTTACATCTACTAATAAAACCTATATATTTTAGGCCACAGACAACAAGCAGTTTCTTCCTCGGAGTCGGCAGCTGAATACGTTCCTCATAGACTCATCTTCCATAACGCTAATTCTCGTCTCATTTACCGACACTGGAATCGGCATTAGCAATACTGCAGGAGATATTCATTACACGGGACAGGAGAAATAACTACTTCATGATGAGGACGACATCTTCATCTTCTACTACGGCTCTAGAAACCTATTTGGCCAGAGTCCGTCACTGACTCCATCACCACCGGCCGTCTATATGAAGGTTTCCCGTCTTCCCCGCACTGTAATCTTCTATCACGTTAGATCTCAGGTCTGAGTCACACACAGAAGTTTGAGGCTTTTATTAAAGCTTTTTTATAAGAACAACACGACAGTAGTTATTTGATGCCAAAGTCTCCATGAACGCCAGAAAAAATAAGATATTTAAATACAGTATTTCCAAAGAAATTTGGCTCCAACAATTCTTAGAAACAGACAAGACATACAGCGTCCAATAAGTTACCTTTTAAAGCCCTCATACCTCCCGACAGATGATGAGAAGAAACACTGTGAGCACTACTGTGGAGAGTGCCTGAGGAAGGTTCACAAACCGTGTAGTAATAAATATGAAAACCTGGCACTCAACTTATTATGCTTTGTCAGAGGTCTTAATGAAGAGGAAAAGCACTTTTCCTCTTCATTCAGACGGCGGACATATGCTAAACAAGCCACTGACTGCAGACACATCCGGCTATTTAAAAGCGTCCTTAGGAAACCTTTTAATCATAACAGTACTAACTGATGATGGTCCGGGTGACCAAAACGTTTTCTGTTCAGTACTACAATTTGGAAAATAATTAAAATTATCTCTCACAGCATTAAGCTGAATGCCAGGTTTTCATATTTTTCCCGACAGATGATGTCAGCGCAGAGAAGGATCTGGCATCCTGAATTTCAGAGGATAATCCGTTTGTTCTTCCTGTAGATAATCCTCCTCTAGAGCAGTCTGGAGGCGACTCTCTCATACAGACCACAGGAAAGCTGGAATATATGTGCGTATGGGGGAGTCGGGAGAGATACCCGTCTGCCAAACACTTATCTCATGTGTATGGGGCCGTTAGTATTACACTGATAGGCAGTGATGATACACGGCACTACAGTAGTACAGTGCATCACCGGAGAAATCACAGGCTTGTATGTTGTTTGATCGCACTAAAGAGAGATGTTTAAAAAGGTTTAAAAAAAAGTTTTAAAATGAAGAAAAAAAAAATCAGTTTTAGCAAAAAGAAATATCCGTCACTATAAGGAAAACAGAGTCACTGCACAATGTTAGTCCATAACAACTTTATTCCACTTTATTATCCTATACACAGTGGTGTAGATAGAAATCACAGGTCCAACAGGAAAAGCTGGAATTAGGCCCCTCAATCTCACAAGGGGAAAATATATATATATATTGTGGGGAATAGATAGCTCAGCTGGGATCTTTGCTTTGGCACAAGCGTGTCGCTATGAAGTCACTTCAGCAGACTAGCAATATGGACACGGCATATTTATTGTGTACACTTGTTATTCAATGTTACACATGCCAAACATGAAATAAAACGTCTAAGGCCGTCTGGCCACTAACTAACAATAGCAGGCTAACTACAAAATAAACCTATATAACAGCAAACAAGTCCATGTTATCTTACTGTGTCAGCTCCCAGCTCAGCAGACGAGATAGACTGAGAGATCCCAGCTCCTCCTGATTATATCAGCTGGACCAGTCAGGAAACCAAAACCTGGATTGAATTAGTGGAGGGGGAACTATCAGTCCTTTCCATGCTGATCACTAAGGAAACCAGGACTGGATTACAGTGAAATAAACTGGCTTCATCATCAGTACAGGGAGACATATGAAATGAAACGGGGAGAAACATACCTGTTTTCTAGTACCTCTCCCCTTGGCACCTCACACACCCCCCTCCTCTGTTCGAGCCCATGGGGTCGGACACGACGAATCACCAAGCAGTGCGTTCTAGACAACGCATCTGCATTTCTGTGCGCTGTACCCGCCCTGTGCTCAACAGAAAATTTAAACCCTTGTAATGCTAAGAACCAGCGTGTCACCCGTGCATTGCCTTCTTTTGCCCGGGACATCCACGTTAGGGGTGAATGGTCCGTCACTAGCCTAAACTGGCGACCTAGTAAATAATAGCGCAAGGTGCACAGGGCCCATTTCACAGCCAGGGCTTCCCGCTCAACTACACTGTAGTTCTTTTCTGCTCTCGTAAGCTTTCTGCTTAGATAGGCCACTGGGTATTCCTCGCCATTTACTTCTTGAGACAAAACCGCGCCGAGGCCCACCCCAGAGGCGTCTGTTTGGACAATAAACTCCCGTTTAAAGTCTGGTGCAACCAACACTGGTTGGTCACAGAGGACTGTTTTCAATCGCTGAAAGGCCTCCTCTGCTTCTGCGTTCCACTTTATTGTGACAGATTTCGACCCCTTGGTAAGATCTGTGAGAGGAGCTGCGATGGTCGCAAAATGTTTGATGAACCGCCTATAATAACCAACGATACCTAAAAAAGCTCCAACCTGTTTTTTGGTTCCCGGTCGTGGCCAATTTTGAATAGCATCCACTTTATTGGCTTGAGGCTTCACGACGCCTCTCCCTATGCTATATCCCAGATAGCGAGCCTCTTCCAATCCCAAAGTACATTTCTTGGGATTGGCAGTCAACCCAGCTGTTTTTAGGGAGTCTAAGACGGCTTGTACTTTTGACAAATGCGTGTCCCAGTCATTGCTAAAGATAATAATGTCATCCAAGTACGCAGATGCATACTGGCCATGGGGTTTTAGGACAATATCCATTAGACGTTGGAAGGTGGCTGCGGCACCATGCAACCCAAATGGCATATCTCGGTACTGGAATAATCCCTGGGGCGTAACAAAGGCAGTTTTCTCTTTGGCTGATTCCGTGAGGGGAATCTGCCAATAACCTTTTGTTAAGTCAGTAGTGGATATGTACCTAGCCGAACCCAGTCTCTCTATCAGTTCATCGACTCTTGGCATCGGGTAGGCATCGAATTTCGATACTTCGTTTACTTTCCGAAAATCGTTACAAAATCGGATAGTCCCATCGGGTTTGGGCACCAGTACGATAGGGCTAGCCCAATCACTCCGGGACTCCTCAATGACCCAGAGCTCTAACATCTTCTTCACTTCCTGGGCAATGGCTTGTCTCCGAGCCTCCGGAATTCGATATGGTTTAAGCCGTACCCGCGCCTGTGGATCAGTAATAATGTCATGTTTAATTAGGTGAGTCCGGCCAGGAAGTTCCGAGAAAATATCTGCGTTCCTCTGTATGAACTCCCTGGTCTCTCGTTTTTGGCTTTCGGATAGCGTGTCTGCAATACCCACTTCTGGCGGAGCTACCTGGGGGTCCTTTACCTTAGAAGGTGGTGCCCCTCGAGGCCCATCCTCAAGGGCAGCTCCTGCCACCAGACTCTCCCTGTCCCGCCAGGCCTTAAGCAAGTTTATGTGGTATATTTGTTCGGGCTTTCTCTTGTCTGGTTGGTGTATCTTATAATTTACTTCACCTACTCGTTCCAGCACTTCGTATGGTCCCTGCCATTTCGCAAGAAATTTATTCTCTATGGTAGGCACCAATACCAACACCCTGTCTCCGGGTTGAAAGACTCGTGTTTTTGCCGCTCGGTTGTATACCGTGCTTTGGGCATGTTGTGCACGCTCTAAACACTCTTTAACTATTGGCATAACTGCTGCAATTCGGTCCTGCATAAGTGTTATGTGTTCAATTACACTGCGATAAGGAGTCACCTCTTGTTCCCAAGTCTCCTTGGCAATATCTAACAGGCCTCTAGGACACCGCCCATAAACCAACTCAAAAGGTGAAAAGCCTGTGGAGGATTGGGGTACCTCACGTATAGCGAACAGGAGGTATGGTAGTAGGGCATCCCAATCTCTCCCGTCCTTATCCACCACCCTTTTCAACATTCCCTTTAGGGTTTTATTAAAGCGCTCCACCAAACCATCAGTCTGAGGGTGATATACTGAGGTACGCAAATGGGAGATTTTTAGCAGTTTACATAAATCCTTAAGTATACGAGACATAAAGGGGGTCCCTTGATCCGTAAGTATCTCTTTCGGAATGCCGGTGCGGGAAAACATATTAACAAGCTCCTTTGAAATTGATTTTGCATTGGCATTCCGCAAGGGCACTGCTTCGGGATAACGCGTGGCGTAATCCAATACTACCAAAATGTACTGATGACCCCTGGCAGATTTAACTAATGGCCCGACTATATCCATTGCTATCCTCTCGAAGGGCACCTCTATTATTGGTAAGGGCACTAAGGGGCTTCTAAAATGTGACATAGGTGCGGTCAATTGACACGTAGGACATGACCGACAGTACTGGGTCACGTCTCCCACTAGACCCGGCCAAAAGAAACGTTGCAGAATACGGTGTTTTGTCTTTTCTACCGCCAGGTGTCCTCCCAAGGGATGTTTATGTGCCAACTCCAAAACTACCTGGCGAAAGGACTTAGGTACCACTAGTTGTTCTACCACCACCCCTCGCACCTTGTCTATGTGATACAACATATCCTGCTGCACCGCCACGTGTTCGAACTCGTTTTGAGCCCCTGGGTACAATGGTCTTCCCTCGGAGACCTTTATGTTTTCCCACGCCCTTGCTAGAGTAGGATCCTGGTGCTGAGTGGTCCCGAACTTACCACGGGCCACCTCAAGGTCAGGCATTTCTAAAACATCCTCTAGCTGGTCTGCCTCGCCTGCATACACAGCCAGAGGAGAGTCCACAGATTCTAGTACTTCCTCTGAGATGAGTTCTCCGTCGTCTTGCTGCAATGGTTCAGGGGCTAGCTCCGGAGCACCGTCTTCAACTAGAGGGTTCATGCCACTTTTGAAGTTCCACAAGTCCCAAAATAAGGGAAAGTCTCTCCCCAGGATTACACTGTGTCCCATAGACTTTATGACTGCCGCCTGATGTCTTTTGGTCCCTACTGGCGTGGCAAGAGTAACCCAGGCAGTGGGGTAGTTCTTAGTATCCCCATGGATGCAACTAATGCCCACGGTTAAGTTCGTTAGGGCGCTAGAGTCCACCAAACTGGCATGTACCAAAGTTACTTGACTGCCGGAATCCAAGACGGCATTCACACTATAACCGTCAACCTCGACATGGCACACGTGTTGTTCATTTCCCGTGAGGGTCTCCGCCACACAGACTGACTGCACATATAATGAAAGACGCCTCATAGCATTACAGTCCATTGGCTCTGTAGTCATAGGGCAGTTAGCTGCTACATGGCCAAGCCCGCGACATCGCCAACATTGTATAGGCCCTTGTCTCCTCGATGGAGATCCCAGACGAGGTCTGCTGGCTTGATGTGAGCCCGTACCACCTCCATAGTCCTTTGTAGGTCTGCTACCCTTCAATGTGACATTCTCTTCTTTTGTAGATGGAGTAGGTTTCGCAGGACTCTCCAGCGATTTCTTGGGGGGCCAGTGGGGTGCTAACGTCCCTTGGAGTAGGCTTTCAGAAGCATTGTAGCGTTCGACCATATTCACCAACTGGTCAGCGGTAGTTGGGTCACCCTGTCCAACCCACCTCTGGATCTTAGCGGGTAAGGACCGCAGGTACTTGTCTAGAACAACACGCTCCACCATCTGTGCGGACGTCAAAGCCTCCGGTTGCAGCCATTTTTTTACTAGATGGATGAGATCATGCATTTGTGAGCGGGCTGGCTGATGCTCCACGAAATTCCATAAATGCACCCTCTGTGCACGTACATACGTGTTTACTCCCAGCCTTGCCAGGATTTCGCCTTTGAGTTTGATATAGTCCATAGCATCCGCTCCACTCAGATCGTAATAGGCTTTTTGTGGATCTCCGCTCAGAAATGGAGCCACTACCTCAGCCCATCTGTCCAGTGGTAAGTGCTCACGTTCTGCAATACGTTCAAACACGGTGAGGTATGCTTCCACATCATCGTCTGCGGTCATTTTAAGCAAAGTCTTCTGTACGGCTTTCTGCGCACTAACAGCGCTTTGTGCACGGTCTCCCTCATCTCGGGGTTGCCGAACCAAGGCCTGTTTTATTGCCTCCAACTGCTCTTGCTGCATCTGGTGTTGCTGCTCCAGAGCCTTCTGGAAGCAAGCATTAGTCTGCTGTTGTTGCACATTTGCTTGCAATAACTGATTCACTAGTTCCTCCATATTACTGGACTCTTGGCTCTTCAAAAGCGCAGAAGCTTTCAGCCAGGACATACACAGCGTTTCCTCTGCAGTCACAGTCCAGCAGCCACAAGTGCCCGCATTCGAAACACCATTTGTGGGGGATAGCTCAGCTGGGATCTTTGCTTTGGCACAAGCGTGTGGCTATGAAGTCACTTCAGCAGACTAGCAATATGGACACGGCATATTTATTGTGTACACTTGTTATTCAATGTTACACATGCCAAACATGAAATAAAACGTCTAAGGCCGTCTGGCCACTAACTAACAATAGCAGGCTAACTACAAAATAAACCTATATAACAGCAAACAAGTCCATGTTATCTTACTGTGTCAGCTCCCAGCTCAGCAGACATAGACTGAGAGATTCCAGCTCCTCCTGATTATATCAGCTGGACCAGTCAGGAAACCAAAACCTGGATTGAATTAGTGGAGGGGGAACTACCAGTCCTTCCCATGCTGATCACTAAGTAAACCAGGACTGGATTACAGTGAAATAAACTGGCTTCATCATCAGTACAGGGAGACATATGAAATGAAACGGGGAGAAACATACCTGTTTTCTAGTAACTCTCCCCTTGGCACCTCACAATATATATATATATATATATATATATATATATATATACACATACACACACACAGTATGTATACAGTACAGACCAAAAGTTTGGACACACCTTCTCATTCATAGAGTTTTTTTTATTTTCTTGACTATGAAAATTGTAGATTCACTCTGAAGGCATCAAAACTAAGAATTAACACATGTGGAATTATATAATTAACAAAAAAGTGTGAAACAACTGAAAATACTGTATGTCTTATATTCTAGGTTCTTCAAAGTAGCCACCTTTTGCTTTGATTAGTGCTTTGCACACTCTTGGCATTCTCTTGATGAGCTTCAAGCAGTAGTCACCGGAAATGGTCTTCCAACAGTCTTGAAGGAGTTCCCAGAGATGCTTAGCACTTGTTGGCCCTTTTGCCTTCACTCTGCGGTCCAGCTCACCCCAAACCATCTCGATTGGGTTCAGGTCTGGTGACTGTGGAGGCCAGGTCATCTGGCGTAGCACCCCATCACTCTCCTTCTTGGTCAAATAGCCCTTACACAGCCTGGAGGTGTGTTTGGGGTCATTGTCCTGTTGATAAATAAATGCTAGTCCAACTAAACGAAAACCGGATGGAACAGCATGCCGCTGCAAAATGCTGTGGTAGCCATGCTGGTTCAGTATGCCTTCAATTTTGAATAAATCACAAACAGTGTCACCAGCAAAGCAGCCCCACTCCATCACACCTCCTCCATGCTTCACGGTGGGAACCAGGCATGTAGAGTCCATCCGTTCACCTTTTCCGCGTCGCACAAAGACACGGTGGTTGGAACCAAAGATCTCAAATTTGGACTCATCAGACCAAAGCACAGATTTCCACTGGTCTAATGTCCATTCCTTGTATTCTTTACCCAAACAAGTCTCTTCTGCTTGTTGCCTGTCCTTAGCAGTGGTTTCCTTGCAGCTATTTTACCATGAAGGCCTGCTGCACAAAGTCTCCTCTTAACACTTGTTGTAAAGATGTGTCTGCTGCTAGAACTCTGTGTGGCATTGACCTGGTCTCTAATCTGAGCTGCTGTTAACCTGCGATTTCTGAGGCTGGTGACTCGGATGAACTTATCCTTTGCAGCAGAGGTGACTCTTGGTCTTCCTTTCCCGGGGCGGTCCTCTTGTGAGCCAGTTTCTTTGTAGCTCTTGATGGTTTTTGCCACTGCACTTGGGGACACTTTCAAAGTTTTCCCAATTTTTTGGACTGACTGACCTTAATTTCTTAAAGTAATGATGGCCACTCATTTTTCTTTACTTAGCTGCTTTTTTCTTGCCATAATACAAATTCTAACAGTCTATTCAGTAGGACTATCAGCTGTGTATCCACCAGACTTCTGCACAACACAAGTGATGGTCCCAACCCCATTTATAAGGCAAGAAATCCCACTTATTAAACCTGACAGGGCACATTTCCGGTGACTACCTCTTGAAGCTCATCAAGAGAATGCCAAGAGTGTGCAGTAATCAAAGCAAAAGGTGGCTACTTTGAAGAACCTAGAAAATAAGACATATTTTCTGTTGTTTCACAACTGTTGTTTCAGTTGTTAATTATATAATTCCACATGCGTTAATCCATAGTTTTGATGCCTTCAGAGTTAATCTACAATTTTCATAGTGATGAAAATAAAGAAAACTCTTTGAATGGGAAGGTGTGTCCAAACTTTTGGTCTGTACTGTATGTATATATATATATATATATATATATATATATATATATAGACTGTATATATATACACATACACACACACACACACACACAGCTCTGGCAAAAATTAAGAGACCACTGCACCGTTTTACAATCATCAGCTTCTCAGAATGTCTGACTGCCATTCCATTCAAGTGTCAGTTGAATTCCACCACATTCTACTTAATGTGCTTCTGACTAGGTGATCACCTGAACAAAATCTTATTTAAAGGAAAGTATAAAAAATCCTGTTCACTATCCTCTTGCAATAGAACAAGCTGGATGGCAAAACAAGTGCTAGTAATATGCCAAAAGTAATAGGAATGAAAAAATAACTTTTAACCATGCCAAAGGAGTTGAAAAGAAAAGTCTTAAAGTCTTGAGTGAGGAAAAGGAGGGCTCAATTCTGGCTTTAATAGCAGAAGGATACAGTGATTATCATGTTGCCTCCATCCTTAAAATTTCTAAGATGGCAGTCCATTACAACAAGGTCAAGTAGCAGACATTGGGGACAACAAAGCTACAGACCTGCAGAGGGCAAAAATGACTCTCGGCTGACCGGGATGACCGTCATCTTATTCGAATGTCACTCAGCAAAAGCAGGATGACATCAAGTGACCTACAAAGAGAATGGCAAATGGCAGCTGGGGTAAAGTGCACAGCAAGAACAGATCGTAATAGGCTCCTAGAGGTAGGGCTCAAGTCATGCACAGCTAGAAAAAAGCCTTTCATCACTGAGAAACAAAGGAGAGCCAGGGTGAAGTTTGCCAAAGACCATAAGGATTGGACTATAGAGGACTGGAGTTAGGTAATCTTCTCTGATGAGTCTAATTTTCAGCTTTGTCCAACACCTGGTCATCTAATGGTTAGAAGGAGACCTGGGGAGGGGTACAAGCCACAGTGTCTTGGATCCACTGTAAAATTTGGTGGAGGATCGATGAAGATCTGGGGATGCTTCAGCAAGGTGGGAATTGGACAGGTTAATCGTTGCGAAGGACGTATGAATCAAGCCACATACAAGATTATCCTGTAAAATCAGTTGACTCCTTCTGCTCAGGCAATGTTCCCCAACTCTGAGGACAGGTTTTTCCAGCAGGACAATGCCACACAGCAAGGTTCATCAATGTGTGGATGAAGGACCACCACATCATATCTCTGTCATGGCCAGCCTAATCTCCAAACCTGAACCTCATTGAAATCCTCTGGAATGTATTCAAGAGGAAGATGGATAGTCACAAGCCATCAAACAAAGAACTGCTTACATTTTCGTACCCGTAGTGGCATAAAGTCACCCAAAAGCGGTGTGAAAGACTGATGGAAAGCATGCCAAGACGCATGATTAAAAATCATGGTTATTCCACAAAATATTGATTTCCAAACTTTCCCGAGTTAAAACATTAGTATTGTTGTTTCTAAATGATTATGAACTTATTTTCTTAGCATTATTTGAGGTCTGCAAGCACTGCATTTTTTTGTTATTTTGACCATTTCTCATTTTTCGAAAATAAATACAAAATTTAGTGCTTGGAAATTCAAAGACATGTTGTCAGTAGTTTATAGAATAAAAGAGAAATTTACATTTTACTCAAAAATATACCTATAAAGAGAAAAATCAGACAAACTGAAAATTTTGCCACCAGACCATAAGACGCAACCCAAATTTTGGGGTGGAAAATAGGGAAAAATATAATGTGTCAAATGGGGGTCCGTCTTACAGTCCGAATTCCGTGGGGTGGCTGTGTTCTGTGGGGTGGCTGTGCTCTGTGGGGTGGCTGTGCTCTGTGGGGTGGCTGTGTCTGTGGGGTGGCTGTGCTCTGGTCACAATATACCTACAAATCTTGTTGCGGCGGTCCCGTGGTGGTGATCACAATGCAGCCTCCCTGTGCTCAGTGGTGCGGTGGTGTCGGGGCTCTGTAGTGTGGCTGCAGCGGGGCTCTGTGCTGCGTGGGGGACTCCACCTGCATTTCGTTAAAGCCCGAAAGCCCCCCGCAGCTCCGTTGTTACGACGCGGGGGCCTCCGGACAGATGGCCGCCAGGGGCCTCCAGAAAGATGTCCGCTGCTCAGTTTCAGATCTCCGCAACGAGATCTTGTCCCGAGATCTTGTCCCGAGATCTCGGGAGACGAGATCTCGGGAGACGAGATCTCGTTGCCGTGATTTGAATATGAGTATGCGCCGCTCCCGGCGGCCATCTTTCTGGAGGCCACTGCGCTGCAGCAACGGAGCTGCGAGGGGCTTTCGGGCTTTAATGAAATGCCGGCGGAGCCCCCCACGCAGCACAGAGCCCCGCTGCAGCCACACTACAGAGCCCCGACACCACCGCACCACAGAGAACAGGGAGGATGCATTGGGACAGCCGCAACAGGATTTGTAAGTATATTGCGACCATAAGACGCACCCCCATTTTCCCCAAAAAATTTTTGGGAAAAAAGTGCGTCTTATGGTCCGAAAAATACGGTATATACCTCCTGAATCTACAGACTGCATGCTTCTGTTGTACTTGGCAGGCCTGGACCAGATGTTATGGAGATGAATGAGGGAGACCAAAGTCCAAAAATATACTTTTATTTACCGTATATACTCGTATATAAGCCGAATTTTTCAGCCCCCTGAAAAAGATCCCCTCGGTTTATACACGAGTCACGGTCCCTGTGATTAAAAAAAAAAAATGACATACTCACAGCGCGTGGCAGTGGAGCGGGGACAGGTGAATATAGCCAGTGTCGGGGGCCTGAGCAAGCGGCAACACTGGCACCTGGCCCTCATAGCGCGCCGGTGTCCCCGCCTGCTCAGGACACCGGCACCTGGCACCCAGCGACGAGAGGTGAGTATGTCTTTTTTTCTTTCTAATCGCAGCAACAGCATTATTACATGGGGCATATTATATTATGGAGCACGTTATGAGACCACAATAAACCTTTGTGCCGCATGTGCAGAATTATATGGGGCCAACATTATCCTTTGTGCAGCATTATATGGGGCATACTGTATTATGAAGCATGTTGTGGGGCCACAATTAACCTTTGTGCAGCATTATATGGGGCATATTTTTCTGTGGAACATCTTATGGGGCCAATATTATCCTTTGTGCAGCATTATATGGGGCATATTTTGTATAGAGCATCTTATGGGGCCCATCATCAACCTTTATGGAGCATCTTATGGGGCCCATCATGAACTGTATGGAGCATTATATAGGGCTTCTGATTCAATATGGATATTCAAAAACATTTAACCTACTGATGTCTCAATTAATTTTACTTTTATTGGTATCTATTTTTATTTTTGAAATTTACCAGTAGCTGCTGCATATCTCACCCTCGGCTTATACTCGAGTCAATAAGTTCTCCCAGTTTTTTGTAGCAAAATTAGGGGCCTCGGCTTATACTCGGATCGGCTTATACTCGGATCGGCTTATACTCGAGTATATACGGCACTTAAGAAGAACTTGATGAGAAGTTTATACAATTGTGGCCAAAAGTATTGACACCCCTGCAATTCTGTCAGATAATACTCAGTTTCTTCCTGAAAATGATTGCAAACACAAATTCTTTGGTATTATTATCTTCATTTAATTTGTCTTAAATGAAAAAAAACACAAAAAGAATTGTCCTAAAGCCAAATTGGATATAATTCCACACCAAACATAAAAGAGAGGGTGGACAAAAGTATTGGCACTGTTCGAAAAATCATATGATGCTTCACTAATTTGTGTAATTAACAGCACCTGTAACTTACCTGTGGCACCTAACAGGTGTTGGCAATAACTAAATCACACTTGCAGCCAGTTGACATGGACTAAAGTTGACTCAACCTCTGTCCTGTGTCCTTGTGTGTACCACATTGAGCATGGAGAAAAGAAAGAAGACCAAAGAACTGTCTGAGGACTTGAGAAACCAAATTGTGAGGAAGCTTGAGCAATGTCAAGGCTACAAGTCCATCTTCAAAGACCTCAATGTTCCTGTGTCTACCGTGCGCAGTGTCATCAAGAAGTTTAAAGCCCATGGCACTGTGGCTAACCTCCCTAGATGTGGACGGAAAAGAAAAATTGACAAGAGATTTCAAAGCAAGATTGTGCGGATGTTGGATAAAAAACCTCGACTAACATCCAAACAAGTTCAAGCTGCCCTGCAGTCCGAGGGTACAACAGTGTCAACCCGTACTATTCGTCGGCGTCTGAATGAAAAGGGACTGTATGGTAGGAGACCCAGGAAGACCCCACTTCTTACCCCGAGACATAAAAAAGCCAGGCTGGAGTTTGCCAAAACTTACCTGAAAAAGCCTAAAACGTTTTGGAAGAATGTTCTCTGGTCAGATGAGACAAAAGTAGAGCTTTTTGGGCAAAGGCATCAACATAGAGTTTACAGGAGAAAAAAAGAGGCATTCAAAGAAAAGAACACGGTCCCTACAGACAAACATGGCGGAGGTTCCCTGATGTTTTGGGGTTGCTTTGCTGCCTCTGGCACTGGACTGCTTGACCGTGTGCATGGCATTATGAAGTCTGAAGACTACCAACAAATTTTGCAGCATAATGTAGGGTCCAGTGTAAGAAAGATGGGTCTCCCTCAGAGGTCATGGGCAGGACAATGACCCAAAACACACTTCAAAAAGCACTAGAAAATGGCTTGAGAGAAAGCACTGGAGACTTCTAAGGTGGCCAGCAATGAGTCCAGACCTGAATCCCATAGAACACCTGTGGAGAGATCAAAAAATGGCAGTTTGGAGAAGTCACCCTTCAAATATCAGGGACCTGGAGCAGTTTGCCAAAGAAGAATGGTCTAAAATTCCAGCAGAGCATTGTAAGAAACTCATTGATGGTTACCGGAAGCGGTTGGTTGCAGTTATTTTGGCTAAAGGTTGTGCAACCAAGTATTAGGCTGCGGGTGCCAATACTTTTGTCTCGCCCATTTTTGGAGTTTTGTGTGAAATGATCAATGTTTTGCTTTTTGCTTCATTCTCTTTTGTGTTTTTTCATTTAAGACAAATTAAATGAAGATAATAATACCAAAGAATTTGTGTTTGCAATCATTTTCAGGAAGAAACTGAGTATTATACAGGTACAGCACTTTATGAATGCTTCTTCTGCATTATGCAGAGTCAGGAACTTTCCGGTTACAAGTGGTGATACATAACTTTTGTTACAAGGTACAACAGTTCAGCAAACCATTATGGCAAAGTCGATCATCTCCTGTGGGGACCATACAGGTTGAGATGTGTCACTACGGCTACAGATGATTTGTGAGGACCTAAATGGCTGAGGTGCATCGGTACGACTCCTCACTAGCACTCCTCCATTAGATGAGTGCCACACACTCCATGCTGTGGCAATATATCTTCAGCTCTCCGTAGGTGAACTCATGTCCCAGTTTGGCGACACTGCGGCTTCTTCTTGTCACATGGGGTTACCGCAACAGTGTGGAGCCAGAAGAACGGTACGTCTGATTACTCCTACTCTGGCGCTGAGAAGAAGCACTTCTCCTTCATTTTAAATGTGTTTATTTCTTCTGGCAGAACAGGGGTTAATCGTCCATGATGGAAATCCCTGTGCTCACAGCTGTGTTCAGATAGCCACTCCTTTTTCCTCTATAATCTGGCCTCTGTTATTAATCCTTGTTGCTGCATGGATAATTGTGGCACAGGAGTTCTTATGAGGAGAGTTGGAGGAGTTACAATTGGTAAAAGTGATAATTACTTACCAGTAATTTGATTTTCCAGATCCATGACAGCACCGTACATGAGAGATGGCATCCGCCCCCAGGAACAGGAAACCTGCAGCAGAGATAAAAGTTGGTGGCACCTCTCCCCTCAGTTTGTTTCAGAGTATGCAAGGTAACCGCCTTATTAGTTCACATATGCATATGATATTCACTTTTAACAAAACCATATCTTCCAATGCTACACTTTTTTTTGTGCATCACACAACCATCACCAAGACAGGGCGGGAATTAATGTGGTGCTGTCATGGATCTGGAAAATAAAATTACCGGTAAGTAATTATCACTTTTTCCCTTCCCCATGACAGCACCGAACATGAGAGGAAAAAAATAGAAGAGACTCTTAGGGTGGGACAACAGCAGATAGCACCTTTTTCCCAAAGGCAAGATTTGAGAGTCCTAGATCTAACCTATAATGACGTAAGAAAGTGGAGAGTGAAGACCATACTGCTCTTCTGCAAATCTGTTCTACAGAGGCATTCGCCCTTTTCAGTCCAGGATGTGGCAATGGCCATTGTAGAGTAAACCGTTACACCCAGTGGGGGAACTTGTCCTGAAGAAGAATACGAAAGTAAAATAGCCATACGAAGCCACCGTGCAATAGTCGATTTTGAGGCCTTTTTTCCCCTGGAAGGAGACAAAGAGGGCTGATGACTGTCGTCAAGATTATGAAAATTCTATATATTGGAGTAGGCAAGGTCTGATATCTAGACAATGAAAGGTTTGCTCTCCCTGGGATTTTGGGTTGGCACAAAAAGAGGGCAAAATTATTTCCAGGTCCCTATGAAATTTTGAATTGACCTTCGGGAGGAAGGCCGGGTCAGACTTTATAATTACTCTGTCATCCAGAAAAGTAGTATATGGGGGATTTACTGAGATATCTTGCATCCGGCAGATATGTCGAGCTGATGTCAGGGCAACCAGGAGAACTGTCTTTAGTGTCAAGGCCTTTATCGAAATGGAAGAGGCTCGAAAGGAGAAGTTACGGCATTTAAAACTAAATTTAGATCCCAGGGAGCTACCTTAGGAGGTGATTTCGAGGTTCTGGCCGTAAAAGGCAGAGACTTGCACGTTCAGGGTGCTAGTAGATAATCCTCTCTCTAGTCCTCTTTGGAGAAACTCCAGAACTTCAGTTATTTGGACTTCTTGGATTGTATTGGATAACCATCATCCTGAAAATTCCAGGAATCTTTCCCAGATTTTTTTGATATTTGTTTGATGTGATCTTTTTCCTGTTGGCGAGCAAAGTGGTCACTAAAGGGCCTGAGAGTCCTTTTGCTAGTAGGAGTCCCCTCTCAAGTTCCAAGCGGTGAGATGGAGTCTGTGCACCTGAGGATGTACTACTGGACCCTGGTGCAGGAGATTTGGGATATCCGGAAGAATCCATGGGTCCGAGAAAGACATGCGTCTGAACCACGTGAACCATGCCTTTTTTGGCCAGAAGGGCGAGACAAGGATTATTAGTGTCTTGTCTTCCCGAATTTTCTTTAGGACTATTGGGATCAGCGGAACCGGGGGAAAGGCATAAGATAGTCGAAACTTCTAGCGGTGCAGCAGTGCATCAACTCCCTCCAGGTGTTCCCTTGGATTTAAGGAGTAGAACCTGTTTACCTTCCGATTTTCTTTTGTGGCAAACAGATCCACTTCTGGTGTGCCCCAGATGGCACAAATTTTTCCAAATATTTCCTGATTCAGGCACCACTCTCCCTGATGTAACACACGACGGCTTAAGAAATCTGCCACAAGATTGTCCGCCCCTTTCAAGTTTGTGCTTGACAGGGATAAAAGATTGCTTTCTGCCCATAAGAACAGTTTCTTGGCTTCTGCCACCAGAGATGTTGATCTTGTTCCTCCTTGTCAATTTATGTATGACACGGTCATGCTGTTGACAGATAATACTGCCAAATGTTTTCCTTGGATCTCTTCTTCTGCACGGAGAATTGCCCGCCTTACAGCTGTCAACTCTTTTAGGTTGTAGGATGCTGCCCTCATTGAGGGTTCCCATTGGCCCTGTAGAATCCGGCCTGCTAGATGTGCTCCCCAACCTAACGGACTTGCATCCATGGTCAGCACCACTGGGTTCTGAACTGACCAAGGTACACCATTGTTCAGGTTTTCGGTGCTCAGCCACCACTTTAAAGAGTCCCGCACTTATGGCGATAAGAGAATTTTCCGATTTAAATTGTAAGGATCCTTCGCCTGCTCAGACAGGATCTGCCACTGTAATTCTCTTGTATGGACTTGCGCCCATTGTACCGCTGGGATTGTCGCCGTTAGGATATCAAAGAGTGACATCGCCCCTCTTACTGAGATGGACTGACCGGGTTGCACCTGCTTTATCTTTTATTGGATGGTCCGAATTTTCCTCTCTGGAAGGACACAATCTTGCCTTAGTGAATCCCGAGGAATTCCTGTATCTGAGCTGGAACTATCCTCGATTTTTTTAAGTTTATTATCCAGCCCAGCCTGGTCAGCACCTCCAGTACTCTCATGACCGCCTCTACACAGTCTTCCTTGCTGTCTGTCACAGCGAGAAAGTCGTCTAAGTAGAGAACCAGTAGTATGTCTTCTTTCCTCACGAAGGATGCTATTTCGGAAATTGTCTTCATGAAAATCTGAGGGGCTACCGACACCCCGAAGGGAAGACATTGGTATTGTAAGTGGGTGGGAACTTGCCCAATCTCCACCACCAACCTTAGGTACTGCTGATGTTCCACACAAATTGGTACATGGTAGTAACTATCTGTCAGATCTATTACTGCCATGTTATAACCTGGATAAAGTAGCCTTACTGTTGATTTCAGAGTTTCCATTTCGAATTTCTCCATCCGGATATAACGATTCAGTACTTTCAAGTTGAAGACTGTCCTCAGTGAACCGTCTGGTTTCGGCATGAGGAACAAAGTGCTGTAGAATCCGTTTCCTATTTCTTGGTCTTGTACTTTTATCAGTACTTCCTTGTGCATGAGGAGATGAACTTCCTTCTCTAGTGTGGCTTGATTTTTCTTGGCCACATGAGTCATTATCATCCGCTGAGGTGGGAGGCTGATTAAATTCAGCCATAGGTCATCGGATAACAGGTTGGTTATCCACTGTGAGGCTGCTAACGCTGACCACTAATGGACGAACAACCAAAGTCTTCCCCCCACCGAAAATTTGGCGTCATTGGTGTCTGCGGAACCGACATCTCCTTATTTGGCTTTTTCCATTCCCTTTTAATCAAATTCAACAGGTTATCATGAAAGGGTAAAACCCTACGTTTTTTCCCCTCCAGGTTACTAAACATGGAATCTTGAATTGATCACTGCTCTCTAGGTGTTTCAACCCCCATAGTAGACCTGACAAGCTTAAGTAACCAAGTAACTTTCCGATATCCTCGGATAAAAAACAAGGGTGGCCATATTCTTCATCCGAGGAGTCCAAATCTGAGTCATCAGAGGGGGCTAATTCTCCAGGTTCTTCCTCCAAATCTACATCAGGGCTTTGGATATCTGTAGGAGGAGGGGGGGGGGTCCCAGAACTGAGTGCAGTATGCTGCTTCATCTGTTCCTTTACTGTGGTTTTTACCTCATCCCTAATAATAGATTTTATGCTTTGGAGTAAGGACGGCAACTCCTCGGCCACAGTTTTCTCAATACATGAGCGACAGATTCATTTCTCATATGTTCTAGGGAGGGTTTTCCTACACAGTGCACATGCCCTGTTTTTCTGTTTTGATGTGGCCTTCTTCCCCTAAACAAAACATGACACAGAAACTATTATTTCCGACATGTTTGCCTTACAAAGGCACTCACCCACCAGATCCCTGGGTACCACAGTAGCCCGTGGGTTCGCTTCCTCCACAGATATGAGCGGTTCTGCTGTGGGGTCCGCCATGCTCGTTTGAGAAGCTGCTGCTGCCGCATCAACTGTACACTACTCCTTTATCCGATGGGAGCAGTGTGCGTGCCTCTGAATCAACTCCCTCCTGGAAGTGTTCAGTACACCACCTCCGCCGACGTGTGACATCACTTCCTGCGCGACCCAGAAGCCGTCCTATTCACTCAGCGCCAGCGTCTTGATGGACGTGCCCACCCCCGGCCCAGCCTCCGGACAGGAGTGGCCGCCGGGGAGTCCAGCGGTGGGATGAGGCGCGACCCATGGCAGCTCCCTGGACGCTGGGATGACGGGCGCGCGCCACCACGCCCAGCTGCCCCCACACCGCGGACCTTGGTCGCCGGACCAGAAATCATCGGACGGGGATCGCTCCAGATGTATGCAGTTCGCCACAGGCATCTGTCTGCAGGAACAGAAAACCAAAACTGAGGAGAGAGGTGCCGCCCCCTTCTTTTATCTCTGCTGCAGCTTTCCTGTTCCTGGGGGTGGATGCCATGTCTCATGTACATTGCTGTCATGGGAAAGGGAAAAAAAGTATTTATTCAGCCATCAATTGTGCAACTTCTCCCACTTAAAAAGATGAGAGAGGCCTGTAATTGACATCATAGGTAGACCACAATTATGAGAGTCAAAATGAGAAAACAAGTCCAGAAAATCACCTTGTCTGATTTGGCAAGATTTATTTTTCAAATTATGTTGGAAAATAAGTATTTGGTCACCTAAAACATGCAAGACTTCTGGCTCTCACAGATCTGTAACTTCTTCTTTAAGAGGCTCCTCTGTCCTCCACTCATTACCTGTAGTATTGGCACCTGTTTGAGCGTATTATCAGTATAAAAGACACCTGTCCACAACCTCAAACAGTCACACTCCAAACTCCACTATGGCAAAGACCAAAGAGCTGTCGAAGGACACCAGAAACAAAATTGTAGTCCTGCACCATGCTGGGAAGACTGAATCTGCAATAGGCAAGCAGCTTGGTGTGATGAAATCAACTGTGGGAGCAATAATGTCGGCAGAGCCCCTGCAGCACCAGAGACACCCGCAGCACCGAAGACACCAGCAGCACCGGACACCTGCAGCACCGGACACCCACAGTGGCGCGTCGCACATCCAAACACCCCTCATCTCAGCAGCAACCCTGGGACCCCGCTTCACCGCATTCACCACCCCCGGTAAGCAATAAGACGCATAGATTATAAGAAGCACCAACATTTTATTAAAAAAAGTTTGGTTTTTTTTTTACTATTTTTCTTCTCAAAATTTGGGGTGCATCTTATAAACCACAAAATACGGTGCTTATTTTCCACCATAGGTCTACCTATGATGTCAATTACAGGCCTCTCCCATCTTTTTAAGGCCACTTTCACACGTCCTGATATTTCCAGTAGTGGAAAAACCAACCCGGCAAAACTCACAGGTGCAGGCTGCTGTTTTAAGGCTGGGGGCCCCCTTACCATTCTGAGTACAGCAGCCTGCATCTGTGAGTTTTGCCGGGTTGGTTCAAAAACATAGGGGGAACCCACGTTGGATTTTTCATTCATTGATTCTTCTGTGCTCGCACCGATTGCCGGCAGAGCAGGGGAGAATGAGAGCCGCGTTCAACACTTGCAGCAGGGGAACAGCGCTTACAGTAGTCCGTGCACCCGGAGGACATCAATGTGTGTTCACCGTGTGCGGGACATTTTGCCATCCATGGTGACAGGAAAAAACGGACATGTCAGCGTGTTTTGCCCACAGACACACGGTCCATGGACACACACTGACATGTGCACAGACCCATTCATTTGAATGGGTCTACGTGAGTACGTGTCTCCGGTACGTGTGAAAACTGTCACCACATGCACCGGAGACACGGACGTGTGAAAGGGGCCTAAGTGGGAGAACTTGCACAATTGGTGGCTGACTAAAAACTTTTTTCCCCCACTGTATAAGTGACTGTTGCTTGGTTTTTATGTATGGTAAATCCCTATCCTTCTCTATTTTGGTTTATTCCCCTACCCTCACACACCGGTGCCTTCCTGTTATATGTGAGTGAATAATTTTTATGCCTGGAGTTTTCTGTTAACCCTTGTTTGTGTAGCCTAGTTTGTCTGGTTGGTGTACTACTGTGCACAGTAGCACCCCCTCTTCCCTGGGTGGAGGAAGAGAACTTAGGAGATAAGGCAAGGGCAGAGGCCCTGGCATCTTCGCTATCTTAAGCATTCAGAGGAGCACGGCGAGCTAGGGGGCCCCCTAGTGTTAGGGACAGGGAAGGAGCCCATGGTCCCGGGTCACCCGACAGCTGTGTCGTGACATTTCTCTAGTATAGACAATTGTTTTCTTAAAACCTGGTCTGATATAAGGAGTCCTTCCCTAACTTAACCTCTTTACCCTCAGGGTGCCGGGAAAGGTCAGAGAGGTTAACAGGGCAGAGTAAGTACACCTGCGCAGGAGCCGCAGCAGCTGTAAGGAGGAGGACGTCATCGCTAGAAGATGGGCGGCGCCGGACCGGACCGCGACACCCACCGCACTGGACTGCGCCCCCCGGTGAGTATAATCTAACTCGTTTTTCTTATCTTTCAGGTTTCATCGGGGGCTTATCTGCAGCATTACAGAATTGCACAAAACAAGCATAGGAAATCTGCTCATTGAGTCCCTTAGGGACTAATCAATCCAGTGTAAAAATCCTGTCAGTTTCCTATTTGAGGACACATCTATTGTGATCACCTCCTAATGGTCCTTAATTTACCAACCCATTTTGAAAGTTTTTGTAGGAGTAGATCCTACAGCACCCCTCAGGTCCGGATCGACCACAACCATATGCCAGTGTTTTCTTGGTTAGGTTTGGAGGAGTGTCTGTCTCTCCCATTTTCATTCAATCGATCATACGAAATCCAAACTGTACTGTGGTTACCCATTTTCCCTGAATCTGGTATTCATGTCAATTGCCTGTATATTAGAATCTGTGACATTAGAACAGGTCCTTCTCAACCATAAAAACTAGCCCTTGGGTATTCCATTTTTTATAGGGATGGTGGTGGTCCCATCCCGTTCTTTCTTAATTAATAAATCCAGGAAAGGCAACCTGCTAAAATTAAACTGGATGTAACTCTCGGGCCCAATCTATTGACGTTCAGCTCCCTGACATATAATGACGGTGAAGCAAGATGAAAACACTAACACAGATAGAAAGATAAGTTGAGCAAACGATGGGGCCCATGCTAACTAAAAAGGACAGGATAGAAAAGCTGCTGTCTGCAATCCGCAAAAAACCCTACCAAAAAATATCCCAACCGTCTGATAGGGAAAACAGGCCCTGAAGTCGCTAGGACTTCAAAAAGACTATATCAGCACTCAGGTAAATTCTGAAGACAGAGCAAAGAGACAAACTGATCAGAGACAAAAATGGAACTCAGCACACCCCCGAACGGGGATAGCTGAACTCCAAAAAAGCAAGGTAAACAAAACAAAACTAATAAGTTCAATAGCAGAGCAAAAACTTATCTTTGGGAAGCAGGAATCAGACTGGTCTCCAAGAATCCAGCAGAGAAATTACCAGCGACTCAGAAGGGTGTCGGCTGCCTTATATCCAGTCAGAATTTCCTGTTACCCAGTCATCATCTACCAGATCAGGTGTTTGGTAATCAGCCTCACTACCTTCCTTCACCAGAGGAGGGAGTTCATCAGACATCGACGGTGAAGGGGAAAATGAACTCACAACACCACGTGCTCCAGGGATCCGACTCTTCTCCCAGAATCTCCCAACACCGACCCTCCAGGACCCCGCTCACTGAACCCTCCAGGTACACAGTCTTTATCACTGACCCAGGTCAGTACAACACGAACACCTGTCCGTTACCTGTGTCGGCCACACAGGTCCTCTTCTCCACAGAGGCACCCAATAGCAATCACCAGTCTCTTTCTCACTGACCCCGGTCAGTACAACACGGCTTTCACGACCGTCACCTGCTGGCCGTGCAGGTTCTCGGACCCCTCTACCGCAGAGGTATCCTATAAGTCTCTTTCTCCTGGGGAAACGGCCGCACTGGACTCACCGATCCGGACAGTGCCTTACTCACTAGGCCACCCCACGGTTCCAGATATATATAAACTTGGCACACACCAAAGGTTTCTGATGCAGAAAGGTGATTTTTAATTATACAACAGTACATACATACACAGACGTTTCGGTCTAGGACCTTCATCAATGTACGATATATTGTACTGTGAGATTCTTAGTGACTGGGCTTTGTGAGATAGACCAACCCCACGGTTCCAGAACCACAGCCGGGCAGTGGCTTTCCCAACCGTCAGCCCTCCTGGCTCAGCCTTGCCAGCACTGTAACATATGCTTTCGGTTGCCCTTAGCAACCAAAACTTTGCAGTCCTTTTCCGTTGCCCCTAGCAACAAGGCTACAATATTGCCCGCATTCTCCACCAAATGTGAGGTAGCGCTGTCATTTAAGTAGGGGATCACTTGCTTGGCAGCCACAAAATCAGATCTGGCACAGGTTTTCCATAAACCAGTATAGTCCATGCGGTTTATTAAACATCATAAACCATGACCAGCAATATATAAACGGCATAGCGTCCATGACAGAGCTTCACTCTGTTAGCAATGTCCAATACGCAGGCTTTTCAGCTTCACAGTTATATCTTGCCCCGTCAGGGTTCTCTCATGGCTCCTTCTCCATACTGCAGACATTCATTCCCTCCAGGGAACTCTCAGGCACTTGCAGCCATTACTCACAGCGTCCACACGTGCTGTCAGGCAGGAAGCCCCATCTCAGCGGGACCTTCCACACTGGACCAACCAGGTCCCAGCATTCACTCCATGTGACCTACCCTGGGAATATTATATGGTCCATAGCCACGCCCACCGGGTCACATGACTATGACCTCATCACAGGTCCTTCACACACTCACAGTCTCTTACTACAAGTGTTAAACACACCCCCTGGGTGGGTTTGTAGGTAACTAGTCCCTGACACATTGAACCAGCACCTCAGCAGTATCCCTGCTGATTAACACACACATAAATCTCCATCTCAATGCCACCCACCTTGAGATACATGACGGCCATTCAGTATCTTGCCATTCATCCACTCTCCTGGGACATCCATACAGCGCCCCCTAGTGGACACAGTGGTCACTACACCACAATTGATTACCCTGCAGAGTTTAGTGTCATCTGCAAATATTGAAATTCTACTCTCTATGCCCCACTACAAGGTCATTAATAAATATGTTAAAAAGAAGCGGGTCCAAAACTGACCCCTGTGGTACCCCACTGCTAACCGTGACCCAGACCGAGTGTGCTCCATTAATAACCACCCTTTGTTTCCTATCCCTGAGCCAGCTCTTAACCCACTTACACATATTTTCCCCTATCCCCGTTGTTCTCATTTTATGTATCAAGCTTTTGTGTGGCACCGTATCAAAAGCTTTTGAAAAGTCCATGTACACCACGTCCACTGCATTCCCTTGGTCCTGTCCTGAACTTACCTCTTCATAAAAGCTTATCAGATTAGTCTGACAGGAACGGTCCCTTGTAAACCCATGTTGATATTGGGTCAAAAGGTTATTCTTCTCCAGATACTCCAGTATAGTATCTCTTAGAAAACCCTCCAGGATTTTACCCACAGTTGAAGTTAAACTTACTGGCCTATAATTTCCAAGTTCAGATTTTGTCCCCTTTTTGAATATTGGCACCACATTTGCTATACGCCAGTCCTGTGGTACAGACCCTGTTATTATGGAATTATTGATCTCCAATTCATAAAATGTCTTACTCCTGTGATACCATCCTCATGTGGAATATTACTGTACAAAGCCTCAAAATCTGGTAAGGCCTGCTCCCCTACATGCATGTATACATGCTTGAGGGTATATGTAGGGGAGCAGGTAAAGCTAAAACCATTCTCCAGAGTGATTATTGCAACTGTAAAACATCAGGACTTATTCCAATTGTAGGACCTCAGGAACCTCAGGCAGTACTGTGAGAACATTATACGGTGTGGGGGGGATGGCGGTACTGTGAGAAGTTGAACATTATACTGTGTGTGGGGGATGGCAGTACTGTGAGAACATTATACTGTGTGTGGGGGATGGCGGTACTGTGGGAACATTATACTGTGTGTGGTGGATGGAGGTACTGTGGGAACATTATACTGTGTGTGGGGGATGGAGGTACTGTGGGAACATTATACTGTGAGTGGGGGGGTGGCAGTACTGTGAGAACATTATACTGTGTGTGGGGGGATGGTGGTACTGTGAGAACATTATACTGTGTGTGGGGGATGGCGGTACTTTGAGAACATTATACTGTGTGGGGGGATGGCGGTACTCGGGGAACATTACACTGTGTGTGGGGGGATGGCAGTACTGTGAGAACATTATACTGTGTGTGGGGGGATGGCGTTACTGAGAGAACATTATACTGTGTATGGGGGGATGGTGCTACTGTGAGAACATTATACTGTGAGTGGGGGGATGGCAGTACTGTGAGAACTATTATACTGTGTGGTGGGATGGCGGTACTGGGGGAACATTATACTGTGTGAGGGGATGGCGGTACAGTGAGAACATTATACTGTGTTTTTTGCTTGATGGCGTTACTGAAAGAACATTATACTGTGTGTGGGGGATGGCAGTACTGTGAGAACATTATACAGTGTGTGGGAGGATGTCGGTACTGTGAGAACATTATACTGTGTGTGGGGGGATGGCAGTACTGAGAACATTATACTGTGTGTGGGGGGATGGCGGTACTGGGGTACATTATACTGTGTGTGGGGGGATGGCAGTACTGTGAGAACATTATACTGTGTGTGGGGGGGATGGCGGTACTGGGGGAACATTATACTGTGTGGGGGGATGGCGGTACAGTGAGAACATTATACTGTGTCTGGGGGATGGAGGTACTGTGAGAACATTATACTGTGTGTGGGGGGGTGGCAGTACTGTGAGAACATTATACTGTGTGTGGGGGGATGGCGGTACTATGAGAACATTATACTGTGTGTGGGGGGATGGTGGTACTGTGAGAACATTATACTGTGTGTGGGGGATGGCGGTACTTTGAGAACATTATACTGTGTGGGGGGATGGCGGTACTCGGGGAACATTACACTGTGTGTGGGGGGATGGCAGTACTGTGAGAACATTATACTGTGTGTGGGGGGATGGCGTTACTGAGAGAACATTATACTGTGTATGGGGGGATGGTGCTACTGTGAGAACATTATACTGTGAGTGGGGGGATGGCAGTACTGTGAGAACTATTATACTGTGTGGTGGGATGGCGGTACTGGGGGAACATTATACTGTGTGAGGGGATGGCGGTACAGTGAGAACATTATACTGTGTCTGGGGGATGGAGGTACTGTGAGAACATTATACTGTGTGTGGGGGGGTGGCAGTACTGTGGGAACATTATACTGTGTGTGGGGGATGGCAGTACTGTGAGAACATTATACAGTGTGTGGGAGGATGTCGGTACTGTGAGAACATTATACTGTGTGTGGGGGGATGGCAGTACTGAGAACATTATACTGTGTGTGGGGGGATGGCGGTACTGGGGTACATTATACTGTGTGTGGGGGGATGGCAGTACTGTGAGAACATTATACTGTGTGTGGGGGGGATGGCGGTACTGGGGGAACATTATACTGTGTGGGGGGATGGCGGTACAGTGAGAACATTATACTGTGTCTGGGGGATGGAGGTACTGTGAGAACATTATACTGTGTGTGGGGGGATGGCGGTGCTGTGAGAACATTATAATGTGTGTGGGGGATGGCGGTACTGTGAGAACATTGCACTGTGTGTGGGGGGATGGCAGTACTGTGAGACCATTATACTGTGTGTGGGGGGATGGTGGTACTGTGGGAACATTATACTACGTGGGAGATGGTGGTACTGTGAGAAGATTGCTCTGTGGGGGGATGGCGGTACTGTGGGAGCACTATACTGTGTGTGGGAGGATGGCGGTACTGTGGGAGCATTATACAGTGTACGGGAGGATGGCGGTACTGTGGGAACATTATACTGTGTGTGGGAGGATGGCGGTACTGTGGGAACATTATAATGCGTGTGGGTGATGGCAGTACTGTGGGAACATTATACTGTGTGTGGGTGATGATGGTACTGCAGGAAGATTATGCTGTGTGGGTGATGACGGTCTGTGGGAACATTATACTGTGAGTGGGTGAAGACAGTACTGTGGGAACATTATACTGTGTGGGGGATGGCGGTACTGTGGGAACATTATACTGTGTGGGTGATGACGGTACTGTGGGAACATTATACTGTGTGGGTGATGACGGCACTGTGGGAACATTATACTGTGTGTGGGGGGATGGCAGTACTGAGAACATTATACTGTGTGTGGGGGGATGGCGGTACTGGGGTACATTATACTGTGTGTGGGGGGATGGCAGTACTGTGAGAACATTATACTGTGTGTGGGGGGGATGGCGGTACTGGGGGAACATTATACTGTGTGGGGGGATGGCGGTACAGTGAGAACATTATACTGTGTCTGGGGATGGAGGTACTGTGAGAACATTATACTGTGTGTGGGGGGATGGCAGTGCTGTGAGAACATTATACTGTGTGTGGGGGATGGCGGTACTGTGAGAACATTGCACTGTGTGTGGGGGGTTGGCAGTACTGTGAGACCATTATACTGTGTGTGGGGGGATGGTGGTACTGTGGGAACATTATACTACGTGGGAGATGGTGGTACTGTGAGAAGATTGCTCTGTGGGGGGGATGGCGGTACTGTGGGAGCACTATACTGTGTGTGGGAGGATGGCGGTACTGTGGGAGCATTATACAGTGTACGGGAGGATGGCGGTACTGTGGGAACATTATACTGTGTGTGGGTGATGATGGTACTGCAGGAAGATTATACTGTGTGGGTGATGACGGTACTGTGGGAACATTATACTGTGAGTGGGTGAAGACAGTACTGTGGGAACATTATACTGTGTGGGGGATGGCGGTACTGTGGGAACATTATACTGTGTGGGTGATGACGGTACTGTGGGAACATTATACTGTGTGGGTGATGACGGTACTGTGGGAACATTATACTGTGTGTGGGGGGATGGCAGTACTGAGAACATTATACTGTGTGTGGGGGGATGGCGGTACTGGGGTACATTATACTGTGTGTGGGGGGATGGCAGTACTGTGAGAACATTATACTGTGTGTGGGGGGGATGGCGGTACTGGGGGAACATTATACTGTGTGGGGGGATGGCGGTACAGTGAGAACATTATACTGTGTCTGGGGGATGGAGGTACTGTGAGAACATTATACTGTGTGGGGGGATGGCAGTGCTGTGAGAACATTATACTGTGTGTGGGGGATGGCGGTACTGTGAGAACATTGCACTGTGTGTGGGGGGATGGCAGTACTGTGAGACCATTATACTGTGTGTGGGGGATGGTGGTACTGTGGGAACATTATACTACGTGGGAGATGGTGGTACTGTGAGAAGATTGCTCTGTGGGGGGGATGGCGGTACTGTGGGAGCACTATACTGTGTGTGGGAGGATGGCGGTACTGTGGGAGCATTATACAGTGTACGGGAGGATGGCGGTACTGTGGGAACATTATACTGTGTGTGGGAGGATGGCGGTACTGTGGGAGCATTATAATGCGTGTGGGTGATGGCAGTACTGTGGGAACATTATACTGTGTGTGGGTGATGATGGTACTGCAGGAAGATTATACTGTGTGGGTGATGACGGTACTGTGGGAACATTATACTGTGTGGGGGATGGCGGTACTGTGGGAACATTATACTGTGTGGGTGATGACGGTACTGTGGGAACATTATACTGTGTGGGGGATGGCGGTACTGTGGGAACATTATCCTGTGTGGGTGATGACAGTACTGTGGGAACATTATACTGTGCGTGGGGGGATGGCGGTACTGTGGTTACATTATACTGTGTGGGGGGATGGCGGTACTGTGGGAACATTATACTGTGTGTGGGGGGATGTCGGTACTGTGAGAACATTATACTGTGTGTGGGTGATGGAGGTACTGTGGGAACATTATACTGTGTGTGGGGCAATGGCGGTACTGTGGGAACATTATACTGTGTGTGGGGCAATGGCGGTACTGTGGGAACATTATACTGTGTGTGGGTGATGGCGGTACTGTGAGAACATTATACTCTGTGGGGGCATCATACATCTACTACATAATGTAGATAATAAAGGCATTACACTGTCTGGGTCCCCTGTACTATGAGAACAATCCGTGTCCTCCCTTCCTGTCTCCCATAGTTGGGTCGTATGTATCTATTACAGGAAACAGAACAGAAACGTTATGATTCTTATAAAGTGACAACAAAGACCCCAAAAGAGCCTCAGTGCTGAAGGGGTTAATGTCCCCCGCGCCCAGAAATGGGGAATCTCCAGCACCTACCTCCACCCACAGAGCCGCACTCCACATATATGGCTGCTCTGTGCGCACAGGACCTGGGATGAGGTCACAGGAGGGGAGGAGTCAGGGGTCACATGATCAGGGGCCTCAGTGTATGCAGGACTCACAGATCCAAGAATGGATCCTGACATGTAGGAGTACTAGTTGTAGCCTTTAGGACCTTCCTGCTCTTGTCATGTGACCCGCCAGGTCCTTGTCTGTGTCTCTGCACACCGTCCTTGCTGCCTGCTACTTTCTCCATCCTTCCCCCTTTGGAGAGTGTGCCCTGTAAACACAGTCTTCTTCTGTTCTGTTCTCTCTGTCTAGTGTGTATGCACCACACGCACTGTCTGTCTACTGACAGGTGGAGGTTGTTGGTTGTTCTTGGAGAAGACGATTGGTGGATTTATCTGTGACTGTTGCTAGGTTGCTGTTGAGTGTGTGATAATTCCCTTTCTTCTCATACTTTGGTTTAAGCCCATCCTACACCCCCCAGAGCATTCCACTGTTATATGTGTGAATATATTTGTATATTTGGTATTTTTCGTCATCCCTGTTCGTATTATCTTGTTAGTTTGGTTGGTTTATTACGGTACACTACTACTCCCCACTTCCCTGGGTGGCGGATTCAGGAGATAAGGCAAGGTATGTGGCCCCAGCATCTTCACCATCAGAAGTAATCAGGGAAACATGGCAAGCTAGGATGCCCCTAGCGTTAGGTACAAGGAAGGAGCCGCTGGTGTCGGGACATCCGACAACAGAGTCGTGACATTAGGTTTGAAAGAAACCATTATTTGATCCAGTATGGATCCTATCACTGCTCTGTCAGGGCAACTGCAGCAGCTCAGTCTCGAGGTGGCAGATCTATGCAATGTCATTTTGCAGCACCCTCACACATAACCATGACTGCCAGGCAACCCTTAGTGCAACCCAAGATCGCTTTGCCTGACAGGTTCTCTGGGTAAAGTGGCAAGTTTGTTGTTTTCAGGGAGGACTGTAAACTATACTTCAGGAACCAAGGAGCAGAGGTTGGGGCTAATAATCTTGCTCATTCAGGGTGACCTCCGAGTATGGGCATTCTCTGCAGTCTGACTCCCAGTCGCTCCATGTGGAGTGCGGCTCTGCCATTATTCTCTATGTGGAGTGCGGCTCTGTGGGTAGAGGTCGGTGCTGGAGGCTCCATTATTCTCTATGTGGAGTGCGACTCTGTGGGTGGAGGTCGGTGCTGGAGGCTCCATTATTCTCTATGTGGAGTGCGACTCTGTGGGTAGAGGTCGGTGCTGGAGGCTCCATTATTCTCTATGTGGAGTGCGACTCTGTGGGTGGAGGTCGTGCCGGAGGCTCCATTATTCTCTGTGTGGAGTGCGGCTCTGCGGGTGGAGGTCGGTGCTGGAGGCTCCATTATTCTCTATGTGGAGTGCGGCTCTGCGGGTGGAGGTCGGTGCCGGAGGCTCCATTATTCTCTATGTGGAGTGCGGCTCTGCAGGTGGAGGTCGGTGCCGGAGGCTAAATTATTCTCTATGTGGAGTGTGGCTCTGCGGGTGGAGGTCGGTGCCGGAGGCTCCATTATTCTCTATGTGGAGTGCGGCTCTGCGGGTGGAGGTCGGTGCTGGAGGCTCCATTATTCTCTCTGTGGAGTGTGGCTCTGTGGGTGGAGGTCGGTGCCGGAGGCTCCATTATTCTCTATGTGGAGTGAGGCTCTGCGGGTGAAGGTCGGTGCCGGATGCTCCATTATTCTCTATGTGGAGTGCGGCTCTGCGGGTGGAGGTCTGTGCCGGAGGCTCCATTATTCTCTATGTGGAGTGCGGCTCTGCGGGTGGAGGTAGGTGCTGGAGACTCCATTATTCTCTATGTGGAGTGCGGCTCTGCGGGTGGAGGTAGGTGCTGGAGACTCCATTATTCTCTATGTGGAGTGCGGCACTGCGGGTGGAGGTCAGTGCCGGAGGCTCCATTATTCTCTATGTGGAGTGCAGCTCTGCAGGTGGAGGTCAGTGCTGGAGGCTCCATTATTCTCTATGTGGAGTGGGGCTCTGCGGGTGGAGGTCGGTGCTGGAGGCTCCATTATTCTCTCTGTGGAGTGTGGCTCTGTGGGTGGAGGTCGGTGCCGGAGGCTCCATTATTCTCTATGTGGAGTGAGGCTCTGCGGGTGAAGGTCGGTGCCGGATGCTCCATTATTCTCTATGTGGAGTGCGGCTCTGCGGGTGGAGGTCTGTACCGGAGGCTCCATTATTCTCTATGTGGAGTGCGGCTCTGCAGGTGGAGGTAGGTGCTGGAGACTCCATTATTCTCTATGTGGAGTGCGGCTCTGTGGGTGGAGGTCGGTGCTGGAGAATCCATTATTCTCTATGTGGAGTGCGGCTCTGCGGGTGGAGGTCGGTGCCGGATGCTCCATTATTCTCTATGTGGAGTGCGGCTCTGCAGGTGGAGGTAGGTGCTGGAGACTCCATTATTCTCTATGTGGAGTGCGGCTCTGTGGGTGGAGGTCGGTGCTGGAGACTCCATTATTCTCTATGTGGAGTGCGGCTCTGCGGGTGGAGGTCGGTGCTGGAGGCTCCATTATTCTCTATGTGGAGTGTGGCTCTGCGGGTGGAGGTCGGTGTCGGAGGATCCATTATTCTCTATGTGGAGTGCGGCTCTGCGGGTGGAGGTCGGTGCCGGAGGCTCCATTATTCTCTATGTGGAGTGCGGCTCTGCGGGTGGAGGTAGGTGCTGGAGGATCCATTATTCTCTATGTGGAGTGCGGCTCTGCGGGTGGAGGTAGGTGCTGGAGGCTCCATTACTCTCTATGTGGAGTGCGGCTCTGCGGGTGGAGGTCGGTGCTGGAGGCTCCATTATTCTCTATGTGGAGTGCGGGTGGAAGTCAGTGCTGGAGGTAAAAACGCGTTGACCATTAGCGGCATTGAGCCAGTGTGTGTATTGTGCTGGACATTAATTAAATGAAATTTTAACCTTTCTTTGCATTAAAGTTAAATTTTATTTTTTGATTATTCGCCGGACATTACTCTTCATTAAAGAGGATAATGGCCCAAAAGGGGGTGGAGTCCTGGAAAGTGGTAGCTACCTAAAAGAGGGCGGAGCATCTCAGTCAGAGGGGTGGCACAAACGGATGTTGTCGGGGACAATGGTACTATGTGGGTCCAATCTGCCATATGAATTACCCACCCGGTAAAATGTTACGTGGGTGTGCCTTTCAGATGAACGCAGAGGATATATTCGGACTGATCGATTCTGGGAGCTCGCTGACCCTAGTGAAGGCTGTGCCCGATAAATTTATAATGTCCAAAAGGAAGATCGAGGTCACCTGCATCCATGGGTGCACTAGGGACTACTCAGTGGCCTTGGTGATCCTCGAGACGGTCAGGGACATTAAAGGCCATGAGGTCGCTATAGTCCCGAACTGAACCTGTCCGGTGATAGTAGGCCGGGACTCTAGGCTGTTCTCAGACGTGTGGGAGGGGGGAGCTCCTCTTCAGCAGGAGGATGGAGGCCTCTCTACTGATTGGGTTGCAAGTAGAGTTGAGTGATACCAGCCGATACTTGAAAATATCGGATCGGAATGGATCGGCCGATCTTAAAAAAAAGTATCGGTATCGCCGATTCCGATACTGGGAACCAATGCAAGTCAATGGGGCCAAAATATCGGAATTAAAAAAAACCCTTTCTTTCCTTGTAGGTTAATTCTACATGAAGAAAAACAACTAAGAATAATGTAGAATGTATTGTGGGAGGTGGAGGAGACATTAAAGCCATAGAGGTTTAGCCCAATCAAATGGAATAGCAGGAATTAAACTTTTTTTTTAAAGACTTTAGGAGTTACAAAGATATTGACTATGTTAGCCTCATTTATATTTTGCCAGACATGTATGTCGTCTTCTTCTTTCTTCTTCTTTCTTATTCTTCTTCCTTTTTTTACCTTCTTCTTCTTCTTCTTATTCCTTTTTTTACATTCTTCTTCTTATTCCTTTTTTTACATTCTTCTTCTTCTTCCTTTTTTTAAATTCTTCTACTTCCTTTTTTTACATTCTTCTTCTTCCTTTTCTTACATTCTTCATATTCTTCTTATTCAACAATTATTATTCTACATATTCAACTTCTTCATCTTCTTCCTATTCTTCTTCATCATATTCTTATTTGTGTCAGGCATTCCTGTAGTTGTTATCTAGAAAAGTTAGAAGTTTACACCTTCCGTTCTGCCTGTCACAAAAGATTTACAACAGGATTTGTCCGCGTTCAGTTTGGCCTGCAGCAGCAGGCCTTTTCCAGGGGCACCACGAGGAGGAACGGACTCACCCCCATACACTGCTTAGTCTTCTTCTGCTTATAAATAAGATAATATCATTTGCTCAGAGTATTAGTCTTATGCTTAATGTTCTTCTGCTTTGTTTTTTTATGCTTCTTTGTCTTCTCTCTCTTGTTGTTCTGCATCTTGGTGGTTGTCTTCCTGTTCTTTGTCCTCTTAAACCAGCTGACGGTACTGGCACCCGGAGGGGCAGCAGAAGGAACAAGAGCCAATGGCACTACCGAGGACCAGCTGACGGTGCTGGAACCCGGTTACTAAGCAGGAGGTACCTGTGCTACAAAGCACTACCAAGGACCAGCAGACGTTGCCGGAACTCGGATACCGAGATGGAGGCACCTAGGCCAAAGGCTCTGCCGAGAACCAGCTGACAGTGCTGGAACCCGGATGGGTATCATAAGCTGCAAGAGCAAATGGAAATAGCGAGGACCAGCTGACAGTGCTGGCACCCGGAGGGGCAGCAGAAGGAATAAGAGCCAATGGCACAACCGAGGACCAGCTGACGGTGCTGGAACCCGGTTACTAAGCAGGAGGTACCTGTGCTACAAAGCACTACCAAGGACCAGCAGACGTTGCCAGAACTCGGATACCGAGATGGAGGCACCTAGGCCAAAGGCTCTGCCGAGAACCAGCTGACGGTGCTGGAACCCGGAGGGGCAGCTGAAGTTACCCCTGAAAAGCAAAGTTGGCATGCCGCAAGCTGGCCGCAGTTACCGAATCACACAGTCCTACAGGGGGTGCTTGTCCTACTGGCACTACGGAACAAGCCTTTCTTACCAGAACCCGCAGTCCACATAGGAAGCACCTAAACTGCTGGCACCCTAGCCTCGGCTAACCCAACCGCAACACGACATGGCAACTTGGGGTGGCAAACTGACATTGACACTTCCCGGAAACAGCAGGCAGGGCTGGAACCAAGCTGGGCAGGAGGGAGTACCCGTACCAAAGTCAGTTATGAGCAGCAACTGGCGATGTTGGAGCCCAGGGACAAGCACTTAGCAGGCTGAGGCCTGATGTGCTGTCAATTGGGAGGCAGCAGGACAGATTGCCATCAAAACAGCAGGGGAACAGCTGACGTTACTGAACCCCACAAACACAGGAGCTAGTGTTTTACTCTGTGAAGACGGCACTTCCGAGGAACAACTGGCTGTGTTGAAGCCCAGGGACAAGCACGGAGCAGGCTGAGGCTGCATTGAAGAAATTTTAAGATCGGTTGTAGACTTCTACTAATTTTAACCAAGCTCCACTTAGGCCTGTGGCTTCACTGATTTTCGTATTTCCCCTAGTTATGGGAATGTGGACAGAGCAGGCGACATTGCCGGACACACATCAGGGGATTAACTGACCGGACTGAACACCTGGAACACAGGAACAAGTGTGGATTGTGCAGACGCCACTTCGGAGCTGTAACTGGCGGGGTTGGAGGACAGGGGAAATACGAGAGACAGTGGAGCCACAGGCCTAATTGGAGCACGGTTAAAAATCAGTAGTAGTAGGACTGTGTAGGCAGCAGGAGACTTTGCCATCCACACAGCAGGGGATCAGCTAGCGTTACTGAACCCCACTGAGACACGGGAGCAAGTGTCTCTTTCCGTGTGGACGGCACTTCTGAGCTACAACTGGCTGTGTTGAAGCCCAGGAAATAGGAGGGTGTAGGCAGAGGCCTACTGTCTTTGGAATGCGGAGACAGCAGGAGAGACTGCCATCCACACAGCAGGGGATCAGCTAGCGTTACTGAACCCCACTGAGACACGGGAGCAAGTGTCTCTCTCAGTGTGGACGGCACTTCCGAGCTACAACTGGCTGTGTTGAAGCCCAGGAAATAGGAGGGTGTAGGCAGAGGCCTACTGTCTTTGGAATGCGGAGACAGCAGGAGAGACTGCCATCCACACAGCAGGGGATCAGCTAGCGTTACTGAACCCCACTGAGACACGGGAGCAAGTGTCTCTTTCTGTGTGGACGGCACTTCCGAGCTATAACTGGCTGTGTTGAAGCCCAGGAAATAGGAGGGTGTAGGCAGAGGCCTACTGTCTTTGGAATGCGGAGACAGCAGGAGAGACTTCCATCCACACAGCAGGGGATCAGCTAGCGTTACTGAACCCCACTGAGACACGGCAGCAAGTGTCTCTTTCCGTGTTTGGACGGCACTTCCGAGCTACAACTGGCTGTGTTGAAGCCCAGGAAATAGGAGGGTGTAGGCAGAGGCCTACTGTCTTTGGAATGCGGAGACAGCAGGAGAGACTGCCATCCACACAGCAGGGGATCAGCTAGCGTTACTGAACCCCACTGAGACACGGGAGCAAGTGTCTCTTTCCGTGTGGACGGCACTTCCGAGCTACAACTGGCTGTGTTGAAGCCCAGGAAATAGGAGGGTGTAGGCAGAGGCCTACTGTCTTTGGAATGCGGAGACAGCAGGAGAGACTGCCATCCACACAGCAGGGGATCAGCTAGCGTTACTGAACCCCACTGAGACACGGGAGCAAGTGTCTCTTTCCGTGTGGACGGCACTTCCGAGCTACAACTGGCTGTGTTGAAGCCCAGGAAATAGGAGGGTGTAGGCAGAGGCCTACTGTCTTTGGAATGCGGAGACAGCAGGAGAGACTGCCATCCACACAGCAGGGGAACAGCTGGCGTTACTGAACCCCACTGAGACACGGCAGCAAGTGTCTCTTTCCGTGTGGACGGCACTTCCGAGCTACAACTGGCTGTGTTGAAGCCCAGGGACAAGCACGGAGCAGGCTGAGGCTGCATTGAAGAAATTTTAAGATCGGTTGTAGACTTCTACTAATTTTAACCAAGCTCCACTTAGGCCTGTGGCTTCAACTAGTTATGGGAATGTGGACAGAGCAGGCGACATTGCCGGACACACATCAGGGGATTAACTGACCGGACTGAACACCTGGAACACAGGAACAAGTGTGGATTGTGCAGACGCCACTTCGGAGCTGTAACTGGCGGGGTTGGAGGACAGGGGAAATACGAAAATCAGTGAAGCCACAGGCCTAAGTGGAGCACGGTTAAAAATCAGTAGTAGTAGGACTGTGTAGGCAGCAGGAGACTTTGCCATCCACACAGCAGGGGATCAGCTGGCAGTGCTGAACCCCACTAACACTTGAACGAATGTGTTTGGCTCTGTGGAGACGACACTTCTGAACACCAACTGACGCTGTTGGAGCCCAGGATCAGGCATGGAGCAGGCTGGGGCCTACTGGATTTTGGCTGGTGTAGGCAGCAGGAGACTTGCCATCTCCACAGCAGGGGAACAGCTGGCAGTGCTGAACCCCACTAACACTTGAACGAATGTGTTTGGCTCTGTGGAGACGACACTTCTGAACACCAACTGACGCTGTTGGAGCCCAGGATCAGGCGTGGAGCAGGCTGGGGCCTACTGGATTTTGGCTGGTGTAGGCAGCAGGAGACTTGCCATCTCCACAGCAGGGGAACAGCTGGCAGTGCTGAAACCCACTAACACTTGAACAAATGTGTTTGGCTCTGTGGAGACGACACTTCTGAACACCAACTGACGCTGTTGGAGCCCAGGATTAGGCGAGGAGCAGGCTGGGGCCTACTGGATTTTGGCATGTGTAGGCAGCAGGAGACTTGCCATCTCCACAGCAGGGGAACAGCTGGCAGTGCTGAAACCCACTAACACTTGAACAAATGTGTTTGGCTCTGTGGAGACGACACTTCTGAATACCAACTGACGCTGTTGGAGCCCAGGATTACGCATGCCGCATGCAGAGGCCAATGGGCAGCAGTTTTTATGGAGGTTGTTGACTACTACTGATTCTAACCATGCTCCACTTAGGCCTCTGGCTCCACTGTCTCTACTATTTACCCTGGCCTCCAACCCCGCCAGCTACATCTCTGAAGTGGCGTCAGCACAATCTACACTTGTTCCTGTGTTACTGGTGCTCAGTCCCGTCAGTTGATCCCCTGATGTTTGTCCGGCAAGTTCGCCAGCTCTGTCCTCATTCCCACTACTGGTTATGGGAATGTGGACAGAGCAGGAGACCTTGCCGGACACACATCAGGGGATAAACTGATGGGACTGAGCCACAGGAACACAGGAACAAGTGTAGATTGTGCTGACGCCACTTCAGAGATGTAGATGGCGGGGTTGGAGGCCAGGGGAAATAGTAGAGACAGTGGAGCCAGAGACCTAAGTTGGGCATGGTTAAAAATCAGTAGTGGTTTGAATGTTGATGGAGCTGGTGACTTTGCCGTCCACACAGCAGGGGATCAGCTGGCGTTACTGAACCCCACTAACACAGGAGCTAGTGTGTTTCTCTGTGCAGACGACACATCTGAGCGACAACTGGCTGTGTTGAAGCACAGGGATTATAGTTCAGGTGGTAGAAAAATGAACACACCAGCAGACCTGGATACAGTTGCCAACCACTAATTTAGTCTGTAAGAGGAATGGCAAAGTCTTTGGAGATCCAGGCCTTGTTCATTTTCAGAAAAGTCAGCCGGTCAACATTATCGGAAGATAGTCGCGTGCGACGGTCTGTTAGTACACCACCTGCGGCACTAAAGACGCGTTCCGATAATACACTGGCAGCAGGGCAAGCCAGCACCTCCAATGCATACTGGCTAAGCTCTGGCCATGTATCCAGCTTAGAGACCCAAAACTTGAAGGGGGAAGAGCCATCTGGGAGTACAGCGACAGGGCAAGACATGTAGTCTGACACCATCTGACGGAAGCGTTGCCTCCTGCTGACTCGAGGCGTCGCTGATGGTGTAGACAATTGTGGTGGACACACAAAACTTTGCCACATTTGGGCCATAGTGGTCTTGCCTTGTGCTGCGGCGCTGCCTCTGCTCCCTCTTTGTGCAGAGTTTCCTCCACTGCCTCGACGCACAGAGCTGCTTTGTAAAGCACTAGCAACAATGCTGTCGGGTGGAATGGAAAACATTATGGACTGCACCAGTGACTCTTCGTACTCCCGCAGTTTACGCTCCCGGTTCAACGTTGGTATGAGCCTTTGTACACTGTCCCGGTAGCGAGGATCTAGGAGGGTGTACACCCAATAATCAGCCGAGACGAGAATGTGGGCGATGCGGCGGTCGTTTCTCAGGCACTGCAGCATGAAATCAACCATGTGCTGCAGACTCCCAACTGCCAAAGAACCGCTGTCCCTTGTTTGAGGCGTGACCTCGGCCTGCTCTGCATCACCCCACCCTCGCTGTACATACTGAGTAGAGGTTTGTGTACCTCCCTCCTCTGGAGAGATGTCTTCCTCCTCCATCGACTCCTCCTCATCCTCCTCACAAAGTGTCCCCTGCCTAGGCCTTTGTGAGGAAACACGTAGCGCAGACTGTCCAGAAGCAGATGGCATTTGGGACTCCTCATCCTCCACCTCTTCCGAAACCTCATCCCTTAGTGCTTGCAGTGTTTGTTGAAGCAGGCAGATAAGGGGGACAGTCATGCTGACTAGTGCATCATCTGCACTCGCCATCCGCGTGGATTCATCGAAGGCACGCAAAACGAGGCAGATGTCCTTCATAGAGGCCCACTCAATGGTGCTGAAGTGTGAACGGCGCACAGTGCGACTTGTTGGACAGGTACTCCATGACTGCTGCCTGCTGCTCACACAACCGCTCCAACATATGTAACGTTGAATTCCACCGGGTGGGTAGGTCACATATGATGCGATGTTCCGGAAGGCCAAATCGTCGCTGCAGAGCAGCGAGGCGCGATCTTGCCGTGCTGGAACGCCGCAAGTGAGCGCACTCTATGCGGACCTTGTGCAACAGTGCATCAAGATCCGGATAGTCCCTCAGAAAGCTCTGCACGACCAAGTTAAGCACATGTGCCAGACATGGGATGTGTGTGAGGTTGCCTAGGCCAAGAGCTGCCACCAGATTTCGGCCATTGTCACACACTACCAAGCCCGGCTGGAGATTCGCTGGCCCAAACCACACATCGCTCTCCTGCTTGATAGCATTCCAGAGCTTCTGCGTTGTGTGGCTTCGAATCCCCAAAGAAATTAATTTGAGTACAGCCTGTTGACGTTTGGCCACGGCTGTGCTCATATCGGTCGTAACAGGCTCCTGCTCTGCTGTTTCTGAGGAACTTGAGTAGGAGGAGGAGTCTATGTGTACAGACTGGAGTCCTGCAATCCGTGGCGTTGGAAGAACACGTACAGCGCCACTCTCCAGATCTGTACCCGGCTCCACAACATTGACCCAGTGGGCAGTGAGGGAAAGGTATCGTCCCTGTCCATGGTTACTGGTCCACGCATCGGTGGTCAGGTGGACCTTGCTACTAACGGCGTTTAGTAGCGCATGTTTTATTTTGCCCTCAACATGTTTCTGCAGGGCAGGGACGGCTCGCCTGCTGAAATAAAAGCGGCTGGGCACGTTGTATTGGGGGACTGCCAATGCCATTAAGTCCCGGAAGGTGTCAGTGTCCACCAGCCTGAATTACAGCATTTCAACTGCCAGAAGCTTGGCAATGCCAGCATTCAGAGACTGTGCTCGGGGATGGTTTGCCGAGTAAGGGTGCCTTTTATCTCATGCCTGTGCTACCGATGGCTGTGATGGATGGGAACGTGCTGCTATGGGTGGAATCTGACAGGGTCTCCGGACAACAGTGGCAGAGGTTCTTCCTTGGCGATCCTGTGAGGAAGCCGAACCAGCAGTGTGTGAGCTGGAGGAAGAGGCCCCAACACGAACTGAAGAGGTGGTAGGTGGTGCTGTACGTTGGCCTACGTCTTCAGGGTGTCTCTGCAACTCCAACTCGTGCTTGGTGTGCACATGTTTCCACATATTTGTGGTATTGAGGTTGCTGACATTTCTCCCTCTTTTGACTTTCTGATGACACAGCTTGCATTTGACAAAGCAAATGTCATCTGCAACTGTGTCAAAAAAGGACCACTCACTGCAAGTCTTGGGAGCACCCGTTTTGCCTTTGGAATGAGGAATGCTCCCAACGGGTGCCGAAGTGGAGGGTACAGGCTACCAAGTCTTCCCCCTCCCTCTGCCTCCTGTTTTGGCCGGTAGGGGAATCTCTTCCTCCGAGCTGCTCCCACCACCTTCCTGTTCCTCACGCCATGATGGGTCAAGGACCTCATCATCTTCCCTCCCCTCTTCAAACAGCTGCTTCTCCGGGGTTGTCTCGCCAGCACCGTACGCACCAGAAAGTGGCAACTGAGTCTCGTCATCATCTGATGCCTACTGAGGTGTGCTGACCATAGGCACTGGCCCACTCGCCTCTTCAGATTCAGAGGGACAAAGAAGTTGCGCATCACTGCATACTCCCTCTTCTTCACATTCAGGAATGCTGCTTGGCTGGCCCCCTCTTTCCAAGCCAACAGATTCCGAGAACAGAAGTAGAGACTGTGATGGCTCCTGTCCATGTCTCTCTGACTGCCTGGGCACTTTGGCAGGTGGTGAAGAGACAGATGGTTGCTCTTCGGTGCTCTGGTCCTGAGAGGATGCGGAAGTAATTGAAGTCGATGCGTTAGCTGCCATCCATCCGACAACGGCTTCAATTTGTTCCTCCCGCAGCAGTGGGGTACGTTGAGGTCCTACAAAGCTGCGCATAAAGGACTGTTGCCTGCTAAAACTGGGGGATGCTGATCCACTGGTGCCCGCAGCAGGCCCAGAATCCCCACGTCCTCTACCTGCAGAATCCCCACGTCCTCTCCCTGCAGAATCCCCATGTCCTCTCCCTGCTGAAACTCCACGCCCACACCCACGCCCACGCGCCTTACTCCCTGCCTTCTTCATCCTGCCAGACTGCTTAAGATAGGCAGAAAAGTACAAAGGGGGGCCTTAGTGTGCTTATTCCTGAACAGCTGGTTACAGGTACAAGAAACACTAATTTTATGAAGTGTGTGTGTGTGGACTACACTTTAATAGGAGCTGATGTGGCCTACACAAGTTCCAAATGTAGTGTTTGGTGAACTTTTTTTGTGGTTTCTTTGTTGGAAACAAACTCAAAGTATGTGAACAAAGAATTGAAACTGATAGTATCACCAACTTTTTGGAGCTATTACAATGCAGGCAGGTAACCTACAATGCAAAAGATGAGGCTCCAAAAAAATTGGGTAATACTAATCTGGCTGCGCCGGCAGGGCACAAGCCAGAAAAAAAGGCTCCTCTATCTACTCCTATATAGTGTTTGCAACCAACCAATGTTGATGGATACGGATGGATGCGCACTAATAGGAGAAGAAAAAATGAGCAGCACTCAAAGACAAATATGTGTGAGGCAGTGACGCACGTTGAGCGTCCTACAACCAGACGTAGCTGCAGGACACTCTATTCAGCGTGAGCTGCACTCACACACAGTCAGAGACCTCTCAGACAGCCGTGAACAGTGCAGCTAAGTGGGCACTGGCACTGACAGGCTGCAGAAAGGCTCCGCTGTGTACTCCTATATAGTGTTTGCAACCACCGTAGATGGAGACGGATGGATGCACACTAATAGAAGAAAAAATGAGCTGCACTCAAATACAAATATGTGTGAGGCACTGACGAACGCTGAGCGTCCTACAACCAGACGTAGCTGCAGGACACACTACTCAGCGTGAGCTGCACTCACACAGCCCTTGCAGACAGCTGTGAACACTGCTGCTAGGGCAAAGAAGGCTACAGTGGTGGTTTATGTAGCCTGGGTAAAGCACTAGATGTTTGGTGGAATTGCTATTTCTAACTGTCCCTCACAGTCTTCTACAGCAGCCTGTCCCTAACTGAATTCACAGCAGAGTGAACCAGAAATGGCGGCTGCAGTGGCTTTTATAGTGCATCATGACATCATTTCGGCAGCCAATCACAGCCATGCCAATAGTTAACATGCCTACATGCCTAACAGGATGTGCCCACACTTCGGAGGATTCCCATTGGCTTAATCAAAGCAAGCAGGCTCATAGCATGATGGGAACTTCCGATTCCGGTATCCGATATGACAAAAGTATCGGAAGTCAGTATCGGAATTCCGATACCGCTAATATCGGCCGATACCCGATACTTGCGGTATCGGAATGCTCAACACTAGTTGCGAGCCTTTCTGTTTTGGCCAAAATAATAACCAATACCTCATTGAATGCATTTGTCGTATGCATTTTTTTGTAACTTTTTATCATTTTTTTGCAGGATGCAGCTGGGCTCCTTTTTGATGGCTGTGTTTTCTGTGTGATGCATATATAGTTCTGAACAGCCCGCTTTCCATTATAGGCGTTTTTAAATAGGCTGTCATCCAGACACTGTGCATCACACTTTCCTGTGTGACTTATGTCCTAAGCAAGCTCCATCTGTGTGCTTTTTTCCAATAGGCAGCTAACACCTTCATCATCACTGCTATAGCGATAGGGTGGCTGTTTTCATCAGTGGAGGGCACCTGTGCTGCTCCAGCCTTTATCTTTGGGAGCCTGCTGCGTCCCGCTAGTGCATTAGTCATTGGACAAGGTTTGGTGAGGCTATTTTTCATGATGTGTAAAAACGCAAGTGGAGCAATTCTACAGTTGATGCCCTGACAAGAAGTGGCTTGAGTTTGTATAATGCTGGAAGATAACCTCAGAGCTGATGCTTTAAGATTGACACCTGTGGGAAGAGACCCATGGACCTTAGCGGTGTCGCTTGATAGTCAGGAAAACCGAAGCGAACCACTGGCGGGACTTCACCTCTTGGAACAGATAGAGGCCAACCTTAGATAAGTTGTGCAGGTTTAACAGTTATTACATAGATATTGAGAGGTGTTTGCACAGAATGAAGATGACTTTGGGTGCACCCATGCTATTCCTCATGAGATCCCTACAGCAACTACTGCTCCCATTCGAGAGAGATATTGACAGGTCCCACCTCAGTTGTACCAGGAGGTGAAAGAACTGTTGGCCCACATGCTGCGCAATGGCATGATCCGTGAGATGAAGAGTCCCTGGGCAGTCCCCATCATGTTAGTTCGGAAAAAGGATTGTACCCTGCTTGAGTTTCTGCATGGACTACCAAAGGCTGAACGAGTGTACTGTACAGGACTCCTATCCCTTGCCGAGAATTAAGGAGTCCGTATCTGCATTAGGAAAAAAACAAATATTTTTCTTCTCTTGATTAAGCCAGTGGCTACTGGCAAGTCCTGGTAGCTGAGAAAGACTGCCAGAAAACAGCTTTTGTCCTCCCTGTGGGCCTGTTCGAGTTCAACCGGATGCCTTTCGGACAGACGAATGTACCAGGGACCACAGGCAGAAATACATTTTTTGACATCAGAACTTATGCCCACCTGAAAACCCTTGCCACCGCCTCCCATGTGGCCGTGATCCCTGGATGGGCACTCAGACTGGACTCATGGAACTCCTGAAGGAGTTTACCGCAAAATTGGTCCAGTACAAACAGTTTATTTCCTGGCTTGGAGGCAGGAGCTAAAGACTGGGCCCCCACAATCTCTCGTTCCAACTCAGAGGAGATCTCCGCTACCATCACCCCGGGAGGAAGAATGGAGGACGGCGGATCGGGGGGAGACACAGGCTCAAAACTGCAGGACAAGGCATCAGTCTTGATGTTCTTAGTGAGAAAACAATTCAACAAACGAACCAATATCATAATATATGAATGCATAGGACAAATGCTAGATAAATATGATGCCAAGGTAATGGACCAAAATACGGACTAATCGCAAATATAAACACAAACCACACAGAAAAAAAGAGCGACAACAAGTCCAAAATTATTATGAAATATCCATAAAAAGATTCTTTATTATAAAAAGCATACAGATGAAAAGAGCAAATCACCACAATGTGAAAATTGGCTAAAAGCCCAAGACGCTGACACATGCTTCAGACATCTCAAATAGAGTGTAAATCACAGCTAGAAAATATAGTGTTTAAACAAACACGTAAGCACCCCCATGTCATTAATAAATGGGTCATAATATTAGATGAAATAGCACAGATCGGTGCTAACATATGGAGGCACTCTATTAACTCTCAGTACATGTATAGTTAAACATACCTAGTTTAGCCAGACGGCAATAGGGAGAGGACATGAGAGCAGAAGATGTACCAGCGACACCCTGACGCACGTTTCGGAGCGCTATGCTCCTTCCTCAGGGGGCGTGGCCAGAAGGCGCATTGTATGAGTTTATATAGCGCGCCAACCGGAAGTCCCGCAGACGCGTCTGTAGTCAGTCAAACCAAGACCACGCCTCCGCTCCAACGAACGCCGGAAACACGCGGGCCCCACGTGATCCGGCGTCATAAAGAGACGGAAAGCGTGGTCATGGCGACCGACAACGCGCGTGCGCAGAACAAGGATGCATAATCGGCCATAATGAAAGAGGGCAGAAGTGAGGGAAAACAATTACGGGGAAAATTAAGAAAGAAATAACATTAATATAAATACAGAGCGTAGGCATACAATAGATGTAACACAAAATGTGGCCATAGAATTTTGTATTTATGTACATATATAATGGCAAAGAATTTGCATTAAAGTAACGCCGGATGAAAACCTCTAATTGAGTCCTCAAAGTGGTGGGTTATTAATATAATATAACCTCCGCAGACATTCAGTATAGACGTAAATTATAAATTACAAAATAACGGCGGATAGAAATATTAAGTTTCATCCTCTTAGTGGTGGATTGTCCATATAATATAATTACCAAAAATATTCAAAGGACAAATTATAGAAGCCCACCACACCAATATCAGCAAATAATTATACCAATACATAAAAAAATATATATATTTATAACAAAATCACCTCATATATCTAATGGCCAAGGGTGCCTACGAAATGTAAATTTCAATGTTTATTGAAAAAACACCCAAACAACCCACACGTCCATTGCTCAACGAGATCTACAAAATACTCGTAGGTTGATCAAACCCTCAAAGAAGGGAAAACAAATAATTTTCATTTCACAAATTGATTGAAGTCAGTCTCCCAACTTTTAGGTGCAGGGTATTGGTCTACGCAGGTGTCATGATGTAAAATATTGGGCCTCCACAGAACAAATGGTGACCACGAGAAAAAGGGGTCATAGAGAACAAATCCCTTAAAACGAATTATTTATTTTATACATTAAAAAACACCTATCCCAGTGAAAAATGGCCAATGCCAAAAATAACCAGACCTACGCTGGGATGCTACATAGCCCTATTCTAAGGCTCACTGATACCTTCCTAGCTGTGGAGGTTGGCACCCTAAAATGAGAATTGGCGCCCCCACTCAACGTGGACTATCCCTCACTCCCCTACCAGTCCCTATTCAGACAGGAGGGAAAACAATAATCTGCAGAAATGAAACTTCAAAATGCCCTAAGCTCAAGCAAACCTCAAAACAATTAATGTTGTCCTGATAGAACCCCCACACAAGGGTATATTAACCAATAAATTGCTTGTCATATGCAGGTATGCCCTTCTGATATTATAACAATGAACATTAAAGTTGCCTTAGGCTACAGTAGGACCCCAGGATACTATTAAAGATAAAAAATCTAATACCTCCACATCATGACCATATGTGACAGACTGATATGTCCAACAGATAAATAATACAAATTAGCCCCTCTCAAGGGTATATTCAGAATCATAGTATAATAAACAAAGTCACTTATCATGTGCAGGTCAACCCCGACGCGTTTCCCCGCCTGTAGCGGTTCATCAGGAGGATCAATCAATAAACGTCATATCCATATATGATACCCAGATGATGCATGATGAAATATATTTGGAAAGAATAGGATCAGCTCTAAGTATTGGCCATGATTTTGACAAAGCCTCCCTCACACGGGCTGATTGCGCGTGGTAGTCTGTAACAAATCTAACTTTATCATCAGTTTGTCGCACCTCAGATTTATATAACAGATCATGACACCGAGAGTGTTTAGCGCGATTGTAAGCGCGTTTCACCATACGGCGGCTATAACCACGCTCATAGAATCGTCTTTTAAGATCCTCTGCTTGTAGTTCAAAATCAGTATCGGTAGAACAAATTCTACGAAGACGTAGAAATTGCCCTATGGGCACAGATTGGATCACATGTCTCAGATGTGCAGAGGAGGCGTGCAACAAAGAATTGGTTGATGTTGGTTTTCTAAATATGTCCGTCTGTAGGACATCACCATCCCCACGTCTAAGAGTGACATCTAAAAATTCGACCATATTACTGTCATGTTGATAAGTAACGCGGATGTTCATATCATTAGTATTCAATGATTGCATAAAATCCTGGAGGAAATTCACTGGCCCCTGCCAGATCATGAAAATATCGTCGATGTACCGCGCCCAAAGGAGGACGCGGTCCATCGACAAACCAAGATCTAACAGGGAGAGGTCCCTCTCCCACAGCCCCAGGAACAGATTGGCGTAGGCGGGCGCAAAGGAGGCGCCCATGGCTGTTCCCGGGAGCTGCAGGTAGAAGGACCCCTTAAAAATAAAAAAATTATGAGTCAAGGTAAAATCCAAGGTCTCCAACACAAAATTCTGGAAGGCACAAGGGAAGTTAGACATACTGAGATAATATTTAACAGCTTTAAGGCCGTCGGAATGCCTAATGCTGATATATAAGGATTCCACATCAGCCACAACCAGGATGGTATCTTGATCAATATGTAAATCATCAGTAAGTCTAAGAAATGCCCCTGTGTCCTTCAAGAATGAAGGGAGACTCTCAACAAAAGGTTGAAAAATAGAGTCCAACCACCGATTGACATGCTCCAAGAAATTCCCCGCTCCTGAAATAATAGGTCGTCCCGGCGGACATTCCTTATTTTTATGTAATTTAGGTAATAAATATAGTGTGGAGATCGTAGGTTCCACAACATGGAGTGCTACTGCAAGTTCTTTTTCAATGATACCCTCACTCAATGCCCTATCAATAATAGCATTGAGTTGGGCAGTATAGGCCGACAAGGGGTTGAAAGAGAGCCTTTTATAGCATGTTTTATCATTAAGCTGACGAAAGGCTTCTTTTTCATACATGCTCTTAGGCCAGATAACAATATTCCCCCCCTTGTCGGCCGGTTTCAATACTACATCATTTAACTCTTTAAGAGCTTTTAAACGCTCGCGTTCTCCACTTGTCAAATTATCATGTGGAATCATTTTTGGTATCTGCATCAGGTCGTTAGTAACAACCTGAACAAATAGCTCAATATTCGCACAGGTTGACAGAGGGGGGAATCTCTTGGAGCGTGATCGAATCGATGGGGGTATCTTACCCTCAATTGGTGTTTGATGTTCAATAGATAGTTCCTCCAGAATTCTCAGAGCGGATTGTTCCTCCTCTGTTGGAAATAGAGCATGCGCATTACCATCATGAAAGAATTTTTTAAATAATAAAGAACGAGCAAAAATGTGCAAGTCTTTTATAACAGAAAATGTGTCGAACTTGGTAGACGGTGAAAAAGATAAACCCTTACTTAATAAAGTCAAGTCTATATCAGAAAAAGTATGGTCACTCAAATTAACAATATTATTGTCTTTTATAGTTACCTTTTTATCGTTTTTAACATTTTCTGGTGACCTACGGCCATATCTCCTATATGGATGAAAATTCCTTTCCCGCGTCCGTCTATAGTTACCACCAGACCTCGTTGTCATAGATATAGAAGCTGAATCAGATAAATCACTGATAGATGAAGCTGATGTAACTGAAGGGATACGTTTAGGATATCCAGATATGGACGTAGGTTTTTCCAAAAAAAGACATTATTGGTCTGATAGTCTCTTATGTCACGATTAAATTTATTTTGATGTTTGGGTCTCATTAATTTTTTTTTTTTTTTTTTTGACCACTATATCTAATGCTTTTTCCAATTGACCCTCAAAATTTTTGAATATTTCAGAAGGACATTGAACTTTCAACTCTGCAAGAGATGAATCAATCACACAATCCAGAGAAGTAATAGATCTAGAATTTAGATCGATTAATAACTGCATCATTGTAAAGGAGCATTTGTTGCACGCCTCCTCCCACTGCGAGACAAAGGACTCATCCTCCACAGGGAAGGCTGGAATAGTCCGAATACGTAAACCTCTAGGTATATATTTGAGGGATTTACACTCTATTTGAGATGTCTGAAGCATGTGTCAGCGTCTTGGGCTTTTAGCCAATTTTCACATTGTGGTGATTTGCTCTTTTCATCTGTATGCTTTTTATAATAAAGAATCTTTTTATGGATATTTCATAATAATTTTGGACTTGTTGTCGCTCTTTTTTTCTGTGTGGTTTGTGTTTATATTTGCGATTAGTCCGTATTTTGGTCCATTACCTTGGCATCATATTTATCTAGCATTTGTCCTATGCATTCATATATTATGATATTGGTGCGTTTGTTGAATTGTTTTCTCATCTCTCTCGCTGTGTTTTGCACAGGTGCATGGTATTTCAACAAAATGGACTACAAAGCCAAAGAAAAGACTTGGCAGAATCAGCTTGAACAGGTGTTTGGTGGAAACACCACTGACTCACAGCCGACTAACAGCCCTAATTGGGACAGCCAATTCTCTGTATTGAAAAATAATCTAGTTAAAAGAACCAAAATTTGGTGGAATCGTGCATTTTTAGAAAAATATAAATCCCTCAAATATATACCTAGAGGTTTACGTATTCGGACTATTCCAGCCTTCCCTGTGGAGGATGAGTCCTTTGTCTCGCAGTGGGAGGAGGTGTGCAACAAATGCTCCTTTACAATGATGCAGTTATTAATCGATCTAAATTCTAGATCTATTACTTCTCTGGATTCTGTGATTGATTCATCTCTTGCAGAGTTGAAAGTTCAATGTCCTTCTGAAATATTCAAAAATTTTGAGGGTCAATTGGAAAAAGCATTAGATATAGTGGTCAAAAAAATTAATGAGACCCAAACATCAAAATTTAATCGTGACATAAGAGACTATCAGACCAATAATGTCTTTTTTTGGAAAAAACCTACGTCCATATCTGGATATCCTAAACGTATCCCTTCAGTTACATCAGCTTCATCTATCAGTGATTTATCTGATTCAGCTTCTATATCTATGACAACGAGGTCTGGTGGTAACTATAGACGGACGCGGGAAAGGAATTTTCATCCATATAGGAGATATGGCCGTAGGTCACCAGAAAATGTTAAAAACGATAAAAAGGTAACTATAAAAGACAATAATATTGTTAATTTGAGTGACCATACTTTTTCTGATATAGATTTGACTTTATTAAGTAAGGGTTTATCTTTTTCACCGTCTACCAAGTTCGACACATTTTCTGTTGTAAAAGACTTGCACATTTTTGCTCGTTCTTTATTATTTAAAAAATTCTTTCATGATGGTAATGCGCATGCTCTATTTCCAACAGAGGAGGAACAATCCGCTCTGAGAATTCTGGAGGAACTATCTATTGAACATCAAACACCAATTGAGGGTAAGATACCCCCATCGATTCGATCACGCTCCAAGAGATTCCCCCCCGTCAACCTGTGCGAATATTGAGCTATTTGTTCAGGTTGTTACTAACGACCTGATGCAGATACCAAAAATGATTCCACATGATAATTTGACAAGTGGAGAACGCGAGCGTTTAAAAGCTCTTAAAGAGTTAAATGATGTAGTATTGAAACCGGCCGACAAGGGGGGGAATATTGTTATCTGGCCTAAGAGCATGTATGAAAAAGAAGCCTTTCGTCAGCTTAATGATAAAACATGCTATAAAAGGCTCTCTTTCAACCCCTTGTCGGCCTATACTGCCCAACTCAATGCTATTATTGATAGGGCATTGAGTGAGGGTATCATTGAAAAAGAACTTGCAGTAGCACTCCATGTTGTGGAACCTACGATCTCCACACTATATTTATTACCTAAATTACATAAAAATAAGGAATGTCCGCCGGGACGACCTATTATTTCAGGAGCGGGGAATTTCTTGGAGCATGTCAATCGGTGGTTGGACTCTATTTTGCAACCTTTTGTTGAGAGTCTCCCTTCATTCTTGAAGGACACAGGGGCATTTCTTAGACTTACTGATGATTTACATATTGATCAAGATACCATCCTGGTTGTGGCTGATGTGGAATCCTTATATACCAGCATTAGGCATTCCGACGGCCTTAAAGCTGTTAAATATTATCTCAGTATGTCTAACTTCCCTTGTGCCTTCCAGAATTTTGTGTTGGAGACCTTGGATTTTACCTTGACTCATAATTTTTTTATTTTTAAGGGGTCCTTCTACCTGCAGCTCCAGGGAACAGCCATGGGCGCCTCCTTTGCGCCCGCCTACGCCAATCTGTTCCTGGGGCTGTGGGAGAGGGACCTCTCCCTGTCAGATCGTGGTTTGTCGATGGACCGCGTCCTCCTTTGGGCGCGGTACATCGACGATATTTTCATGATCTGGCAGGGGCCAGTGAATTTCCTCCAGGATTTTATGCAATCATTGAATACTAATGATATGAACATCCGCGTTACTTATCAACATGACAGTAATATGGTCGAATTTTTGGATGTCACTCTTAGACGTGGGGATGGTGATGTCCTACAGACGGACATATTTAGAAAACCAACATCAACCAATTCTTTGTTGCACGCCTCCTCTGCACATCTGAGACATGTGATCCAATCTGTGCCCATAGGGCAATTTCTACGTCTTCGTAGAATTTGTTCTACCGATACTGATTTTGAACTACAAGCAGAGGATCTTAAAAGACGATTCTATGAGCGTGGTTATAGCCGCCGTATGGTGAAACGCGCTTACAATCGCGCTAAACACTCTCGGCGTCATGATCTGTTATATAAATCTGAGGTGCGACAAACTGATGATAAAGTTAGATTTGTTACAGACTACCACGCGCAATCAGCCCGTGTGAGGGAGGCTTTGTCAAAATCATGGCCAATACTTAGAGCTGATCCTATTCTTTCCAAATATATTTCTAAAAAACCAGCTATTTCTAACAGACGCGCTAAAAATTTGCGTGATCTTTTGGTTAGAAGCCACTATGTGGGGGATCCCAAACCAACATTTCTAAATAGTGGTGCAGGCTGTAGGGGAGGATGTTTTCCTTGTGGTCGTTGTGTTGCATGTCCCAACATTGAAAGATGTAACACCTTCCACAATGCAGATAGATCTAGGACATATGACATTAGGAAGAGGATTATGTGTGAGACTCGCAATGTCATCTATTTTGCTATATGTCCTTGTGGATTGATCTATGTTGGTTTGACCACGCATCCCTTTAAGGTTCGCGTGAGAGAACATGTCTTAGGTATATTGGCTGCCGTTGACCACAAGGATGCATCCTTCCTGAAGACTATACCGAGGCACTTCTGGCTGTGTCACTCCTGTGATGCCTCCCTTCTCCATGTCAGAGGCATCGATTGCATTGATGCTTCTCAGCGGGGGGGGTAGGACGTCGCAGAGGTTAGCCCAACTAGAATCCCGTTGGATCTGGACTCTTAATACACTTCACCCTCACGGACTGAATGAATATAATAGCTTTGTCTCATTTTTGTGATGCTGGCTGTCGGCTTTTGAGTCATATTATGCTTTGTGAATTTTGGCTCTAGTTTTAATTTGTTTTTAATTCTTTTTCTTTTAGATGTGTTGTTCTCTATGACCCCTTTTTCTCGTGGTCACCATTTTTTCTGTGGAGGTCCAATATTTTACATCATGACACCTGCGTAGACCAATACCCTGCACCTAAAAGTTGGGAGACTGACTTCAATCAATTTGTGAAATGAAAATTATTTGTTTTCCCTTCTTTGAGGGTTTGATCAACCTACGAGTATTTTGTAGATCTCGTTGAGCAATGGACGTGTGGGTTGTTTGGGTGTTTTTTCAATAAACATTGAAATTTACATTTCGTAGGCACCCTTGGCCATTAGATATATGATGTGATTTTGTTATAAATATATATATATTTTTTTATGTATTGGTATAATTATTTGCTGATATTGGTGTGGTGGGCTTCTATAATTTGTCCTTTGAATATTTTTGGTAATTATATTATATGGACAATCCACCACTAAGAGGATGAAACTTAATATTTCTATCCGCCGTTATTTTGTAATTTATAATTTACGTCTATACTGAATGTCTGCGGAGGTTATATTATATTAATAACCCACCACTTTGAGGACTCAATTAGAGGTTTTCATCCAGCGTTACTTTAATGCAAATTCTTTGCCATTATATATGTACATAAATACAAAATTCTATGGCCACATTTTGTGTTACATCTATTGTATGCCTACGCTCTGTATTTATATTAATGTTATTTCTTTCTTAATTTTCCCCGTAATTGTTTTCCCTCACTTCTGCCCTCTTTCATTATGGCCGATTATGCATCCTTGTTCTGCGCACGCGCGTTGTCGGTCGCCATGACCACGCTTTCCGTCTCTTTATGACGCCGGATCACGTGGGGCCCGCGTGTTTCCGGCGTTCGTTGGAGCGGAGGCGTGGTCTTGGTTTGACTGACTACAGACGCGTCTGCGGGACTTCCGGTTGGCGCGCTATATAAACTCATACAATGCGCCTTCTGGCCACGCCCCCTGAGGAAGGAGCATAGCGCTCCGAAACGTGCGTCGGGGTGACGCTGGTACATCTTCTGCTCTCATCTCCTCTCCCTATTGCCGTCTGGCTAAACTAGGTATGTTTAACTATACATGTACTGAGAGTTAATAGAGTGCCTCCATATGTTAGCACCGATCTGTGCTATTTCATCTAATATTATGACCCATTTATTAATGACATGGGGGTGCTTACGTGTTTGTTTAAACACTATATTTTCTAGCTGTGATTTACACTCTATTTGAGATGTCTGAAGCATGTGTCAGCGTCTTGGGCTTTTAGCCAATTTTCACATTGTGGTGATTTGCTCTTTTCATCTGTATGCTTTTTATAATAAAGAATCTTTTTATGGATATTTCATAATAATTTTGGACTTGTTGTCGCTCTTTTTTTCTGTGTGGTTTGTGTTTATATTTGCGATTAGTCCGTATTTTGGTCCATTACCTTGGCATCATATTTATCTAGCATTTGTCCTATGCATTCATATATTATGATATTGGTGCGTTTGTTGAATTGTTTTCTCATCTTTCTCGCTGTGTTTTGCACAGGTGCATGGTATTTCAACAAAATGGACTACAAAGCCAAAGAAAAGACTTGGCAGAATCAGCTTGAACAGGTGTTTGGTGGAAACACCACTGACTCACAGCCGACTAACAGCCCTAATTGGGACAGCCAATTCTCTGTATTGAAAAATAATCTAGTTAAAAGAACCAAAATTTGGTGGAATCGTGCATTTTTAGAAAAATATAAATCCCTCAAATATATACCTAGAGGTTTACGTATTCGGACTATTCCAGCCTTCCCTGTGGAGGATGAGTCCTTTGTCTCGCAGTGGGAGGAGGTGTGCAACAAATGCTCCTTTACAATGATGCAGTTATTAATCGATCTAAATTCTAGATCTATTACTTCTCTGGATTCTGTGATTGATTCATCTCTTGCAGAGTTGAAAGTTCAATGTCCTTCTGAAATATTCAAAAATTTTGAGGGTCAATTGGAAAAAGCATTAGATATAGTGGTCAAAAAAATTAATGAGACCCAAACATCAAAATTTAATCGTGACATAAGAGACTATCAGACCAATAATGTCTTTTTTTGGAAAAAACCTACGTCCATATCTGGATATCCTAAACGTATCCCTTCAGTTACATCAGCTTCATCTATCAGTGATTTATCTGATTCAGCTTCTATATCTATGACAACGAGGTCTGGTGGTAACTATAGACGGACGCGGGAAAGGAATTTTCATCCATATAGGAGATATGGCCGTAGGTCACCAGAAAATGTTAAAAACGATAAAAAGGTAACTATAAAAGACAATAATATTGTTAATTTGAGTGACCATACTTTTTCTGATATAGATTTGACTTTATTAAGTAAGGGTTTATCTTTTTCACCGTCTACCAAGTTCGACACATTTTCTGTTGTAAAAGACTTGCACATTTTTGCTCGTTCTTTATTATTTAAAAAATTCTTTCATGATGGTAATGCGCATGCTCTATTTCCAACAGAGGAGGAACAATCCGCTCTGAGAATTCTGGAGGAACTATCTATTGAACATCAAACACCAATTGAGGGTAAGATACCCCCATCGATTCGATCACGCTCCAAGAGATTCCCCCCCCGTCAACCTGTGCGAATATTGAGCTATTTGTTCAGGTTGTTACTAACGACCTGATGCAGATACCAAAAATGATTCCACATGATAATTTGACAAGTGGAGAACGCGAGCGTTTAAAAGCTCTTAAAGAGTTAAATGATGTAGTATTGAAACCGGCCGACAAGGGGGGGAATATTGTTATCTGGCCTAAGAGCATGTATGAAAAAGAAGCCTTTCGTCAGCTTAATGATAAAACATGCTATAAAAGGCTCTCTTTCAACCCCTTGTCGGCCTATACTGCCCAACTCAATGCTATTATTGATAGGGCATTGAGTGAGGGTATCATTGAAAAAGAACTTGCAGTAGCACTCCATGTTGTGGAACCTACGATCTCCACACTATATTTATTACCTAAATTACATAAAAATAAGGAATGTCCGCCGGGACGACCTATTATTTCAGGAGCGGGGAATTTCTTGGAGCATGTCAATCGGTGGTTGGACTCTATTTTGCAACCTTTTGTTGAGAGTCTCCCTTCATTCTTGAAGGACACAGGGGCATTTCTTAGACTTACTGATGATTTACATATTGATCAAGATACCATCCTGGTTGTGGCTGATGTGGAATCCTTATATACCAGCATTAGGCATTCCGACGGCCTTAAAGCTGTTAAATATTATCTCAGTATGTCTAACTTCCCTTGTGCCTTCCAGAATTTTGTGTTGGAGACCTTGGATTTTACCTTGACTCATAATTTTTTTATTTTTAAGGGGTCCTTCTACCTGCAGCTCCAGGGAACAGCCATGGGCGCCTCCTTTGCGCCCGCCTACGCCAATCTGTTCCTGGGGCTGTGGGAGAGGGACCTCTCCCTGTCAGATCGTGGTTTGTCGATGGACCGCGTCCTCCTTTGGGCGCGGTACATCGACGATATTTTCATGATCTGGCAGGGGCCAGTGAATTTCCTCCAGGATTTTATGCAATCATTGAATACTAATGATATGAACATCCGCGTTACTTATCAACATGACAGTAATATGGTCGAATTTTTGGATGTCACTCTTAGACGTGGGGATGGTGATGTCCTACAGACGGACATATTTAGAAAACCAACATCAACCAATTCTTTGTTGCACGCCTCCTCTGCACATCTGAGACATGTGATCCAATCTGTGCCCATAGGGCAATTTCTACGTCTTCGTAGAATTTGTTCTACCGATACTGATTTTGAACTACAAGCAGAGGATCTTAAAAGACGATTCTATGAGCGTGGTTATAGCCGCCGTATGGTGAAACGCGCTTACAATCGCGCTAAACACTCTCGGCGTCATGATCTGTTATATAAATCTGAGGTGCGACAAACTGATGATAAAGTTAGATTTGTTACAGACTACCACGCGCAATCAGCCCGTGTGAGGGAGGCTTTGTCAAAATCATGGCCAATACTTAGAGCTGATCCTATTCTTTCCAAATATATTTCTAAAAAACCAGCTATTTCTAACAGACGCGCTAAAAATTTGCGTGATCTTTTGGTTAGAAGCCACTATGTGGGGGATCCCAAACCAACATTTCTAAATAGTGGTGCAGGCTGTAGGGGAGGATGTTTTCCTTGTGGTCGTTGTGTTGCATGTCCCAACATTGAAAGATGTAACACCTTCCACAATGCAGATAGATCTAGGACATATGACATTAGGAAGAGGATTATGTGTGAGACTCGCAATGTCATCTATTTTGCTATATGTCCTTGTGGATTGATCTATGTTGGTTTGACCACGCATCCCTTTAAGGTTCGCGTGAGAGAACATGTCTTAGGTATATTGGCTGCCGTTGACCACAAGGATGCATCCTTCCTGAAGACTATACCGAGGCACTTCTGGCTGTGTCACTCCTGTGATGCCTCCCTTCTCCATGTCAGAGGCATCGATTGCATTGATGCTTCTCAGCGGGGGGGGTAGGACGTCGCAGAGGTTAGCCCAACTAGAATCCCGTTGGATCTGGACTCTTAATACACTTCACCCTCACGGACTGAATGAATATAATAGCTTTGTCTCATTTTTGTGATGCTGGCTGTCGGCTTTTGAGTCATATTATGCTTTGTGAATTTTGGCTCTAGTTTTAATTTGTTTTTAATTCTTTTTCTTTTAGATGTGTTGTTCTCTATGACCCCTTTTTCTCGTGGTCACCATTTTTTCTGTGGAGGTCCAATATTTTACATCATGACACCTGCGTAGACCAATACCCTGCACCTAAAAGTTGGGAGACTGACTTCAATCAATTTGTGAAATGAAAATTATTTGTTTTCCCTTCTTTGAGGGTTTGATCAACCTACGAGTATTTTGTAGATCTCGTTGAGCAATGGACGTGTGGGTTGTTTGGGTGTTTTTTCAATAAACATTGAAATTTACATTTCGTAGGCACCCTTGGCCATTAGATATATGATGTGATTTTGTTATAAATATATATATATTTTTTTATGTATTGGTATAATTATTTGCTGATATTGGTGTGGTGGGCTTCTATAATTTGTCCTTTGAATATTTTTGGTAATTATATTATATGGACAATCCACCACTAAGAGGATGAAACTTAATATTTCTATCCGCCGTTATTTTGTAATTTATAATTTACGTCTATACTGAATGTCTGCGGAGGTTATATTATATTAATAACCCACCACTTTGAGGACTCAATTAGAGGTTTTCATCCAGCGTTACTTTAATGCAAATTCTTTGCCATTATATATGTACATAAATACAAAATTCTATGGCCACATTTTGTGTTACATCTATTGTATGCCTACGCTCTGTATTTATATTAATGTTATTTCTTTCTTAATTTTCCCCGTAATTGTTTTCCCTCACTTCTGCCCTCTTTCATTATGGCCGATTATGCATCCTTGTTCTGCGCACGCGCGTTGTCGGTCGCCATGACCACGCTTTCCGTCTCTTTATGACGCCGGATCACGTGGGGCCCGCGTGTTTCCGGCGTTCGTTGGAGCGGAGGCGTGGTCTTGGTTTGACTGACTACAGACGCGTCTGTGGGACTTCCGGTTGGCGCGCTATATAAACTCATACAATGCGCCTTCTGGCCACGCCCCCTGAGGAAGGAGCATAGCGCTCCGAAACGTGCGTCGGGGTGACGCTGGTACATCTTCTGCTCTCATCTCCTCTCCCTATTGCCGTCTGGCTAAACTAGGTATGTTTAACTATACATGTACTGAGAGTTAATAGAGTGCCTCCATATGTTAGCACCGATCTGTGCTATTTCATCTAATATTATGACCCATTTATTAATGACATGGGGGTGCTTACGTGTTTGTTTAAACACTATATTTTCTAGCTGTGATTTACACTCTATTTGAGATGTCTGAAGCATGTGTCAGCGTCTTGGGCTTTTAGCCAATTTTCACATTGTGGTGATTTGCTCTTTTCATCTGTATGCTTTTTATAATAAAGAATCTTTTTATGGATATTTCATAATAATTTTGGACTTGTTGTCGCTCTTTTTTTCTGTGTGGTTTGATGTTCTTAGTACCAGGACGGAAAGTGATACCAAACTGAAATCGAGGAAAAAAAAGTGACCAACAAGCTTGCCTACGAGTCAATCTTTTCACTGACTCAATATATGCCAAATTTTTGTGATCCGTGACCACAGTAATAGGGTGAGTGGCACTTTCCAAAAAAGTGCCTCCATTCTTCGAATGCCAACTTGACTGCAAGAAGTCTGCTCCCATTGCCTACGTCATAATTTTGCTCAGCGGGAGAGAACTTCTTGGAGAAGAAAGCACAGGGCTTGAGCTTGGTCAATGTGACAGGTCCCTGAGACAAAACTGCTCCCACCCCTACCTCAGAAGCATCCACCTCCACAATAGAAGGGTTTGGATAAATCTGGTTGAACCAAAACCGGAGCGGACATAAAAAAATGTTTTAACACCAGAAAAGACTTCTTGGCGGTCTCCAACCACTCCTTCACATCTGCCCCCTTGCGTGTGAGATCAGTAAGGGATTTCACTACTTGCGAAAACCCTTTAAAAAATTTGCGGTAATAATTGGCAAATCCCAGGTAGCGTTGAAGCCCTTTAAGATCATGGGGTTGTTCCTAGGGATGAGCGAGTATACTCGTTAGGATTCTGTACTCGGCGAGTAATGCAGTAGTCGCGGTCCTCGAATCCTAGCGAGTAGATTTCACTACTCGCCTCGCAATATTCGGATCTCCCGCCTGGCATGTGTCAGCCAATCACAGTAAAGCCACCGCCTTCTTTGTTGTGGCATTACTGTGATTAGCTGGCCGCGCAGCGTCATGTGTGTGCGGGGGTCTGTGCGGGCTCTGCCGGGCTGATCAAGGGTCTATGTGTAAGAGAATGGTCAGCTATAATATACTGAGCTGCCATGATGAACCAGACAGCCATCTTGTGAAAGCTAGGAAACAACAGATTCAACTTTTACAATAGAATTAATAAGATGTACTTTGGAAAAGTGGATGGAGGATGTAAAATGAGATCATGTCTACTAGCAAACCTAGCAGACGTGCATAAAGGAAAATTGGATCGGCCTCAGGGCAATAGGGGAATAGGGTTAACAAATATATAGTCAATGTGTGTATACGTGATAGTGTTGGTAGAAAACAGAATCATTCAAATGTCAAAGACATGAATTTATGGATTTAGTCTGGAAGCAGTGATAAGATTAAGGACAGTAGCTATAGATAACAATGACTTTTATGGGTTTTAGTGTTGTTTGGGGAAATGTGAATTAATGTTGTCGTGTTATGTCATTGTATTCTTTGTTCCAAAACACGTTTCTGTAGATTATCATGTAATCGCCATTTGCGGCAAGGTGCAGCTTTCTTTGTTCGCATCATGTATAAAAAGCCCCTGTTACTGTTGCTTGGGACCATTCCACCGCCATTATGCCACTGTGCCACACCATGGCCAGGGCTAGGGCCTTTCCATCGCCAGACTTCTCAGCAACGCTTCGCCTGTCTGGACCCGTTTTGTGCCTGCTGTGTATCAATAAACTTCAACCTCAGCTTGATAAGAGGATTGTCTACATCTTTTTCCCGGCTCTTCCAGCTCTCAGTAAGGACTTTTTCCTTCAAGTGGCGATTGGCAGCCAGGAGGAGTGGCTCCGGAGAGCTGACTCCAGAAGAACCACTGGAAGAACTTGTGGATGAGGGCTTGGAGGTTGGAATAGTGAAGAAAAAACAAAAAAAGCGCGTGGCCATGCGTTAAAACTGATCAAAGGAAGCCAGCCTGAAGGAGAACCTCTCGTGATCGCTCCGAGCCCGCCTGCCCGATTTTTATAAGAAAACTACAGAAAAAAAAGGACTATAAAAATATATGTGCAACCAAGAAGAAGAAACCTCTAAGTGAAGTCATCTACAAGGACGTGAGAACTTTTTGTGACGGGTAGCAAGGCGAGGGGAGACGCCTGGCAAGCGTAACGAGTGAGGCTGAAACACGGCTGCACCTCTTTTGATAACTTTTGGTCGATCCAGTCTGCAGCAGGTCTTCCATCCAAGACAGGTGAGAGTATCTAACTCTGCTTGAATTGCATTTGTTGATACTAGAACAGAGAAAAAGTTGTCCTTGTAGGCCACTGTAAATATGGAGTGGTTACGGAAGCAGGCAGGGAAGTATGCTGGCACACCCCAGCTGGAGGGGGTTAATATTGAAACCACATAGTAAAATTGTATGCGTTGGTTTACAGAAGAAAACAGAACTAGATAGAAAGAATTTGCTAGGGAAAACTAATAGCCGGGTAACGGCTTTGTGTAAGACAGTCATGACTTTTGATCAGGCTATTGATAGGCAGCCTACATGACAATATTTTAACATGAACACCCGGGGAGGGGAAGCGTATAGGGAGATTAGAAAAGCTGAATGAGATGCCGGAGCTAGTAGGGAAGCACAGAGAGGAGGGGTGCGATGCAGCAGCTGAGAGCAGTTATGTCCCAGATGGACACTGCAGCTTTGAAAAACTGTGCTGATGTAAATACAGTTGTAGACTGGAGAAGAGAGTTAAGAGAATGGGTGAAGTAGTACATATGAAAACAAGATATAGTGCCCCAACAGCTCCAGCTTATGCAGACACAGTTGAGGAAAGATGACCCTGGTCCATCTTAGGCCGGTTTCACATTTGCGCTTTATGGTACTGCGACGGCCTGCGCATGGCCGCCGCTAAGCCCTGCCCCCTGCCGGCTCCCTGCCCGCCCCATCCGGTCATCGCCGCCTACTAGCGCACATGGACGCTTGCGATCTGCGCACCCTATCTTTAGCATAGGCGGCGCAGATCGTGCGCTGGCAGTGCGCTAGCAGGATTTTGCCGTGCGCTGCGCACTTTTGAAGGTGCGCCCGTGTGCACCGAACGCAGCATGTTGCATTTCGGCGCGCACGGCGCACCTTCAAAAGTGAGCAGCGCACGGCAAAATCCTGCAAGCGCACAGCCAGCGCACGATCTGCGCACCCTATGCTAAAGATAGGGTGCGCAGATCGCAAGCGTCCATGTGCGCTAGGAAGGGGCGATGACCGGATGGGGCGGGCAGGGAGCCGGCAGGGGGCGGGGCTTAGCGGCGGCCGTGCGCAGGCCGTCGCAGCGCCATAAAGCACAAATGTGAAACCGGCCTTAAATTTGTTAAAAAATTGTGCTTGATATAACTTTGGATACTATGGACCAGAGTGATAAATTAGCTATGATGGAACAATTTGTAAAAAAAGGTGCCTTTGGAAGGGGTTCTTAAATCAGGAGTCTTGCAAAATGCTGAATCTATTGAAGATGTTGTGGAGGCTTTGTTAACCAATGTTAGGACAATGCAGTCCGAGGTGAAGGGTGATGAGTCCAATGTTTTTGCATACCATTCACCTCGGGGTGTACCTGCTGATCCAGGGAGGCCAGGAATTCCGAGGCGTATGCACAACTGCCGAGAATGGGCAGGTCTTGTTCGGCAGATCCCCCACAGGATCCCATGAGCGGTCCTCCCCTGTGTTTCTTTTGCGGACAGCTGGGACACGTTAGACTTTTTTTCCCAACCTTGTGCCAGGGACTGTACCCCGAGAACCCCGGGTGCCATTTAACCCCCAACGGCCCCTGGGAGTTCTCTAGACCACCTTTCGGAGTTAGACCTCCATATCCAGCAGTGAATGACCCTAGGCAGTATCAGCAGTATAATGGTCTCCAAATGGTTAACCCAGTCTCTCAGGAGCCTTCTGCTCCTGCTCCTTCCCCAATAGCTCCCACTCATCCACGCCGAGGTCCATGCTATTCAGGGAGGGGTCACTCCTCCTCGTCCCTATGCTCTGCTGATTAGGGAGCTACGGGAACATGAGGACCGGACCCTGACTGAGGATCTCTTTGGAGCAGAAGTGGCAGCTGTTGGACAGAAGTTGTGTCCAGATGAGGATGATGGATTTTTCGGGCTTACCATTGCAGGTAACACTGATTGATGGGGTGCTCCCCCTGTTCCCCTTGCCCTCCTTGCCCCCCTTTCCCTGGGCAAGGACAAAAGACCTTATGTCAGAGGGAGAATAGAGGGGCTACCGTGGGAAGACATCCTCATTGATACAGGAGCCTCAGTTTCAGTAACAGGACACAAATTGCAGTCACCCCCTGGACTGCCTGAGACTACCACTTTGGTAGGATTTGAGGGCTCCTGTATTCAAGCAGTAAAAAGTCGTTCAGTGATCCTGAGATTTCAGGACACAGGGGGATCGAAGCAAAGGGGTCTTCGATGCGCTTTTTGGGTAAACCCACAGTTACGGTCCACTATTTTGGGTACTGATGGAAATTATTGATTTAAGTAACAAAGTCTTGTGGCGGAATAAAGAAGCAACTATCTGTTCTGTAATTGTACCTGTGGAGGAGGATGAGGAGAGTCACAAGTTACCCATTGCTAGTTTCGGATTATGTACTGATGAAAATGTTGAAAATGCTGACAATGTTTTGAAAAATGAATTGAAGCAAAGGTTCCCTGAATTGTGGATCTCAAAGAAAACTGATTGTGGGTTAATGCAAACTCAGGTTAAAATTGATGGCGAAAAACTGCCACCTTTCCAGCGCCAGTACTGAGGACGCAATCCCTTACATAAGGGTTGCAGTCAGTGAATTGGAAAAACAAGGTGTTGTGAAAGATAATTCTCCATGTAACAGTCCCATTTTACCTGTAAAAAAGGAAGATGGCAGTTTTTGAATGGTGGTAGACCTGAGACTTGTAAATAAGTACACTCCTTCAGCAGCCCACCTTGTTGCATCTGAAACTGAAGTTATGTCACAGCTGAGGAGTGTTTGTAAAGTGTTTTCTTGTTTGGACATTGCAAATGGCTTTTTCTCAGTACCCCTAACACCTGAATCTGCCCTCCGCTTCGCATTCACTTTTGAGAATGTGCAATACTTGTTCACGCGGTTGCCCATGGGATTTCACAGTTCTCCTGTGTATTTCCATCAGGCATTGGCTCAAGTGCTAGAACCCCTTGGCTGCGGAGACAAAGTCTTACAGTATGTGGATGATTTATTGGTTCAAACTGTCGATGAATGTGAAGATAAAGAGACCCTTGAAAATGATTGTCAGGCTTTACAAAATGCAGGACTCAAAATTAATCTAGACAAAGTACAATTGATGAAATCAGAGGTTAAATTTCTGGGTGTGTCTGTCTCAGCAGAAGGAAAGAAACCCATGCACGACAGGGTTAAAGCTATTCAAGCTGTCCCCAAACCAACCAATATTACTGAGCTCAGAAAATTTTTGGGTCTGATCAATTTTTCCAGAGAATTTATTGAAGATTTTGCTTATCTGGCTAAACCACTGTATGATTTACTAAAAGATGTTGATAATGATTTTGCCCTTGTCAATGTAGAGGGAGCCGCCTTACAGGCTTTTGAGGGATTGAAGCTACAGGCGTTTGAGGGATTGAAGCGCGCCCTTACGGCAGCTACTGCATTGGTTAACCCTGATCCTTCCCAGCCTTTCTACATTCAGACTCATAGAATCGTAGAGTTGGAAGGGACCTCCTGGGCCATCTGGTCCAACCCCCTGCTCAAAGCAGGATTCGCTAAATCATCCCAGACAGATATCGGTCCAGCCTCTGTTTGAAGACTTCTATTGAAGGAGAACTCACCATCTCTTGTGGCAGCCTGTTCCACTCATTGATCAGTATAACTGTGAAAAAGTTGTTTTCTAATATCTAATCTGTGTCTCCTCCCATTCAGTTTCAGCCCATCGCTTCTAGTCTTTCCTTGTGCAAATGAGAATAAAGATGATCCTTCTGCAATGTGACAGCCCTTGAGATATTTGTAGACAGTTATTAAGTCTCCTCTCAGTCTTCTCTTCTGCAAGCTAAACATTCCCAAATCCTGCAACCTTTCCTCATAGGACAGGGTTTTCAGACCGGTCACCATTCTGGTCGCTCTTTTCTGAACTTGCTCCAGTTTGTTGATGTCTTTTTTAAAATGTGGCACCCAAAACTGGACACACTATTCCAGATGAGGTCTGACCAAAGAGGAGTAGAGGGCAATAATGACTTCACGTGATCTAGACTGTATGCTTCTGTTAATACATCCTAGAATTGCATTTGCCTTTTTGCTGCTGCATCACACTGTTGACTCATATTCAGTCTGTGATCTATTAGTATACCCAAGTCTTTTTCACATGTGCTGTTGCTTAGCCCTATTGCTCCCATTCTGTATATGCTTTTTTCATTTTTATTGCCCAGATGTAATACTTTGCATTTTTCCCTGTTAAAAACCATTGTTAGTTGCTGCCCACTGCTTCAGTTTATTTATATCTTTTTGAATCCTCTCTCTTCTCTAGTATTAGCTATCCCTCCTAGCTTTGTGTTATCAGCAAATTTAATCAGTTCACCCTCAATTCCTTCATCTAAATCGTTGATAAAGATGTTGAACAATACAGGGCCCAGGACAGAGCCCTGTGGAACCCCACTTGAGACATTCTTCCAACTGGATGTGCAGCCATTTACGACCACTCTTTGGGTCCGATCACTAAGCCAGTTATGAATCCACCTAACAGTTGCCTTGTCCATTCCATACTTAGTCATTTTTTCAATAAGGATTGTGTGAGATACTTTGTCAAATGCTTTGCTGAAGTCAAGATATACTATATCTACAGCATTTCCCTGATCCACCCAATCAGTGATTCTGTCATAGAAGGAAATTAAGTTAGTCTGACATGACTTATTAGTTACAAACCCATGCTGACTCTGTTTAATCACTTCGGTGATGCCTCTATTTCTTCTGTGCTTCTACAAAAATGGCCCAAAGAAAGCCCAGAAGTGTCTAGTCAGTTGTATGCCCTAAGTTACTACTCTAGGTTGCTCACCCCTGTGGAAAAAGGATTTACAGTACTTTGTGCATGAAGCACCTACTGAGCGTGCACTGCAATCAAGTAAAACATATAGTGGGATTTGATTCCTTAATTTTCCAGACCCCATTGACAATCCTACAAGTCTAAATTCGATATAGGAGCTCAGGTCATCGTCACAAAATTTCAGAAAAATAGGACCCTGGGAAGCTAATTGAGAAGGTACGTTTGTTGTTACTCATAAGAATTGGCCCCACAGTTTTAGGAGTGCGCAGGGTTAACAAATCAAGCTACAAAGGTGTTAAAATTGTTCATACCGATCAGTGTAGACTTCATAATTATCTTACTGAGATTTCTGGTAAGGACTGATACTCCACTTTTTTCTATTTCCTCCAGGTCAGCCGAAGATTTTCATATTCGATTCCTGGGACCATGAACCTATTGGATGATCAGAAGAAGATGTTTTCACACTATACCGTGGGACTGATAGTGTGAGAGGGGGAGAAGATCAGGAAAATCCAGAAGCCAAAGAATGAGAAGAAAAAGACCAATAGACTTAACTATTGTGCCACTTATCTTTTTTGGGACTAATATTTGAATTATTTTTTTATTATGTGTTTGTGCTATTTTTAGGGACTTTTGCCATACACACACATGCATAAAGCACTGAATTACCTCAATATTCTTATTTTCAATAATTCAACCATGAATATTACAGTATTGTATGTTGTACTCTGGATAGAGTACAAGAGGGGGACTTGTAAGAGAATGGTCAGCTATAATATACTGAGCTGCCATGATGAACTAGACAGCCATCTTGTGAAAGTTAGGAAACAACAGATTCAACTTTTCCAATAGAACTAATAAGATGTACTTTGGAAAAGTGGATGGAGGATGTAAAATGAGATCATGTCCATTAGCAAACCTAGCAGATGTGCACACAGGAAAATTGGATCAGCCTCAGGGCAATAACGGAATAGAGTCAACAAATATATAGTCAATATGTGTATATGTGATAGTGTTAGTAGATAACTATTAAAATGTCAAATGTATGAATTTATGGGTTTAGTCAATGTCAAATATATGAATTTATGAGACTTTTATGGGTCTTAATGTAGTTTGGTGAAATGTCCTTTAATGATGTAATATTCTGTCACTTCTTTTGTCCAAAAAGCACCTGTCCCCTTTTCTGCAATATGATGTAACCATATACACCCATTTGCAATAATATATATATACAGCTTTCTTTGTTGGCATTATGTATAAAAAGGCACCTATAATCTAGTATGGGGCCTTTTCATCGCCAGACTTCCCAGCATCTCTTCGCCCGTCAGGACCCCTGTTTTGTGCCCGCATGCTTCAGCTCCACTAACTCTCTGTACCTGTTCTGCCGTGTATCTCTCAATAAACTTTAACTTCAGCTTGATAACAGGATTGTCTACATCTTTTTCCCGGTTCTTCCAGCTCTCAGTAAGGACTTTTTCTTACAGGCCAATGACTTAGCTGTGTCTGCCTGTTGTGCCTCAGCCGTGCTCGCCTCAGTCTTGCCCGCCTGTCTGAGCCTCAGCCCAACCAGCTAGCCAGTGCCCCAGCCGTGCTCTGTGCTTCCTTGCACTCACGCTGTCTCTGCACTGTGCATTGTGTGCCCTCTTGGCACACGCAGGCCTTAGCCTGCCCCCTTGGCAGACCTTCCCGTGCTTCTCTAAAGCACGCGCAGGTCCTGCCAAGAACCCTGACGTGCCTCTAGCACGCACAAGCCCTAGCCTGTACCCTGGCGTGCCCTCTAGCACGCACAAGCCCTAGCCTATACCCTGGCATGCCCTCTAGCACGCACAGGCCCTATTCTGTACTCTGGCGTGCCCTCTAGCGCGTGCATGCCCTTGTCCTAGCCTGAACCTTGGCATGTCCCTTAGCACGCACCCTGACTTGGACCCTGGTGTGCCCCTTAGCACACACCCTGCCTTGGACCCTAGTGTGCCCCTAGCACGCACCCTGCCTTGAACTCTGCCTTGGACCTTGGCGTGTCTCCTAACACGCACCATGTCTTGAGCTCTGCCGTGCCTCCTTGCCTGAACCCTGATTTGCCTGCCGGATTCCCGGAACCTGCCAATCGCTGCCAGACATCCTAAGCCTGACGACTGCGGCCTGATGTCTGGAGCTGATGTCCGCAGCCTGATGCCCTGATCCTGTCAATCGTTGCCAGCTGTCCGGAGTCCGATGCCATCGAGCCCTTGCCTGTACCCAGGCGTGCCACCTAGCACGTACCATGCCATGGACCTTGGTGTGCCCACGCACGCACCTTGCTATGTTTTCCCTGTTATCATGTCTTGCACCTGATGTTACCCGAGTTCACGCTTTAATGAAGATAACCTGAGACCACGCTTTGTCTAGTCTTGTTTCCTGCACGTCACCTGTTGTCAGACATTTACACATTGTGTCTTCCTTGAGCCGGCCATCTGGTTCCAGCAGTCATGGTGGCTCACCCTCTTGGTCTTAACCCCTGACACTCCCTGTATAGAGGGTGGTTCCTCACAAGGTCAGCTCGCTCTAGGTGGGTGGGTGCCACGACCCAGAGGGTCCACTCAGAAAAGTCAACTCAGCTGAAGCTGACTCCGTCACAGAACAGCGGTGCTCCAGGGGCGCCGAATGTCTGTGGAGAAAATCCAATCTGCCCGAAGATTTCATGCATTATAAGTTTATGCTTAAAACATACAACACTGCCCTTCATCTCTACAAACAAACCTATTTCAACACCCTCATCGCATCACTATCCAATAACTCTAAACGTCTTTGATGCTTTTCATTCCCTACTCAACCCAAGAATGCAGACTCCAACCATGGATCTCCATGCTGATGATTTGGACAATTATTTCAAAGGAAAAACTGACCATATCTGACAGGAAATTTTCTCCCAATCCCCTCATACCATGCACTGTCCTCCCTCCCCCACATCTAGCTCACTCTCTGACTTTGAACCAGTAACAGAGGAAGTAATCAGGCTACTTGCATCTTCTCACCCTACTACTTGCACCAGTGACCCTATTGTCATGATCTGCTGAGTTTGTGTTATCAGGTAGTTCAGAGGTTAATCTGGACAACCTCACTCAGATTCTGGGAGGCTTTTTATAGCCTCATTGTGGGCTCACTCCTTGTCGCTTATACTCAGACCCTTGGCCGAGTGTGTGACCCTGGTGTGCTTTGTGACTGATACTTTATGCTTGCTTGGTTTTGATCCTGTTCTGTCCCTGTTACGAGTTCTGCCTGTTCCTTTTGTACTGCTCTGCTATTCCCGTGTATGACTCTTTTGCCTTGGACCTGACTACTCTGACTGCCTCCCTTGTACTGCGTTGCTATCTCTGTGTATGATTCATTGCTTAAGTTTTGACTATTCTCTGCTTGTCCCTCTGGTACCACGCTGCCCTCCCCGTGTATGACCCCCGCTTGTCTGACCTTAGTTTCCCTAGCCTTTACTCCAGGATTCCTGTAATAGAACCCTATAGCCCTCTCTGCAGCAGGACGCTAAGCCACACCCCCTGTGGTCACATGATCGTAGGTCCTTGTACTGCTAAACTACTTTCAGTGTCGCAGGTCCTGTTGTCTGAACTTTCCCTGCAGTATTGGACCCCGAGTCCTCCCGTAGTCTGGGTGAGCTACCCTGTTCAGCCTCGCCAGTCCGCCGGCGCTGACAGGATCCTGATACCTATTCCGTCATATCTCTGTTATGATTCGGTCACCAAGGAGGATCACCAGGGAATTAGCTAAGCAACCAGGAAACCAGAAAGGTTGGTAACTTAGCGGATTGCAGACCCCTAAACCTAACAACACAACTAGCATTAGCCGTGGGACGTGCCTACGATGCCCCAGATGCCTCGGCACAGCCAAAGAGTTAACTAAGAATAAAGCAAGAAAGGGGGAAGCTAAACTGTCCAGGAGTAGAACCCCAAAGGAATAGATAGCCCCAAACATATATTGTCGGTGAGACAAGATGAGGCACAAATGCAGGCAGAAAATAGAGTGAGCAAACGATGTGGCCCAAACTGTCTAGATAGTATCTTTTCTGTACTGTCCTGTCTGCAATCACGCAAAATCCCTAAAAAATCCAATACGTCTGATATACAAAAACACTGAGGCCACACGACCTCTCCCCCACTAGATCATCATTCTGGTGTGAACTGGAAGCAAAGCAAAAGATACTAATATAACAGGGGATTAACAATACTGAACAGCATGGCATAAGCTGGAACATATGAGCGGGGTCCAGCATAAATCCCAGCAGGGAATAATGCTGAACCCGCACAGATAGGCAAAAACTATATCAAATGCAAAAGATTCCAGCAAACAAATAACTTATCTGAATGATGAAAGACCAAGCAGGGGATAAAGCAAACTTCAAAATGCACAAAGAAAATCAATCACCAGCAGCAACTGAAGGAAGCTTGCTCACTTAAATCCTCCCAGTCTGTAACCAATGACTTCCAATAATTGTCTTCAGGTGATAGACTTTTGTCAACATGACCAGCTTCACTACCCGCAACAACCACCAGAGGGAGCCCCGACTCAGAAGTCAGATCAAGAGAGCTCACAACACACCTCCTCCAGTCCATTTCCCCTGCTGTCACCACTCACCTAACAAAAATATCAAACACCTCTCTCTTCCGGTATACTTCCTCATTTAAGCATGCCATCATACATCCATTACTTTAAAAAACATCCCTCGACAAAAACTGTGCTGGTAACTATAGACATGTCTCTAATCTTCCCTTCATCTCTAAACTCCTGGGACACTTGGTCCACGCCTGTCTTGTCCGCTATCTCACAGATAACTCTCTTCACGAACCTCTTGAATCCGGTTTCCGCTCTTTACACTCTACTGAAACTGCCCTCACTAAAGTCTCTAATGATTTACTAACAGCTAAATCTAATGATTACTACTCCATGCTAATTCTCCTGGATCTCTGCAGCATTCGACACTGTTAATCATCAGCTCCTCCTCACTATGCTCCGCTCCATTGGCCTCAAATGACACCGTTCTCTCCTGGTTCTACTCCTATCTCTTTGACCACTCCTTCACTGTATATTTTAATGGCTCCTCCTTCTCTCATCTTTGCCTTACCGTTGGGGTTCCTCAAGGATCAGTCCTAGGCCCCCTCCTCTTCTCCTTGCATACTGCACTTATTGGACAATCAGTAGATTTGGTTTCCTGTACCATCTCTATGCTGATGACACCCAATTATACACCTCTACTTCTGACATCACGTCTTTATTACAAAACATGAGTGATTGTCTTACCGCTGTTTCCAACATCATGTCCTTCCTCTATATAAAACTGATCCTGTTTAAAACTGAACTCCTTGTGTTTCCTCCCTCTACTAACCCACATATGCCCGACATTGCCATTTCCATGTGTGGTTCTACCTTTACTCCCCAGCAACATGCCCACTGTCTTGGGGTTATTCTTGATTTAGAGCTTTCATTCACTCCCCACATGCGATCGCTGGCTCGCTCTTGTTATCTGCACCTCTAAAACATTTATAGAATTCAAACTTTTCTTCCTTTCGACTCTGCAAAAACTCTTACTGTTGCTCTTATTCATTCTTGTCTGTCCTATTGTAACTCTCTATTAAGCTGTCTCCCTCTTACCAAATTCTCCCCTCTCCAATCTGTCTTGAATGCTGCAGCCAGAATCATATTCCTCACCAACCGTTACACCGATGTCTCTACCTTGTGCCAGTCATTGCACTGGTTACCCATTCACTCCAGAAATTATTATTATTATAGCGCCATTTATTCCATGGTGCTTTACATGTGAGGAGGGGTATACATAATACATACAAGTACAGTAATCTTAAACAATACAAGTCACGACTGGTACAGGATGAGAGAGGAAATCAATATAAACTTATCACTGTCAGCCACAAAGCACTCCATGGTTCAGCACCATCCTACATCTCCTCCCCGTCTCAGTCTACCACCCTATCCATTCTGCTAATGACCTGAGGTTAACATCCTCAATAATCACAACCTCCCACTCCCGTTTCCAAGACTTCACACATGCTGTGCCAATTTTTTTTTTTTAATTCGTTTAACTGTGCCAATTTTTTGGAATGCACCATCCAGGATAATTTGTTAAATCCCCAATACTCACAGTTTTAAGTGTGCCCGAAAAACACTTTTCTTCAGACTGGCCTACAGCCTCAACACATGAATCTAACTATCCCTGTGTTGCCCATTCAAAATTTTTATCATAACCAGTTTCCACGTATCATGATCTCACACACTTTATGCATTTAATAGCCCTCTGGATCTGTACTTTTTCATATTTCGGTTCATGCAGCATTACATGAACAGCCGATTTCTTACATTATGGCTGGTCAGAACAATTAAAGAATCATTACCATCCAGCTTTCGTGTCTCCCCTATTTCCTCATAGATTGTAAGCAGGGCCCTCATTCCTCATGGTATCTGTTGATTTATGTGATTATTGTTATGCTGTAATGTCTTTTGTCTGTACAAGTCGCCTCTAAAAATGGAAAGTCACACTCAATATGTTGGCGCTATAGAAATAAAAGTATTATTATGTAATGCGGTACATTACCACCCCTCTATTCCTGTTTGGGGGGAGGGTACAAACTGAGGGCAGATTCAGGAGCTAAGGCAAGGTACGTGATCCCAGCATCTTCTCCATCAGAAGTAAGCTGGGAAACATGGCAAGCTAGGGCGCATTATGGAAGGGGAAGGATCCCCTGGTTCTGGAATACCCAACAGAGTCATTATAGAAATAGTATTTAGACAGGTTTTAGTTATTTGATATGGTTGCTAAGTTTCCTCAGAATAAATATCAGAAAATTGGAATATCTAAATGTGAAGATCTGAGGTTAGGGGTTGTAATAATCACTCAGGCAGGTTAACGATGCAGCTAGCTTTATTTCTTCCAACCATGGTTATACAGCAAATCCAGGTAGATGGCCAAAATAGAATGTCCTCAGTCCACAAGTACTCAACCCGGGACCGGTAGTTCCACTGCCCCCGTATCAGGTGATCCCCACTGTCTCAAAACTTTTGGTTGGCCCACAGCTTTTCACATCTCTCACCAGTATGGTGTGTAGTCAGCCTATATTCCTCCAGATGACGGATATCACAACCATAGCAAGTAGCACCTCTCCAACCAACAACCGATCTCCAAACTCCATAGGCCATCCATCCATGTGCTCCAGGACCTCAGTGATAGATCATCGCCCCTCGACATCACTCCACAAATTCGTCGACTATACATGTGGCTTCTTTTCCGCTCTCTCTGGGATATGCCCCCTGAATGGGCAGAAATGTTCACACCCTCCACCTTAAACATTGGTTTGAGCCCAAAAAATGAAGAATATTCTAGAAACCCATCACATGGGATTGCTTGTGAGACCCCTGTGATGAAGGCTCTCCTGGGTCTACTATCCCCATTTACACAATGGATGTAGTGGCTGGGAGAACAATGGCTTCAGTCCCCTGAGATACTGATGAGATTAATAGAATGATTGCTTGATGGTGTGACCTGTAGAAATCTCCTGTCTGGCCTTATCTTTACATAAGATCCAATCAGCACATCTTCCTCTCCTTAAGGCCCCGTTACACATAACGATGTCCCAGCGATCCCACCAATGATTCGACATGGATGGGATCGTTGGGACATCGTTAGCCCCTCCAGCGATCAGGACCAGCGAGCGAGCTGGTTTCCAATGTAAACAGCGGGTATCTAAGAGCCGCAAGGCTCTTGGATACCCGCTGTTTACCCTAGAATCCAGCATGCACGCTGGTTTCCAATGTAAATATCGGGTAACTAAGAGCCGCACAGCTCTTGGATACCCGCTGATTACATTGGAAACCAGCGTGCGCTGGTATCTAGGGTAAACAGCGGGTATTGAAGAGCCGCATGGCTCTTAGATACCCGATGTTTACATTGGAAACCAGCGTCGCTGATCGCTGGTCTCTCGCTGCCGCACGCAGAGATGCATGCTGGCCAACGGGAGACCAGCGATCAAAAAAATGGCCGAGCACGATCAGCGATACCCGGCAGGGGGGCCGGTCGCTGATCCCCGTCACACATAGCGATCTCGCTGGCGAGATCGCTGTGTGTGACGGGGCCTTTACTGTCAGTGAATGGAAACATTGATTCCTGAGTCTGAACTGACAAGCAAGCAAATTTCTAATAAAACATAACAAAAAGACTGACATAACTGGTGCTTTGTGCTGGAAAAAGTCTGCATAGAGCAGCGGATTCAGTTCTACATGCATTGGTCCAATAGTCTTTAGCAACTGCTCCTCACACAAAATATTCTGCATTTTTATATTTGCAAAAGTAATAATATTTTATGCATTAATTATATGTAGCAGTAAAAGGAAAATTCTTTGATATCCTAGGAACAAGAGAGAAATAAAAATTTTCATTGTCAGATTTGAATTCAGGAGATCAAAATCATTAAGAAATGTCTCATTTCACAACTGAACCTGACAACTTTTGAAAATATGTAAAACAGTGTTACATGATCTGAAAGGTCCTTGAGCTAGTTGGGTTCTTTAGATGCTCACTCAGGACGTGCAGCCTCTGTGAAGATCCCAGTACCTTCCTCTCTTGCCCTACAACAATTGATTACATATGTGTGGGGCTGGAGGAAAGAGCAGATTTTTTTCTTGCTAAAAGTGTGTCTTTCCAAGTAAAACATTTCCACCATTAAGAATATAAAAAAGGCTTCACCCCTGTGTGAGCACTCTGGTGACTAAGAAGAGATGATTTCTTCACAAAACATTTTCCATTAAAATGACTTCAAATCTGTGTGAGTTCTCTGATGGGTAACAAGAGTTGATTTCTTTGTAAAACATTTTCCACATTCCTAACATGAAAAAGGCTTATCCCTAGTGTGAATTCTTTGGTGCTTTAAAAAATTTGATTTCAGTGCAATAGATTTTCCACATTCTGAACATGAAAAAGGCTTCTCACCAGTGTGAATTCTCTGGTGACCAACAAGTACTGATTTCTGGATAAAACATTTCCCACATTCTGAACATGAATAAGGCTTCTCCCCAGTGTGAATTCTCTGGTGACTAATAAGTTCTGATTTCTGGTTAAAACATTTCCCACATTCTGAACATGAAAAAGGCTTCTCCCCTGTGTGTGTTCTCTGGTGTACCACAGCACAGGATTTCCAATTAAAACATTTCCCACATTCTAAACATGAAAAAGGCTTCTCCCCTGTGTGAGTTCTTTGGTGCATAACAAAACTCCATTTTTGTCTAAAACATTTTCCACATTCTGAACATGAAAATGGCTTCTCCCCAGTGTGAGTTCTCTGATGTTTGATAAGACCTGATTTCTCTGTAAAACATTTTCCACATTCTGAACATGAAAATGGCTTCTCTCCAATGTGAGTTCTCTGATGTGTGATAAGACTTGATTTCTTTGTAAAACTTTTTCCGCATTCTGTACATAAACATGCCTTCTCCCCTGTGTGAGTTCTCTTATGCTTGATAAGACCTGATTTCTCTGTAAACCATTTTCCACATTCTGAACATGAAAATGGCTTCTCTCCAATGTGAGTTCTCTGATGTGTGATAAGACTTGATTTCTTTGCAAAACTTTTCCCGCATTCTGTACATAAATATGGCTTCTCCCCTGTGTGAGTTCTCTGATGTGTAACAAGAGTTGATTTCTTTGTAAAACTTTTTCCACATTCTGAACATGAAAATGGCTTCTCCCCAATGTGAGTTCTCTGATGTGTGATAAGACTTGATTTCTTTGTAAAACTTTTACCGCATTCTGTACATAAACATGGCTTCTCCCCTGTGTGAGTTCTCTGGTGACTAACAAGATTTGACTTATTGTTAAAACATTTCCCACATTTGCAACAAGAAAATATATTCTCTATTGTGTTAATTTTTTGGTGTTTGATAAGATTTGATTTCTTTGGAAAAGACATTTCTAGGGGAAAACTATTTCCATATTCTGGCTTTTTTGCTTTAGGAGCAGTTTGTTTTTGAATTATTATCTTGTAACTTTCATTTTCCTTAGTAGTCGGTAATGAATCAGAAGACAGGACCTGTTTCAAAAAACCAGATGACAGGTCTTTGCTGTGAAGGGATGATGGTATATCTGGAGTAATGGCATTCACTTCAATTGTATCTTGTGGGTTCTCAAGATCATTTGATTTAGAAAATGAAGGTGTCACCTGTCCTTCTAATCTCCTGGTACAGTAATCTGCCAAGAATAAAACCAATTATTATTTTTGAATAAAATATCCATGAATTTTATATTTTTTTAACATTTATACTTACTGTCTATTAAAATGGCAAGTTATGTAAAATATTGAATTATTCACCAAGACAATGATAGTTCACAGTCTAATAGAAAACTTCATAGGATGTTTGTTCATTTTGCCTCTCAAATATGGAATAAAAAGTCACCAAACAATGATAAGTATGTGAAAATAATACCAATAAAAACTTCTACTCATCCAGCAAAAAACAAACCCCAACTCAGGTCCGTCATCTGTCAGTGGAAAAACAGAGGGTGTCCACATTATATGTGACTCAAAGCCTCTTGAAAAGCAACATGGCTTCCATAAACCAAGCCAGCAATATCCGCTCTCCCAAAGTCAAATCTCTGCCTCATTTTTGAGCCTTGCAGTGTGCCCAAACCACAATTAGCTTCCATGTATTTGGCATCAATATAGTGAGGAGAACCCACTTAATTTACAAAATTGCAATTTTCACTCTCCAAGATCCATTGCATAATAATTTGCGGAAAGTACCTGTGGAGTGAAAATAGTCACTATTCCTATGGATTAATTCATCGAGAGATATAATTTACAAAATGTATTAATTTTATGGGGATTTCTACTGCTCGGGGTTTCTGTTACTTTGTCATATTAGGGCTTCTACAAATGATGTGTCCCATCTCCTCTGGGATCTGCTCCTGCGATGTCTGCTTCTGTCACCAGGATTTATTTAATCTGCAGGCGGCGCTGGTAATGGAGATGATGAAAAAAACTCATACCACAAGATATGGCCTTCCCAAAACCCTGTCTGATGACAAATGCACATATAGCAAGATACAGCGGGCCTCCACTAATAAAGGCAAGGGGCAGCTCATGTGCAGACTACTGATAAAAACAACCACCCCACACCTACCAAACCATGGAGGGGTTGGCTGCCTAGTAGAAAAAATGCACATAGATAAGGCCTGCATAGGACGTCAGTCACACATGTAAGTGTGATGCAAAGTGTCTGGCTTGCAACCCATCAGTGACGCCCATAGTATTCTCAGGTGGGCTGCTCCAGCACTATAATATGCAACACACAGTGACAGACGCCCCAATAGACCAAGCCAACAAAAAGAGGCCTGGCTGCATCCTGCAAAAAATGATATGATAAGTGCAAAAAATTAATGCATACAATGAGTACATTAAAAGAGGTATTGGCTAATATTTTGGCCAAAATAGATAGAGCCTGCAAGCCACGTCAAGGCTCCTCATAATTTGCAGGTCCCTAACACTAATATCAAAACAGCTAACATAGAAAAAATTAAAAAAAGATATGGCCTTCCCAAAACCCTGTCTGATGACAAATGCACATATAGCAGGATGCCATATCTTGTGGTATTATGCTTGAAGAATGAGGTAAAGTCTTCAGCTGAGAGGAAAGGAGAGGGAGTGGAGCTGGTGGACAGAGGAGAGAATTGAAAGTCTTGAATTGTTAATGATTGTGAGACAGGTATGAGAGATGAGAAGTTGGTTTGTTTTGCTGCAGTGAGCAATTGCACAGCATTTTTACAGCTTCTATTACTTGACGGGCCACTCCACTCCTTTCTTTGGCAGCCGCACAGCGGTACGCTTTGAAGATGAGGTCCAGAAAGAACATGTGCTCCAGTAGATGGCAAGTGCTGCATCATGTGGCCTTTGCTCCTCTTCCTCCACTTTAACATCATACACAGTACAGTCCTCAGAGGTGACACGCCAATTAATCTTGTTTTCCCCATGTCACATCTCTCTAACCAACCAACAGACTGTAGGGAATAACAAATGGCTGAGTCTGCAGATCTGTTCACACATTCTATGCCATGGGCATCAGAAGTGTACTCCAAAGATTCACAAGAGGAGGAAATCATTTGCACTGATGCCCAATTTTTTTTTCAGTTTGATCCATTGCTAGAGGAAGTAGGGTCAAAGCAGAATCCAAACCGCCATCAACAGAAGTTAACCCCGGGGATGGGGGTGATCCTGATGAGATTCAGATACTTGAGGCGCACACGGACTGTGATGTGCTGTCAAGGCAGGAAGAGGAGGAGGGTGACGCTCAGAGTGAGGAGTGGGAGAACAGAAAGGATGACGATGAGGTAGTAGATCCCACTTGGGGTAAACCCAGATGAATGCAGCTGCGTAGATCAGCAGAGGAGGAGGAAGGCAAGGAGGTTATGTTGCAGTTTCTTGCAGACACAGAGTTATGCAACTATGACAAGCAATGCATCCTCAACCCCAAATATGTTAGTGGCCAGCAGCGCTCGTGGGTCTGCAGTTGCCTAGCTTGGGTCTTTGTTGTGAGCTCATCTGTTCATTCATCTTTTGTGTCCGAGGATCTCCCTCTTCTGGTGAAGGAAGGTAGTGAGGATGATTTGGATGAAAGAAACCAAACACCTGATCAGGTGGATCGGGACTGGGTAACGGGAACTACAGACTGGATATAAGGCAGCCGGCGCCCTTCTGAGTCGCTGGTGATTTCTCTGCTGGATTCTTGGAGACCAGTCTGATTCCTGCTTCCCAAAGATAAGTTCAATAGCAGAGCAAAAACTTATTAGTTTTGGTTTTGTTTACCTTGTTTTTTTAGTTAAGCCATCCCCGGCCGGGGGTGTGCTGGATTCTTTTTCCTTGATCAGTGTTCTCTTTTGCTCTGCTTCCAGAATATTCTGACTGCTGATATAGGGTTTGAAGTCTAGTGACTTCAGGGTCCTTTTTGCTTATCAGTTGTGTTGGTAGTATTTTTTGGCAGGGTTTTCTCGGATTGCAGACAGCAGCTTTTCTGTCCTGTCCTTTTTAGTTAGTTTGGGCCCCATCGTTTGCTCAACCTATCTTTCTATTTGTGTTAGTGTTTTCATCTTGCTTTACCGTCATTATATGTTGCGGGCTGCCTATTGCTTTGGGGTCTGCTCTGGGGCAGTCAGTTTTTCTCTTTTCTCTCTTTAGGCTTGTGTAGATCTCCGGCTGTGACGAGGTGTCTAGGATCACCGTAGGAACACTCCACGGCTACTGCTAGTTGTGTGATAGGAACAGGGGTCTGCAATCCGCTAGTTTCCAACCTCTCTGACTTTCTGGGCTGAGCTTGTGTTTTGTTTTTTTCCTCCTCGGTGACTCAATCATAACAGGTCTTTTTTTAAGACCGTCAAAAATGAAACAAATTACGTTATCTGCCAGCTTTGTTAAAGACAACAGAGTAGAGTTAAAAAATGCAAGAATTTGACTACTTCATGCATGAACTGTCACATGTGTGATCAACATGTGTTAATCAGGGAATCTCACTGTATTAAAATGCAGACTAGAACCACCCGATCAACTGTATCTTCTGATTCTTCCTCCTCCCTCACCGTGGCAAGTGTTGTCACATAGGTCTCCGGTCTCAGAACCTCCACTTGTTTACCCACTACAGTCGGGGTGAGAGCCTGTGAGCTGATATGGAAGCGGACATGCCTTCTGTTTTTGACTGATCTTAGATACCAAGCACACCCCATCTTTCTCAATCTACCGTAACATCTCTGCCTGCACCTCTCTCACAGTCCAGCAGCTTGTCGTGTTCACCCTACTCCACCCTATGTCAGCACAGCAGTTAGCCCTCGTTGGTGCAATTGTGCTCACGTAAAAAAAATTGTTTCCTCCTTCACATGCCAAAGCTAAGAGCTTGAACTTCACCATCTTCAATTTACTAATAATTATAAAAACAGTTAAAAGTTACAAAGTTTACGATAATCACACAATTAATGCAAAAATAATGAAGACCCTGTTCTTCAGAGCTTACAATATATATACAATGAGGTGGGAGTGACACAAAGTACAGGTGCTTATTTACAATGATGGTCCAACCATCTTGAGGAAATGGGGGGTAGATAAAGGCTGCATGACTCGGATGATCATCGCCCAATCGTATAATTGTCTGGACGATAGCGGCCAGCTGAGGGTGCTTCGCTCCAAAGATCACAGTGGGTGGTTCTGGGTGACTTACGGCCTGTGAGCTCTGTGATTATTGGATGGCCAATCCAATTTGTTGGCCTCGGAAAAACAGCCTTTACGCCTTGTCGCTACAGACGGTTGCCGAAAGCTAATGGCCTTGGCAGTCCCCCAGTACCAGTTGCCCAGTCGCCATTACTTCTCTAAGAAAGATGTGCCTGCTCTACACCAGCACATCACAGACATCACCCGTTCCCTGAAAAATTCTGTCTGACAGAGTTCATTTCAACACTGTCACCTGTACAAGCAAGCATGGACGGGGGGGGGGGGGTTACATCTTGCTGACTAGGCACTGGGTGACTGTGGGCTGCGGGGACTGTCTGGGAAGGGGCTGCTCCACAAATCTTGGAGTCCCCAAGGCTTGCAGGGCGCTTGGCGATGGAGAACTAAAACACTACACACAAGAACAAGGAGAACTAATCTACTAGACAACAGGGCTTGGTGAAATACACTACTAAATACCTAAAGTTGGCTAACTAAAGCACTACATACCATAAGATGGAGAACTAAACTACTAGATAACAGGAATTGAAGAACTAAAGTACTAAACAGCAAGGGATGGAGAACTAAACTACTACACACCAGGTGATGGAGAACTAAAGCACTAGACAGTGCTGTCACTAGACACCAAGTCATGGAATCACCTGGGCTCACTGGACAAACCTCTGTATTTAATAAGAGTAACAATAATAAACTTTATTTATATAGTGCCAACATATTCCGCAGCACTTTACAATTCCACAGTTCTTATACAACAGTCATAGCAAAGTTAATGATAATACAATAATTAATGCAATATAATGACGACCCTGCCTGTAAGAGCTCAAAATCTGCAATGAGTTGGGGGTGACAAAGTACACGTGCTTATTAGATGTGTTTTTAGGGAGTGCCTAAAACTGTGTAAGTTGTGGTTAGTCCTAATTTCTTGGGGTAGAGCATTCCAGAGAATTAGTGCAACTCATGAGTCTTGGAGTCGGGAGTGTGAGGTACAGATTAGTGTGGAGGTTAGTTGAAAGTCAATTGCAGAGCGTAGCGAGTGGGTAGGCTGATAAACAGAAATGAGGGAGGAGATGTAGGGGGGTGCCGCTCTGTGGAGAGCTTTGTGGGTAACAACAAGCAGTTTAAATTGGATCCTAAAATGTATGGGCAGCCAGTACAATGACTGCCAAAGAGCGTAAACATCCGAGTAGTGATTAGCTAGACAGATGACCCTGGCAGCTGCATTAAGGATGGACTGGAGAGAGGAAAGTCGAGTGAAGGGGAGAGGCCCTCTAACACTTCCTCCAGTGCTTCTGCCTCCTCCACCCCCTCTAGGGCCTCCATCTGTGCTCTCAACCTGTGCCTTAATGAGACACATGTCCCATCACTGCAGAGAGAATCCCCCCACCTCCGTACTGTGCAGCCAGGGCTCACCGCAATCAGGCAGTGTTTAAATTAATATGACTTGGAGATCGCAGTCATACAGATAAAGAGTTGTGGACAGATATCCATGCTGAGTTTGAGAAATGGATGTCTCCACTGAACCTGGAACCAGTGAAGGCCGTGTGCAAACCTGGTGGTGGCCCTATGTGGGCAACCTCACACACGTGCCTTGCATGGCTCGCATGTTCAATCTGATGGTACCGCAATTCCTTTGCCACTGTTCCAGTCTGGATGCGCTGCTGCAGAAACCTCTGTCGTTGTGTGCTCACTTACACCATTACACCATTAAGTTGGTATAAAGATCTTTTGGCCTACTGGTTAACTGATTGATATGCGATGTGACAACACCGTAGAATTCGACTCTGCACATGTTGCGACTGTGGCAGCAGCTTCAAGACCTGGTGCTATATGACATTTTGCATAGCCTGGCACAACGCAGAACTGAGGAGGTGGTGGTGGTCCCGGGGGAAGAGGAAAAAGCAGAGGAGGATGCGGAAGGGTTAACAATATCTCTAAGTTTCGGCCTGTTGTCTCACTGGTGGTTTGCCATGGGAAGAACAAATGGAGAACGACGAGGAGGAAGAGGTGATGGATGCGCAACAGTTAGGCGATGAAGAGGATAATGATTCCCTCTCTGTTGTCCGTGGTTGCCAGGAGGGGATGGAGGAAGCAAGCTTGAGTGTTATCCCGTCAGCAAAACACTATGGACTTGGACCTCATGAAAGACACTGACCCATGAGCACCTGCTTGCAGCATTATCTGCAAAATGATTGTTGCCTGTGTTGTTAGGATTCAAAATTGTTCTGACTACTGGGTTGCCAATCTGTTCGATCCTAGATACAAAAGTAAATTTTGCCAGTTGCTTCCCCCCTGGAAAGGGAAGCATCCATGCTGCAGTATCAAAACGTGTTTCAAGACAATCTTGAGGTTTTCCCCCAAGACAGAAGTGAGGCACAGTGTGTGTATCGCAGTGATAGACTTCCAACCCCGGGAACGTTGAGTCGTCAATGCAAAAACACAAGCCGCCTTGCAGCGCCGGAGTCCTGGGTTCCAACCCCACCAAGGACAACATCTGCAAGAAGTTTGTATGTTATCATGTTTGAAAGGGTTTTCTAGTAGTACTCATTTTTCTTTCCACACTCCAAAGACACACTTGAAAGGAAACTTAGATTGAGACCCAATGGGGACAGTGTCATTAATGTCTGTAAAGCGCTGTGGAATTATTGGTGATATATAAGGCTGGTTTCACACTTGCGTTTTTTTGCGCTGTTTTTTTTTTGCGCAAAAAAACGCATGTTTTTTTCCCCTATCTTTTACATGGGTGCGCATACACATGCGTTTGTACGCGTTTGTATGTGCATGCGTTTTTTTGTAGTGTGCGCTCGGGCGCACAAAATGCATCCTGTTGCATTTTTTGTGCGTCCGACTTGCTCCCAAAAAATGCATGCGCACGCAATGCGTTTTTTTTTTACAGCCAAACACCCATTATAGTCTATGGGTGCGCATACATGCGCATGGTAATGCGCACATATGCGCAAAAAAAATACGCATGCGATTTTTAAAAAAACACACCCAAACCCTCAAAAAAACGCACACAAACGCATGATGCGTTTTTTATGTGCGTTTGCACTGCGCACGGTGCGCAGCGCAAAAAAACGCAAGTGTGAAAGTAGCCTTAGTGAGTGTAAAAATAAATAAATAGAAATTGATGCATATTGATGATATCTGCGCATAATTTTAGGAAATGTTTGGTATCCAAGTTGGGTCTCATTCATTTGTGTTGCCTGAATTTGGCACAGCTCTCAGAGCACCAGGACTACACCTGTCACTTATCCACCAGTTACTGATCAAACTTTAAGCAAGAAATACTGCTCCAAGCCCTGTTTAATGCTTAAATGTGGCATGCTTTAAAGACCACGCTATCAGCACAAATAATTTATACTGTGAAATGTGAACTCCTGGCTGGAGCATAATACCAGCCCAAAGTAATTCAAATATAAAATGTGGCCTGCTTTATGTAGCACGGTAGTAACAGAAAACATGAGATTTTTTTATACTGTGGACGAGTTGTATCACGTTTGTAACTGGAAAAAATGTTTTTGTTTTACTCTGTATGAGCTCTGCACACAGCTAAAGTTCACCACCACTAAATGACAAGGTGGGATATGGCGTGCTGAATCACATTAGCAACTGCAAAAAATATTTTTTTTTACTGTGCAAGATCTCTGCACACAGAACCATTTCACCACCACTGAATGACAAAGTGGGATATGGCGTGCTGAATCACGTTAGCGACTGCAAAAATTTTTTTTTTTTTTTTTACTGTGTAACAGGTCAAATCACAGAACAATTTCACCGCCACTGAATGACAAAGTGGGATATGGTGACCTGCATCACGTTTAGTAACAGGAAAAAAAATGTGTTTTTTTTTTTACTCTGCATGAGCTCTGCACACAGCTGAATTTTACCGCCACCAAATGACAAGGTGAGATATGGCGTGCTGAATCATGTTAGCAACTGGCAAAAATATATTTTTTTACTGTGCATATCTCTGCACACAGATCAATTTCACCGCCACTGACAAGGAATATGGCGTGCTGTATCACGTTAAGCAACTGACAAAATAAGATTTAGAAAGGTCTACTCATGCATGGAGCACAATAGAAGCAATGCACAACACAATTCTATTAAATGTGCCCTGCTGTCTTTGTCTGCGGACCTCAGAAATGGCACAAAAAAAAAAAATCTGCTGGAAGCTCGATTTTACAACCACACAGGACATTAGTTATCTAAACTGTCCGAGTTTGGAAAAACAACCGCCTAGCTATATAGCTAAAATCGATCAGCACCAAGGCCCAGTGTCCGGAGCTGCATCTCTGCGCTGTGCTAGTGACAAAATGGCGCTAAAACAAGATGTCCGCTCTTTATATAGAGGACATGTGATTTCAGCAGCCAATGACACAAGACATTGTGTCAGGACACTGTGGATGTTTCCTGTGACCTGATTGGCTACATGCAATGTGCACATGTAACAAGGTGGCATGGGGTGGTAGTCGTGGGCAAGTCTACTATGCCGCAGTCAGTGAGCACCCCGGCACCTTGCACATGAAAAGAAAGGTGAAGTCCCAGTCTTGTGGTACAGTTAGTTACCTTCAGCACATAGTCACTTTGGTTGCAAGGGACGATGTCTCAGGAAACACCACAAGCCACAGTTCTGCTCTAAAGGTAAAACTTTACTAAACACAGTGCAAACCAGACAATATTTCCTGCACTTTCCTTGCAGCCTCTGTATATTGCTTGGCTTTTATCCTGGTCCCGAACCCCGTTGTTCTCATGGGGACGATCCCGATGAGCCAGTGTCTGTCCACGCTGCCAGTCAAGCTAATGCAGCTTTTATTTCCCCGACCAGAGAATCCTCTGGCCTTGCTTTGGTGCATGTCCTGCCCTAGGCAAGCCAGCCCGGTCTCTGGTCTAAGAGCAGGAAGTCCTTTCTCTAAGTTCAGAGGATTTGCATGTCCCCAATTTAACTCCTCTCAACTGTTTAACCCATAGTACTCTATCCCTACGCTAACATGTACAAATGCAATCACATTACAGTGTAAATCATTAAGAGAACATATACAACACTTTACACATTGCAAGAACATCAGGAAGCCGCACGCAACACCGGTGTTTGTTATTCAGGAGAGAGAAGGCAGTTCAGGGTCCCTGCCACCTCCTTACACTCCTCCCTTCTAAAATGATGGCACTTGTAAACTTAAAAAAACAATTAGCATTTGTAAACATCAAGAAAGTTAATACAGTTTTTTTTCAACTGTGACTTCGGCTCCACCTGGCTGGAGCCCCAACACCAAAGAGTCCAAGTTCCTTTAATGTGGGTCTGACTGACCCAGGTCCCTTTGCTCCTAGAACCCATATATCACAGCAAAGGATTAGGCCCTCAGGCTAGTCCTTTCCTGCTTCGGGTGTCCAAATGCAGAAAATCCATGACAAACATACTGGCCCCATGGCCAACGTAACGACAGTTCATATAGTCCTGACCTGGCTCGCACCTCAGGTCCTCCTGCACAGATCTCTCCCATCCCTCCTTTGAGCAGACCATGGGCCTTTAAACTCTGGTGGGCTGCTTTTAACAGAGGACAGTCCAGGGTTAAAAGAAGGGTAAAGTTCAAGGTTAAAAACAGTTCAGTCGTTAAAGCAGCCACACTCATAGTCCATAGTGATTAATCCTTGTAGGTTCTAGTCCCGTAACCTAGCAGGGGGTGCACAACGTGCGCAACTAAAACTTGGAGGAGAGGGAAAGAAAACAGACAAAAAGTTCCTTGCTTGTGACCGCACTGGTCACCACTGACACCCAGTCCTGTTGCCACATAGGGTCATTGCCCTTTCAGAGACGTGGAACAGTCTCTTCCATCCAGCATGTGCAACCGGCACAGCAACATTAAACAAGGCCGCACCAGTCTATACGCGGCCACTGGTTAAATAGTGGGACGCATTTGGACCCTGCACCACAATATACGTGTAAGCTGAGGATCGTCTGGAGGAACATTCTCCAGTATTTCTCCTACTCCCTGCTCCCTCCAGCGGCGGTTCCATGGCTCCCAGAACGTTCGGCTCTGGTCATTCATCTGCGGCTGCCACATTCTGTCCAGGCGCCGCTTCCTGCTGTCTAGCTGCAGGGTCTGCGATCGCTGTAGTCAGTCGCCTACAACACTGGGACTCCTGCGATCATCCAGACTGACTGCCATCCTTACAGCCACTGCATATGGCCCTCAGGGCCCTTGCTCCTTATCCATGGTGACTTAGTCCCACGATTGAATGGGACCCTCAAAGGCAATTGACCCGCATTTACGTATACCTTATCTTCAGTGCCGGTCTCCAGAATGAATCCGTAACCCCTCGTGGGGTTAAAGTACCTGATAACGCCGCTGGTCACCCGGGTAGACAAGGCTTCCCTGCCGGGGCGCTGTGACTCCTTCACAATTTGGTATTCTTGCCCTTTCTTCTCCTCTATCACTCCTTGGATCCACCGATCCTCCTCAGGAGAATGTTCTCTGGACTCCTCCCGGTAGGCGCCGGGAGAAGAAACGAGAGTTGGCAAAGATGGCTGGGCTGTGGGAGGTGAGGCAGTAGGAGTTGATGGGACAGTCTGGTCGGACACGGGTTCGCTACTCACCGCTGCAGCGCCCAGTGACGATTTCTTCATGCAACCGCATGAGTAGGGAACTACAGTCACGACGACCCCTCTCAGAATAGCCTCCCGGGCTTTCCAGTCCGGTTCCAGTTCAGCCAGTCCAGTGATATCCTTGTCCTCGACAGGCTGCTTGTCTGACCATCGAAAAGGGTACCACACCTCCCACTTGCTCATCCACAGGTCTCGAAGTGCAGGGAACCTGTCTCCGCCCGGACCACAGATAGCTTCCAGTCCTGGCATCTGATGCCACCGCGGAAGGACATGCTTCACCTCTGCATGTTGTCAGGCAATGGCGTCCCCTCTCCCGACACGTTGTCTCATCCTTCTGGGCTCCTCCCGTTTGTGGGCGGATTCACTTCTGGCTGCTCCACCCATTTTCTCACATTCTGCTGGAAAGGCTGAAACTTCTTCGCCCGCACCCATTTCGATTGGGCATTAATCACAGTGGGCTGTGGCCTCGGCTCAGGCCACAGTCTTTTCCTTTCGGTGCAAATTTCTTTCCATGACGCCCACAAAAGGTGGCATCGCTCTCCATTTTCACGCCACTGACTGTCTTGAACAACTTTACTGAACACAGTGCAAACAAGACAATATTTCCTGTACTTTTCCTGCAGCCTCTGTATGTTGCATGGCACCAGATCTTATCCTCATCCCGAACCTCGTAGTTCTCCTGAGGACGATCCCAAAAAGACAGTGTCTGTCCATGCCGCCCGTCAAGCTAGGGCAGCTTTTATCCCCCCCGACCGGGGAATCCTCTGTCCCTGCTATGGTGCATGTCCTGCCCTGGGCAAGCCTGCTTTGGCTCTGCTCTAAGAGCAGGAAGTCCTTTCTCTAAGTTCACAGGCTTTGCACAGTTTCCCTTTTAACTCCTCCCAATTGTTTAACCCTAAGTACTCTATCCCTAAGCTAAACATGTACAAATACATTCACATTACAGTGTAAAACATTAAGAGCACATATACAACACATTACACATTGCAAGAACATTAGAAAACATCAGAAAGCTGATGCAACAGCGGTGTTCCTTATTAAGAAGCGAGAAGGCAATTGATGGTCCCAGCCGCCTTCTTACACACACATAAAGTTAGAAAAAATTTTTACAAGCAAGTCACTACTCTGAGCTCTCCTCAACCACTACCCTCATCAAACATGGGCCCCATGCTCATAATACACCACCACTATCCTAGTCAAAGTGCTGAAGATACTTTAGTGGCAACGCAAATATATTCCGGCACTTTTTAACTTATGTTACCGATTTTTTCTGATTTGACAAAAATTAGCTCCTTATCCCGATCACGAATCTGAATATGCCATATCCGTGCTGAATTTATGTTTGGCGATCGTATTTCGAACATATTCGTTCTGCTCTTAGAGGCCGATCATAAAAGTTTATTTGGAAAGATTTTCTAACTTGTTAGCACATTCTACGCTTGCTGTCATTTGACTTTGTAGTTTACAGATACAGGTAACAGTCAGTGATTTCTAATTTACGTAAGGGGGTCCTGCAGGTTGTCTTACAATGTCCAAAATCATTTGATCAGTTATGGGTGAAAGAAAATGTTGTGCTCCAGCGGCAAAATGGTGAACACAAAATTATGATACAGCCGGACTACACCACTGATAAAGCAGCCACAGCCGGTGACTGAGAAGAATATGTGACTTTTCTGTGTTTAGTAGTTACTACTCACCCGGGTAGTCATATGTAGGAATCTCCTCTTTACACCGCTCATCACCCCTCACATATGTCTCTGTAGTAATAATATGGGTCAGATATTCACCCTGAAACAAATATTGTAAAAGTCACTGACAGATGAGAAGTCACCTGTATGATCAGCTCTAATCCTGCCATCTCCACTGCTCTCATTACACAAGTATAAAACATATAATACTGGTGGATAAAACAAGACTGAGCACAAGACCTTCACAGCCATCTACACATCATAGGGGAGATCTCATGACACCTTCTATCCATCTACCTGATGATCCTGAGGAACATTGGGATCTTCTTGTTTACAGTCGTGTGGAAGAAGAGGATGGGGACATCTCTCTGGTGTTGTCCTCTTACTGGATAGATCTGGAGGAAACAAACACAGGGACTAAATTAATTCTTTAAATACAGATAATTATAGGCCTTGTGTATTTAGTCCTATTACCTGGTGATGTGAGGGGCTGGGGAACCTCCATCATGACGTCTTTGTACACATCTTTGTGTCCTTCTAAATACTCCCACTCCTCCATGGAGAAATAGACGGCGACATCCTGACACCTTATAGGAACCTAGCACAAACAATGATAGTCATCCCCCGATCACTTCATTGCATTACTGTATAATATCCCAGGATTCCCAGCAGTGTCACCTCTCCAGTCAGCATCTCATTCATCTTGTAGATGAGTTCCAGGATCTTCTGGTCATTGATGTCCTCATGTATCAGGGAGTGAGGTGGAGGCGCTGTGAATGGCCTCAGAGGTCTTTCCCATCCCTCAGACACAGGGTCCTGACAGCGCTCACTAGAGGTCTTCTTCACTACTGTGTAATCCTGGTTATGGAGAGACACACTAATAAATCTCACTACAGACATTTCCAGAGTCCTCACCTCTCCAGCCATGACATATCTTGAGAACTCTTGAAGGAGGTGCCATTGATTAGGAGAGGCTGCCATCTGATGCCCAGCAAAAATCAAGTGAAACCAAAAAGTATGCTGGAAGTTTTGCAGGGGAAGTGACCTTGGGAAGACCCATGCGGAGACGGCGACAGGAGAGGCACGCCTGCGAGTGAGTTCTGTCCATCTGTTATTCCCATAGATAAGAATGATGTAATGTGACGTCATCACAATCTCTCACCTCTCCAGTAAGCCGGACGAGGATCTCTAGGGTGAGGTGTAATATCCTCTCCGCCATCTTGTCTCTGTCCATATTCATCCTTGAGAAGTAAATCAGGAAAATTCTCTTATATAGAAGATCTTCACTGAGAGGATCCGATATTGTAGAGACCTGAATGAGAAGAAGATGAGCCGATGTAACATCATAAAAATCCAGTGTAATAATACAATTACTGGAGATAATAAGGGAAACATATCAGAAGATTTATTATTTTACAGTATTTAGTTTTCTTCTTTACATCTACTAATAAAACCTATATATTTAGGCCACAGACAACAAGCAGTTTCTTCCTCGGAGTCGGCAGCTGAATACGTTTCTCATAGACTCATCTTCCATAACGCTAATTCTCGTCTCATTTCCCGACACTGGAATCGGCATTAGCAATACTGCAGGAGATATTCATTACACAGGACAGGAGAAATAACTACTTCATGATGAGGACGACATCTTCATCTTCTACTACGGCTCTAGAAACATATTTGGCCAGAGTCCGTCACTGACTCCACCGTCTATATGAAGGTTTCCCGTCTTCCCTGCACTGTAATCTTCTATCACGTTACATCTCAGGTCTGAGTCACACACAGAAGTTTGAGGCTTTTATAAAAGCTTTTTTATAAGAACAACACGACAGTAGTTATTTGATGCCAAAGTCTCCATGAACGCCAGAAAAAATAAGATATCCAAAGAAAATTGGCTCCAACAATTCATAGAAACAGACAAGATATACAGCGACCAATAAGTTACCTTTTAAAGCCCTCATACCTCCCGACAGATGATAAGAAACACTTGTGAACACTACTGTGGAGAGTGCCTGAGGAAGGTTCACAAACCGTGTAGTAATAAATATGAAAACCTGGCACTCAACTTATTATGCTTTGTCAGAGGTCTTAATGAAGAGGAAAAGCGCGTGCGAGTCATCCTGTGATGCAGTATCCACCGCTTGACTAACAGGACTCACACGCACTTTTCCTCTTCATTCAGACGGCGGACATATGCTAAACAAGCCACTGACTGCAGACACATCCGGCTATTTAAAAGCGTCCTTAGGAAACCTTTTAATCATAACAGTACTAACTGATGATGGTCCGGGTGACCAAAACGTTTTCTGTTCAGTACTACAATTTGGAAAATAATTAAAATTATCTCTCACAGCATTAAGCTGAATGCCAGGTTTTCATATTTTTCCCGACAGATGATGTCAGCGCAGAGAAGGATCTGGCATCCTGAATTTCAGAGGCTAATCCGTTAGTTCTTCCTGTAGATAATCCTCCGCTAGAGGAGTCTGGAGGCGACTCTCTCATACAGACCACAGCAAGCTGGAATATATGTGTATATGGGGGAGTCGGGAGAGATACCCGTCTGCCAAATGACCGTTCAGCCAACACTTATCTCATGTGTATGGGGCCGTTAGTATTACACTGACAGGCAGTGACGATACACGGCACTACAGTAGTACAGTGCATCACCGGAGAAATCACAGGCTTGTATGTTGTTTGATCGCACTAATGAGAGATGTTTAAAAAGGTTTAAAAAAAAAGTTTTAAAATAAAGAAATCAGTTTTAGCAACAAGAAATATCTGTCACTATAAGGAAAACAGAGTCACTGCACAATGTTGGTCCATAACAACTTTATTACACTTTATTATCCTATACACAGTGGTGTAGATAGAAATCACAGGTCCAACAGGAAAAGCTGGAATTAGGCCCCTCAATCTCACAAGGGGAAAATAAATAAATAAATATATATATATATATATATATATATATACACACACACTCACTGGCCACTTTATTAGGTACACCATGCTAGTAAGGGGTTGGACCCCCTTTTGCCTTCAGAACTGCCTCAATTCTTCGTGGCAGAGATTCAACAAGGTGCTGGAAGCATTCCTCAGAGATTTTGGACCATATTGACATGATGGCATCACACAGTTGGCGCAGATTTGTCGGCTGCACATCCCTGATGCGAATCTCCCGTTCCACCACATCCCAAAGATGCTCTATTGGATTGAGATCTGGTGACTGAGGAGGCCATTTGAGTACAGTAAACTCATTGTCATGTTCAAGAAACCAATCTGAGATGATTCGAGCTTTATGACATGGCGCATTATCCTGCTGAAAGTAGCCATCAGATGTTGGGTACATTGTGGTCATAAAGCGATGGACATGGTCAGCAACAATACTCAGGTAGGCTGTGGCGTTGCAACGATGCTCAATTGGTACCAAGGGGCCCAAAGAGTGCCCAGAAAAAATTCCCCACACCATGACACCACCACCACCAGCCTGAACCGTTGATACAAGGCAGGATGGATCCATGCTTTCATGTTGTTTACGCCAAATTCTGACCCTACCATCCGAATGTCGCAGCAGAAATCGAGACTCATCAGACCAGGCAACGTTTTTCCAATCTTCTACTGTCCAATTTCGATGAGCTTGTGCAAATTGTAGCCTCAGTTTCCTGTTCTTAGCTGAGAGGAGTGGTACCCAGTGTGGTCTTCTGCTGCTGTAGCGCATCTGCCTCAAAGTTCGACGCACTGTGCGTTCAGAGATGCTCTTCTGCCTACCTTGGTTGTAACGGGTGGCAATTTGAGTCACTGTTGCCTTTCTATCAGCTCGAACCAGTCTGCCCATTCTCCTCTGACCTCTGGCATCAACATGGCATTTCCGGCCACAGAACTGCCGCTCACTGGATTTTTTTTCTTTTTCGGACCATTCTCTGTAAACCCTAGAGATGGTTGTGCGTGAAAATCCCAGTAGATCAGCAGTTTCTGAAATTCTCAGACCAGCCCTTCTGGCACCAACAATCATGCCACGTTCAAAGGCACTCAAATCACCTTTCTTCCCCATACTGATGCTCGGTTTGAACTGCAGGAGATTGTCTTGACCATGTCTACATGCCTAAATGCACTGAGTTGCCGCCATGTGATTGGCTGATTAGAAATTAAGTCTTAACACACAGTTGGACAGGTGTACCTAATAAAGTGGCCAGTGAGTGTATATATACACATATACACACACAGTATGTATACAGTACAGACCAAAAGTTTGGACACACCTCAAAGAATTTTCTTTATTTTCATGACTATGAAAATTGTAGATTCACTCTGAAGGCATCAAAACTATGAATTAACACATGTGGAATTATATAATTAACAAAAAAGTGTGAAACAACAGAAAATATGTCTTACATTCTAGGTTCTTCAAAGAAGCCACCTTTTGCTTTGATTACTGCTTTGCACACTCTTGGCATTCTCTTGATGAGCTTCAAGCGGTAGTCACCGGTCTTCCAACAGTCTTGAAGGAGTTCCCAGAGATGCTTAGCACTTGTTGGCCCTTTTGCCTACACTCTGCGGTCCAGCTCACCCCAAACCATCTCGATTGGGTTCAGATCTGGAGAAGTGGAGGCCAGGTCATCTGGCGTAGCACCCCATCACTCTCCTTCTTGGTCAAATAGCCCTTACACAGCCTGGAGGTGTGTTTGGGGTCATTGTCCTGTTGATAAATAAATGATGGTCCAACTAAACGCAAACCGGATGGAATAGCATGCCGCTGCAAAATGCTGTGGTAGCCATGCTGGTTCAGTATGCCTTCAATTTTGAATAAATCACCAACAGTGTCACCATCAAAGCACCCCCACTCCATGCTTCACGGTGGGAACCAGGCATGTAGAATCCATCCGTTCACCTTTTCCGCGTCGCACAAAGACACGGTGGTTGGAACCAAACATCTCAAATTTGGACTCATCAGACCAAAGCACAGATTTCCACTGGTCTAATGTCCATTCCTTGTATTCTTTAGCCCAAACAAGTCTCTTCTGCTTGTTGCCTGTCCTTAGCAGTGGTTTCCTTGCAGCTATTTTACCATGAAGGCCTGCTACACAAAGTCTCCTCTTAACAGTTATTGTAGAGATGTGTCTGCTGCTAGAACTCTGTGTGGCATTGACCTGGTCTCTAATCTCAGCAGCTGTTAACCTGCGATTTCTGAGGATGGTGCCTTGGATGAACTTATCCTCTGCAGCAGAGGTGACTCTTGGTCTTCCTTTCCTGGGGCGGTCCTCATGTGAGCCAGTTTCTTTGTAGCTCTTGATGATTTTTGCCACTGCACTTGGGGAAACTTTCAAAGTTTTCCCAATTTTTCGGACTGACTGACCTTCATTTCTTAAAGTAATGATGGCCACTCGTTTTTCTTTACTTAGAATTTGTATTATAGCAAGAAAAAAGCAGCTAACAGTCTATTCAGTAGGACTATCAGCTGTGTATCCACCAGACTTCTGCACAACACATCTGATGGTCCCAACCCCATTTATAAGGCAAGAAATCCCACTTATTAAAGCTGACAGGGCACACCTGTGAAGTGAAAACCATTTCGGATGACTACTTCTTGAAGCTCATTAAGAGAATGCCAAGAGTGTGCAAAGCAGTAATCAAAGCAAAAGGTGGCTACTTTGAAGAACCTAGAAAATAAGACATATTTTCAGTTGTTTCACAACTGTTGTTTCAGTTGTCAATTATATAATTCCACATGCGTTAATTCATAATTTTGATGCCTTCAGAGTGAATCTACGATTTTCATAGTGATGAAAATAAAGAAAACTCTTTGAATGGGAAGGTGTGTCCAAACTTTTGGTCTGTACTATATATATATATATATATATATATATATATATATATATATAATATATATATATATATATATTGTGGTGTAGTTACCACTATGTCAGCTAGGGGGCGCTGTGTGGGTGTCCCAGGACGGGTGTACAGGCACATTCAGTGTGGTAACAGGAGCAGGGTCCTAAATGACCATTATGGGTCTCAAGGTGGGTGGCCTTGGGATGCAGGCTCCAGGGTGTATTGATCAGCAGAGGTACTGCTGATCTTTCTGTTACACTGTGTCAGGGAAGCCTGTGTGTGTCTATACAACCTTTAGTGATGTCATAGCCATGTGATCACCTGTGGGTGTGGTTACAGGGCTATGTAATTGAGGTGTTTGGCACATGTGAGAGAGTGTGAGAGTGAGTCTGTCTAAGTGTGGACAGACTTCCATGTGTCCAGGTGGGACACTACAGAGAGTGTATATGGGGAGGACTACAGCTCCCAGCATGTGCTGAGACTCTCAGTCCGAGTCTGAAGCCACGGACATTTCTGTTCCTTTGCCTGAAGTGAAGGTTACATTTCAGTGTTATACTGTCTATGGTTTATGGAGTAATAAACCTGGTGAAATTTTAAAGGAACGTGCCTCATGATTGTCTCCCGCTGCACCTAAGCGAGTCAAATCCCTACAATATATATATATATATATACACATACATACACACACACATACACATATACACACACATACATACAGCTCTGGTACAAATTAAGAGACCACTGCACAGTTTTACAAACATCAGCTTCTCAAAATGTCTGACAGCCATTCCATTCAAGTGTCTGTTGAATTCCACCACATTCTAGTTAATGTCCTTCTGATTAGGTGATCACCTGAACAAAATCTTATTTAAGGGAAAGTATAAAACACCCTGTTCACAATCCTCCTGCAATAGGACAAGCTGGATGGAAAAACAAGTGCTAGTAATATCCCAAAAGTAATAGGAATGAAAAAATAACTTTTAACCAAGCCATAGGAGTTGAAAAGAAAAGTCTTGAGTGAGGAAAAGTAGGGCTCAATTCTGTTTTTAATAGCAGAGGGATTCAGTGAGCATCATGTTGCCTCCATCCTTAAAATTTCTAAGATGGCAGTCCATTACAACAAGGTCAAGCAGCAGACATTGGGGACAACAAAGCTACAGACCAGCAGAGGGCAAAAAACGACTCTCCGCTGACCGGGATGACCGTCATCTTATTTGAATGTCACTCAGCAATCGCAGGATGACATCAAGAGACCTACAAAAGGAATGGCAAATGGCAGCTGGGGTGAAGTGCTGTCATGGTTTATTGAGGTTTCAGGGTAGGGTGTTTAAGGGTTAACTTGGAAAGCCTCTCTGTGGATCCAGGGAGGGTTTTTATGGCCTCATGGTAGAGCCCTCCTCTGTCGTTTATACTCCTAGCTGAGTGTGCCTGACCCTGCTCTGTCTGTGCTTCATGCCAATCGTTGTTGTTTGCCTGGTGTTTGATTCAGTCCTGTCACAGTTAACGTCTCTTGTCTGCTGATTTGGTACCCCGCTGCCTGTCCTGTGTATGACCCTTGGCTACGCTATTTTGACCTCTCTTGGAATACCCCTCCTGTACCTCGCTGCCCGTTCTGTGTATGACCCTTGGCTACGTTATTGACCTCCCTCTGTACATCTCTCCTGTACCTCGCCGCCCACTCCGTGTGTGACCTGATTGCTTGTTTGACCACTGTAATTCTCTGAGCCACATTAGTTCCAGCACAGCTGCTAGCGTTACTAAAGCTCGTCGGTGGCCCCACCCACCTTCTCTCGGTCACGTGACCGCAGGTCCTGCGGATCTCAGGCTTCTCACCAACGCTCCGCCTTCCCCGCAGGTCCTGCAGCTTGTCTATCTTTGCCAGCGCTGCGCTCCTGGGTCCCACCGCGGTGAGTAGACTTTCCCCACGCTGGTAACTTGCCCCTGTCACCTCTAGTGGCAGCGCTATCTAGCTGCTACTTGACAAGTGCACAGCAAGAACAGATCGCAATAGGCTCCTAGAGGTAGGGCTTAAGTCATGTAAAGCTAGAAAAAAGCCTTTCATCAATGAGAAACAAAGGAGAGCCAGGGTGAAGTTTGCCAAAGACCATAAGGATTGGACTATAGAGGACTGGATTTAGGTAATCTTCTCTGCTGAGTCTAATTTTCAGCTTTGTCCAACACCTGGTCATCTAATGGTTAGAAGGAGACCTGGAGAGGGGTACAAGCCACAGTGTCTTGGATCCACTGTAAAATTTGTTGGAGGATCGATGAAGATCTGGGGATGCTTCAGCAAGGCGGGAATTGGACAGGTTAATCATTGCGAAGGACTTACGAGTCAAGCCGCATACAAGGTTATCCTGTAAAATCAGTTGACTCCTCCTGCTCAGGCAATGTTCCCCAACTCTGAGGACAGGTTTTTCCAGCAGGACAATGCGCTATGCCACACAGCAAGGTCGATCAATGTGTGGATGAAGGACTACCACATCAAATCTCTGTCATGGCCAGCCTAATCTCCAAACCTGAACCCCATTGAAAACCTCTGGAATGTAATCAAGAATCATAGAATCGTAGAGTTGGAAGGGACCTCCTGGGCCATCTGGTCCAACCCCCTGCTCAAAGCTGGATTCGCTAAATCAGGAAGATGGATAGTTACAAGCCATCAAACAAAGAAGAACTGCTTACATTTTCGTACCCGTAGTGGCATAAGGTCACCCAAACGCATTGTGAAAGACTGATGGAAAGCATGCCAAGACGCATGATTAAAAATCATGGTTATTCCACAAAATATTGATTTCCGAACTCTTCCCGAGTTAAAACATTAGTATTGTTGTTTCTGAATGATTATGAACTTGTTTTCTTAGCATTATTTGAGGTCTGCAAGCGCTGCATTTTTTTTTGCTATTTTGACCATTTCTCATTTTTTGAAAATAATTACAAAATTTAGTGCTTGGAAATTCGAAGACATGTTGTCAGTAGTTTATACAATAAAAGAGCAATTTACATTTTACTCAAAAATATACCTGTAAAGAGAAAAATCAGACAAACTGAAAATTTTGCAGTGGTCTCTTAATTTTTGCCAGACCTGTACATGTATATATCTCCTGACTCTACAGACTGCATGCTTCTGTTGTACTTGGCAGGCCTGGACCAGATGTTATTGAGATGAATGAGGGAGACCAAAGTCCAAAAATATACTTTTATTTACCGTATATACTCGTATATAAGCCAAATTTTTCAGCCCCCTGAAAAAGATCCCCTCGGTTTATACACAAGTCACGGTCCCTGTGATTAAAAAAAAATGACACATACTCACAGCGCGTGGCAGTGGAACGGGGACAGGTGAATATAGCCAGTGCCAGGGGCCTGAGCAAGTGGCAACACCGGCACCTGGCTCTCATAGCGCGCCAATGTCCCCGCCTGCTCAGAACACCGTCACCTGGGACCCAGCGACGAGAGGTATGTCTTTTTTTTTCTAATCGCAGCAACAGCATTATTACATGGGACATATTATATTATGGAGCACGTTATGAGACCACAATTAACCTTTGTGCAGCATTATATGGGGCATACTGTATTATGAAGCACGTTATGGGGCCACAATTAACCTTTGTGCAGCATTATATGGGGCATATTTTTCTGTGGAGCATCTTATGGGGCCCAACATTATCTTTTGTGCAGCATTATATGGGCATATTTTGTATAGTGCATCTTATGGGGCCCATCATCAACCTTTATGGAGCATCTTATGGGGCCCATCATGAACTGTATGGAGCATTATATAGGGCTTCTGATTCAATATGGATATTCAAAAATATTTAACCAACTGATGTCTCAATTAATTTTACTTTTATTGGTATCTATTTTTATTTTTGAAATTTACCAGCAGCTGCTGCATTTCCCACCCTCGGCTTATACTCGAGTCAATAAGTTTTCCCAGTTTTTTGTAGCAAAATTAGGGGCCTCGGCTTATACTCAAGTATATACGTTAATTAAGAAGAACTTGATGAGAAGTATATACATCAGATAGCAGGTACAGCACTTTATGAATGCTTCTTCTGCATTATGCAGAGTCAGGAACTTTCCGGTTACAAGTGGTGATACATAACTTTTGTTACAAGCTACAACAGTCCAGCAAACCATTATGGCAAAGTCGATCATCTCCTGTGGGGACCATACAGGTTGAGATGTGTCACTACGGCTACAGATGATTTGTGAGGACCTAAATGGCTGAGGTGCATCGGTACGACTCCTCACTAGTACTCCTCCATTAGATGAGTGCTACACACTCCATGCTGTGGCAATATATCTTCAGCTCTCCGTAGGTGAACTCATGTCCCAGTTTGGCGACACTGCGGCTTCTTCTTGTCACATGGGGTTACCGCAACAGTGTGGAGCCAGAAGAACGGTACGTCTGATTACTCCTACTCCAGCACTGAGAAGCACTCCTCCTTCATTTTAAGTGTATTTATTTCTTCAGGCAGAACAGGGGTTAATCGTCCATAATGGAAATCCCTGTGCTCACAGCTGTCTTCAGATAGCCACTCCTTTTTCCTCCATAATCTGGCCTCTGTTACTAATCCTTGTCAGAGAAAGCTTTATTACTGCATGGATAATTGTGGCAGAGGAGTTCTTATGAGAGTTGGAGGAATTACAGTGGGTAAAAGTGATGATTACTTACCAGTAATTTGATTTTACAGATCCATGACAGCACTGTACATGAGAGATGGCATCCGCCCCCAGGAACAGGAAACCTGCAGCAGAGATAAAAGTTGGCAGCACCTCTCCCCTCAGTTTGTTTCAGAGTATGCAAGGTAACAGCCTTATTAGCTCACATATGCATATGATATTCACTTTTAACGAAACCATATTTACCAGTTCTACAATATTTTTTGTGCATCACACAACCATCACCAAGACAGGGCGGGAATTAATGTGGTCCCGTCAAGGATATGGAAAATAAAATTACCGGTAAGTAATTATCACTTTTTCCCTTCCCCGTGAGAGCACCGTACATGAGAGGAAAAAAATAGAAGAGACTCTTAGGGTGGGACAACAGCAGATAGCACCTTTTTCCCAAAGGCAAGATTTGAAAGTCCTAGATCTAACCTATAATGACGGAAGAAAGTGGAGAGTGAGGACCATACTGCTGCTCTGCAAATCTGTTCTACAGAGGCATTCGCCCTTTTCAATCCAGGATGTGGCAATGGCCATTGTAGAGTAAGCCGTTACACCCAGTGGGGGAACTTGTCCTGAAGAAGAATACGAAAGTGAAATAGCCATACGAAGCCACCGTGCAATAGTCGATTTTGAGGCCTTTTTTCCCCTGGAAGAAGACAAAGAGGGCTGATGACTGTCGCCAAGACTTTTAAACTTCTATATATTGGAGTAGGCAACGTCTGATATCTAGTCAATGAAAGGTTTGCTCTCCCTGGGATTTTGGGTTGGCACAAAAAGAGGGCAAAATTATTTTACGGTCCCTGTGAAATTTTGAATTGCCCTTCGGGAGGAAGGCCGGGTCAGACTTTATAATTACTCTGTCATCCAGAAAAGTAGTATATGGGGGATTTACTGAGATATCTTGCATCCCGCAGATACGTCGAGCTGATGTCAGGGCAACCAGTAGAACTGTCTTTAGTGTCAAGGCCTTTATCGAAATGGAAGAGGCTCGAAAGGAGAAGTTAGGGCATTTAAAACTAAGTTTAGATCCCAGGGAGCTACCTTAGGTAGTGATTTCGAGGGTCTGGCCGTAAAGGGCAGAGACTTGCACTTTCAGGGTGCTAGTAGATAATCCTCTCTCTAGTCCTCTTTGGAGAAACTCCAGAACTTCAGTTATTGGGACTTCTTGGATTGTATCGGACAACCGTCATCCTGAAAATTACAGGAATCTTTCCCAAGTTTTTTTGATATTTGTTTGATGTGATCTTTTTCCTGTTGGCAAGCAAAGTGGTCACTAAAGGGCCAGAGAATCCTTTCGCTAGTAGGAGTCCCCTCTCAAGTTCCAAGCGGTGAGATGGAGTCTGTGCCCCTGAGGATGTACTACTGGACCCTGGTGCAGGAGATTTGGCATATCCGGAAGAATCCATGGGTCCGAGATATACATACGTCTGAACCACGTTAACCATGCCCTTTTTGGCAAGAAGGGCGCGACAAGGATTATTCGTGTCTTGTCTTCCCGAATTTTCTTTAGGACTATTGGGATCAGCAGAACCGGGGGAAACGCATAAGCTAGTGGAAACTTCCAACGGTGCAGCAGTGCATCAACTCCCTCCGGGTGTTCCCTTGGATTTAAGGAGTAGAACCTGTTTACCTTCCGATTTTCTTTTGTGGCAAACAGATCCACTTCTGGTGTGCCCCAGATGGCACAAATTTTTCCAAATATTTCCTGATTCAGGGACCACTCTCCCTGATGTAACACATGACGGCTTAAGAAATCTGCCACAAGATTGTCCGCCCCTTTCAAGTGTGTGCTTGACAGGGATAAAAGATTGCTTTCTGCCCATAAGAACAGTTTCTTGGCTTCTGCCATCAGAGATGTTGACCTTGTTCCTCCTTGTCAATTTATGTATGACACGGTCATGCTGTTGTCGGACAATACTGCCAAATGTTTTCCTTGGATCTCTTCTTCTGCATGGAGAATTGCCCGCCATACAGCTGTCAACTCTTTTAGGTTGGAGGATGCTGCCCTCATTGAGGCTTATCATTGGTCCTGTGGAATCCGGCCTGCTAGATGTGCTCCCCAACCTAATGGACTTGCATTCGTGGTCAGCACCACTGGGTTCCGAACTGACCAAGGTACACCATTGTTCAGGTTTTCGGTGCTCAGCCACCACTTTAAAGAGTCCCGCACTTATGGCGATAAGAGAATTTTCCGATTTAAATTGTAAGGATCCTTCGCCTGCTCGGACAGGATCTGCCATTGTAATTCTCTCGTATAGACTAGCGCCCATTGGACCGCTGGGATTGTCGCTGTTAGGATACCCAAGAGTGACATCGCCCCCTTACTGAGATGGACTGACCGGGTTGCACCTGCTTTATCTTTTATTGGATGGTCCGAATTTTCCTCTCTGGAAGGACACAATCTTGCCTGAGTGAATCCCGAGGAATTCCTGTATCTGAGCTGGAACTATCCTCGATTTTTTTAAGTTTATTATCCAGCCCAGCCTGGTCCGCACCTCCAGTACTCTCGTGACAGTGTCTACACAGTCTTCCTTGCTGTCTGCCACAACGAGAAAGTTGTCTAAGCAGAGAACCAGTAGTATGTCTTCTTTCCTCACGAAGGATGCTATTTCGGAAATGGTCTTCGTGAAAATCTGAGGGGCTACCGACACCCCGAAAGGAAGACATTGGTGTTGTAAGTGGGTGGGAACTTGCCCAATCTCCACCAACCTTAGGTATTGCTGATGTTCCACACAAATTAGTACATGGTAGTAATCATCTGTCAGATCTATTACTGCCATGCTACAACCTGGATAAAGTAGCCTTACTGCTGATTTCAGAGTTTCCATTTTGAATTTCTCCACCCGGATATAACGATTCAGTACTTTCAAGTTGAAGATTGTCCTCAGTGAACCGTCTGGTTTCAGCGTGAGGAACAAAGTGCTGTAGAATCCTTTTCCTATTTCTTGGTCTGGTACTTTTAACGGTACTTCCTTGTGCATGAGGAGACGAACTTCCTTCTCTAGTGTGGCTTGATTTTTCTTGGCCACGAGTCATTATCATCCGCTGAGGTGGGAGGCTGATTAAATTTAGCCATAGGTCCTCGGATAACAGGTTGGTTATCCACTGTGAGGCTGCTAACGCTGACCAATGATGGACGAAAAACCGAAGTCTTCCCCAGGGCTGTGGAGTCAGTAAGCCAAACCTGCGACTCTGACTCCTCAATTTCCCTTACACCGACTCCAACTCCGACTCCCACACATATTGCTTATATTTAAGTGAAAAATTTATTGTAGTACAATGTGAACATCAGACATTTAATTATTTTTATGATCCAATAATCAAGATATTTAGATAGAGCAGAATATATATTTATTGGAATACAACTTTAGAACACAAAAAACTGTAATAAATTGTAAATATGTAATACACTATGTAATATCGATTACATATAAACAGTACAGACCAAAAGTTTGGACACACCTTCTCATTGAAAGAGTTTTCTTTTATTTCTTTACTATGAAAATTGTAGATTCATTCTGAAGGCATCAAAACTATGAATTAGCACATGTGGAATTATATAATTGATAGGGAGACCATGATTCTGTGGGGTCCCTTCATACACTTATAGGGTCTCACACTCCACACTTATATGATATTAGCTGACAAAGAAGAAATCATCTCTCTCCTGATCCTGTTATTCTGTGCTCTCACCTCTATGACACTTATGATTCATGCATCAGCAGATCCATGTAGCCCTAATGAGTACAAAAGTCCTAGAAATAGATAGATAAAGGGGCTATGAACCCTTAGTAAGACAGGTTAATGAGAGTAATATCAGGCTGTTGTATAACCAACACCTGTATTAACCCTTTTTCTGGAAATTCCCAAATGTATCTAATAATTAACGGCCGAATACAATCTGATTGGTTAACGAATATGAATATGATTGGTTGAAACCATTTATGCTTACTGTTGAATAATCAATTGTCCAATGGAATACGATGATGTAATGTAACCGCCTACTTAAATGAATATATAAGCTTGACCTGATTAAAATTGGCCAGGCGTAGCGTGGCATCTTGCAGATACATAACCTGTCTCTGTGTCGATCTGTCACCTTGCCCGGGCAACACGCTATCAATCTGGCTACCATCCGGTATATCTAAAGATCTCCGATTGAGAGATAAAGATCAAAACCCTTCATCTGGCGTCCCAATTGGGTAGGCTGGTCACAACCAGAAGACACCCAGTATCCGAGATCCGGCAACCGCAGACTGAGGCCTAGAGGACACACAGACCAAAATCACCGGTGAAGGTAAGAGCCATTGTTTCTTACAATTCTCTGTGTCTCCTCTTGCCGCATACTCTGCAGCCGGGCCCCGGGTACAAGTATAGCCATCTTCTTATATGACCAGTTGTTTTACTAAAGAACCGTAGAATATCCTTGTGATACATTAAGGGTATACCGGATTGGAGGTGTGTATGTGTATGTATATGGGGACAATGAGACTCCCTGAATGAATTGAATGACTGTATGCATGTAATAAGGATTGTGACACACAATCCTGAATGTATAAGGGAGTCCGTTAGGTATGCTAATTGGGTACCTTGGTACCAGAAATAGAGTGGAGGAACACTAGGAAGTCAAAACACATAGTCACACCTGAGTGAATGAGATAAGCTGAAACCAATATATTTTGCTATTGTTGCGGAGCTACGCAGAAAGACTGGATTACACATAGTCGGGCTTGCCCTGTCCGTGCTTTTCTGGTGGCCTATGGTTTTGCAACAACTTAGCTAATATCTTGGGGAAGCTGCAACTGTGTGGGTTATGCATGATTGCACCCTCCATGATATAGGGCTGTTCAATTTCTGCCTTGCTTCTTATGGGATTAGAAGATTATGAGAAGATTTGGGTTATATTAGCCTGCCTATGGTTAGTTGGATTTGCTCTCTGGTTGATATATAGAGTTGCTGAATACGCTAGGACTAACTACAGAGAAGTGCCATCTCATACTGAGCACGTAGAGATTTAGTGGGATTAAATGACCGGGTGGGTCACGTTGGCCAGACCACTAAAATAGTTAAACTTCTTATCAGGGTTCCTATGGGTTTTTGATGCCTACTAACTGATGACGTCACGTCAGTTTTAGGATGTAAGTTCGGACACTGAGCAGGAACCCCTTATAACAGCGGCTCGCAGCCTATGCATCGAATTAGCGAAGTGCAGTCGGCATAGGTCAGAAATTGCTAGCAAAGTGATAAAGAAGTAGAATAGTTGAGAAGTGGGCACAAAATAATAGCGCGTATTAAAGAAAATAGTGAGTAACAACCAGAGAAAGAGGCAGACAGAGAGATTAGGCAAAATGGGAAATACAGAAAGTTCAGAGCATCAGGAGGGTTGCAAGGCGTGTGAGATAGTTGAGAAAAGAAAAGGAAAGTTTGCTGTAAAAGACGCAAGGAAGTTGTTAAAAGGTTTAGGAATGAAGAACGATCCACTGGATTGCTCTCTCTCTGGGAGTCTGCTTTAGCAGGTAGCAGGGGATGGATTGCTGACAATAATTTAATAAAACAAGCAGAGGCTTGGGCAGAGGCAGCAAAAGAAATGAAGAAAGAAGGTTGTTGGGTTAAGGTAGAAACCCCGAAAGGAGTGAGGTATGCAAGGAAAATAAAAACACCCCCACCTTATCAGACCCATCCTATGACAGGACCAGAAGGATGGACTTGCGTGTGTGGACAGCAGAACCCCGACTGGCGTGAACAATGTTCTGCCTGCGGGAGGCCAAAACCCCATAAGAGCACAGGGCTATACCCAGTCCTACAGGGTCAGACTCAGTATCAGGTCCCTGGGTATAATAATAATACGGTAATAAAACCGGAGGACAGTTTGTTAATTACAATGGAAGAGGGGGACTATCAAACCATGGATGCGACTGGTATCACAGCAGCTGCAACCTCTACCCCCGCAAGACCGACTATACAGACAACTGCTGTGTCTCATTACAGACCATAGAGTCCAAAGGACCAAATGACGCTAGTTAAAGACGCCCCAGACCCATTTGACTTACCAATGGCCTTTTATAGATGGATGGTAGGATTAAATAACACCTACACCTGCACATGGATGGACTTAGAGTCCCTCCTGAGGGGGAAAATTGGGGATGCACGAATGGAGTCAGTATTAGAGGATATAAACAGAGCTGGAAGATCATACAGTGCAGAACATAGACTGGGAACACAGTACGTAAGGACTATAGAGTCAGGGATGCATTTCCTGAAAGGTCTGCACGCATGGTGTTGAGGGAAGGTGGGGGAATCCACTATCTCCCTTTTGGATGTGGTACAGGGTCCTAAGGAGATGGTAGACCAATTCTGGGGGAACTTGAAGCTGAGATATGCAGATCTGGGCTATGACAGGATGGGAGAAGCAGGAAAGAAACTTTTCCATGGAGCTTTTATGGCGGGGCTTAGGTCACAGCTCAGACAGAGGGTGCAGGCAGCTAAGCCCGACTGGAGGACATGTCTCATAGAAGACTTAGCGCGTGTGGCAAAAGGTGTTGAGTTAGACCAGAGGATAAAGCCAGTACAGATACAGTATGCATCTAATGACACCCAGACAGGTCAGAAAGCTACCACAGCCAGAAATCACCGCAGACAGATTGAATGTTATAATTGCGGTAAGATGGGCCACATTAGCCGACAATGCAGATCAGCCAGGAAAGAGAATCAGGCCAGGACGGACGTCCCGACCCAAGACCCACAATAGGAAATAGGCAACCCCGTAGACATCTACCCCCTTAGGACACCATCATGTGCAAAAACAGGTCCACAAGGGGTAATCTCAGTATCTCTCCCAGATGGTAAGAAAATCCCATTCCTGGTGGATACGGGGGCAGCCAAAACCGTTATTCGCCAGGAACATGTTAAACCATCTGACATATCCAATGAAACCATTTACACTCAAGGGTTTGAGGGACTGATACAGGAATGTAAAATGACAAAACCATTGCTCCTTCGACTGGCTGACCACACATGCCTAACTAAGTTGCTAGTTAGTGACAAAACACCTGTAAACTTACTCGGTTCTGATGTGCTGCAAGCAATTCAGGCCCACATTGTGTACGGATCCGACGGAACTGTGAAGTTAACGGCAGGAGTCTCTGAAAGCGCCCTATGCAAAGCTCTAGCCTGCATGTACTTCTCTGACTCCCCCGCCCTTTCAGAAGAAGATAAGGAGTTAGCGCAGATCCCAGACTCGCTATGGTCAAAGTCTAAAACTGATATTGGGCACATGCCAGTCTCTCCTGTAATGATCAACCGGAAATCAGGAGAGAAACCACCGCAATTTAAACAGTATCCACTAAGTGTCGATCAAGAGGAGGCAATAAGCAAAAATATTGCAGATCTAATTGCTTCTGGGGCTCTAAAGCCTACAAAATCTATAGCCAACACCCCCTTGTTTCCAGTGAAAAAGAAAGGCAGGAAAGGGGAGCCAGTTACTTACAGGATGGTTCATGATCTCAGAGCCATAAATGCTGTCACAGAATTACTGACACCAGTAGTTCCAAATCCGCACACGATCTTGGCACAGATCCCTTCAACAGCTGCTTACTTAAGTTGCATTGACTTGGCAAATGCTTTCTTCTCTGTTCCTCTGCACCCGGACTGTCAGTACTTGTTAGCATTTACGTTCAGGGGTCGACAGTATACCTGGTTGGTTTTACCGCAGGGAGCCCAAAACTCTCCAACCTTGTATACTGCTGCTTTGCAATTCATTTTGCAGGACTGGGACAACAAACATACTGAGGTTGTTTTACTTCAGTATGTTGATGACCTACTCCTTTGTGCCCCGAACAGAGATGTATGCTGCGAAGCTACAATCTCATTGCTTCTGCATCTTGCTGCCAAAGGGTGTAAAGCGTCCAGAGAAAAGCTAGTTTTGTCAGCCAAAAGTTGTGTTTCTCGGACATTGCATATCACAGGGTGCACGCCATCTGACAGAGGACAGGAAAAAGGCGATTGAGGTGTTAAAACCACCTACAGGGGTTCAACATCTACGTACCTTCCTGGGGCTGGCATCATATTGTAGGCCTTGGATTCGCTCAGCATCCATTCTCATGCAGCCACTCTGATTGTCTGCCCTCTCAACCTTTCAAACTTGATCAGGAAGCACTAGACAGTTTCTAATCACTCAAACTAGCAATCGTCTCTGCCCCAGCTCTAGGCACCCCAGACTATGCTAAACTTTTCCTCCTGTACTGCACAGAAATGCAAGGACATGCTACAGGGGTCCTAGCCCAAAAACATGGTCAGCAGAACAGGCCTGTGGCATACTACAAAAAAAATGTGAAACAACTGAAAATGTGTCTTATATTCTAGGTTCTTCAAAGAAGCCACCTTTTGCTTTGATTACTGCTTTGGACACTCTAAGCATTCTCTTGATGAGCTTCAAGAGGTAATCACCAGAAATGGTCTTCCAACAGTCTTGAAGGAGGTCCGAGAGATGCTTAGCACTTGTTGGCCCTTTTGTCTTCACTCTGCGGTCCAGCTCACCCCAAACCATCTCTATAGGGTTCAGGTCTGGTGACTGTGGAGGCCAGGTCATCTGGCGTAGCACCCCATCACTCTCCTTCTTGGTCAAATAGCCCTTACACAGCCTGGAGGTGTGTTTGGGGTCATTGTCCTGTTGAAAAATAAATGATGGTCCAACTATACGCAAACCGGATGGAATAGCATGCCGCTGCAAGATGCTGTGGTAGCCATGCTGGTTCAGTATGCCTTCAATTTTGAATAAATCACCAACAGTGTCACCAGCAAAGCACCCCCACACCATCACACCTCCTCCTCCATGCTTCACGGTGGGAACCAGGCATGTAGAGTCCTTCCGTTCACCTTTTCTGCGTCGCACAAATACACGGTGGTTGGAACCAAAGATCTCAAATTTGGACTCATCAGACCAAAGCACAGATTTCCACTGGTCTAATGTCCATTCCTTGTGTTCTTTAGCCCAAACAAGTCTCTTCTGCTTGTTGCCTGTCCTTAGCAGTGGTTTCCTAGCAGCTATTATACCATGAAGGCCTGCTGCACAAAGTCTCCTCTTAACAGTTGTTGTAGAGATGTGTCTGCTGCTAGAACTCTGTGCATTGACCTGGTCTCTGAGCTGCTGTTAACCTGTGATTTCTGAGGCTGGTGACTCGGATGAACTTATCCTCTGCAGCAGAGGTGACTCTTGGTCTTCCTTTCCTGGGGCGGTCCTCATGTGAGCCAGTTTCTTTGTAGCGCTTGATGGTTTTTGCCACTGCACTTGGGGACACTTTCAAAGTTTTCCCAATTATTCGGACTGACTGACCTTCATTTCTTAAAGTAATGATGGCCACTCGTTTTTCTTTACTTAGCTGCTTTTTTCTTGCCATAATACAAATTCTAACAGTCTATTCAGTAGGCCTATCACATGTGTATCCACCAGACTTCTGCACAACACAACTGATGGTCCCAGCCCCATTTATAAGGCAAGAAATCCCACTTATTAAACCTGACAGGGCACACCTGTGAAGTGAAAACCATTTCCGGTGACTACCTCTTGAAGCTCATCAAGAGAATGCCAAGAGTGTGCAAAGCTGTAATCAAGCAAAAGGTGGCTACTTTGAAGAACCTAGAATATAAGACATATTTTCAGTTGTTTCACACTTTTTTGTTAATTATATAATTCCACGTGTTAATTCATAGTTTTCATGACTTCAGAGTGAATCTACAATTTTCATAGTAATGAAAATAAAGAAAACTCTTTGAATGAGGTGTGTCCGAACTTTTGGTCTGTACTGTGTGTGTATATATATATATATATATATATATATATATATATATATATATATATATATAACATATAACACTACGACTTATCTCAGCTAAGACAAAGCCTAGATCCTCAGGCTACATTCACACAATGGGCGTAGCCAGGATTAAACCTGGGGGGGGCAGAACCTCATACTGTTCTGCAGAATGTCATACTGCACACATCAGCTGCTGCAGAACCTTATACTGCACACCCCTACACTTGAAAATAAAGCATGCACCTTAAGAAGATGTGGTGGTGATGAATGCAGTCTATTTATTCCAACTATCACTTGATGTTGATGTGTTACTGAAGACGAGCAATGCCTGTCCTGGGCGTCCTTTTGGGCAGCTATGAGGTGTAGCTGACTGGTGCTAAAAAAAGGAGTGTTAGTCTGTGTACTACCCGGTTTTCATTCTTTTTGGTGCAGATACGACATGGATAGACAGATATGGATAAATGGATAGATAGAGCAGATTTCTAATCTGCTTTTGCTATTGAAAACATTATCTATGAGCTCAAAAACCTTTCAGGTGATGCAGTTTTTTAAAAAGCTGATCTGCTTTTGCAGCTGAAAAACGTATCCTTGAAAAACACAGGAAAAACGCTGTGTGTGAATGTAGCCTTAGATCAGGACTAGAACAGCCATTTATAGGACATTTCATAACTTTCCCAAATTCCTATGAAAAAATATTCAGCACATCCTGCATTGAATTACTGTACCCAATTTATTATATATTTTAGGAGTCGGAGTCGGTCCATTTTATACTGACTCCAACTCCACCAAAATGAGCACCGACTGACTCCACGACTCCGACTCCACAGCCCTGGTCTTCCCCCCACCGAACATATGGCGTCATTGGTGTCTGCGGAACCGACATCTTTTTGTTTGGCTTTTTCCATTCCCTTTTAATCAAATTCAACAGGTTATCATGAAAGGGTAAAACCCTACGTTTTTTCCCCTCCAGGCTACGAAACATGGAATCTTGAATTGATCACTGCTCTCTAGGTGTTTCAACCCCCATAGTAAACCTGACAAGCTTAAGTAACCAAGTAACTTTCCGATACCCTCGGATAAAAAACAAGGGTGGCCATATTCTTCATCCGAGGAGTCCAAATCTGAGTCATCAGAGGGGGCTAATTCTCCAGGTTCTTCCTCCAAATCTACATCAGGGCTTTGGATATCTGTAGGAGGAGGAGGGGGGGATCCCGGAACTGAGTGCAGTATGCTGCTTCATCTGTTCCTTTACTGTGGTTTTTACTTCATCCCTAATAATAGATTTTATGCTTTGGAGTAAGGACGGCAACTCCTCGGCCACAGTTTTCTCAATACATGAGCGACAGATTCATTTCTCATATGTTCTAGGGAGGGTTTTCCTACACAGTGCACATACCCTGTTTTTCTGTTTTGATGTGGCCTTCTTCCCCTAAACAAAATATGACACAGAAAATATTATTTCCAACGTATTTGCCTTACAAAGACGCTCACCCACCAGAGCCCTGGGTAGCACAGTAGCCTGTGGGTTCGCTTCCTCCACAGATATGAGTGGTCCGCTGTGGGGTCCGCCATGCTCGTTTGAGAAGCTGCTGCCGCCGCATCAACTGCACACTGCTCCTTTATCTGATGGGAGCAGTGTGCATGCCTCTGAATCAACTCCCTCCCGGAAGTGTTCAGCACACCATCTCCCCCGGCGTGTGACGTCACTTTCTGCGCGACTCAGAAGCCGTCCCATTCACTCAGCGCCAGCGTCGTGATGGACGCGCCCACCCCCGGCCCAGCCTCCGGACAGGAGCGGCCGCAGGGGAGTCGAGTGGTGGGATGAGGCGCGACCCATGGCAGCTCCCTGGAAGCTGGGATGACGGGCGCGCCACCGCGCCCAGCTGCCCCCACACCGCAGACCTTGGTCTCCGGACCAGAAATCATCGGACGGGGATCGCTCCAGATGTATGCAGTTCGCCACAGGTATCTGTCTGCAGGAACAGAAAACCCAAACTGAGGAGAGAGGTGCCGCCCCTTTCTTTTATCTCTGCTGCAGGTTTCCTGTTCCTGGGGGTGGATGCCATCTCTCATGTACGGTGCTGTCATGGGAAAGGGAAAAAAAAAGTATTTAGTCAGCCATCAATTGTGCAAGTTCTCCCACTTAAACAGATGAGAGAGGCCTGTAATTAACATCATAGGTAGACCACAATTATGAGAGTCAAAATGAGAAAACAAGTCCAGAAAATCACCTTGTCTGATTTGGCAAGATTTATTTTTCAAATTATGTTGGAAATAACTGGTCATCTAAAACATGCAAGACTTCTGGCTCTCACAGATCTGTAACTTCTTCTTTAAGAGGCTCCTCTGTCCTCCACTCATTACCTGTAGTAATGGCACCTGTTTGAGCGTATTATCAGTATAAAAGACACCTGTCCACAACCTCAAACAGTCACACTCCAAACTCCACTATGGTGAAGACAAAAGAGCTGTCGAAGGACACCAGAAACAAAATTGTAGCCCTGCACCATGCTGGGAAGACTGAATCTGGAATATTGTGTCCAGTTTTGGGCACCACATTTTAAAAAAGACATCAACAAACTGGAGCAAGTTCAGAAAGGAGCGACCAGAATGGTGACCGGTCTGCAAACCCTGTCTTATGAGGAAAGGTTGCAGGATTTGGGAATGTTTAGTTTGCAAAAGAGAAGACTGAGAGGAGACTTAACAGCTGTCTACAAAAATGTAAAGGGCTGTCACATTGTAGAAGGATCAACTTTATTCTCATTTGCACAAGGAAAGACTAGAAGCAATGGGATGAAACTGAATGGGAGGAGACACAGATTAGATATTAGAAAAAACTTTTTGACAGTTAGAGTGATAAATGAGTGGAACAAGCTGCCACGAGAAGTGGTGAGTTCTCCTTCAATGGAAGTCTTCAAACAGAGGCTGGACAGACATCTGACTGGGATGATTTAGCGAATCCTGCTTTGAGCAGGGGGTTGGACCAGATGGCCCAGAAGGTCCCTTCCAACTCTACGATTCTATGATGAAATCAACTGTGGGAGCAATAATAAAAAAATGTCGGCAGAGCCCCTGCAGCAACAGAGACACCCGCAGCACTGGAGACACCCGCAGCACTGGAGACACCCGCAGCACTGGAGACACCCGCAGTGGCGCGTCGCACATCCAAATATCCCCTCATCTCAGCAGCAACCCTGGGACCCCGCTTCACCGAATTCACCACCCCCGGTAAGCAATAAGACGCATAGATTATAAGAAGCACCACCATATTATTAAAAAAAGTTTTTTTTTACTATTTTCCTTCTCAAAATTTGGGGTGCGTCTTATAAACCGCAAAATACGGTGCTTATTTTCCACCATAATTTGCAAAATAAATCTTGCCAAATCAAACATGGTGATTTTCTGGATATATTTTTGACTCTCATAGTTGTGGTCTACCTATGATGTCAATTACAGGCCTCTCTCATCTTTTTAAGGCCACTTTCACACGTCCTGATCTTTCCGGTAGTGGAAAAAACAACCCGGCAAAACTCACAGGTGCAGGCTGCTGTTTTAAGGCTGGGGGGCCCATATCTATGGCCCCCTTACCATCCTGAGAACAGCAGCCCGCACCTGCGAGTTTTGCCGGGTTGGTTCAAAAACATAGGGGGAACCCACGTTGCATTTTTCATTCATTGATTCTCCTCTGCTCGTGCCGATTGCCGGCAGAGCAGGGGAGAATGAGAGCCATGTTCAGCACCTGCAGCAGGGGAACAGCGCTTACAGTAGTCCGTGCACCCGGAGGACGTCAATGTGTGTTCACCGTGTGCGGGACATTTTGCCATCCGTGGTGACAGGAAAAAAAAAAAAAAAAAAAAAAAAAAAAAAAAAATCGACATGTCAACGTGTTTTGCCCACAGACACACGGTCCATGGAAACACACTGACATGTGCACAGATCCATTCATTTGAATGGGTCTACGTGAGTACGTGTCTCCGGTACGTGTGAAAACTGTCACCACATGCACCGGAGACACGGACGTGTGAAAGGGGCCTAAGTGGGAGAACTTGCACAATTGGTGGCTGACTAAAAACTTTTTTCCCCCACTGTATAAGTGTAATGTAAGATATGATTTTGCAGAACTTTCTAGAATCTCCCATTGCTACACACTGAGGAGACCAGCCTGTCATGTAGCTGCAACCCCCTCTTCCCCCACAACACACACACCAGCGTCTTCCTGCTTGCAGCTCAGTGAAATCTGAGATCACAATGAGGATTCGCTCCCCCCCCTTGCACAGCCAGGAAAGGAAGTTCCTTTGTTCTCTAGACATGTATTGGGATCAATATGAGTAGTATTAAAACAAGTCATATTGCAAAAATCATACACCACAGAGATATAATAATTACATTCCTGTGATGGGCACGAAACCAGCTTTTCTTCCCCTAGTTTTCATGGTTCTAGCACCCCCAGAAACTGAGATATGGATTCCTTCTAAACGGTGTGTCCGAACTACTGCATATTTGGTTTTGAATTATTGTAATCAACAAACTACAAAGAATGATACCATGTGCGTGTTTGTGCAAACTTCCTCCTACGAGATAGTTATATTAAGTTTTGTAGTTTGATTCTAAATCCAAGAGTAGGGGGCTGACCCTCTTCAATCTGCCCCTTCCGTGATGTCACACAGCAGAGGCTATAAGGCATTCCCTTGGAAAAACCCATCAGTTTTGAGCTGGGATTTGATGCTGACACGACGTGCGGATGTCTTGGGATGTGTGGATGGCTGCCCATCCCCCGAGCCACATGGGATGCCTAATACCAACTAAGCACATGTAAGTGTACTTTCTCTTTTCATCCACGTTATTTTCATATTTGCATTGTACATGTTTACTGTCTCCATTTATAGCAACTTTATCTATGTAATCACTGCTCACATTTTGGGAATAAATGATAAAATCTGTTAGCTCTGTCTCCATGCTCTAAGAAACGAACTATGTGCCTTTTTTTTTTTTTTTTAGATAATTACGTTACTGTTTGGGTTGGCATCGAACCCCTCCATTAAGTCTATAACTTAAGTGGAGAAACCAGGAGCTGGTGGCAGTGTGGTGTGTAAGGTTGGTTGGGCTAGTTGGCAGTCCGGAAGGGGCTTAAATGCTGAATAAGGGGGGCTGCGGCCATAGCATTGATAATTCCCTTAATGCAGTAGTCTAATTTCCCGTGCACAACAAGCAGGCCATCCGGCGACTAATTATCCTAGGTGCAGTTCCCTGACTGACCTGAGAGTAAGGGGGGCGCCGGAGAGCTGCGAGTTCCAAGGTGGAACTGAGAAAGAGGGATATACATAAATCCCCGCAGTTCTTGGAAGCAGGGCTGTGGAGTCGGTAAGCCACAGTTGCGACTCCGACTACTGGATTTTATCAGGCTCTGACTCCGGCTCCGACTCCGGCTCCTTCATAAATGGCCAATTCATAACAACAAATTTACTGTTGTAAAATATTAAACATCGTGCTTATTCAGTTTCTCACCATCATATAAGTAATCAGACCACTTAGAGCAAAAACTACATTTATTAGAATACAATTAGAATATAGCAAATAACTTTTATAAACTTTTCTAAACTGTAAGTAAATATGCAATAAACACTTTTATGCAGTTAAGAAGAAATCTATAAATTTGTCATCAGAAAAAGTATTGCCTCTGTCAGATCCTCCTTCATGGATGCCCTCAAATCTGATCTAATTATTTTGAGAGCAGAGAACAACCTCCCTACACTAACTTGTGTTGGTGGCAAAGCAGTAACCACTCGGGCAACATCTCTGACAATGTCAGGATACAGAGGAATCGCTTGTTGCACTGTTATTTTTGATGAACGGTCAAATTTCTCAATTTCTTTTAGTGCACATGAAAAATTCTGCTGAAATGTACTGGCTGTGTTCCTTGATGGGGATGACTCTTCTATGCGGGAACGCTTTGCACGGTCCTTGTGATCCAAATATTTTTCGAAATTAAATTCTTCATCAGTTGATGATGAGGGTGAAGATGTGGCAGGACGACCAAATTCTTCTTGTTCCTCCTGACTGTTCTGCAACCCTTTCATCCTTACTGCTATTTCAAACAGAGCTTCTTTTCCTTTACTTAGCTGTTGATCATCTAGAAGAATCCGATGCATTGGGTCTACATAAACAGCTGCCAAAAGAATGTTATTTTGTAATAGTAGCTCCTCTCTCTGTTTCACTGATGTAGCAATGCCACTTGCAATTAACCCTCCTCTTTGGGACAGGCAAAACATCAGGTTCTTCCACTCCTTTAAGAAGATACCTGGAGTTAAGTCCTCTGCTTGTAATTTTTTAGTCACTGTAAATGGATGCTCTAGCAATTTTTCCAGCTCAGTCACCTGATTCCACTGACTTTCATTTAGCGTCAGTTGAGAGTTAGCCATGTCTACAAGAAAGGTTTTCAGTTCAACCAAGCGCTGAATCATTAAGTAAGTACTGCCCCATCGTGTGGCTTGATCAATAATTGCCCCTTTTCCAGCACGTCTCTTCAAAATTGAGTCAACTTTAGGGGTTCTGGCAACAGTAGCCAATTTTCTCACCTTGCCAATCAGTGCAGCAGCATGTCCTTCTTGCAGACTGTCTCTTATAGCCAGCTGTAGCGTATGCACAACACAGCGCATGTGATGAATGAAAGAACATATTGACACAGTTTCAACAAGATCATCTAAACTATCATGTTGCTGTTCATCTGAAGCAACTTCAGTTTGCTCCTCAGTTACAATACTGTGTTCCTCTATTTCAAACATTTCTGTGTCTGTGGACCCAGAATGTTCTTCAAGCTGCTGGTCACCATCATTACTCTCATTCATTAGCTTAATAGTACTTATATTTGAAGCATTGTCAGTTACGACAGAAAGAACTTGCTCTTTTTTAAGTTCATAGTCTTGCAGAACCTTTTCCACCAAGACCTGGAGAAACTCACTGGTGTGATGAGCTTTGGTGTCTTTTACTGCCAATGTCTTGGTAACTATTTCATTTTTGTCACAAACAAATCGGACATTGATGGCAAAATAGTTCACTCTGTGACGTGTGCAGGCATCCATTTTAAGAAACAGAAAGCGTCCCTTGAGAGTTTTTTAAGTTCTTCCTTTTGTTTAAAAGCTTCTTCGATTACTAATTTTCTAATTCTCTCTTTCCAGAGAAACACCAAGCTTGCGGGCCATTTCCCCATTCAGACACATAAAAGCTGGTCGTGAAAATAATGAAATAGGCACACTATCCTTTACAACAAGCTCTATGATCTGTTTTTTAAATGTATCTACTGTCATTGTCACAGTAACTTTGTCACTGACAAAATATCTTGCAACTGATGGCTGCAAAGTTCTCTGCTCCTTTGTTTGGCTGGAAGAGCTGGGCACTGGTTCATTGGTTTGGATGCAGTCTTTCTCATCCACTGCTTTCAGTACTTCTGGATGAAAGCGCTGTAAATGTCTCTTTAGATTAGAAGCTCTGGTAGGAGCATTTTTATCTTTGCCTGAATATGCACTCATCTTGGCTTCACAGCATTTGTTTTCGTCTGGATCATTTGTCATACACTGACAGACATAATGTTTTCTATCTTGAGTGATGGTGAAATGTTCAAATACAGCTGATTTAATGTGATGCTTCTTTGACATTCTCAGGTTTTTAATTCTGCATTCACAATCCAAATGACAATTGTTTTTCCTAAAAACAATTGTACAAAATTATTGCCAGGTCGTACAACTGATATAGTGGTCAGTAATACTGTTATTATTCCTCATGTACTCACAGTTAACTGATGCAAAGTTTGTTGAAAGGATAATACTTCTTACAGTCTTCCTCTTCTGAGTAGCAGGCAGCTGTGAGATGCTTGGAAGACGCACACCTAGTATGATCTAGTCTAGAGGAGGAGCTTTACTACTAAGAATTTGCAACATATTTTCACTTTCAGTTTCATACATTGTAAGTAGGGGGGGTTGGGGCAGCATGAGGTTAACCAAGTATAAGATTAGATAAGGGCAGTGGAGAACAGTGACACACAAGAAGTAAGAAATGTCTCTATCTCCAGCAGAACTGCTTATCACTGTTGTTCATAGTTTGATAGAACATATATATTTGAGTAACATTTATAAAATTCATATGAAAGTTCAATTATGAACTATTAATACATTTTTTTAAAGCTGGAGTCGGAGTCGGTACATTTCTACCGACTCCAACCAAAACTAACTCCGACTCCACGACTCCGACTCCACAGCCCTGCTTGGAAGGTTGTTAGCAGTGGTAGGGCATCCAAAATAACCCCCCTGCGGTAAATTGTTAGAGCGAGATTAGCTTGCTGTGTATTTTTGTCACATGGTACCAGTGGCATGATAACTATCCGTGTCAGTGGTGGGATCGTGACTTATTGGTGGCACAGGGTGCTGTGCTGTCAATCGTCACAATTTGGTGGCAGCGGCATGCTGTCGTCACAATAAGTGACTGTTGCTTGGTTTTTATGTATGGTAAATCCCTATCCTTCTCTATTTTGGTTTATTCACCTACCCTCACAAACCGGTGCCTTCCTGTTATATGTGAGTGAATAATTTTTATGCCTGGAGTTTTCTGTTAACCCTTGTTTGTGTAGCCTAGTTTGTCTGGTTGGTGTACTACTGAGCACAGTAGTGCCCCCTCTTCCCTGGGTGGAGGAAGAGAACTTAGGAGATAAGGCAAGGGCAGAGGCCCTGGCATCTTCGCTATCTTAAGTATTCAGCAGAGCACAGCGAGCTAGGGGGCCCCCTAGTGTTAGGGACAGGGAAGGAGCCCATGGTCCCGGGTCACCCGACAGCTGTGTCGTGACATTTCTCTAGTATAGACAATTGTTTTCTTAAAACCTGGTCTGATATAAGGAATCCTTCCCTAACTTAACCTCTTTACCCTCAAGGTGTCGGGAAAGGTCAGAGAGGTCAACAGGGCAGAGTAAGTACACCTGCGCAGGAGCCGCGGCAGCTGTAAGGAGGAGGAGGTCAGCGCTAGAAGATGGGAGGCGCCGGACCGGACAGCGACACCCACCGCACCGGACCGCTCCCCCCGGTGAGTATAATCTAACTCGTTTTTCTTATCTTTCAGGTTTCATCGGGGGCTTATCTACAGCATTACAGAATGCTGTAGATAAGCCCCTGATGGCGGTAGCCGCATCTCATAGGTCAAAAAATAGGTGACAGACTCCTTTTAACAAGTTCCCCCTGTATAGTTTTAGGCTGATCTCTCACCTTCCTCATGATCAAGGATACCCCACAAGGTGAGTTTTGTATGGTGCCCCAGATCGATGTCAATTGACAGTGATTTTGTATTTCTACTTGCTTACTATTGCACCAACAGTTATCTCCTTCTCACCCAGCGTCATACTTATGGTTTTTTAGCCAATTCCAGATTTATGAAGGTCTATGATTTTGTCCCTGACATCCTTAAAAAGCTCTTTGGTCTTCCCCATGTTAATGCAGGTAAAGAGTTGATTAGGAGCGTCTAACTGGTCTGTAGGAGACAGAACTCTTAATGGTTGGTAGGGAATCAAATACTTATTTCTCACTGCAAAATCCAAATACATTTATATAATTTATACAATGTGATTTTCTGGCTTTCATTTTTGATATTCTATATCTCAATGTTAAAATAAACCTACACTTAAAATTATAAAGGTAGCTCACTGTTCATGTCTTTGTCAGTGGGCAAACTTACAAAACAGCAAGGGATCAAATACTTAATTCACCCACGGGAGAATGGAGTCTGTCTACAATAATGTACTGCGCCTGCACTACTTCTCATGCTGTAGAAGTCCGATAATGTCTATCCCCTAGTTTACATGTCTGGAACAGAAGTGCTTTAAATTGAAAAACCAGATAAATCGACTGCCTTCGCGCCACTCGTAGCAGTGACTGCACATGCTCAGACAAGAGTCCACGCTGGAGCAAATCGCGGTCTCCTATCTGCGACTGTGCATTTCCAGAAGCATGCGTACCGCGCCGGAGTGCATAACGAAATTTGGATTGCATTCCACCAATATAGAAAAGTCATATCTCTGAGATCAGCGTCATCGGAGACTAAAAACTAGTATTGCACATCCTCCCATCATGCAATAGGCATGTAGATCTACTTTATCACTACATGAAATATGGGATGATGGCCCACAGTATGTTCTTAAATGGTCTAATGTGACGCCTATTGTATAATTAGAGATACACAAGGATCACCACACTTGTTAGTTACTAAATAGTATATGTGGGATATAACTGGTAAGAAATAATTCTGATATAGAAGCTCAGACAGGTCAATGAAGTACAACAATATGTGACCACCATTCGCAGTAAACTGAATAACAATGGGTGAAGGATAAAATCTAAAATGTAATCCAGAATGGGGCTATATTCACACAAAACAGGCATAGGAAATCTGCTCATTGAGTCCCTTAGGGACTAATCAATCCAGGGTAAAAATCCTCTCACTTTCCTATTTGAGGACATCGATTGTGATCACCTCCTCTCACATTGGGTTTCACCACCTCAATGATACAAAAGGAGACGTCTCCGGTGACACCTCGATGTACACGGTTCATGTGTCTGGCAAATGGGGTGTCCTGACCGTGGCGTATATCGCCCAAATGCTCCCTCATTCGCATCCTAAACTTCCTCTTCTTCTTGTCTACATAATCTAGGGGGCAGGTGCTTGTGGCCACATATGAAAGTCCTGAAATTTACAGAATAATCCCTCTGGAAAAGGTTTTACGCGTGGAGGAACTAGAGAAAGATTTACATGGTCTCATCCAATTACATGTGCAACATTCTCCACATCTAAAGAAACCGCAGGTTCTTCTATCTAGCCAAGTCCCCTTGGAACCAAGTTTTTTATAGAAACTATGCACTAAATGGTCCCTAATTTACCAACCCTTTTTGAAAGTTTTTGTAGGAGCAGATCCTACAGCACCCATCAGGTCCGGGTCCACCACAAGCATATGCCAGTGTTTTCTTGGTTAGGTATGGAGGAGTGTCTGTCTCTCCCATTTTCATTCAATCGATCATGCGAAATCCAAACTGTACTGTGGTTACCCATTTTCCCTGCATCTGGTATTCATGTCAATTGCCTGTATATTAGAATCTGTGACATTAGAACAGGTCCTTCTCAACCATTTAAACTAGCCCTTGGGTATTCCATTTTTTATAGGGATGGTGGTGGTCCCATCCCGTTCTTTTTTAATTAATAAGTCCACGAAAGGCAACCTGCTAAAATTAAACTGGATGTAATTCTCGGACCCAATCTATTGACATTCAGCTCCCTGTCAAGATCCCTGTCCATGACCAAATGATAAAAATGATGTGTGTGGGGGATGGCGGTACTGTGGGAACATTATACTGTGTGTGGGGGGCATGGTGGTACTGGGGGAACATTATACTGTGTGTGGGGGGGATGGCGGTACTGGGGGAACACTATACTGTGTGTAGGGGGGATGGCGGTACTGGGGGAACACTATACTGTGTGTGGGGGGGATGGCGGTACTGGGGGAATATTATACTGTGTGTGGGGGGATGGCGGTACTGGGGGAATATTATACTGTGTGTGGGGGGATGGTGATACTGTAGGAACATTATACTGTGTGGGGGGATGACGGTACTGTGGGAACATTATACTGTGTGTGGGGGGGGGATGGTGGTACTGGGGGAACATTATACTGTGTGTGGGGGGGATGGCGGTACTGGGGGAACACTATACTGTGTGTGGGGGGGATGGCGGTACTGGGGGAATATTATACTGTGTGTGGGGGGATGGTGATACTGTAGGAACATTATACTGTGTGGGGGGATGACGGTACTGTGGGAACAATGTACTGTGTGGGGGGTGGTGGTACTGTGGGAACAATGTACTGTGTGGGTGATGGCGGTACTGGGGGCATCATACATCTACTGCATAATGTAGATAATAAGGGCATTACACTGTCTGGGCCCCTGTACTATGAGAACAATCCATTCCTCCCTTCCTGTCTTCCATAGTTGGGCCGTATGTATCTATTACAGGATACAGCACAGAAACGTTATGATTCTTATAAAGTGACAACAAAAACCTGAAAAAAATCTCCGTGCTGAAGGGGTTAATGTCCCCCGCGCCCAGTAATGGGGAATCTCCAGCACCTACCTCCACCCGCAGAGCCGCACTCCACATATATGGCTGCTCTGTGCGCACAGGACCTGTGATGAGGTCACAGGAGGGGAGGAGTCAGGGGTCACATGATCAGGGGCCTCAGTCAGTGTAGGCAGGACTCACAGATCCAAAAATGGATGTGACATGCACAAGTACTAATCTAGCCTTTAGGACCTTCCTGCTCTGGGCATGTGACCAGCAAGGTTCTTGTCTGTGTTTCTGCACACCGTCATTTCTGTGTTGAGCTTAGACTGTATGGGCTCCTTCCAGGTCCTAACTGCAGCCCATACAGTCTAGCCGGCTCACTACTGTAGATGCTAGACTGTATGGCTCCTGTCAGGTATATATTATTGTAGATTCAGACTGTACGGGCTCCTGTCAGGTATATATTATTGTAGATATAGACTGTACGGGCTCCTGTCAGGTGTATATTATTGTAGATACAGACTGTACGGGCTCCTGTCAGGTATATATTGTAGCTATAGACTGTACGGGCTCCTGTCAGGTATATATTATTGTAGATACAGACTGTATGGGCTCCTGTCAGGTGTATATTATTGTAGATATAGACTGTATGGGCTCCTGTCAGGTATATATTATTGTAGATATAGACTGTTTGGGCTCCTGTCAGGTATATATTATTGTAGATATAGACTGTACGGGCTCCTGTCAGGTATATATTATTGTAGATATAGACTGTACGGGCTCCTGTTAGGTATATATTATTGTAGATAGATCCCGCCCACCATTCCAGGAGTAAGCAGCACTGAACATGAGCTCCTGAATTTTCATCACTTTATACCTTGTAATGAGGAAACTTTAGGACACAACCTGGAAAAATTCATCCCCGTGGAATACAGAAGTGAGCAGGACGGAGCCGGACTAAAGATTTTATGAAAAAGGAGGAAAAAATAAGTTCCAAAGGACAAAACAAGAATCCCCTGGAGGACAGACAGCAACCACCAGGCAGCACCAGGTCTGACATCCAGAGGACAGCACCCTCAGGTAGGACCATCCTCAGCCTCACCACACTCAGAATCTTGCTAGAACTTAAAACTATCAGAAATAAGAATTAGAATTAGAATTATAAAAATGGAAAATGTTAATTTGGAACAAGGGAAACTGAACAAAGTAAATGTTGATAGAGAGCCGGAGACACAAGGCAGCAGGGGGTCTAAGATCGTGGAGATAACACACTCTGAAAGGCAGAAGAACAGTCATGCAAAGAAAGCCATAAAAACTGCCACAATTAGAGAAAACCCAGAGACCCTGTATGCAGACTTCACATCTAGTGAGGAAGAGAAAAGGAAAACCAATGTGTTATTCTTCACAGAGCATCTCCGAGCCTGGCACACCGCCCTGTGCAAGCAATATCAACACACAACCAAGTCTGATACCAATAATAGCCGGCAGATCAGAGTCAGAAACCATGAAGACACATGGGAAGAGACACAGATTAGATATTAGAAAAAACTTTTTGACAGTTAGAGTGATCAATGAGTGGAACAGGCTGCCACGAGAAGTGGTGAGTTCTCCTTCAATGGAAGTCTTCAAACAGAGGCTGGACAGACATCTGACTGGGATGATTTAGCGAATCCTGCTTTGAGCAGGGGGTTGGACCAGATGGTCCAGGAGGTCCCTTCCAACTCTACGATTCTATGATTCTAAGACGACGAATGCAGCTCACTCACCATCACTCTGTACAACAGTGGCACCGTCCTGGTGCAAGGGACTGAGGACAATCTGGGGCAATTTGAAGACAGGTTCCCTCATATTAAACTCCAGGCCCAATCCCACAAAGAACAACAAACCCCAGCCACCTCTGATATCCACACCATTACAGCCACCTCTGATGTCCACAGGCCTACAGAGACCTCCAGAGACACCACTGCCCCCAATGCTTCACACCCCTCACCCCAGACCCTCAGAGACTGTTTATCTCAATTAGAAAGAGAATTTGTACAATTTAAGGAAGAACATCTGAGAAACACTGGTGACAGAAATGCGAATGACCACATAGTTACTGAGATAAGCAAACTGAAATGTGAATACAGGTCATCCCTACAGCAAATACGAGCCGCAATGTGTGAACTGCAGGAAGAAAATGCCAGGCTGAGACAGGAGATAGAAAAGCTGAAAGCACCAACACCTGGACATCTGAGCCAGGAGGGGGCCATGGAAACGAGGAGTGGAGAGGACATGACCTCCACTGGCCAGGAGGCTGAGAGGCCAAACAACCCCAATATGGAGGAACCGGAGTCTAATCAAAGTGAGCCAGAAACAAGACCCATAGAGAAGAGAACCTGCTACCAGCATAATCTCCAGCACAGACCCTCATCAGCAGCCACATCCCCCACCAACAACATCACAAAGTCCTGACACCGTCCTCATAATGGACTCAAATGGGAAATACCTGAATACAAGGCGGCTATTCCCAGGAAAAAGGGTCAAAAAAATCCGCTGTGCAACTATTGAGCAGGTGACAGCGGTCATCATTAATCCACGGTTTTCCAACCCAAACCATATCATTATACACACCGGCACAAACAATCTGCCAGACCAGCACCAGCAGATCTCAGGAGAACTGGCCCAACTAGCAAAGACGGCACAACTAAGATTCCCAGACAGCAAAATCATCCTGTCATCTCTGCTCCCAAGAAAGGACATATCCAACCACACCATCCAGAACATCAATATGGACCTAACAGAAAGAATGAAATCTGTGCCAGGAGTGATTCTGGCCCAACACCCCTCCATAAATCACCATCACCTCTATGACAGTAAGCACCTGAACAAATCAGGGGTCAGCCTTCTGGCCAAAGAGCTGAAGGACATTGTACTAAACAGAGACCACCCTAGGCCTGGAGCCAACACCAACCAGAATCCCATGAAAAGACCCCCGACAATAAGAAGGAAAGAAACAACAATTATATCAAAGGAAGCTGAAAACATACACCCTCACCCAAAATTGGACCATCAGAGGAGGAGACCACCATGGAGGAGTTCACCGACCTCACACAGAGACATGCGAAACAGAGGCATACAGAGCAGAGATATACAGAGCAGAGATATGGAGGAGATAAAGACTCTACTCAACACAGTGTGCAGGAAACTAATGTGACTGGACGGAAACAACACCATTAATAAACCAGTCAGAGATCCGGTGTGTCCTACACAGCCATACTCATTACAAGGTATATACACCCAAGATATATATAAAAAAAAAAAAAAAATGACCTCACTTACAATCAGCAGCTGGAATATTCAGGGTCTCAACACCTCGGCCTTTGGATGTAAAACAAATGACCCTGACTTTATACAAAGACTGAGAAATATAGACATTCAGATCCTCCTGGAAACATGGACCAGAGCCGAAGACGAATCTCTGGTGCCCATCGGATACAGGGAAATCTCTGTCCCTGCCCTGAAAAATAAAAACATCAAACAGGGCTGGAGCTCAGGAGGAATACTGATCTGGCATAAAGAGGAGCTCCACCAGTACATCAAACCAGTGAAGAGAGGAGGCAGCCACATATGGATCAGGATCAGCAGCTCCATCCTCACCTCTCAGTCTGATGTCTATCTCTGCGCCACCTATATACCACCGCCAGAGTCACCCTACTTCAATCCAGACTGCTTCGAGATCTTACAAAGAGAAGCCGCCCACTATCAGGGCCTGGGCAAAGTTCTCATCTTTGGAGACCTCAATGCAAGAACAGGGAGAGAAAACGACTTCCTGACCACGGATGGGAACATCAACATATTTGGAGCAGAGAATAACGCCCAAGACTCAGTAGTCACAGAGAGAAACAGCTATGACAGTACAGTCAACAAAAGTGGTAAAAAGCTCCTGAACGTATGCAGAAGTTTAGGACTTCATATTCTTAACGGACGAACCAAAGGAGACTCCTTAGGGAGGTGCACACTAAACTCCCATGTAGGGAGGAGTGTAGTAGATTATGCCATTACAGATATGAACCTGGCAAATATCAGCGCCTTCATAGTCTCCCCACAAACGCACCTGTCAGACCACAACCAACTTCTTCTGTACCTGAAATCTACAGAGAAACCATCCACTCAAAAGCCACAGCAGAGCGGCCTCTTCACCCGGCCTCCATCCTATAAATGGCACAAAACGTCGGCATTAAAGTATAAAGAGGTTCCCAGCAGACCTGAAATACAGCGGATGCTCCACCACTTCTACAACTACGAGTACCAGCCTAACCCAAAGGGAGTGAGTCAAGCTGCAAAAGACCTCAACAATATATTCTATGCAATGGCCAGACTGTCCGACCTTAAAAAAGTCAACTACAAGAGACCAAAAGAAAAACAGATCAATGGATAGTTTGACAGAGAATGTAAAGCCGTACGGAAGACCCTGAGAACAGCCTCAAACAAGAAACACAGAGACCCCAACCACCCGGGTCTGAGGGAAGCCTATGAAACCATACAAAGGCAGTACAAAACCATCCTCAGGAGGAAGAAGCAGAGTTACATCTCCACCAAACTTAACCAACTCCAAGACGCCCTCCAAGACAACTCCTTCTGGGAACTATGGAACCACATGGGCACAAAAGACAAGAAAAACAACATCCATATCCAAAATGGCAACATCTGGCTCCAGTACTTCAGAGACCTCTATAAAGACATTCCAAAGGAAGAACTAAGCCAAGAACAGGAAAACATAATGGCAAAACTAAAAGCAATGGAGGAAAAAGTAAAAAATTTCCAAAACCCCGTGGATGCACCTATTACATTACAGGAAGTAGCAGAGAGAATCTCTTCCATAAGATGTAGAAAAGCCGGTGGCCTGGATGGAATCCTACCAGAAATGCTGAAGTACAGCCCACCAGAAATACAGGCCGCAATGGTTAAACTCTTCAATATTGTGCTAAGTGCCGGCTACTTCCCTCCTACCTGGAATCAAGGCCTCATCACACCCATCCACAAGAATGGGGACAGGTATGACCCAGCCAACTACAGAGGAATATGTGTCAGCAGCAACCTGGGAAAACTGTTCAACAGCATCCTGAACAAGAGGATCCTCAGTTTCCTCACCGAGCACAACGTCCTCAGCAAGAGCCAAGCAGGGTTCATGCCAAACCACCGCACTACTGACCACATCTACACCCTGCACAGCCTCATTCAGAGCCACGTCCACAATACAAAGAACGGGAAGATATACGCCTGTTTCGTGGACTTTAAAAAGGCCTTTGATTCGGTGTGGCACCCAGGCTTATTCCTGAAACTGCTGGAGAGCGGAATAGGAGGAAAGACCTATGATGTTATCAAAAGCTCCTACACCGAGAACCTCTGCAGTGTGAGTGTGAACGGCAGAAGAACGGCTTATTTCCAGCAGAGCCGGGGAGTCAGACAAGGCTGCAGCCTAAGCCCAACGCTCTTCAACATTTACATCAATGAGCTGGCTACCGCTCTGGAATCTTCCACAGCACCAGGTCTCACCCTCCACGACGTGCAGGTGAAATTCCTGCTGTATGCAGATGACTTGCTGCTTCTGTCACCAACCGAGAAAGGCCTCCAAGACAACCTGAAAATCTTAGAGAAATTCAGCTCCACCTGGGCTCTACCGGTCAACCTAAAGAAAACCAACATCATGGTGTTCCAGAAGAGAAAGGGAAAATCAGACCAGCACCCTTCATTTATCCTCAACAACTGCGCCCTTACAGGAACGGACAAATATACCTATCTGGGCCTAGAGATTCACCGATCAGGGAGCTTCAAACAAGCCATAGAGACCCTGAAAGACAAGGCATGCAAAACCTTCTATGCCATCTGAAGGAAACTCTACCATCTAAAGCCACCAGTGAGGGTCTGGTTAAAAATCTTCGATTCTATCATCGCCCCAATGCTCCTGTATGGCAGCGAAGTCTGGGGTCCTCACACCTACCCAGACTGGTCAAGGTGGGATTCAAGCCCAACAGAAATATTCCACCTGGAATTCTGCAAGCACCTTCTACAAGTCCATCGGAGCACCTCCAACAGTGCTTGCCGGGCCGAGCTGGGCAGATTCCCTCTACACCTAACGTGTGACGTCCGTCTGCGGTCTGGGCTGCAGCCAGCCAACACCCCGAGAAACACTGATACCCTTTACCCCTATACAGGGATCTGGATTTATAGCAGAGCCCAGGAGGCGCTGTCTGAATAGGAGCAGTGGCCAGAGCAGGACAGTCGCCAGAAAGGTGTTCCAAAACAGGACAAAAACGTAGTGGTATCCGGGTCTAAACCAGTCGGGCAGCAAGGTACAAAAACAGTAGACAGTAGCAGAGTCAGATTCAGGCCAAGGTCAGAGTCATAAACCAGGAGGGCAGCTGAGGTACAGAATCGTTAGGCAGAAGCAGAGTCAGAAGTCCAGGCCAAGGTCAGAGTCAGTCAACTATAGCAATTCACACAGTAACACGCAGGGGAACCAAGAATATATCCGGCGGCTTGCAAGCCCAGTCCCAAGGTATTTGAGGGATCAGGTCATCCCTCACTGGCTCCCGGGCTGATGATGTCATCAGGACCGCCCCCAGGACCAGACCTGATGACGATGCACCAACCCCTTCATGACTGACAGAGGAGCGGAGTCTGCGTCCACTAGACACCTGCGCAGAAGCCCTTTCACTGTTGCCGCCATCACTCGGGCGCGAGCCACGGCGCCTCCTGGTGGCCGAGGCCTGGAAAGCAGGCCCTGAGCCCGAGGGCGGCGTGACAGTCCGTCGCCTCCTAGTGGCTGAGGGCGGAACAGCAGGCCCCGAGTCTGACGGCGACGTGACATAACGGTTCTAAAGAGGGCACTGTCATTCCGGGCTCACCTACATAGGAGCAATCCAAGCTCCCATCACCATAAAGCCCTGACACATGTAGGGGAACCAGAAAAACCAGGACCCTCGGAACAGCTCACCCAAACCCAACATGACCAGAACACCAATCACAACAACCTGACAAAAGCCGGAATCAGGAAGATGGTAGACGAAGGCCAGGAGAGGTACGTAAGTGACTGGAAGAACGACATCATCAGCTCACAGAAACTGACCATGTACCAGAGTCTACAGAGAGACCACAGACTGGCTCCATACCTGGAGAAACTCCAGGACCCCAAAGACTGCAAGATCCTGAGCCGGTATAGACTCAGTGCCCACAGTCTGGCCATGGAATCCGGCCGACACAGGCAGAGCTACAAGCCCAGGGAGGAAAGACTGTGCCTACACTGTGACCAGGAGGCCCTGGAGGATGAGACCCACTTCCTGCTCCACTGCTCCAAGTACTCAGCAGTGAGGGACACTCACATCTCTTCCCGGATTTCACCACCATGAAGGAGGAAGAGAAAGCATATATCCTGTTGGGGGAAGAAGAGAGAGCAGTGGAGATAGCAGCGCAATATGTGAGCGAATGCCATAGACTGCGAGAAAGAGAACTATGATATGCCATGGACTTCTATGGCCCCCACCCTGGATATGCCCCAATCCCCAATCCACCTTCCCTATGCCATGGACTTCTATAGCCTCATCCTGGATCTGCCCCCATGCCCCCTTCCCTATGCCATGGACTTCTATACCCCCATCCTGGATCTGCCCCATCCACCTTTCCTACAGCCCCTTCCCAACATCCCTACAGTCCCTATTCCTATTCCCTTCTATACACCTGCTTTGGCAAAACTAATGTGTATTTAGTCCTGCCAATAAAGCTTCTTTGAATCTTGAATCTTGACTGTACGGGCTCCTGTCAGGTATATATTATAGTAGATATAGACTGTATGGGCTCCTGTCAGGTATATATTATTGTAGATAAAGACTGTATGGGCTCCTGTCAGGTATATATTATTGTAGATAAAGACTGTATGGGCTCCTGTCAGGTATATATTATTGTAGATAAAGACTGTATGGGCTCCTGTCAGGTATATATTATTGCAGATATAGACTGTATGGGCTCCTGTCAGGTATATATTATTGTAGATATAGACTGTATGGGCTCCTGTCAGGTATATATTATTGTAGATAAAGACTGTATGGGCTCCTGTCAGGTATATATTATTGCAGATATAGACTGTATGGGCTCCTGTCAGGTATATATTATTGTAGATATAGACTGTATGGGCTCCTGTCAGGTATATATTATTGTAGATAAAGACTGTATGGGCTCCTGTCAGGTATATATTATTGTAGATAAAGACTGTATGGGCTCCTGTCAGGTATATATTATTGCAGATATAGACTGTATGGGCTCCTGTCAGGTATATATTATTGCAGATATAGACTGTATGGGCTCCTGTCAGGTATATATTATTGTAGATATAGACTGTACGGGCTGCTGTCAGGTATATATTATTGTAGATACAGACTGTACGGGCTCCTGTCAGGTATATATTATTGTAGATACAGACTGTACGGGCTCCTGTCAGGTATATATTATTGTAGATACAGACTGTACAGGTTCCTGTCACGTATATATTATTGTAGATATAGACTGTATGGGCTCCTGTCAGGTATATATTATTGTAGATATAGACTGTATGGGCTCCTGTCAGGTATATATTATTGTAGATACAGACTGTATGGGCTCCTGTCAGGTATATATTATTGTAGATACAGACTGTATGGGCTCCTGTCAGGTATATATTATTGTAGATACAGACTGTATGGGCTCCTGTCAGGTATATATTAGTGTATAGACTGTACGGGCTGCTGTCAGGTATATATTATTGTAGATACAGACTGTACGGGCTCCTGTCAGGTATATATTATTGTAGATACAGACTGTACTGGCTCCTGTCAGGTATATATTATTGTAGATACAGACTGTACGGGCTCCTGTCACGTATATATTATTGTAGATATAGACTGTACGGGCTCCTGTCAGGTATATATTATTGTAGATACAGACTGTACAGGCTCCTGTCACGTATATATTATTGTAGATATAGACTGTATGGGCTGCTGTCAGGTATATATTATTGTAGATACAGACTGTACGGGCTCCTGTCAGGTATATATTATTGTAGATATAGACTGTACGGGCTCCTGTCAGGTATATATTATTGTAGATATAGACTGTACGGGCTCCTGTCAGGTATATATTATTGTAGATACAGACTGTACAGGCTCCTGTCACGTATATATTATTGTAGATATAGACTGTATGGGCTGCTGTCAGGTATATATTATTGTAGATACAGACTGTACGGGCTCCTGTCACGTATATATTATTGTAGATATAGACTGTATGGGCTGCTGTCAGGTATATATTATTGTAGATACAGACTGTACGGGCTCCTGTCAGGTATATATTATTGTAGATATAGACTGTGCGGGCTTCTGTCAGGTATATATTATTGTAGATACAGACTGTATGGGCTCCTGTCAGGTATACCGTATTTTTCCTACCATTAGTTGCACTTTTTTCCCCAAAAATTTTGGGGGAAAGTGGGGGGTGCGTCTTATGGTCGCAATATACTAACCTCCGGGGCTCTGCGATGCGGTGGTGGCAGCGAGTGGGGCTCTGCCGTGCGGTGGCGGCAGTGGGCGGCGCTCTGCGGTGCGGTGGTGGCAGCGGGCTGTGCTCCGGTGCAGGGGCGGCGGCTCCGCCGGCATTTCCTCGCAGCCCGGAGGCCCCCTCACATCCCTTGCTGGCCGCCGCCATGTTGCGGTGGCCTCCGGGAACATGGACGCCGGGAAGATCGCCGCCGGTCCGGAGACGGCGCATGCGCAGGTTCAGATCTCGTCCCGAGATCTCGGTGGATGAGATCTCGTTGCCGAGATTTTAATCTTGTCCCCCGAGATCTCGGCATGAGATCTGAACCTGCGCATGCGCCGTCCCCGGACCGGCGGCCATCTTCCCGGAGTCCATGTTCCCGGAGGCCACCGCAACATGGCGACGGCCAACAAGGGATGTGCGGGGGTTTCCGGTCTGCGAGGAAATGCCGGCGGAGCCGCCGCCACTGCACCGGAGCACAGCCCGCCGCCACCCTCACCTCGCAGAGCCCCACCTGCCCCAGCACAGTTGCCTCTGCCCCAGCACAGTTGCCTCAGCCCCAGCACAGTTGCCTCAGCCCCAGCACAGTTGCCCCAGCCCTAGCGCAGCTGCCCCAGCACAGAGCCGCCACCGCACAAGCCTGGACCACTGAATGACCCTTGTGACTACTCCTTCACCTGTGCCGGATCCCTTCCCAGGTAAGTTGAATTCGGACTGTAAGACGGACCCCCATTTGACACATTATTATTTTTTCACTATTTTCCTTCTGAAAATTGGGGTGCGTCTTAGGGTGTGTGCACACGCTGCGGATTCTGCTGCGGTTCCGCAGCGGTTTTGGCCGCTGCGGTGTACAGTACCATTCAATTGAATGGGGAAAAAAAAAACGCTGTGCAGACGGTGCGGATTTTTCCGCGCGGTTTTTCTGTGGTTTTGAAACCGCAGAAAGAATTAACATGTCAATTCTTTCTGCGGAATCCGCAGCTGTTTCCTATCTCCACCATTGTGGAGATGGTGAAACCGCAGGGCAAAACCGCAGGTTAATCCGCAGATAAACCGCAGGTCTTTTGACCTGCGGATTTATCTGCGGAGTTTGCAAAATCCACGCGGATGCATCCGCAGCGGATTCCGCAGCGTCTGCACACAGCCTTATGGTCTGGTGCGTCTTATAGTCCGAAAAATACGGTATATTATTGTAGATACAAACTGTACGGGCTCCTGTCAGGTATATATTATTGTAGATACAGACTGTACCGGCTCCTGTCAGGTATATATTATAGTAGATAGACTGTATGGGCTCCTGTCAGGTATATATTATTGTAGATATAGACTGTACGGGCTCCTGTCAGGTATATATTATTGTAGATATAGACTGCATGGGCTCCTGTCAGGTATATATTATTGTAGATATAGACTGTACGGGCTCCTGTCAGGTATATATTATTGTAGATATAGACTGTACGGGCTCCTGTCAGGTATATATTATTGTAGATATAGACTGTACGGGCTCCTGTCAGGTATATATTATTGTAGATATAGACTGTACGGGCTCCTGTCAGGTATATATTATTGTAGATACAGACTGTACGGGCTCCTGTCAGGTATATATTATTGTAGATACAGACTGCATGGGCTCCTGTCAGGTATATATTATTGTAGATACAGACTGTACGGGCTCCTGTCAGGTATATATTATTGTAGATATAGACTGCATGGGCTCCTGTCAGGTATATATTATTGTAGATACAGACTGTACGGGCTCCTGTCAGGTATATATTATTGTAGATATAGACTGTATGGGCTCCTGTCAGGTATATATTATTGTAGATATAGGCTGTATGGGCTCCTGTCAGGTATATATTATTGTAGATATAGACTACAATTTAAGGAAGAACATCTGAGAAACACTGGTGACAGAAATGCTAATGACCACATAGTTACTGAGATAAGCAAACTGAAATGTGAATACAGGTCATCCCTGCAGCAAATACGAGCCGCAATGTGTGAACTGCAGGAAGAAAATGCCAGGCTGAGACAGGAGATAGAAAAGCTGAAAGCACCAACACCTGGACATCTGAGCCAGGAGGGGGCCATGGAAACGAGGAGTGGAGAGGACATGACCTCCACTGGCCAGGAGGCTGAGAGGCCAAACAACCCCAATATGGAGGAACCGGAGTCTAATCAAAGTGAGCCAGAAGCAAGACCCATAGAAGAGAAAAGAGAACCTGCTACCAGCATAATCTCCAGCACAGACCCCCATCAGCAGCCCCATCCCCCACCAACATCACAAAGTCCTGACACCGTCCTCATAATGGACTCAAATGGGAAATACCTGAATACAAGACGGCTATTCCAAGGAAAAAGGGTCAAAAAAATCCGCTGTGCAACTATTGAGCAGGTGACAGCGGTCATCAATAATCCACGGTTTTCCAACCCAAACCATATCATTATACACACCGGCACAAACAATCTGCCAGACCAGCACCAGCAGATCTCAGGACAACTGGCCCAACTAGCAAAGACGGCACAACTAAGATTCCCAGACAGCAAAATCATTCTGTCATCTCTGCTCCCAAGAAAGGACATATCCAACCACACCATCCAGAACATCAATATGGACCTAACAGCAAGAATGAAATCTGTGCCAGGAGTGATTCTGGCCCAACACCCCTCCATAAATCACCATCACCTCTATGACAGTAAGCACCTGAACAAATCAGGGGTCAGCCTTCTGGCCAAAGAGCTGAAGGACATTGTACTAAACAGAGACCACCCTAGGCCTGGAGCCAACACCAACCAGAATCCCATAAAAAGACCCCCGACAATAAGAAGGAAAGAAACAACAATTATATCAAAGGAAGCTGAAAACATACACCCTCACCCAAAATTGGACCATCAGAGGAGTAGACCACCATGGAGGAGTTCACCGACCTCACACAGAGACATGCGAAACAGAGGCATACAGAGCAGAGATATACAGAGCAGAGATATGGAGGAGATAAAGACTCTACTCAACACAGTGTGCAGGAAACTAATGTGACTGGACGGAAACAACACCATTAATAAACCAGTCAGAGATCCGGTGTCACGATCTGGTTCAGGTTGGAGCCAGTGTTATTGCAACCACTAGAGGGAGCAAGGCAGGAAGCGTAGTCAGGTGAAGCCGAAAGTCAGTACACTGGATAAGCAATACTTTAGCAATGGAGCAGGCGGATAACGAAGTCAGTGGAAAAGCCAGAAGTCGGTACACGGAATCAGCGATACTTAGCAGATGGAGCAGGCGGATAACGAAGTCAGAGGAAAAACCAGAAGTCGGTACACGGGATCAGCGATACTTAGCAGATGGAGCAGCTGCAGCAGCGGGAGAAGGAGCTTGACTACAGGCTGGAAGCACAATAATCACGCAATGAGGAAGTGTACTGGCTGAGGTTATATAGGGTGGGCAATTAGCAATCAATGGGCCAATTAGGAGAGAACAGGGTGGAGCTGATCAAGAACAAGAATCACTGGTATCTGGTTTCGCATGGGATCTTCCAAGCAGCCGCATAGCTCAGATGGCTGAGCTGCTGGCCAGCAGACAAGAGGTTCCAGGTTCGATTCCTGACAGTACTCCCCTCCTTCCAGGATGGCCTCTGGACATCTCAGGGACTGGTTTATCTGGATACCTCTGATGGAAGATTCTTGTTAGCCTAGGAGCATGAACATTTTCCTCCGGTTCCCATGAGTTTTCTTCTGGTCCGTAACCCTTCCATTGCACAAGATACTGCAGGTTACCTCGGATTCTCCTAGAGTCCAGAATCTTCTCCACAATAAATTCTTCCTCGCCATGGACCCTTTCAGGTGGAGGAGGAGGCTGAGTTCTTCCTGGAAATGGATTTTCACAGAATGGTTTGAGCAGAGATACATGAAACACTGGGTGAATCTTAAGACTGCTGGGAAGTTCCAACCGGAAAGCAACTTTGTTAATTTGTGCAGCAATTTGGAAGGGTCCTATGAATCTTTGTCCCAATTTAGAAGATGGCACGTGTGTTTTTAGGTTTTTAGTGGACAATCAAACCTTGTCACCTACGTGCAGATTAGGAGGTTCTCTACGGTGTTTATTTGCTGCTTTTTTATAGTCTTCTTGGGCCTTTTGCAATATGTCAATTAATTTCTCCTGGGATTCCTTTAATCTGTTGAGTCGGTCAGCAACAGCAGGGGTAGAAGTTTCAAAAGGAAAATTAGGAATACATACTGGATGCAAGCCATAGTTAGCATAAAAAGGACTTTGGGCTGTAGAGCTGTGTTTAGCGTTGTTATAGGCAAATTCCGCTGTTGGTAAATAGTCCACCCAATCATCTTGAAGATATGAAATGAAGCAGCGGAGGTATTGCTCGAGAGTCTGGTTTGTCCTCTCCGTCTGGCCATTTGATTGTGGATGGAAAGACGTAGAAAGATTCACAGTGACTCCCAGGGCTGTACAGAAGCTTTTCCAGAATTTCGATGTGAACTGCACCCCTCTGTCGGAGACTACATTATCAGGAGTCCCATGCAGCTTAAAAACCTCTTTGATCATTAACTCAGCAGTTTGTTCCGCAGTAGGAATTCTTTTAGTTGGGATGAAATGGGCCATCTTTGTGAGTCGGTCTACCACAACGAGAATCACAGTCATCTTTTTAGATGGAGGTAGATCCACGATGAAATCCATTGAGATTGATCCCCAAGGTCTGGATGGAACTGGAAGAGGTTGTAGAAGTCCTAAAGGAGAGGAACGTGGTGTCTTGTTACGTGCACATGTTACACAGGAGGACACATATTTTTTCACATCCCTTCTACAATTAGGCCACCAAAAGGAACGAAGTAGTAGTTCTTGGGTTTTCATGACTCCGGGGTGTCCTGCAAGTTTAGAATCATGGACTAATTTGAGGACTTCGAGTCTCCCCGATTCTGGGATATAAACCCTGTGGTTCATCATCCAAAATCCCTTCTTGAAAAGAAGATTGACATCTTTAGGAGGATGGTTAAGAAAAGGGTCGTTGTGGTAGCCATTTTTAATCTGAGCAAAAAAAACTTTAGAGTCCAATATTCCCAAAAAATTTTTGGGGCCCAGAATAGTACTGTCAGTATTAGAACTCTCCTGAGGTTCAGAACAAATCCTGGACAGGGCGTCAGCTTTGCCATTTCTCGAACCAGGCCGATAGGAAATTACAAAATTAAATCTTGAGAAAAACAAGGCCCACCATGCCTGTCTTGCAGACAGTCTTCTTGCTGTGCGTAAAAACTCTAGATTTTTGTGGTCAGTGAGGACGGTCACCGGATGATTGGCATCTACTAGGAGTTGTCTCCACTCGGAGAAGGCGACTTTTATGGCTAAAAGTTCTTTATTCCCAATGTCGTAGTTCTTTTCCGCAGGTGACATGGTATGAGAAAGAAATGCGCATGGATGAAGCTGCATCTTATCTCCAACTCGCTGAGACAGAATGGCTCCCACTGCAGAATCCGAGGCATCCACTTCAACAACAAATGGCAGTTCCGGATTTGGATGGACTAGTAGTGGTGCGGAAGTAAAAAGATTTTTTAATTTGTCAAAAGCCTCCTGTGCCTCTGTAAACCAAAAAAAAACTTGGGTTTTCTTGGTTAGCAAGGTGATTGGCAGAATAATTTTTGAAAAGTTTTTAATGAATCTTCTGTAGAAGTTGGCGAAGCCAATGAAGCGCTGAACGTCTTTCAAATTCTTTGGGGATGGCCAATCCACCACTGCATTGATCTTACCAGGATCCATGCTCAGACCTTCTGGGGAGATGACATATCCTAAAAATTGGATCGTGGGTTGTTCGAATTCACATTTCTCAAGTTTTATGTGGAGATGATTCTCCTGTAGACGTTCCAAGACTAACTGGACTTGCCTGCGATGCTCCTCCAAGGTATCTGAAAATATAAGAATGTCATCGAGATAAACAACAACAAATTGATCCAAAAAATCTCGAAACACATCATTAATGAAGTGCTGAAAGGTGGCTGGGGCATTGCTAAGGCCAAAAGGCATCACTAGGTAGTCAAAATGTCCGTATCTTGTTCTGAAGGCGGTCTTCCACTCATCTCCAGGGCGAATCCGTATGAGGTTGTAGGCCCCTCTCAGGTCCAGTTTAGTAAAAATTTTAGCAGAGCGGAGTCTTTCTAATAACTCTGGAATTAACGGAAGTGGATAGCGATTTTTTACGGTAATTTTATTAATTTCCCTGTAATCGATACATGGCCGCAGAGTTGAGTCTTTCTTTTCAACAAAGAATAAGGGTGCCCCAGCTGGAGATGTAGAAGGTCGGATGAAGCCTTTCTCTAAGTTTTCATCCAGATACTCTCTCAGTACCTTCAGTTCTGGTTCCGAGAGATTGTAAATTCGCCCGAATGGAATAGTTGTTCCAGGAAGCAGCTCGATGGGGCAGTCATACGGACGATGAGGAGGCAATTGATCAGCTTTTTTCTTGCTGCAAACATCAGAAAATTGTTGGTATTGTGGTGGTAGTTTATCTTCCTTCGTATGAGAAATCTCAGATACTTGGATTTGTTTAGGAACAGGTGGATCACTATGGCAATTGTTCTTACAGTATTCTGAAGGGAAGGTAATGGTCCTTGAAGCCCAGTTGATAGAGGGGTTATGAGTTGAGAACCAGGGAACTCCTAGGATAACGGGAAATTTTGGAGAGGAAATCAGATGGAAACTGACAGTTTCGTGATGATCAGGTTCCATACAAATCTCAAGTTCAATCGTCTCATGAGTAACAGGTCCAGAAGATAAGGGTGATCCGTCCACCGTTTCCATTTCGATTGGTATGGATTTAGTTCTGCTTGAAATATTATTATCCAATGTGAATTTTAAGTCCATAAAATTCCCTCCTGCTCCAGAATCTAACAAGGCCGAACATCGTACTGTTTGGTTGCCCATTATGACCTGAATGGGAATGACAAAATGAGATGATGATGCACACATCTTATTTTTCTCCTGCGTTACTGATGAAATCTTCTGCATACTAGGATATGGCTGTTGGGAGAGGTCTGTATCGCTTGCAGTCATGTCGCTTATGAAGGCTATAGTCCTTTTATTAGGACAATTGATGGCGAAATGACCTGAGCCCCCACTATAGAGACATAAATTTTCAGCCCGTCGCCTCTGCTTTTCTTGTGCTGAGAGCGGTTTTCGAATAACATCGATTTGCATCGGTTCAGACACACTTTGCGTCTTTTGTTCATGGTTAGACGAAGAGAAAGAAAAGGCAGGGTTATTTTCCAGTACTCGAAGTCTCTCCTTTCTCCGCTCGGTGAGCCTCTGGTCTATTCGAACACATAGGTGAATAAAGTCTTCCAACTGATCAGGGGTTTCGCCCCTGGCAAGCTCATCCTTTACTGACTCTGATAATCCTCGTCGAAACTGACTTCTCTGGGCCGCTGAGTTCCATGTGGTGTCGGCCACCCAGCGACGGAACTCTGATGTATATTCAGCGACCGAGCGTCGTCCTTGGCATAAATTATGCAATTTGGTTTCTGCTGTGGCACAACGGTTTGGATCATCAAAAACTTGATTCATAGCTGTGATGAAGGAATCTAAGTTATTAAGGATGTCATAGTTCTTTTCCACATATGTTGAGGCCCATGCAAGAGCTTCATCAGTCAGGAGATTAATCAGAAAAAATACTTTCTTCCTATCTCTGGTAAATGGAGCAGGTTGCATTTGGAAGTATATCCGGCATTGGTTGAGGAATCCTCGGTACTGCTGACGATCCCCACTGAATTTTGCAGGCAGCGGCATTCGTGCGTTTGATTCTGGGCTTGAATTGCGCATGTCAAGAAGTTGCCTTTGTAGTTCAATTATTTCCTTTTGTTGGCCTGACACTACTGTTTGTAGTTTAGAATATTTTTCTTGGTAAGTGGTACAAAAACTTTGAAGTTCAGAAACTTGTTTTGTCAGGGTGGCTACAACGGACTCCATTTTGGCGCGTGATTATTCTGTCACGATCTGGTTCAGGTTGGAGCCAGTGTTATTGCAACCACTACAGGGAGCAAGGCAGGAAGCGTAGTCAGGTGAAGCCGAAAGTCAGTACACTGGATAAGCAATACTTTAGCAATGGAGCAGGCGGATAACGAAGTCAGAGGAAAAGCCAGAGTCGGTACACGGAATCAGCGATACTTAGCAGATGGAGCAGGCGGATAACGAAGTCAGAGGAAAAACCAGAAGTCGGTACACGGGATCAGCGATACTTAGCAGATGGAGCAGCTGCAGCAGCGGGAGAAGGAGCTTGACTACAGGCTGGAAGCACAATAATCACGCAATGAGGAAGTGTACTGGCTGAGGTTATATAGGGTGGGCAATTAGCAATCAATGGGCCAATTAGGAGAGAACAGGGTGGAGCTGATCAAGAACAAGAATCACTGGTATCTGGTTTCGCATGGGACCTTCCAAGCAGCCGCATAGCTCAGATGGCTGAGCTGCTGGCCAGCAGACAAGAGGTTCCAGGTTCGATTCCTGACATCCGGTGTGTCCTACACAGCCATACTCATTACAAGGTATATACACCCAAGATATATAGAAAAAAAAAAAAAATGACCTCACTTACAATCAGCAGCTGGAATATTCAGGGTCTCAACACCTCGGCCTTTGGATGTAAAACAAATGACCCTGACTTTATACAAAGACTGAGAAATATAGACATTCAGATCCTCCTGGAAACATGGACCAGAGCCGAAGACGAATCTCTGGTGCCCATCGGATACAGGGAAATCTCTGTCCCTGCCCTGAAAAATAAAAACATCAAACAGGGCTGGAGCTCAGGAGGAATACTGATCTGGCATAAAGAGGAGCTCCACCAGTACATCAAACCAGTGAAGAGAGGAGGCAGCCACATATGGATCAGGATCAGCAGCTCCATCCTCACCTCTCAGTCTGATGTCTATCTCTGCGCCACCTATATACCACCGCCAGAGTCACCCTACTTCAATCCAGACTGCTTCGAGATCTTACAAAGAGAAGCCGCCCACTATCAGGGCCTGGGCAAAGTTCTCATCTTTGGAGACCTCAATGCAAGAACAGGGAGAGAAAACGACTTCCTGACCACGGATGGGAACATCTACATATTTGGAGCAGAGAATAACGGCCAAGACTCAGTAGTCACAGAGAGAAACAGCTATGACAGTACAGTCAACAAAAGTGGTAAAAAGCTCCTGAACGTATGCAGAAGTTTAGGACTTCATATTCTTAACGGACGAACCAAAGGAGACTCCTTAGGGAGGTGCACACTAAACTCCCATGTAGGGAGGAGTGTAGTAGATTATGCCATTACAGATATGAACCTGGCAAATATCAGCGCCTTCATAGTCTCCCCACAAACGCACCTGTCAGACCACAACCAACTTCTTCTGTACCTGAAATCTACAGAGAAACCATCCACTCAAAAGCCACAGCAGAGCGGCCTCTTCACCCGGCCTCCATCCTATAAATGGCACAAAACGTCGGCATTAAAGTATAAAGAGGTTCCCAGCAGACCTGAAATACAGCGGATGCTCCACCAATTCTACAACTACGAGTACCAGCCTAACCCAAAGGGAGTGAGTCAAGCTGCAAAAGACCTCAACAATATATTCTATGCAATGGCCAGACTGTCCGACCTTAAAAAAGTCAACTATAAGAGACCAAAAGAAAAACAGATCAATGGATGGTTTGACAGAGAATGTAAAGCCGTACGGAAGACACTGAAAACAGCCTCAAACAAGAAACACAGAGACCCCAACCACCCGGATCTGAGGGAAGCCTATGAAACCATACAAAGGCAGTACAAAACCATCCTCAGGAGGAAGAAGCAGAGTTACATCTCCACCAAACTTAAACAACTCCAAGACGCCCTCCAAGACAACTCCTTCTGGGAACTATGGAACCACATGGGCACAAAAGACAAGAAAAACAACATCCATATCCAAAATGGCAACATCTGGCTCCAGTACTTCAGAAACCTCTATAAAGACATTCCAAAGGAAGAACTAAGCCAAGAACAGGAAAACATTATGGCAAAACTATAAGCAATGGAGCAAAAAGTAAAAAATTTCCAAAACCCCGTGGATGCACCTATTACATTACAGGAAGTAGCAGAGAGAATCTCTTCCATAAGATGTAGAAAAGCCGGTGGCCTGGATGGAATCCTACCAGAAATGCTGAAGTACAGCCCACCAGAAATACAGGCCGCAATGGTTAAACTCTTCAATATTGTGCTAAATGCTGGCTACTTCCCTCCTACCTGGAATCAAGGCCTCATCACACCCATCCACAAGAATGGGGACAGGTATGACCCAGTCAACTACAGAGGAATATGTGTCAGCAGCAACCTGGGAAAACTGTTCAACAGCATCTTGAACAAGAGGATCCTCAGTTTCCTCACCGAGCACAACGTCCTCAGCAAGAGCCAAGCAGGCTTCATGCCAAACCACCGCACTACTGACCACATCTACACCCTGCACAGTCTCATTCAGAGCCACGTCCACAATACAAAGAACGGGAAGATATACGCCTGTTTCGTGGACTTTAAAAAGGCCTTTGATTCGGTGTGGCACCCAGGCTTATTCCTGAAACTACTGGAGAGCGGAATAGGAGGAAAGACCTATGATGTTATCAAAAGCTCCTACACCGAGAACCTCTGCAGTGTGAGTGTGAACAGCAGAAGAACGGCTTATTTCCAGCAGAGCCGGGGAGTCAGACAAGGCTGCAGCCTAAGCCCAACGCTCTTCAACATTTACATCAATGAGCTGGCTACCGCTCTGGAATCTTCCACAGCACCAGGTCTCACCCTCCACGACGTGCAGGTGAAATTCCTGCTGTATGCAGATGACTTGCTGCTTCTGTCACCAACCGAGAAAGGCCTCCAAGACAACCTGAAAATCTTAGAGAAATTCAGCTCCACCTGGGCTCTACCGGTCAACCTAAAGAAAACCAACATCATGGTGTTCCAGAAGAGAAAGAGAAAATCAGACCAGCACCCTTCATTTATCCTCAACAACTGCGCCCTTACAGGAACGGACAAATATACCTATCTGGGCCTAGAGATTCACCGATCAGGGAGCTTCAAACAAGCCATAGAGACCCTGAAAGACAAGGCATGCAAAACCTTCTATGCCATCCGAAGGAAACTCTACCATCTAAAGCCACCAGTGAGGGTCTGGTTAAAAATCTTCGACTCTATCATCGCCCCAATCCTCCTGTATGGCAGCGAAGTCTGGGGTCCTCACACCTACCCAGACTGGTCAAGGTGGGATTCAAGCCCAACAGAAATATTCCACCTGGAATTCTGCAAACACCTTCTCCAAGTCCATCGGAGCACCTCCAACAGTGCTTGCCGGGCCGAGCTGGGCAGATTCCCTCTACACCTAACGGTTCTAAAGAGGGCACTGTCATTCCGGGCTCACCTACTTAGGAGCAATCCAAGCTCCCATCACCATAAAGCCCTGACACATGTAGGGGAAATAGAAAAACCAGGACCCTCGGAACAGCTCACCCAAACCCAACCTGACCAGAAAACCAATCACAACAACCTGACAAAAGCCGGAATCAGGAAGATGGTAGACGAAGGCCAGGAGAGGTATGTAAGTGACTGGAAGAACGACATCATCAGCTCACAGAAACTGACCATGTACCAGAGTCTAGAGAGAGACTACAGACTGGCTCCATACCTGGAGAAACTCCCGGACCCCGAAGACCGCAAGATCCTGTTGGGGGAAGAAGAGAGAGCAGTGGAGATAGCAGCGCAATATGTGAGCGAATGCCATAGACTGCGAGAAAGAGAACTATGATATGCCATGTACTTCTATGGCCCCCACCCTGGATATGCCCCAATCCCCAATCCACCTTCCCTATGCCATGGACTTCTATAGCCTCATCCTGGATCTGCCCCCATGCCCCCTTCCCTATGCCATGGACTTCTATACCCCCATCCTGGATCTGCCCCATCCACCTTTCCTACAGCCCCTTCCCAACATCCCTACAGTCCCTATTCCCTTCTGTACACCTGCTTTGGCAAAACTAATGTGTATTTAGTCCTGCCAATAAAGCTTCTTTGAATCTTTGAATCTTTGAATCTTGAATCTTGAATCTTGACTATACAGGCTCCTGTCAGGTATATATTATTGTAGATATAGACTGTATGGGCTCCTGTCAGGTATATATTATTGTAGATATAGACTGTACAGGCTCCTGTCAGGTATATATTTTTGTAGATATAGACTCTATGGCTCCTGTCAGGTATATATTACTGTAGATATAGACTGTACCGGCTCCTGTCAAGTATATATTATTGTAAAGACTGTATGGGCTCCTGTCAGGTATATATTATTGTAGATATAGACTGTACGGGCTCCTGTCAGGTATATATTATTGTAGATACAGACTGTACGGGCTCATGTCAGGTATATATTATTGTAGATATAGACTGTACGGGCTCCTGTCAGGTATATATTATTGTAGATATAGACTGTACGGGCTCCTGTCAGGTATATATTATTGTAGATATAGACTGTGCGGGCTCCTGTCAGGTATATATTATTGTAGATACAGACTGTATGGCTCCTGTCAGGTATATATTATTGTAGATATAGACTTTACGGGCTCCTGTCAGGTATATATTATTGTAGATACAGACTGTATGGGCTCCTGTCAGGTGTATATTATTGTAGTAAGACTGTACGGACTCCTGTCAGGTATATATTATTGTAGATACAGACTGTACGGGCTCCTGTCAGGTATTTATTATTGTAGATATAGACTGTACGGGCTCCTGTCAGGTATATATTATTGTAGTAATAGACTGTACGGGCTCCTGTCAGGTATTTATTATTGTAGATATAGACTGTACGTGCTCCTGTCAGGTATATATTATTGTAGTAATAGACTGTACGGGCTCCTGTCAGGTATATATTATTGTAGATACAGACTGTACGGGCTCCTGTCAGGTATATATTATTGTAGATATAGGCTGTACATGCTCCTGTCAGGTATATATTATTGTATATATAGACTGTATGGGCTCCTGTCAGATACATATTATTGTAGATATAGACTGTACGGGCTCTTGTCAGGTATATATTATTGAAGATACAGACTGTACGGGCTCCTGTCAGGTATATAATATTGTAGATATGGACTATACGGGCTCCTGTCAGGCATATATTATTGTAGATATAGACTGTACGGGCTCCTGTCAGGTATATATTATTGTAGATACAGACTGTATGGCTCCTGTCAGGTATATATTATTGTATAGACTGTACGGGCTCCTGTCAGGTATATATTATTGTAGATAAAGACTGTATGGGCTCCGGTCAGGTATATATTATTGTAGATATAGACTGTATGGCTCCTGTCAGGTATATATTACTGTAGATATAGACTGTATGGCTCCTGTCAGGTATATATTATTGTAGATACAGACTGTATGGCTCCTGTCAGGTATATATTATTGTAGATAAAGACTGTATGGGCTCCGGTCAGGTATATATTATTGTAGATATAGACTGTATGGCTCCTGTCAGGTATATATTACTGTAGATATAGACTGTATGGCTCCTGTCAGGTATATATTATTGTAGATACAGACTGTATGGCTCCTGTCAGGTATATATTATTGTAGATAAAGACTGTATGGGCTCCTCTCAGGTATATATTATTGTAGATAAAGACTGTATGGGCTCCTGTCAGGTATATATTATTGTAGATGTAGACTGTATGGCTCCTGTCAGGTATATATTACTGTAGATATAGACTGTATGGCTCCTGTCAGGTATATATTATTGTAGATACAGACTGTATGGCTCCTGTCAGGTATATATTATTGTAGATACAGACTGTATGGCTCCTGTCAGGTATATATTATTGTAGATAAAGACTGTATGGGCTCCTGTCAGGTATATATTATTGCAGATAAAGACTGTATGGGCTCCTGTCAGGTATATATTATTGTAGATATAGACTGTATGGCTCCTGTCAGGTATATATTACTGTAGATATAGACTGTATGGCTCCTATCAGGTATATATTATTGTAGATACAGACTGTACGGGCTCCTGTTAGGTATATATTATTGTAGATACAGACTGTATGGGCTCCTGTCACGTATATATTATTGTAGATACAGACTGTATGGGCTCCTGTCAGGTATATATTATTGTAGATACAGACTGTATGGGCTCCTGTCAGGTATATATTATTGTAGATATAGACTGTATGGGCTCCTGTCAGGTATATATTATTGTAGATATAGACTATATGGGCTCCTGTCAGGTATATATTATTGTAGATTGACTGTACGGGCTGCTGTCAGGTATATATTATTGTAGATACAGACTGTACGGGCTCCTGTCAGGTATATATTATTGTAGATACAGACTGTACGGGCTCCTGTCAGGTATATATTATTGTAGATACAGACTGTACGAGCTCCTGTCACGTATGTATTATTGTAGATACAGACTGTACAGGCTCCTGTCACGTATATATTATTGTAGATATAGACTGTATGGGCTCCTGTCAGGTATATATTATTGTAGATATAGACTGTATGGGCTCCTGTCAGGTATATATTATTGTAGATATAGAGTGTACAGGCGCCTGTCAGGTATATATTATTGTAGATACAGACTGTACGGGCTCCTGTCAGGTATATATTATTGTAGATACAGACTGTATTGCTCCTGTCAGGTATATATTATTGTAGTTATAGACTGTACGGGCTCCTGTCAGGTATATATTATTGTAGATATAGAGTGTACGGGCTCCTGTCAGGTATATATTATTGTAGATACAGACTGTACGGGCTCCTGTCAGGTATATATTATTGTAGTAATAGACTGTACGGGTATTACGCGCCCCGATGCTCACCTGGGGTCCCCCTCCTCCCGGTGCATCCCTCCTTCATCCTCGCGCCGTGCCCTGTCTGGCTTTGCAGGGTCACGGCGCGTCAGAGGCACGCATATGCGCACTCGCTCGTTTCTGACCGCGGGGCATCCTGGGAGCACGTGACCCGGTGGCTCCGCCCCAACATGGCGGCGCCCACCGGGTATTTCTGTCTGGCGTCTTGAATGGTAAGACGCCTGTTTGTCTTTCTCTGTGGCGCTTAGCGTTCCTGCGCAGCGTCGCCCCGACTCTCAGGTCCCCCCTGTCTCCTAGTCTGCGCTCTGCTTTCCGCTCCATAGCCCCGTCTGGACCCCCGCTCAGTTCCCTCTGCTGCCTCCGTGCCTGACCCTCGCCTGGTCCTTCCCTGCTGCTGTCATCGGTAGCCCCTTAGCTAGGGTTCCGTCTGTACCCCTAGGTCAGTCCCCCCTAACCTTCCTTCTTTCTTCCAGCGTTCCTGCTCTGGCTCCATCCTGATCGGTCCTGGTTCCCTACGTTCTGTTCCCTCCTGCTCCGGGTCTACTCTAGTCAGTATCCTTTGGCCTTTCCCTCTGTACACTCCCTGGGTCGTCCCTTTGGTTCCGGCTGTCGTGGTCTCACCCCCCTTGGGCCTGCCCCTAACACTCCCTGTATAGGGGGTGGTCATCACCTGGGCCGCTCGCCCTCGGGGGCTCTGGAGCCACGACCCAGAGGGTCCACTCTCTGGTTCCTACTTAGAACCGTAACAGAACAAACAGGCCATGGACCCCGCTGGAGCCGCTGCGGCTCAAAAGGAGTTGCTGTTTTTGCGGGAGAATCAAACTCGTATCATGGCTTTCATGAAATCCATGGATTCTCGTCTTTCCGGGCTCCAGTCCTCTGACCCTGGGAATGCCTCCCAACTGGCTGGACTGCAGCAGGAACTGGCCCAGCAAAGAGATACCCAGACCCATATCCTCAGTTATATGGCCTCCATAGATGACCGCCTACTCTCCTTACAGTCGGCTGCTGCAGCCCCCGTTCCAGCCCAGGCGCCTCACCCGCCACCCCGTTTAGCTAAGCCGCCCCGCTATAACGGGGATCCCAAGCTGTGCCGAGGTTTCCTGAATCAATGCCGCCTCCATTTCGAACTCCTGCCCCTGCAATATCCCACTGAGCGGGGTAAGGTGGCTTTTATTGTCTCCCATCTTGAGGGAGACGCTTTAGCGTGGGTTAACCCCCTCTGGGAACGTGATGATCCGGTAGTCTCCCAGCTAAGTACTTTCTTCAAGACGTTTCGTCGAGTGTTCGACGAGCCGGGTCGCCTGGCCTCTACTACGGAATCTTTATTTAACCTCCACCAAGGGTCCCAAACCGTGGGTCAGTATGCCATCCGATTCCGAACCTTATCTTCTGATTTGGGATGGAATAACGAGGCCTTGGTAGGGGCCTTTTGGCGAGGCCTCGCGGTTCGAATTAAGGATGAGTTAGCTGGGCGGGATACTCCCACTGCCTTAGAAGATCTCATTTCGCTAGCCACACGTATCGACCTTCGGTTCCAGGAACGTGCTCGCGAGAGGAGACTTCCCCGTGCTTCCCCAACCATCCGCGGTCTACCCTGTCTCCGGCCCGGAATATCCGCTTCTGCTTCCATGCCTGAACCCATGCAAGTAGACCGGCTTAAGGTATCTGGACAACGCCGGGAGGAAAGACGCACTCACGGTCTCTGCTTCTACTGTGGTAGTGACTCCCATCTGGTCCATACCTGCCCGGAACGTCCGGAAAACTCCTCTGCCTAGGTCAGGTAAGAGAGGCCTCCCTAGGTGTGTATGATACCTCTCTACCCCTCACTCTGTCTGTCTTGTTGCACGTTGGTGGAAAACGTTTTTCTCTGGCAGCCTATGTGGATTCCGGCGCAGCGGGAAATTTTATTAGGCTCAAAGAGGTTCTTAAATTTTCAGTCCCGGTCAAGACCTTAGAAACTCCACGGATCCTTGCTTCCATGGACGGTAAACCTCTCCAAGAGACCATTACCTTGGTCACCCATGAGGTAGAACTCCAGGTAGGGGCCCTACACAAGGAGAGGATTACTTTTTATGTCCTAGCGAGCATCTCTCACCCTATCCTTCTAGGCCTTCCCTGGTTACGAGCCCACGGCCCTACCTTAGACTGGCATAAGGGTAATATCCTGCGCTGGGGGGAGTCCTGTAGGTCTGGGTGTCTGCTGCCGGTGCGTCCCGTGGGTGGTTCTCCTTCCCCCTCCTTACCCTCCGGGTTGCCCATTGCTTACAGCTCTTTTTCGGATGTTTTTGACAAGAGGGAGGCCGAGAACCTTCCGCCTCACCGACCCTATGATTGCCCCATCGAGCTCGTCCCTGGAGCCACCCCTCCGCGGGGTAGGATTTATCCGCTCTCGCCGGCAGAGACGCAAGCCATGTCGGAATACGTTCAAGAGAACTTAGCCAAGGGTTTCATACGGAAGTCTTCCTCTCCTGCGGGCGCAGGCTTCTATTTTGTCAAGAAGAAGGACGGGTCGCTCCGCCCGTGCATTGATTACAGAGGTCTGAACAGCATCACGATTAAGAACAAGTACCCGTTACCCCTCATCCCCGAACTCTTTGATCGCCTGAGAGGGGCGCAAATATTTACCAAACTTGATCTTCGAGGAGCCTATAACTTGGTCCGAATTCGCGCTGGGGATGAGTGGAAGACCGCATTCAACACCCGTGACGGTCACTATGAATACCTGGTGATGCCGTTTGGCCTCTGTAACGCACCAGCGGTATTCCAGGAGCTCGTTAACGATATTTTTCGGGATCTCCTTTACTCCTGTGTCGTGGTTTATCTTGACGACATTCTTGTCTTCTCTCCAGATCTCTCCACCCATCGACGAGATGTACGGCAAGTGTTGCAGCGTCTAAGGGAGAACCACCTATTTGCCAAGTTGGAGAAATGCGCCTTCGAACAACCGTCTCTGCCGTTCCTTGGGTATATCGTTTCGAAGTCTGGATTGAGGATGGATCCCGAGAAAGTGTCCACGATCCTGGCCTGGCCCCATCCCCTTGGTCTCAAAGCCATTCAACGCTTTCTCGGCTTTGCTAACTATTATAGGCAATTCGTTCCTCATTTTTCCACCATAACCAAGCCCATCTCTGCTCTCGTGCGCAAAGGAGCCAATCCCCGCCTCTGGCCTCCCGAGGCAGAAGACGCCTTTCAAACTCTGAAGAGAGAATTCGCTACAGCGCCCGTTCTCCACCGTCCTGATGCCGAGAGACCCTTCATTCTCGAGGTCGACGCATCCTCCGTGGGAGCGGGGGCGGTTCTCCTGCAAAGAACCTCCTCTGGCCGGACTGTCACCTGTGGGTTCTTTTCTAAAGCCTTTTCTCCCCCCGAACGCAATTACTCCATTGGGGACAAGGAACTACTGGCAATCAAACTGGCTTTAGAGGAATGGCGTTACCTTCTCGAAGGAGCTGTCCATCCCTTTACGATATTTACCGACCACAAGAATTTGGCCTATGTTCAGTCTGCCCAAAGGCTCAATCCCCGGCAAGCCCGATGGTCCCTATTTTTTGGACGCTTTGATTTCGAGCTCCGCTTTCGTCCGGGTAATAAGAACATCAGAGCTGATGCCCTATCAAGATCATTTCTCCCGACCGATGAAGAGGAGAGCCCCGCTCACATCATCGATCCAGCAAAGATCGTCACCCTAGCCCCTCTAAGTTTGGTCAACCCACCACCAGGCAAGACCTTGGTATTGGACCATGACAGAGTAAGGGTTCTGCACTGGGGACACTCTTCTAAGGTCGCCGGGCATGTCGGAGCCAAGAGGACTCTATCCCTCATCTCCCGCCATTATTGGTGGCCTTCACTCCGCCAGGACGTCCTGGAATTTACCGCTTCTTGCTCATCCTGCGCCCGGAATAAGATTCCACGACAGCTACCCTCTGGTCTCTTACATCCTTTGCCGGTTCCATCAGTTCCCTGGAGCCACATCGCCATGGATTTCGTCACGGATCTACCTCCATCTTCCGGCTGCTCTGTCATTTTGGTGGTGGTAGACCGTTTTTCCAAAATGGCTCATTTCATCCCGCTACCTGGTCTGCCTTCTGCGCCCGAGTTGGCGAAGATCTTCGTGCATCATGTTTTCCGACTTCATGGTTTTCCCCAGCACATCGTGTCTGACCGTGGTGTTCAATTCACCTCTCGTTTCTGGAGAGCTCTCTCTAGCTCAATGGGGGTAGTCCTGGATTTCTCCTCCGCCTATCATCCACAATCCAACGGCCAAGTGGAGCGGATCAATCAGGTGTTAACCACTTATCTTCGACATTTTTCTAATGCACACCAAAGTAACTGGGTCTCACTGCTTCCCTGGGCGGAATTTGCTCACAACAATCACCCCAACGAGTCCTCTTCCAAATCTCCCTTTTTTGTAGTTTTTGGGCAGCATCCGGGCATTCCCCTTCCCGTGTCCCCCACCTCGGGCGTGCCGGCGGCGGACTCCTTGTCCTCAGAATTCTCTAAAATTTGGGAGGAGACTAAAAGGTCCCTTGAGAGAGCTAGCGATCGGATGAAAAGATACGCCGACAAGAGGCGCCTGGACACCCCTCCTTATCATCCAGGCGATAAGGTCTGGCTCTCCTCGCGCTTCCTCCGCCTTAAAATCCCCTCTTATAAGTTAGGTCCACGTTACGTTGGCCCCTTTGAGGTTTTGACTCGCATCAATGATGTAACCTATAAACTAAAATTGCCTCCCTGCGGATCCCCAACACTTTCCATGTCTCGCTTCTCAAACCCACAGTGTTTAATCGCTTTCAGCCAGCCTCGTCCCACGCTCCGCAACCTAGCTCCGCTGGGGACGTCTTTGATGTCAGGGACATCCTGGCAAAGAGGACCGTCCGAGGTAGAACCTTCTTTCTGGTAGATTGGGAAGGATTCGGTCCTGAGGAAAGGTCATGGGAGCCCCGGGAGAACATCAATGCTCCTCATATCATGAGAAGGTTTCTATCCCGCCTGAAGAAGGAGGGGAGTAAGAGAGGGGGTACTATTACGCGCCCCGATGCTCACCTGGGGTCCCCCTCCTCCCGGTGCATCCCTCCTTCATCCTCACGCCGTGCCCTGTCTGGCTTTGCAGGGTCATGGCGTGTCAGAGGCACGCACATGCGCACTCGCTCGTTTCTGACCGCGGGGCATCCTGGGAGCACGTGACCCGGTGGCTCCGCCCCAACATGGCGGCGCCCACCGGGTATTTCTGTCTGGCGTCTTGAATGGTAAGACGCCTGTTTGTCTTTCTCTGTGGCGCTTAGCGTTCCTGCGCAGCGTCGCCCCGACTCTCAGGTCCCCCCTCTCTCCTAGTCTGCGCTCTGCTCTCCGCTCCATAGCCCCGTCTGGACCCCCCCGCTCAGTTCCCTCTGCTGCCTCCGTGCCTGACCCTCGCCTGGTCCTTCCCTGCTGCTGTCATCGGTAGCCCCTTAGCTAGGGTTCCGTCTGTACCCCTAGGTCAGTCCCCCCTAACCTTCCTTCCTTCTTTCTTCCAGCGTTCCTGCTCTGGCTCCATCCTGATCGGTCCTGGTTCCCTACGTTCTGTTCCCTCCTGCTCCGGGTCTACTCTAGTCAGTATCCTTTGGCCTTTCCCTCTGTACACTCCCTGGGTCATCCCTTTGGTTCCGGCTGTCGTGGTCTCACCCCCCTTGGGCCTGCCCCTAACACTCCCTGTATAGGGGGTGGTCATCACCTGGGCCGCTCGCCCTCGGGGGCTCTGGAGCCACGACCCAGAGGGTCCACTCTCTGGTTCCTACTTAGAACCGTAACAACGGGCTCCTGTCAGGTATATATTATTGTAGATACAGACTGTACGGGCTCCTGTCAGGTATATATTATTGTAGATATAGGCTGTACCTGCTCCTGTCAGGTATATATTATTGTAGATATAGACTGTACGGGCTCTTGTCGTGTATATATTATTGTAGATACAGACTGTACGGGCTCCTGTCTGGTATATAATATTGTAGATATGGACTATACGGGCTCCTGTCAGGTATATATTATTGTAGATACAGACTGTATGGGCTCCTGTCAGGTATATATTATTATAGATATAGACTGCATGGGCTCCTGTCAGGCATATATTACTGTAGATACAGACTGTACGGGCTCCTGTCAGGTATATATTATTGTAGATATAGACTGTACAGGCTCCTGTCAGGTATATATTATTGTAGATACAGACTGTATGGCTCCTGTCAGGTATATATTATTGTAGATATAGACTGTATGGCTCCTGTCAGGTATATATTACTGTAGATATAGACTGTATGGCTCCTGTCACGTATATATTATTGTAGATACAGACTGTAATGGCTCCTGTCAGGTATATATTATTGTAGATACAGACTGTACGGGCTCCTGTCAGGTATATATTATTGTAGATAAAGACTGTATGGGCTCCTGTCAGGTATATATTATTGTAGATATAGACTGTATGGCTCCTGTCAGGTATATATTACTGTAGATAGACTGTACGGGCTCCTGTCAGGTATATATTATTGTAGATATAGACTCTATGGCTTCTGTCAGGTATATATTACTGTAGATATAGACTGTATGGTGTTGTGAGTTCATTTTTCCCTTCACCATTGAGGTCTGATGAACTCCCTCCTCTGGTGAAGGAAGGTAGTAAGACTAATTACCAAACACCTGGGCAGCTAGATGATAACTGGGTGGCTGGAATTGAGGACTGGATATAAGGCTGCCGACGCCCTTCTTCCTGGCTGGTGATTTTCCTGCTGGATTCTTGGAGACCAGTCTGATTCCTGCGTCTCAAAGCTAAGTTTTTCTGCTCTGCTTTGTACTCTTCAGTTTTGTTTTTGTTTTGCCTTGTTTTTTGGGAGTTCTGCCATCCCCGGCCGGGGGTGAGCTGAAATCCATTTTTGTCTCTGATCTGTTGATCTTTTGCTCTGTCTTCAGAATATACCTGAGTGCTGATATAGTCTTTTGAAGCCTAGCGACTTCAGGGCCTGTTTTTCCTATCAGTCGGTTGGCTCATTTTGATAGGGTTTTTGCGGATGGCAGACAGCAGCTTTCCTATCCTGTCCTATGTAGTTAGCTTGGGCCCCATCATTTGCTCAACCTATCTTTCTATCTGTGTTAGTGTTTTCATCTTGCTTCACCGTCATTATATGTTGGGGGCTGCCTATAGCTTTGGGGTCTGCTCTGGGGCAGTTTAGTTTTTCCCCCTTTCTGTCTTTAGGCTATGTAGCTCTCCGGCTGTGATCGAGGAGTCTAGGGCACCGTAGGAACCCACCACGGCTACTGCTAGTTGTTGTGGATAGGTTCAGGGGTCTGCAATCCGATAGCTGCCATCTCTCTGGTTTTTCTGGACTTAGCTGGTATTTTGTTTTTTCCTCCTTCGGTGACTCATCATAACAGATGGCTCCTATCAGGTATATATTACTGTAAATATAGACTGTACGGGCTCCTGTCAGGTATATATTATTGTAGATAAAGACTGTATGGGCTCCTGTCAGGTATATATTATTGTATAGACCCTACGGCTCCTGTCAGGTATATATTATTGTAGATACAGACTGTACGGGTGTGACGAACGGCCCACCGCCGTTCGTCCAAATACGGAGGCGACTAACGGGGGTCCCGCTGCCACCAAAACGCGACGGACAGCGGACCCTGTGTCACCACTATGTCACAGTCCCACCACTGACATGGGTGTATCAGCGGACGGAGGGACGAGACACAATGCCGGCACACGGCTATCACAGGCACAGTTGGGGCTTATCTTAGTTGTCCCACCGCTGCCACCAATATGTGACGAACGACCCACCGCCGTTGGTCCAAATACGGAGGCGACTAACGGGGGTCCCGCTGCCACCAAAACGCGACGGACAGTGGACCCTGTGTCACCACTATGTCACAGTCCCACCACTGACACGGGTGTATCAGCGGACGGAGGGACGAGACACAATGCCGGCACATGGCTATCACAGGCACAGTTGGGGCTTATCTTAGTTATCCCACCACTGGCACCATGTGACAAAAATATCCAGCACGCTAATCTCGCTCTACAATTTGCCGCAGGGGGAGTTTAATTTGGATGCCCCACCACTGCTATCAATCTTCCAAGTACTGCGGGGATTTATGTATATCCCACTTTCTCAGTTCCACTTTGGAACTCGCAGCTCTCCGGCGCCCCCCTTACCCTCAGGTCAGTCAGGGAACTGCACTTAGGATAATTAGTCGCCGGACGGGCTGCCTGTTGTGAACCGGCAATTAGGCTTCTGCAGTAAGGGAATTATCAATGCTGTGGCCGCAGCCCCTTATTCAGCAATATAAGACCCTTCTGTACTGCCAGCAAGCCGCAATAGCCGTACACAACGCGCTGCCACCAGTCACGGTTACTTAATTCACAGTGTTAAATTAAGAGGGTCCATGGCAAACCCCTTGAATTAGTAGCGATTATCTAACAAAGGCGTATAGTTCGAGTCTTAGAGCATGGAGACAGATCTAAATAATTATATCATTTATTCCCCGAAAAAGTAGGGCAGTGATTACAGATAAAAGTTGCTATAAAACTGAGACATAAAATATGTACATTAGACAAGTATAAAGCAAAGTGGATGAAAGAAGAAGGTACACTCACATTTAGTCAGTTGTTGTTAGGCATCCCATGTGGCTTTAAGGGGGGTGGAGGCGGAGCTGCACGTCTCCACTCATCTGGGTTCTGCTCAGCACAAGGATTGGAGCTCTTCTGACCTCCCTGTACAGGAGGGGTACCTTATAGCCCGGGTGTGTGACATCACCGAAAGGGGCAGTCTGGAGAGTGCCCACCTCTCTTACTCTCTAGGTAGAAATCTTACTAAAACTTATAATAATCATAACTTAGTGGGGGAAGCCCGCACAGACATATATATGGCATCATTGTTTGTGGTTTGTGGAGTACAATAATTCCAGACCAAATATGCAGTAGTTCTGACCCGCTGTTTAGAAGAAACCCATATTTCAGGTTCTGTAAGTCTGAGAACTACGCCACAGGCGCCGTAAGGACGCCGGGATCGCGCAGATCACAAAAATATGATTGTTATATCTCTGCTGTGTATGGTTTTCGTAATATGACTTATTTTTATGTTTCCCATATACCAGCATACAGCCTGTGTTTTTCCGAACAAAGGGATCCCTTCCCCCTGCTCTTCGAGAGGAAGTTGGTTTAAGGTTTCAGAGCTAGCCCAGGCAGGGGGGCACAGGTCAGTGTGTGAGTGAGCCATGGGCGAAAATAGGAGGGGGAAGGTGCTGGATTTTCTAGAAAGTTCCAACAGAAAAACATATTTTGCAGACATTGTATATCACACCTCCCCCCTTAAGAGGCATTACCTCTCGGTAATCGGCCATGCGCACCTCCGCGGGTTCGCCCCGGCGGGACAACCCATCGGCATTGCCGTTTTTACTGCCCTTCCTGTGTTTTACAGTAAAGTCGTACTGTTGAAGGGCAAGGCTCCAGCGGAGCAATCTTCCATTGGTTCCCGACACTGTGTGCAACCAGCTCAGAGGGTTGTGGTCGGTTACCACCGTGAAGGCGCGCCCATACAGGTAGGGCTGCAAACGCTGCAGTGCCCACACCATGGCCAGACACTCCTTCTCGATGGTCGAGTATGCCACTTCCCTCGGCAAAAGTTTCCGGCTCAGGTACAACACGGGGTGCTCTTGGTCCCCTGAGTCGACCTGGCTAAGCACAGCACCGAGGCCAAACTCGCTGGCATCGGTCTGTACCAGAAACGGGCGACTGCTGTCGACTGCTCTCAACACTGGAGAGTTGCACAGGGCTGCTTTCAAGGCTTGGAATGCCGCCTCACAGTCATCTGTCCAGTTGACTGTTTGGGGTAGCCTCTGCTTGGTGAGGTCAGTCAAGGGTTTGGCAAGGGCGCTATAGTCCTGCACGAACCGCCTATAGTACCCTGCAGTGCCCAAGAAGGACTTCACCTGTTTCTTGGTCCTGGGGGTGGGCCAGGACACGATTGCGTCCACCTTTTCTGGCTCCGGACTCATGAAACCCCCGCCTACCCGGTGCCCCAGGTAGTGGACCTCGCGCATGCCCATCTGGCACTTTCCCGGCTTGATAGTCAGGCCTGCCTGGTGAAGACGCTTGAGCACCTCCTGGAGGTGCTGAAGGTGTTCCTTCCAGGTGGAAGTGAAGACGGCAATATCGTCTAAGTACGCCACCGCGTACTCCTCCAGTCCCCGAAGCAGGTGGTTGACCATCCGCTGGAAAGTGGCAGGGGCATTTTTCATGCCGAAGGGCATGACTGTGGACTCGTATAGTCCAAAGGGGGTGATAAAGGCGGATTTCTCCTGCGCCTCAGGGCTCAGGGGAATCTGCCAGTATCCCCGACTCAAATCCATGGTGGATATGTACTTGGCTTTCGACAACCGCTCAAGCAAATCCTCGATGCGCGGCATTGGGTGGGCATCAGAGGTTGTGATGGCGTTGAGCCCCCTGTAGTCCACGCAGAACCGCGTGGTTCGATCCTTTTTAGGCACGAGGACTACAGGTGAAGCCCACGCGCTTTTTGACCGTCGAATCACCCCCAGCCTTAACATCTCATCGATCTCTTGGCGCATGACTTGTTGCACCGCTTCAGAGATCCGATAGGGTGTTCGCCGTAATGGGGCGTGATTCCCGGTGTCCACCTCATGAACCGCTAACTCCGTCCTCCCCGGTTGGTTGGTGAACACGACCCGGAAGGGTTCCAGGGTGGCCATCAACTGCAACCGCTGGGATATGGTTAGCGAACCACTTATCTCCATGTCCTCAATGGACCCATTGGCCTTGGCCTGGGCCAGCATGTCCAGGAGGGGATTTTCCTCCCCATCCTCTGGCAGATTGCAGACCGGTAGGACGCAAGCTTCGCGTTCGTAGTGCGCCTTCAGCATGTTGACGTGAAAGGCCTTGCGCCTACCCCGAGCATGGTCAAGCGTGACCACGTAGGTGACCGGGTTGAGCTGTTGGTGGACGACGTACGGGCCTTCCCAGGCTGCCTGAAGCTTATCCGTTGGTACAGGGACCAGCACCCACACCTTTTGACCCACCTGGTAGGTCCGCTCCCGGGCGTTCTGGTCGTACCAGCGCTTCTGGTCAGCCTGAGCCTGCGTCATGTTGTCATGCACCAACTGCGTCAAGGTCTGCATCTTGTCACGGAAGCGCATGACATAATCCACGATGGACACTTCTGTGGGGTTTGGCTCATCTTCCCAGGATTCTCTTATCAACCCAAGGGGTCCCCGGACTCGCCTGCCATACAGGAGCTCGAAGGGGGAGAACCCGGTCGAGGCCTGCGGAACTTTTCTGTAAGCGAACAGCAGGTGTGGGAGGTACCGCTCCCAGTCGCGCCCTTGGGTCTCAACCAGTATGCGGAGCATCTGTTTGAGGGTACCGTTGAAACGTTCACACAAACCATTAGTCTGTGGGTGATACGGACTCGATACCAGGTGCGTCACCTGCATTTTCTCACAGAGAGCCTCCATTAGGCGAGACATGAATTGGGGCCCTTGATCGGTAAGCATCTTCCTGGGAAATCCTACTCTTGAAAAGATGGTCACCAGTGCGTCAGCCACCTTATCTGCCCTGGTTGAAGACAGAGCTACTGCCTCTGGGTACCGGGTAGCGTAGTCTACCACGGTGAGAATGTATCGCTTTCCGGAGCTGCTGGGGACGGACAGCGGTCCTACAATGTCCACCGCGATTCTCTGGAAAGGCTCCTCTATCACCGGCAAAGGAATAAGGGGAGCCTTAAGAGCAGGCCCCGCCTTACCCACTTTTTGACAGGTGGCGCAGGAGCGGCAGTAGTGTGTTACATCTGTCCCCATCTTGGGCCAATAGAAGTGTTGAGACAGCCGTGCCTTTGTTTTGCTGATCCCCAAGTGTCCAGCGAGTGGAATCTCATGGGCAATCCGCAACAACTCGGTTCTGAACTGATAGGGAACGACCAGCTGTCTTTCCCTCAACCACTCCTTTTTAGGATCTCCGGGTACTGTCTCCCGGTACAACCTTCCTCGTTCCCAGAACACCTTCTCCTTATCAGACTCGGAGGTGGGCGTCTTGGCGAGACCTCTCAATTTCTCCAGGCTGGCATCTGAGTGCAGAGCAGCCTGGAACTCCATGCTGGAGGCTGCCAGAAGTGACGTCAGGGTCCCCTCTTTACTGGGACCCTCTGGAACCGGCTCTGGGTTCACCTCTGGTTCAGTCTCTCCTGTAGCAGCAGAGGGTCCAGAAGACAGTGCGTTACCTGCGATCTGGGCACTCTGACTGCGTGTGACAGCTGCTATGTATGCTGTCTCCCTGGGGATTTCTACAGACCCACCAGCCGGTGCTGCCCTGGGCTCTACCTCCCCATCCACCCCCAACACTTCAGGAGCAGTGCTACTTATGGGCCAGTTACCTTCCTCGGTGGCACTGGTCAGCTGCATGGCATTACCTTCCTCATGGTCCCCATGCACCTCCCCATTTCCTTGAGCACCGTTGCTTACTCCTGCCAGGGGTTCCTCAGCCGTCTCACTCCGCAGAGTGACGGGGCTGAGCACTTCGGTACCTGTGGACACATCTACCGCTTCAAAGAAAGGGTTAACGGGTTCAGTCGGCACAGATACATCAACATCATCATCATCCTTCCTAGGAGAAGAATGGTTATCAGTTTGCTTTGGCACATTCATATCAGCATCATACCTGGGGAAAGAATGGTTGTTAGTTGCATCATTACTCATCAAGGCATTAGCAGGTAACACATTCAATTTCCCATCATCAACATCATCAGGGTTAACGTTACCCTTATTATCAGTTTGGGGAAGGGTGTCAGGGACATAGTATGCAACCATTCTCCCCAAGTCAGTCCCCAATAAAACATCAGTGGGCAAATTTTCAGACACTCCCACCACCCTCAACCCGCTCCCAGCACCCCAATCGAGATAAACCCGGGCCACTGGCAAGGGACAACGGTTGCCTCCAATCCTGGAGACAGTCAGGGTTTTCCCCTCGACAAACTCTTCAGGGGCCGCCAGTCCAGGACGGATGAGGGTTCGTTCAGCCCCGGTGTCCTTGAGGCCTGTAGCAAGACGGGCCCCCACCTGAACAGGTTGAACGTTGTCGTTAGCCCTCCCAACCACACCTCCCACCAAAAGAACAGAGGCGTTGGGCCCAGAGGCCTTGGCTGGGGGACTCTTCGGCTTTTCCGGACAGGTGTACGAGAAGTGACCAGGCCGCTGGCAGTGGTGACACAGGCGACTGTCAGTAGCCGGCCTGTTGTTGGCAACAGGGACAGGGCCTCCGGAGGGACGGCTAGCTGGGGCACTGGGGTTGGGTGCAGGCTTACCCCCTCTCCAGCTGGTGGTGACTGTCCTCCGCGTCTCTGGCTTCCTGTTGGCCTCATGGTTGTCGGCGATCTGCGCCGCTTTGTCCGCATTCGTTGGTTCGCGATCCAGGATGAACTGTCGGACCTCAGCTGGGCAGAGATGCAGGAACTGGTCTTTGATCATCAGGTCCCATAGCTGCTCAAAGGTTTCAACGGACAGTCCATGGATCCACTGGTCAAAGTGGGTCCTGAGTCCTTGCACCACATCACTGTAGCTATCGTGTGGGCCACGTTGGAGGTGCCGGAACTTCTTTCGGGATACCTCAGGTGTCAGCCGGTATTTGGCGATCAGCGCCTGCTTTATGGCATCATAGTCGTCATCGGCTTCTGGCGGAAGAGAAGCAAATGCCTCCAGGGCTTTGCCTTTTAGCCCTGGGGTCAAGTACCTTGCCCATTGGTCTCTAGGCAGCTGGTACTGTCTGCAGGCTTTCTCAAAGGCTCGCAGAAACGTGTCCAAGTCCCCGTCCTTTTCCATCACGGGAAAATGCTCTGGCCGGGGTTTAAGAGTCTGGATGCTGCTGGGCTCACCGCTTCGGGCTGTGGGGGCATTCCCACCCCGCTGGAGTACCTCCAGTTCATGGGCCCTCTGCGCCTGGCGCTCGGCTCTCTCAGCCTCTGCTCGGCGCTCAGCTCTCTCAGCCTGGGCTTGACGCTCGGCCCTCTCAGCCTCAGCTTGGCGCTCACGTTCGGCTTGGACCTCCTGCCGATATTGCTGGATCAGCCTCACCCGCCCATCACTGTCTTCGGCGGGGAATTCGTCCAAGGCCATTTGCAGATAGGGGTCCACCCCGTTCTGGTTGAATGTGGGGCCAGCGCTCAGGAGTGGAGCCTCTGCTGCAGCCCCATTGCCACTTGGGCCAACTTCTGCGCTCGCTGGATTCTGGTCGTTGTTCAGCTGCACTAGATCCGCGATCATTTGAGCTCTGGTTTTGTTCGTGGCGTCAAGGCCTTGGTACGTGCATAACCCAGCAAGAACTTCCTTTGTCTGCCGTTTGTACCAAGGTTCTCCTTTTGCCGCCATGGTTGCCAAATAAAAGATAGAAAAGAAAAATGGAGAAGAAGGGAGGGAATACTTGCAAGTACACACTAATGTCTCAGGACTAGTAACCACTGAGTCTCTTCTCCAAAACCTATGATGCAGGATTCCCGCAGGAACCGTGCAGGTTTTTAGTGAGAGGAATGATTGCTCAAACCAAATCACTAATGCTCTAGGATTATCCCACCGCTCTGCCACCAATATGTGACGAACGGCCCACCGCCGTTCGTCCAAATACGGAGGCGACTAACGGGGGTCCCGCTGCCACCAAAACGCGATGGACAGCGGACCCTGTGTCACCACTATGTCACAGTCCCACCACTGACACGGGCGTATCAGCGGACGGAGGGACGAGACACAATGCCGGCACACGGCTATCACAGGCACAGTTGGGGCTTATCTTAGTTATCCCACCGCTGCCACCAATATGTGACGAACGACCCACCGCCGTTGGTCCAAATACGGAGGCGACTAACGGGGGTCCCGCTGCCACCAAAACGCGACGGACAGCGGACCCTGTGTCACCACTATGTCACAGTCCCACCGCTGACACGGGTGTATCAGCGGACGGAGGGACGAGACACAATGCCGGCACACGGCTATCACAGGCACAGTTGGGGCTTATCTTAGTTATCCCACCACTGGCACCATGTGACAAAAATATCCAGCAAGCTAATCTCGCTCTACAATTTGCCGCAGGGGGAGTTTATTTTGCATGCCCCACCACTGTTATCAATCTTCCAAGTACTGCGGGGATTTATGTATATCCCACTTTTTCAGTTCCACTTTGGAACTCGCAGCTCTCCGGCGCCCCCCTTACCCTCAGGTCAGTCAGGGAACTGCACCTAGGTTAATTAGTCGCCGGACGGGCTGCCTGTTGTGAACCGGCAATTAGGCTTCTGCAGTAAGGGAATTATCAATGCTGTGGCCGCAGCCCCTTATTCAGCAATATAAGACCCTTCTGTACTGCCAGCAAGCCGCAATAGCCGTACACAATGCGCTGCCACCAGTCACGGTTACTTAATTCACAGTGTTAAATTAAGAGGGTCCGTGGCAAACCCCTTGAATTAGTAGCGATTATCTAACAAAGGCGTATAGTTCGAGTCTTAGAGCATGGAGACAGATCTAAATAATTATATCATTTATTCCCCGAAAAAGTAGGGCAGTGATTACAGATAAAAGTTGCTATAAAACTGAGACATAAAATATGTACATTAGACAAGTATAAAGCAAAGTGGATGAAAGAAGAAGGTACACTCATATTTAGTCAGTTGTTGTTAGGCATCCCATGTGGCTTTAAGGGGGGTGGAGGCGGAGCTGCACGTCTCCACTCATCTGGGTTCTGCTCAGCACAAGGATTGGAGCTCTTCTGACCTCCCTGTATGGGAGGGGTACCTTATAGCCCGGGTGTGTGACATCACCGAAAGGGGCAGTCTGGAGAGTGCCCACCTCTCTTACTCTCTAGGTAGAAATCTTACTAAAACTTATAATAATCATAACTTAGTGGGGGAAGCCCGCACAGACATATATATATAGCATCATTGTTTGTGGTTTGTGGAGTACAATAATTCCAGACCAAATATGCAGTAGTTCTGACCCGCCGTTTAGAAGGAACCCATATTTCAGGTTCTGTAAGTCTGAGAACTACGCCACAGGCGCCGTAAGGACGCCGGGATCGCGCAGATCACAAAAATATGATTGTTATATTTCTGCTGTGTATGGTTTTCGTAATATGACTTATTTTTATGTTTCCCATATACCGGCATACAGCCTGTGTTTTTCCGAACAAAGGGATCCCTTCCCCCTGCTCTTCGAGAGGAAGTTGGTTTAAGGTTTCAGAGCTAGCCCAGGCAGGGGGGCACTGGTCAGTGTGTGAGTGAGCCATGGGCAAAAAGAGGAGGGGGAAGGTGCTGGATTTTCTAGAAAGTTCCAACAGAAAAACATATTTTGCAGACATTGTATATCACAACGGGCTCCTGTCACGTATATATTATTGTAGATATAGACTGTATGGGCTCCTGTCAGATATATATTATTGTAGATACAGACTGGGCTCCTGTCAGGTATATATTATTGTAGATATAGACTGTACGGGCTGCTGTCAGGTATATATTATTGTAGATACAGACTGTACGGGTTCCTGTCAGGTATATATTAATGTAGATATAGACTGTATGGGCTCCTGTCAGGTATATATTATTGTAGATACAGACTGTATGGGCTCCTGTCAGGTATATATTATTGTAGATACAGACTGTACGGGCTCCTGTCACGTATATATTATTGTAGATATAGACTGTATGGGCTCCTGTCAGGTATATATTATTGTAGATACAGACTGTATGGGCTCCTGTCAGGTATATATTATTGTAGATACAGACTGTACGGGCTCCTGTCAGGTATATATTACTGTAGATATAGACTGTATGGGCTCCTGTCAGGTATATATTATTGTAGATACAGACTGTACGGGCTCCTGTCACGTATATATTATTGTAGATATAGACTGTATGGGCTCCTTTCAGGTATATATTATTGTAGATATAGACTGTATGGGCTCCTGTCAGGTATATATTATTGTAGATATAGACTGTACGGGCTGCTGTCAGGTATATATTAGTGTAGATACAGACTGTACGGGCTCCTGTCAGGTATATATTATTGTAGATACTGACTGTATGGGCTCCTGTCAGGTATATATTATTGTAGATATAGACTGTACGGGCTTCTGTCAGGTATATATTATTGTAGATACAGACTGTATGGGCTCCTGTCAGGTATACCGTATTTTTCCTACCATTAGTTGCACTTTTTTCCCAAAAAATTTTTGGGGAAAGTGGGGGGTGCGTCTTATGGTCGCAATATACTAACCTCCGGGGCTCTGCGATGCGGTGGTGGCAGCGAGTGGGGCTCTGCCGTGCGGTGGTGGCAGCGGGCGGCGCTCTGCGGTGCGGTGGTGGCAGCGGGCTGTGCTCCGGTGCAGGGGCGGCGGCTCCGCCGGCATTTCCTCGCAGCCCGGAGGCCCCCTCACATCCCTTGCTGGCCACCGCCATGTTGCGGTGGCCTCCGGGAACATGGACGCTGGGAAGATGGCCGCCGGTCCGGGGACGGCGCATGCGCAGGTTCAGATCTCGTCCCGAGATCTCGGTGGATGAGATCTCGTTGCCGAGATTTTAATCTTGTCCCCCGAGATCTCGGCATGAGATCTGAACCTGCGCATGCGCCGTCCCCGGACCGGCGGCCATCTTCCCGGCGTTCATGTTCCCGGAGGCCACCGCAACATGGCGACGGCCAGCAAGGGATGTGCGGGGGTTTCCGGTCTGCGAGGAAATGCCGGCGGAGCCGCCGCCACTGCACCGGAGCACAGCCCGCCGCCACCCTCACCTCGCAGAGCCCCACCTGCCCCAGCACAGTTGCCTCAGCCCCAGCACACCTGCCCCAGCCCACCTGCCCCAGCCCCAGCGCAGCTGCCCTAGCACAGAGCCGCCACCGCACAAGCCTGGACCACTGAATGACCCTTGTGACTACTCCTCCACCTGTGCCGGATCCCTTCCCAGGTAAGTTGAATTCGGACTGTAAGACGGACCCCCATTTGACACATTATTATTTTTTCACTATTTTCCTTCTGAAAATTGGGGTGCGTCTTAAGGTGTGTGCACACGCTGCGGATTCTGCTGCGGTTTCGCAACGGTTTTGGCCGCTGCGGTGTACAGTACCATTCAATTGAATGGGGAAAAAAAAAACGCTGTGTAGACGGTGCGGATTTTTCCGCGCGGTTTTTCTGTGGTTTTGAAACCGCAGAAGGAATTAACATGTCAATTCTTTCTGCGGAATCCGCAGCTGTTTCGTATATCCACCATTGTGGAGATGGTGAAACCGCAGGGCAAAACCGCAGGTTAATCCGCAGATAAACCGCAGGTCTTTTGACCTGCGGATTTTGCAAAATCCACGCGGATGCATCCGCAGCGTATTCCGCAGCGTCTGCACACAGCCTTATGGTCTGGTGCGTCTTATAGTCCGAAAAATACGGTATATTATTGTAGATACAAACTGTACGGGCTCCTGTCAGGTATATATTATAGTAGATAGACTGTACGGGCTCCTGTCAGGTATATATTATTGTAGATACAGACTGTACCGGCTCCTGTCAGGTATATATTATAGTAGATACAGACTGTATGGGCTCCTGTCAGGTATATATTATTGTAGATACAGACTGTACCGGCTCCTGTCAGGTATATATTATAGTAGATACAGACTGTATGGGCTCCTGTCAGGTATATATTATTGTAGATACAGACTGTATGTCTCCTGTCAGGTATATATTATTGTAGATATAGACTGTATGGGCTCCTGTCAGGTATATATTATTGTATAGACTGTACGGGCTCCTGTCAGGTATATATTATTGTAGATATAGACTGTACGGGCTCCTGTCAGGTATATATTATTGTAGATATAGACTGCATGGGCTCCTGTCAGGTATATATTATTGTAGATACAGACTGTACGGGCTCCTGTCAGGTATATATTATTGTAGATATAGACTGTATGGGCTCCTGTCAGGTATATGTTATTGTAGATATAGGCTGTATGGGCTCCTGTCAGGTATATATTATTGTAGATATAGACTGTACGGGCTCCTGTCAGGTATATATTATTGTAGATACAGAGTGTATGGGCTCCTGTCAGGTATATATTATTGTAGATATAGACTGTACAGGCTCCTGTCAGGTATATATTATTGTAGATATAGACTGTATGGGCTCCTGTCTGGTTTATATTATTGTAGATATAGACTGTACAGGCTCCTGTCAGGTATATATTTTTGTAGATATAGACTCTATGGCTCCTGTCAGGTATATATTACTGTAGATATAGACTGTACGGGCTCCTGTCAAGTATATATTATTGTAAAGACTGTATGGGATCCTGTCAGGTATATATTATTGTAGATACAGTGGGGCAAAAAAGTATTTAGTCAGTCAGCAATAGTGCAAGTTCCACCACTTAAAAAGATGAGAGGCATCTGTAATTTACATCATAGGTAGACCTCAACTATGGGAGACAAACTGAGAAAAAAAAATCCAGAAAATCACATTGTCTGTTTTTTTTTCATTTTATTTGCATATTATGGTGGAAAATAAGTATTTGGTCAGAAGCAAAATTTCATCTCAATACTTTGTGATATATCCTTTGTTGGCAATGACAGAGGTCAAACGTTTTCTGTAAGTCTTCACAAGGTTGCCACACACTGTTGTTGATATGTTGGCCCATTCCTCCATGCAGATCTCCTCTAGAGCAGTGATGTTTTTGGCTTTTCGCTTGGCAACACGGACTTTCAACTCCCTCCAAAGGTTTTCTATAGGGTTGAGATCTGGAGACTGGCTAGGCCACTCCAGGACCTTGAAATGCTTCTTACGAAGCCACTCCTTCGTTGCCCTGGCGGTGTGCTTTGGATCATTGTCATGTTGAAAGACCCAGCCACGTTTCATATTCAATGCCCTTGCTGATGGAAGGAGGTTTGCACTCAAAATCTCACGATACATGGCCCCATTCATTCTTTCATGTACCCGGATCAGTCGTCCTGGCCCCTTTGCAGAGAAACAGCCCCAAAGCATGATGTTTCCACCACCATGCTTTACAGTAGGTATGGTGTTTGATGGATGCAACTCAGTATTCTTTTTCCTCCAAACACGACAAGTTGTGTTTCTACCAAACAGTTCCAGTTTGGTTTCATCAGACCATAGGACATTCTCCCAAAACTCCTCTGGATCATCCAAATGCTCTCTAGCAAACTTCAGACGGGCCCGGACATGTACAGGCTTAAGCAGTGGGACACGTCTGGCACTGCAGGATCTGAGTCCATGGTGTCGTAGTGTGTTACTTATGGTAGGCCTTGTTAAATTGGTCCCAGCTCTCTGCAGTTCATTCACTAGGTCCCCCCGCGTGGTTCTGGGATTTTTGCTCACCGTTCTTGTGATCATTCTGACCCCACGGGATGGGATTTTGCGTGGAGCACCAGATCGAGGGAGATTATCAGTGGTCTTGTATGTCTTCCATTTTCTAATTATTGCTCCCACAGTTGATTTATTCACTCCAAGCTGGTTGGCTATTGCAGATTCAGTCTTCCCAGCCTGGTGCAGGGCTACAATTTTGTTTCTGGTGTCCTTTGACAGCTCTTTGGTCTTCACCATAGTGGAGTTTGGAGTCAGACTGTTTGAGGGTGTGCACAGGTGTCTTTTTATACTGATAACAAGTTTAAACAGGTGCCATTACTACAGGTAATGAGGGGAGGAAAGAGGAGACTCTTAAAGAAGAAGTTACAGGTCTGTGAGAGCCAGAAATCTTGATTGCTTGTTTCTGACCAAATACTTATTTTCCACCATAATATGCAAATAAAATGAAAAAAAAACAGACAATGTGATTTTCTGGATTTTTTTTTCTCAGTTTGTCTCCCATAGTTGAGGTCTACCTATGATGTAAATTACAGACGCCTCTCATCTTTTTAAGTGGTGGAACTTGCACTATTGCTGACTGACTAAATACTTTTTTGCCCCACTGTATAGACTGTACGGGCTCATGTCAGGTATATATTATTGTAGATACAGACTGTACGGGCTCCTGTCAGGTATATATTATTGTAGATACAGACTGTACGGGCTCATGTCAGGTATATATTATTGTAGATATAGACTGTACGGGCTCCTGTCAGGTATATATTATTGTAGATATAGACTGTACGGGCTCCTGTCAGGTATATATTATTGTAGATATAGACTGTACGGGCTCCTGTCAGGTGTATATTATTGTAGATACAGACTGTATGGCTCCTGTCAGGTATATATTATTGTAGTAATAGACTGTACGGGCTCCTGTCAGGTATTTATTATTGTAGATATAGACTGTACGGGCTCCTGTCTGGTATATATTATTGTAGTAATAGACTGTACGGGCTCCTGTCAGGTATATATTATTGTAGATATAGACTGTATGGGCTCCTGTCAGGTATATATTATTGTAGATACAGACTGTATGGGCTCCTGTCAGGTATATATTATTGTAGATATAGGCTGTACATGCTCCTGTCAGGTATATATTATTGTATATATAGACTGTATGGGCTCCTGTCAGGTACATATTATTGTAGATATAGACTGTACGGGCTCTTGTCAGGTATATATTATTGTAGATACAGACTGTACGGGCTCCTGACTGGTATATAATATTGTAGATATGGACTATACGGGCTCCTGTCAGGTATATATTATTGTAGATACAGACTGTATGGGCTCCTGTCAGGTATATATTATTATAGATATAGACTGCATGGGCTCCTGTCAGGCATATATTATTGTAGATATAGACTGTACGGGCTCCTGTCAGGTATATATTATTGTAGATATAGACTGTATGGCTCCTGTCAGGTATATATTATTGTATAGACTGTACGGGCTCCTGTCAGGTATATATTATTGTAGATAAAGACTGTATAGGCTCCTGTCAGGTATATATTATTGTAGATATAGACTGTATGGCTTCTGTCAGGTATATATTACTGTAGATATAGACTGTATGGCTCCTGTCAGGTATATATTATTGTAGATACAGACTGTATGGCTCCTGTCAGGTATATATTATTGTAGATAAAGACTGTATGGGCTCCTGTCAGGTATATATTATTGTTGATATAGACTGTATGGCTCCTGTCAGGTATATATTACTGTAGATATAGACTGTATGGCTCCTTTCAGGTATATATTATTGTAGATACAGACTGTATGGCTCCTGTCAGGTATATATTATTGTAGATGCAGACTGTATGGCTCCTGTCAGGTGTATATTATTGTAGATAAAGACTGTATGGGCTCCTGTCAGGTATATATTATTGTAGATATAGACTGTATGGGCTCCTGTCAGGTATATATTATTGTAGATATAGACTGTATGGCTCCTGTCAGGTATATATTACTGTAGATATAGACTGTATGGCTCCTATCAGGTATATATTATTGTAGATACAGACTGTATGGCTCCTGTCAGGTATATATTATTGTAGATACAGACTGTATGGGCTCCTGTCAGGTATATATTATTAAATAGAAATTGTGGTATACATAATGTGCATGGGACCAAAAAAAGCCTCAATTAGTCACATGGCAGATGGATTGAGCCAATACACATATACATAAAGGACAATTGGTAAAGACAACTGCAATCATAAAGATCAAAAATCAAGAAAAAGGAAGGCCAGCAGTCAAAATGTCACATAAAATACAATATTTTATTAATAATATATAATGAGACGTAGGTAAATGAAAGAGGGGGGAGAGGACTCACAAATGGCTAAAAAAGGGGCCTAGTATGACACCCACATCTACCAGGAAAACAACCCCATATGGTCATGCCGCCAAAGAGTTCATGTAGGAGTCACACATAATTTGGTAAATATGATGTACATCTACATAGTGAACCGGGACTCAAAGAACTTACTGGTAGTAAAAAATATCTAATCTGGAACAAGTGTTCATAATGACTAGACCTCGGAGGGTCTAAAATGTTACCTGGACAGAATGGGGGTGAACCATACAGCGTCCGAACCCCGACGCGCGTTTCAGAGCGTGCTGCTCCTTCCTCAGGGGGCGCCTCAGACGCGCCTCAGACGCCCCCTGAGGAAGGAGCAGCACGCTCCGAAACGCGCGTCGGGGTTCGGCCGCTGTATGGTTCACCCCCATTCTGTCCAGGTAACATTTTAGACCCTCCGAGGTCTAGTCATTATGAACACTTGTTCCAGATTAGATATTTTTTACTACCAGTAAGTTCTTTGAGTCCCGGTTCACTATGTAGATGTACATCATATTTACCAAATTATGTGTGACTCCTACATGAACTCTTTGGCGGCATGACCATATGGGGTTGTTTTCCTGGTAGATGTGGGTGTCATACTAGGCCCCTTTTTTAGCCATTTGTGAGTCCTCTCCCCCCTCTTTCATGTACCTACGTCTCATTATATATTATTAATAAAATATTGTATTTTATGTGACATTTTGACTGCTGGCCTTCCTTTTTCTTGATTTTTGAGGTATATATTATTGTAGATATAGACTGTATGGCTCCTGTCAGGTATATATTACTGTAGATATAGACTGTACGGGCTCCTGTCAGGTATATATTATTGTAGATATAGACTCTATGGCTCCTGTCAGGTATATATTACTGTAGATATAGACTGTATGGTGTTGTGAGTTCATTTTTCCCTTCACCATTGAGGTCTGATGAACTCCCTCCTCTGGTGAAGGAAGGTAGTGAGACTGATTACCAAACACCTGGTCAGCTAGATGATAACTGGGTGGCTGGAATTGAGGACTGGATATAAGGCTCCCGACGCCCTTCTTCCTGGCTGGTGATTTTCCTGCTGGATTCTTGGAGACCAGTCTGATTCCTGTGTCTCAAAGCTAAGTTTTTCTGCTCTGCTTTGTACTCTTCAGTTTTGTTTTTGTTTTGCCTTGTTTTTTGGGAGTTCTGCCATCCCCGGCCGGGGGTGAGCTGAAATCCATTTTTGTCTCTGATCTGTTGATCTTTTGCTCTGTCTTCAGAATATACCTGAGTGCTGATATAGTCTTTTGAAGCCTAGCGACTTCAGGGCCTGTTTTTCCTATCAGTCGGTTGGCTCATTTTGATAGGGTTTTTGCGGATGGCAGACAGCAGCTTTCCTATCCTGTCCTATGTAGTTAGCTTGGGCCCCATCATTTGCTCAACCTATCTTTCTATCTGTGTTAGTGTTTTCATCTTGCTTCACCGTCATTATATGTTGAGGGCTGCCTATAGCTTTGGGGTCTGCTCTGGGGCAGTTTAGTTTTTCCCCCTTTCTGTCTTTAGGCTATGTAGCTCTCCGGCTGTGATCGAGGGGTCTAGGGCACCGTAGGAACCCCCCACGGCTACTGCTAGTTGTTGTGGATAGGTTCAGGGGTCTGCAATCCGATAGCTGCCATCTCTCTGGTTTTTCGGGACTTAGCTGGTATTTTGTTTTTTCCTCCTTCGGTGACTCATCATAACAGACTGGCTCCTGTCAGGTATATATTACTGTAAATATAGACTGTATGGGCTCCAGTCAGGTATATATTATTGTAGATAAAGACTGTATGGGCTCCTTTCAGGTATATATTACTGTAGATATAGACTGTATGGCTCCTGTCAGGTATATATTATTGTAGATACAGACTGTACGGGCTCCTGTCAGGTATATATTATTGTAGATAAAGACTGTATGGGCTCCTGTCAGGTATATATTATTGTAGGTATAGACTGTACGGGCTGCTGTCAGGTATATATTATTGTAGATATAGACTGTACGAGCTCCTGTCAGGTATATATTATTGTAAATACAGACTGTACGGGCACTTGTCAGGTATATATTATTGTAGATACTGACTGTATGGGCTCCTGTCAGGTATATATTATTGTAGATATAGACTGTACGGGCTTCTGTCAGGTATATATTATTGTAGATACAGACTGTATGGGCTCCTGTCAGGTATACCGTATTTTTCCTACCATTAGTTGCACTTTTTTCCCAAAAAATTTTGGGGGAAAGTGGGGGGTGCGTCTTATGGTCGCAATATACTAACCTCCGGGGCTCTGCGATGCGGTGGTGGCAGCGAGTGGGGCTCTGCCGTGCGGTGGTGGCAGCGGGCGGCGCTCTGCGGTGCGGTGGTGGCAGCGGGCTGTGCTCCGATGCAGGGGCGGCGGCTCCGCCGGCATTTCCTCGCAGCCCGGAGGCCCCCTCACATCCCTTTCTGGCCGCCGCCATGTTGCGGTGGCCTCCGGGAAGATGGCCGCCGGTCCGGGGACGGCGCATGCGCAGCTTCAGATCTCGTCCCGAGATCTCGGTGGATGAGATCTCGTTGCCGAGATTTTAATCTCGTCCCCCGAGATCTCGGCATGAGATCTGAACCTGCGCATGCGCCGTCCCCGGACCGGCGGCCATCTTCCCAGCGTTCATGTTCCCGGAGGCCACCGCAACATGGCGACGGCCAGCAAGGGATGTGCGGGGGTTTGCGGTCTGCGAGGAAATGCCGGCGTCAGCCAGTGTGCACGCCGGCGTGTGGAACACCATGGTAACACACCGGAGGAGGCGCCATAGGCCGCGTCGCGGCCCCAGACCATGACGCGCATGCGTACAGGTCACAAATCCTCCCCATTCGGCCACATTATATTTAGATGTAACAATACAGAGGATATCATAATCGCATCACATAGACCAGATTGGATACAGACAGGACCCTTGCATATTAATTAATAATATGGAGGAACATATTTACCAAGATTGTCATGAAAAAATAAATAAAAATAAAAATAAAAATAAAAAATAATAAAAAATAAAAAATGAAAAATAAAAAATAGAACTTAAATAATTAATACATAGAGATATGTGTTTAGTAATGTACATTCAGAGCATTGCAACAAAATTACATATATCAACAGTAAATAAATGCTATGCCCCATATATATAATATTATATGCATATATATCTCTCCAGGCCCATTGGCTCATACAAAGTTCTAGATTACACATTGGTAAGAGAAATTGTTACCCCACCCATTACTTTACAAGTTATATATAATGCATAATAAACAATACAAATAAATAACTATATCTGGCAAATATATAAATTTCATCGGTCCAATTATTCACTCCATAGGGCTCCATGATATACAGTCCTGATGTGCTGATATACGATATCCTACGAGTGTATTAAATAGATGCATAAATCTCGTGGTACAAATAGAGATATTCTTCAGCTATGACTCAATGCTGTACTTCAGTATGACATACACGTGGCCTAAAGTATAATATATAATAAAGAAATAGTGAATAAAAAACCAATAAAAACAACAAATTAAAAACAACCACGCTCGCGTGGAAAATTACATGCACACAGCAGTACAGCCAGAAGGTGATCATAGGATATGGGCAGCACGGTGGCTCAGTGGTTAGCGCTGCAGCCTTGCAGCGCTGGAGTCCTGGGTTCGAATCCCACCTAGGACAACATCTGCAAGGAGTTTGTATGTTCTCCCCGTGTTTGCGTGGGTTTCCTCCGGGCACTCCGGTTTCCTCCCACACTCCAAAGACATACTGATAGGGAATTTAGATTGTGAGCCCCATCGGGGACAGTGATGAAAATGTGTGCAAAACTGTAAAGCGCTGCGGAATATGTTAGCGCTATATAAAAATAAAGATTATTATTATTATAGGAACGAAGCAAAACTTAGACATTCATTTAGCCCATTGGGCTGGACCCCCCCTCCCTTAGGTATATATTACTGTAGAAATAGACTGTATGGCTCCTGTCAGGTATATATTATTGTAGATACAGACTGTACGGGCTCCTGTCACGTATATATTATTGTAGATATAGACTGTATGGGCTCCTGTCAGGTATATATTATTGTAGATATAGACTGTACGGGCTCCTGTCAGGTATATATTATTGTAGATACAGACTGTACGGGCTCCCGTCAGGTATATATTATTGTAGATATAGACTGTACGGGCTCCTGTCAGGTGTATATTATTGTAGATATAGACTGTACGGGCTCCTGTCAGGTATATATTATTGTAGATATAGACTGTACGGGCTCCTGTCAGGTATATATTATTGTAGATATAGACTGTACGGGCTCCTGTCAGGTATATATTATTGTAGATATAGACTGTATGGGCTCCTGTCAGGTATATATTATTGTAGATATAGACTGTACAGGCTCCTGTCAGGTATATATTTTTGTAGATATAGACTGTACGGGATCCTGTCAAGTATATATTATTGTAAATATAGGCTGTATGGGCTCTTGTCAGGTATATATTATTGTAGATATAGACTGTACGGGCTCCTGTCAGGTATATATTTTTGTAGATACAGAGTGTATGGGCTCCTGTCAGTTATATATTATTGTAGATATAGACTGTACAGGCTCCTGTCAGGTATATATTATTGTAGATATAGACTGTATGGGCTCCTGTCAGGTATATATTATTGTAGATATAGACTGTACAGGCTCCTGTCAGGTATATATTTTTGTAGATATAGACTCTATGGCTCCTGTCAGGTATATATTACTGTAGATATAGACTGTACGGGCTCCTGTCAAGTATATATTATTGTAAAGACTGTATGGGCTCCTGTCAGGTATATATTATTGTAGATATAGGCTGTACATGCTCCTGTCAGGTATATATTATTGTAGATACAGACTGTACGGGCTCCTGTCAGGTATATATTATTGTAGATACAGACTGTACGGGCTCATGTCAGGTATATATTATTGTAGATATAGACTGTACGGGCTCCTGTCAGGTATATATTATTGTAGATATAGACTGTACGGGCTCCTGTCAGGTATATATTATTGTAGATATAGACTGTACGGGCTCCTGTCAGGTGTATATTATTGTAGATACAGACTGTATGGCTCCTGTCAGGTATATATTATTGTAGTAATAGACTGTACGGGCTCCTGTCAGGTATTTATTATTGTAGATATAGACTGTACGGGCTCCTGTCAGGTATATATTATTGTAGTAATAGACTGTACGGGCTCCTGTCAGGTATATATTATTGTAGATAAAGACTGTATGGGCTCCTGTCAGGTATATATTATTGTAGATATAGACTGTATGGCTCCTGTCAGGTATATATTACTGTAGATATAGACTGTATGGCTCCTGTCAGGTATATATTATTGTAGATACAGACTGTATGGCTCCTGTCAGGTATATATTATTGTAGATAAAGACTGTATGGGCTCCTGTCAGGTATATATTATTGTAGATAAAGACTGTATGGGCTCCTGTCAGGTATATATAATTGTAGAAATAGACTGTATGGCTCCTGTCAGGTATATATTACTGTAGATATAGACTGTATGGCTCCTGTCATGTATATATTATTGTAGATACAGACTGTATGGCTCCCGTCAGGTATATATTATTGTAGATACAGACTGTATGGCTCCTGTCAGGTATATATTATTGTAGATTAAGACTGTATGGGCTCCTGTCAGGTATATATTATTGTAGATAAAGACTGTATGGGCTCCTGTCAGGTATATATTATTGTAGATATAGACTGTATGGCTCCTGTCAGATATATTACTTTAGATATAGACTGTATGGCTCCTGTCAGGTATATATTATTGTAGATACAGACTGTACGGGCTCCGGTCAGGTATATATTATTGTAGATAAAGACTGTATGGGCTCCTGTCAGGTATATATTATTGTAGATATAGACTGTATGGCTCCTGTCAGGTATATATTACTGTAGATATAGACTGTACGTGCTCCTGTCAGGTATATATTATTGTAGATATAGACTCTATGGCTCCTGTCAGGTATATATTACTGTAGATATAGACTGTATGGTGTTGTGAGTTCATTTTTCCCTTCACCATTGAGGTCTGATGAACTCCCTCCTTTGGTGAAGGTAGTGAGACTGATTACCAAACACCTGGGCAGCTAGATGATAACTGGGTGGCTGGAATTGAGGACTTGATATAAGGCTGCCGACGCCCTTCTTCCTGGCTGGTGATTTTCCTGCTGGATTCTTGGAAACCAGTCTGATTCCTGCGTCTCAAAGCTAAGTTTTTCTGCTCTGCTTTGAACTCTTCAGTTTTGTTTTTGTTTTGCCTTGTTTTTTGGGAGTTCTGCCATCCCCGGCCGGGGGTGAGCTGAAATCCATTTTTGTCTCTGATCTGTTGATCTTTTGCTCTGTCTTCAGAATATACCTGAGTGCTGATATAGTCTTTTGAAGCCTAGCGACTTCAGGGCCTGTTTTTCCTATCAGTCGGTTGGCTCATTTTGATAGGGTTTTTGCGGATGGCAGACAGCAGCTTTCCTATCCTGTCCTATGTTGTTAGCTTGGGCCCCATCATTTGCTCAACCTATCTTTCTATCTGTGTTAGTGTTTTCATCTTGCTTCACCGTCATTATATGTTGGGGGCTGCCTATAGCTTTGGGGTCTGCTCTGGGGCAGTTTAGTTTTTCCCCCTTTCTGTCTTTAGGCTATGTAGCTCTCCGGCTGTGATCGAGGGGTCTAGGGCACCATAGGAACCCCCCACGGCTACTGCTAGTTGTTGTGGATAGGTTCAGGGGTCTGCAATCCGATAGCTGCCATCTCTCTGGTTTTTCTGGACTTAGCTGGTATTGTTTTTTCCTCCTTCGGTGACTCATCATAACAGACTGGCTCCTGTCAGGTATATTTTACTGTAAATATAGACTGTACGGGCTCCTGTCAGGTAAATATTATTGTAGATGGGCTCCTGTCAGGTATATATTACTGTAGATATAGACTGTATGGCTCCTGTCAGGTATATATTATTGTAGATACAGACTGTACGGGCTCCTGTCAGGTATATATTATTGTAGATAAAAACTGTACGGGCTCCTGTCAGGTATATATTATTGTAGATATAGACTGTACGGGCTCCTGTCAGGTATATATTATTGTAGATATAGACTGTACGAGCTCCTGTCAGGTATATATTATTGTACAGACTGTACATGCTCCTGTCAGGTATATATTATTGCAGATATAGACTGTACGGGCTCCTGTCAGGTATATATTATTGTAGATATAGACTGCATGGGCTCCTGTCAGGTATATATTACTGTATAGACTGTACGGGCTCCTGTCAGGTATATATTATTGTAGATACAGACTGTATGGGCTCCTGTCAGGTATATATTATTGTAGATACAGACTGTACGGGCTCCTGTCAGGTATATATTATTGTAGATACAGACTGTATGGGCTCCTGTCAGGTATATATTATTGTAGATACAGACTGTATGGGCTCCTGTCAGGGATATGTTATTGTAGATATAGACTGTTTGGGCTCCTGTCAGGTATATATTATTGTAGATACAGAATGTACGGGCTCCTGTCAGGTATATATTATTGTAGATATAGACTGTACGGGTTCCTGTCAGGTATATATTATTGTAGATATAGACTGCATGGGCTCCTGTCAGGTATATATTACTGTATAGACTGTACGGGCTCCTGTCAGGTATATATTATTGTAGATACAGACTGTATGGGCTCCTTTCAGGTATATGTTATTGTAGATATAGACTGTATGGGCTCCTGTCAGGTATATATTATTGTAGATACAGAATGTACGGGCTCCTGTCAGGTATATATTATTGTAGATCTAGACTGTACGGGCTCCTGTCAGGTATATATTATTGTAGATATAGACTGCATGAGCTCCTGTCAGGTATATATTACTGTATAGACTGTACGGGCTCCTGTCAGGTATATATTATTGTAGATACAGACTGTATGAGCTCCTGTCAGGTATATATTATTGTACAGACTGTACGGGCTCCTGTCAGGTATATATTATTGTAGATATAGACTGTACGGGCTCCTGTCAGGTATATATTATTGTAGATATAGACTGCATGGGCTCCTGTCAGGTATATATTATTGTAGATACAGACTGTATGGGCTCCTGTCAGGTATATATTATTGTAGATACAGACTGTATGGGCTCCTGTTAGGTATATATTATTGTAGATACAGACTGTATGGGCTCCTGTCACGTATATATTATTGTAGATATAGACTGTATGGGATCCTGTCAGGTATATATTATTGTAGATATAGACTGTACGGGCTGCTGTCAGGTATATATTATTGGAGATACAGACTGTACGGGCTCCCGTCAGGTATATATTATTGTAGATATAGACTGGACGGGCTCCTGTCAGGTATATATTATTGTAGATATAGACTGTACGGGCTCCTGTCAGGTATATATTATTGTAGATATAGACTGTACGGGCTCCTGTCAGGTATATATTATTTTAGATACAGACTGTATGGGCTCCTGTCAGGTATATATTATTGTAGATACAGACTGTACGGGCTCCTGTCAGGTATATATTATTGTAGATATAGACTGTACGAGCTCCTGTCAGGTATATATTATTGTAAATACAGACTGTACAGGCACTTGTCAGGTATATATTATTGTAGATACTGACTGTATGGGCTCCTGTCAGGTATATATTATTGTAGATATAGACTGTACGGGCTTCTGTCAGGTATATATTATTGTAGATACAGTCTGTATGGGCTCCTGTCAGGTATACCGTATTTTTCCTACCATTAGTTGCACTTTTTTCCCCAAAAATTTTGGGGGAAAGTGGGGGGTGCGTCTTATGGTCGCAATATACTAACCTCCGGGGCTCTGCGATGCGGTGGTGGCAGCGAGTGGGGCTCTGCCGTGCGGTGGTGGCAGCGGGCGGCGCTCTGAGGTGCGGTGGTGGCAGCGGGCTGTGCTCCGATGCAGGGGCGGTGGCTCCGCCGGCATTTCCTCGCAGCCCGGAGGCCCCCTCACATCCCTTTCTGGCCGCCGCCATGTTGCGGTGGCCTCCGGGAAGATGGCCGCCGGTCCGGGGACGGCGCATGCGCAGGTTCAGATCTCGTCCCGAGATCTCGGTGGATGAAATCTCGTTGCCGAGATTTTAATCTCGTCCCCCGAGATCTCGGCATGAGATCTGAACCTGCGCATGCGCCGTCCCCGGACCGGCGGCCATCTTCCCGGCGTTCATGTTCCCGGAGGCCACCGCAACATGGCGACGGCCAGCAAGGGATGTGCGGGGGTTTCCGGTCTGCGAGGAAATGCCGGCGGAGCCGCCGCCACTGCACCGGAGCACAGCCCGCCGCCACCCTCACCTCGCAGAGCCCCACCTGCCCCAGCACAGTTGCCTCAGCCCCAGCACACCTGCCCCAGCCCACCTGCCCCAGCCCCAGCGCAGCTGCCCCTGCACAGAGCCGCCACCGCACAAGCCTGGACCACTGAATGACCCTTGTGACTACTCCTCCACCTGTGCCGGATCCCTTCCCAGGTAAGTTGAATTCGGACTGTAAGACGGACCCCCATTTGACACATTATTATTTTTTCACTATTTTCCTTCTGAAAATTGGGGTGCGTCTTAGGGTGTGTGCACACGCTGCGGATTCTGCTGCGGTTCCACAGCGGTTTTGGCCGCTGCGGTGTACAGTACCATTCAATTGAATGGGGAAAAAAAAAACGCTGTGTAGACGGTGCGGATTTTTCCGCGTGGTTTTTCTGTGGTTTTGAAACCGCAGAAGGAATTAACATGTCAATTCTTTCTGCGGAATCCACAGCTGTTTCCTATCTCCACCATTGTGGAGATGGTGAAACCGCAGGGCAAAACCGCAGGTTAATCCGCAGATAAACCGCAGGTCTTTTGACCTGCGGATTTTGCAAAATCCACGCGGATGCATCCGCAGCGTATTCCGCAGCGTCTGCACACAGCCTTATGGTCTGGTGCGTCTTATAGTCCGAAAAATACGGTATATTATTGTAGATACAAACTGTACGGGCTCCTGTCAGGTATATATTATAGTAGATAGACTGTACGGGCTCCTGTCAGGTATATATTATTGTAGATACAGACTGTACCGGCTCCTGTCAGGTATATATTATAGTAGATACAGACTGTATGGGCTCCTGTCAGGTATATATTATTGTAGATACAGACTGTACCGGCTCCTGTCAGGTATATATTATAGTAGATACAGACTGTATGGGCTCCTGTCAGGTATATATTATTGTAGATACAGACTGTATGTCTCCTGTCAGGTATATATTATTGTAGATATAGACTGTATGGGCTCCTGTCAGGTATATATTATTGTATAGACTGTACGGGCTCCTGTCAGGTATATATTATTGTAGATATAGACTGTACGGGCTCCTGTCAGGTATATATTATTGTAGATATAGACTGCATGGGCTCCTGTCAGGTATATATTATTGTAGATACAGACTGTACGGGCTCCTGTCAGGTATATATTATTGTAGATATAGACTGTACGGGCTCCTGTCAGGTATATGTTATTGTAGATATAGGCTGTACGGGCTCCTGTCAGGTATATATTATTGTAGATACAGAGTGTATGGGCTCCTGTCAGGTATATATTATTGTAGATATAGACTGTACAGGCTCCTGTCAGGTATATATTATTGTAGATATAGACTGTATGGGCTCCTGTCAGGTATATATTATTGTAGATATAGACTGTACGGGCTCCTGTCAGGTATATATTATTGTAGATATAGACTGCATGGGCTCCTGTCAGGTATATATTATTGTAGATACAGACTGTACGGGCTCCTGTCAGGTATATATTATTGTAGATATAGACTGTATGGGCTCCTGTCAGGTATATGTTATTGTAGATATAGGCAGTATGGGCTCCTGTCAGGTATATATTATTGTAGATATAGACTGTACGGGCTCCTGTCAGGTATATATTATTGTAGATACAGAGTGTATGGGCTCCTGTCAGGTATATATTATTGTAGATATAGACTGTACAGGCTCCTGTCAGGTATATATTATTGTTTATATAGACTGTACGGGCTCCTGTCAGGTATATATTATTGTAGATATAGACTGTACGGGCTCCTGTCAGGTATATATTTTTATAGATATAGACTGTACGGGCTCCTGTCAAGAATATATTATTGTAGATATAGACTGTACGGGCTCCTGTCAGGTATATACTATTGTAGATACAGACTGTACGGGCTCCTGTCAGGTATATATTATTGTAGATACAGACTGTATGGGCTCCTGTCAGGTATATATTATTGTAGATATAGACTGTACGGGCTCCTGTCAGGTATATATTATTGTAGATACAGACTGTACAGGCTCCTGTCAGGTATATACTATTGTAGATACAGACTGTACGGGCTCCTGTCAGGTATATATTATTGTAGATACAGACTGTATGGGCTCCTGTCAGGTATATATTATTGTAGATATAGGCTGTATGGGCTCCTGTCAGGTATATATTATTATAGATATAGACTGTACGGGCTCCTGTCAGGTATATATTATTGTAGATACAAAGTGTATGGGCTCCTGTCAGGTATATATTATTGTAGATATAGACTGTACAGGCTCCTGTCAGGTATATATTATTGTAGATATAGACTGTATGGGCTCCTGTCAGGTATATATTATTGTAGATATAGACTGTACAGGCTCCTGTCAGGTATATATTTTTGTAGATATAGACTCTATGGCTCCTGTCAGGTATATATTACTGTAGATACAGACTGTACCGGCTCCTGTCAGGTATATATTATAGTAGATACAGACTGTATGGGCTCCTGTCAGGTATATATTATTGTAGATACAGACTGTATGTCTCCTGTCAGGTATATATTATTGTAGATACAGACTGTACCGGCTCCTGTCAGGTATATATTATAGTAGATACAGACTGTATGGGCTCCTGTCAGGTATATATTATTGTAGATACAGACTGTACCGGCTCCTGTCAGGTATATATTATAGTAGATACAGACTGTATGGGCTCCTGTCAGGTATATATTATTGTAGATACAGACTGTATGTCTCCTGTCAGGTATATATTATTGTAGATATAGACTGTATGGGCTCCTGTCAGGTATATATTATTGTATAGACTGTACGGGCTCCTGTCAGGTATATATTATTGTAGATATAGACTGTACGGGCTCCTGTCAGGTATATATTATTGTAGATATAGACTGCATGGGCTCCTGTCAGGTATATATTATTGTAGATACAGACTGTACGGGCTCCTGTCAGGTATATATTATTGTAGATATAGACTGTACGGGCTCCTGTCAGGTATATGTTATTGTAGATATAGGCTGTACGGGCTCCTGTCAGGTATATATTATTGTAGATACAGAGTGTATGGGCTCCTGTCAGGTATATATTATTGTAGATATAGACTGTACAGGCTCCTGTCAGGTATATATTATTGTAGATATAGACTGTATGGGCTCCTGTCAGGTATATATTATTGTAGATATAGACTGTACGGGCTCCTGTCAGGTATATATTATTGTAGATACAGACTGTACGGGCTCCTGTCAGGTATATATTATTGTAGATATAGACTGTATGGGCTCCTGTCAGGTATATGTTATTGTAGATATAGGCAGTATGGGCTCCTGTCAGGTATATATTATTGTAGATATAGACTGTACGGGCTCCTGTCAGGTATATATTATTGTAGATACAGAGTGTATGGGCTCCTGTCAGGTATATATTATTGTAGATATAGACTGTACAGGCTCCTGTCAGGTATATATTATTGTTTATATAGACTGTACGGGCTCCTGTCAGGTATATATTATTGTAGATATAGACTGTACGGGCTCCTGTCAGGTATATATTTTTATAGATATAGACTGTACGGGCTCCTGTCAAGAATATATTATTGTAGATATAGACTGTACGGGCTCCTGTCAGGTGGTTCCATGACAATTGTGTACAAGATAATTGTGTACGGACAATTGTGTACAGAAAATTGTGTGCAGGCCAATTGTGTCCAAGGACAATTGTGTACAAGGACAATTGTGTACAGGGCAATCGCCTTGTACACAATTGCCTTGTACACAATTGTCATTGTACACAATTGGCCTGTACACAATTGTCTGTACACAATAGTCCGTACACAATTATCTTGTACACAATTGTCCTGTCACCCTGTCAGGTATATACTATTGTAGATACAGACTGTACGGGCTCCTGTCAGGTATATATTATTGTAGATACAGACTGTATGGGCTCCTGTCAGGTATATATTATTGTAGATATAGACTGTACGGTCTCCTGTCAGGTATATATTATTGTAGATACAGACTGTACAGGCTCCTGTCAGGTATATACTATTGTAGATACAGACTGTACGGGCTCCTGTCAGGTATATATTATTGTAGATACAGACTGTATGGGCTCCTGTCAGGTATATATTATTGTAGATATAGGCTGTATGGGCTCCTGTCAGGTATATATTATTGTAGATATAGACTGTACGGGCTCCTGTCAGGTATATATTATTGTAGATACAAAGTGTATGGGCTCCTGTCAGGTATATATTATTGTAGATATAGACTGTACAGGCTCCTGTCAGGTATATATTATTGTAGATATAGACTGTATGGGCTCCTGTCAGGTATATATTATTGTAGATATAGACTGTACAGGCTCCTGTCAGGTATATATTTTTGTAGATATAGACTCTATGGCTCCTGTCAGGTATATATTACTGTAGATATAGACTGTATGGCTCCTGTCAAGTATATATTATTGTAAAGACTGTATGGGCTCCTGTCAGGTATATATTATTGTAGATATAGGCTGTACATGCTCCTGTCAGGTATATATTATTGTAGATACAGACTGTACGGGCTCCTGTCAGGTATATATTATTGTAGATACAGACTGTACGGGCTCATGTCAGGTATATATTATTGTAGATATAGACTGTACGGACTCCTGTCAGGTATATATTATTGTAGATATAGACTGTACGGGCTCCTGTCAGGTATATATTATTGTAGATATAGACTGTACGGGCTCCTGTCAGGTGTATATTATTGTAGATACAGACTGTATGGCTCCTGTCAGGTATATATTATTGTAGTAAGACTGTACGGGCTCCTGTCAGGTATATATTATTGTAGATATAGACTGTATGGGCTCCTGTCAGGTATATATTATTGTAGATACAGACTGTACGGGCTCCTGTCAGGTATACATTATTGTAGATATAGGCTGTACATACTCCTGTCAGGTATATATTATTGTATATATAGACTGTATGGGCTCCTGTCAGGTACATATTATTGTAGATATAGACTGTACGAGCTCTTGTCAGGTATATATTATTGTAGATACAGACTGTACGGGCTCCTGACTGGTATATAATATTGTAGATATGGACTATACGGGCTCCTGTCAGGTATATATTATTGTAGATACAGACTGTATGGGCTCCTGTCAGGTATATATTATTATAGATATAGACTGCATGGGCTCCTGTCAGGCATATATTATTGTAGATATAGACTGTACGGGCTCCTGTCAGGTATATATTATTGTAGATATAGACTGTATGGCTCCTGTCAGGTATATATTATTGTATAGACTGTACAGGCTCCTGTCAGGTATATATTATTGTAGATAAAGACTGTATAGGCTCCTGTCAGGTATATATTATTGTAGATATAGACTGTATGGCTTCTGTCAGGTATATATTACTGTAGATATAGACTGTATGGCTCCTGTCAGGTATATATTATTGTAGATAGACTGTATGGCTCCTGTCAGGTATATATTATTGTAGATAAAGACTGTATGGGCTCCTGTCAGGTATATATTATTGTAGATATAGACTGTATGGCTCCTGTCAGGTATATATTACTGTAGATATAGACTGTATGGCTCCTTTCAGGTATATATTATTGTAGATACAGACTGTATGGCTCCTGTCAGGTATATATTATTGTAGATGCAGACTGTATGGCTCCTGTCAGGAATATATTATTGTAGACAAAGACTGTATGGGCTCCTGTCAGGTATATATTATTGTAGATAAAGACTGTATGGGCTCCTGTCAGGTATATATTATTGTAGATATAGACTGTATGGCTCCTGTCAGGTATATATTACTGTAGATATAGACTGTATGGCTCCTATCAGGTATATATTATTGTAGATACAGACTGTATGGCTCCTGTCAGGTATATATTATTGTAGATACAGACTGTACGGGCTCCTGTCAGGTATATATTATTGTAGATAAAGACTGTATGGGCTCCTGTCAGGTATATATTATTAAATAGAAATTGTGGTATACATAATGTGCATGGGACCAAAAAAAGCCTCAATTAGTCACATGGCAGATGGATTGAGCCAATACACATATACATAAAGGACAATTGGTAAAGACAACTGCAATCATAAAGATCAAAAATCAAGAAAAAGGAAGGCCAGCAGTCAAAATGTCACATAAAATACAATATTTTATTAATAATATATAATGAGACGTAGGTACATGAAAGAGGGGGGAGAGGACTCACAAATGGCTAAAAAAGGGGCCTAGTATGACACCCACATCTACCAGGAAAACAACCCCATATGGTCATGCCGCCAAAGAGTTCATGTAGGAGTCACACATAATTTGGTAAATATGATGTACATCTACATAGTGAACCGGGACTCAAAGAACTTACTGGTAGTAAAAAATATCTAATCTGGAACAAGTGTTCATAATGACTAGACCTCGGAGGGTCTAAAATGTTACCTGGACAGAATGGGGGTGAACCATACAGCATCCGAACCCCGACGCGCGTTTCGGAGCGTGCTGCTCCTTCCTCAGGGGGCGTCTGAGGCGCGTCTGAGGCGCCCCCTGAGGAAGGAGCAGCACGCTCCGAAACGCGCGTCGGGGTTCGGCCGCTGTATGGTTCACCCCCATTCTGTCCAGGTAACATTTTAGACCCTCCGAGGTCTAGTCATTATGAACACTTGTTCCAGATTAGATATTTTTTACTACCAGTAAGTTCTTTGAGTCCCGGTTCACTATGTAGATGTACATCATATTTACCAAATTATGTGTGACTCCTACATGAACTCTTTGGCGGCATGACCATATGGGGTTGTTTTCCTGGTAGATGTGGGTGTCATACTAGGCCCCTTTTTTAGCCATTTGTGAGTCCTCTCCCCCCTCTTTCATGTACCTACGTCTCATTATATATTATTAATAAAATATTGTATTTTATGTGACATTTTGACTGCTGGCCTTCCTTTTTCTTGATTTTTGAGGTATATATTATTGTAGATATAGACTGTATGGCTCCTGTCAGGTATATATTACTGTAGATATAGACTGTACGGGCTCCTGTCAGGTATATATTATTGTAGATATAGACTCTATGGCTCCTGTCAGGTATATATTACTGTAGATATAGACTGTATGGTGTTGTGAGTTCATTTTTCCCTTCACCATTGAGGTCTGATGAACTCCCTCCTCTGGTGAAGGAAGGTAGTGAGACTGATTACCAAACACCTGGGCAGCTAGATGATAACTGGGTGGCTGGAATTGAGGACTGGATATAAGACTCCCGACGCCCTTCTTCCTGGCTGGTGATTTTCCTGCTGGATTCTTGGAGACCAGTCTGATTCCTGCGTCTCAAAGCTAAGTTTTTCTGCTCTGCTTTGTACTCTTCAGTTTTGTTTTTGTTTTGCCTTGTTTTTTGGGAGTTCTGCCATCCCCGGCCGGGGGTGAGCTGAAATCCATTTTTGTCTCTGATCTGTTGATCTTTTGCTCTGTCTTCAGAATATACCTGAGTGCTGATATAGTCTTTTGAAGCCTAGCGACTTCAGGGCCTGTTTTTCCTATCAGTCGGTTGGCTCATTTTGATAGGGTTTTTGCGGATGGCAAACAGCAGCTTTCCTATCCAGTCCTATGTAGTTAGCTTGGGCCCCATCATTTGCTCAACCTATCTTTCTATCTGTGTTAGTGTTTTCATCTTGCTTCACCGTCATTATATGTTGGGGGCTGCCTATAGCTTTGGGGTCTGCTCTGGGGCAGTTTAGTTTTTCCCCCTTTCTGTCTTTAGGCTATGTAGCTCTCCGGCTGTGATCGAGGGGTCTAGGGCACCGTAGGAACCCCCCACGGCTACTGCTAGTTGTTGTGGATAGGTTCAGGGGTCTGCAATCCGATAGCTGCCATCTCTCTGGTTTTTCTGGACTTAGCTGGTATTGTTTTTTCCTCCTTCGGTGACTCATCATAACAGACTGGCTCCTGTCAGGTATATATTACTGTAAATATAGACTGTATGGGCTCCAGTCAGGTATATATTATTGTAGATAAAGACTGTATAGGCTCCTGTCAGGTATATATTACTGTAGATATAGACTGTATGGCTCCTGTCAGGTTTATATTATTGTAGATACAGACTGTACGGGCTCCTGTCAGGTATATATTATTGTAAAGACTGTACGGGCTCCTGTCAGGTATATATTATTGTAGATATAGACTGTACGGGCTCCTGTCAGGTATATATTATTGTAGATATAGACTCTATGGCTCCTGTCAGGTATATATTACTGTAGATATAGACTGTATGGTGTTTGAGTTCATTTTTCCCTTCACCATTGAGGTCTGATGAACTCCCTCCTCTGGTGAAGGAAGGTAGTGAGACTGATTACCAAACACCTGGGCATCTAGATGATAACTGGGTGGCTGGAATTGAGGACTGGATATAAGACTCCCGACGCCCTTCTTCCTGGCTGGTGATTTTCCTGCTGGATTCTTGGAGACCAGTCTGATTCCTGCGTCTCAAAGCTAAGTTTTTCTGCTCTGCTTTGTACTCTTCAGTTTTGTTTTTGTTTTGCCTTGTTTTTTGGGAGTTCTGCCATCCCCGGCCGGGGGTGAGCTGAAATCCATTTTTGTCTCTGATCTGTTGATCTTTTGCTCTGTCTTCAGAATATACCTGAGTGCTGATATAGTCTTTTGAAGCCTAGCAACTTCAGGGCCTGTTTTTCCTATCAGTCGGTTGGCTCATTTTGATAGGGTTTTTGCGGATGGCAAACAGCAGCTTTCCTATCCAGTCCTATGTAGTTAGCTTGGGCCCCATCATTTGCTCAACCTATCTTTATATCTGTGTTAGTGTTTTCATCTTGCTTCACCGTCATTATATGTTGGGGGCTGCCTATAGCTTTGGGGTCTGCTCTGGGGCAGTTTAGTTTTTCCCCCTTTCTGTCTTTAGGCTATGTAGCTCTCCGGCTGTGATCGAGGGGTCTAGGGCACCGTAGGAACCCCCCACGGCTACTGCTAGTTGTTGTGGATAGGTTCAGGGGTCTGCAATCTGATAGCTGCCATCTCTCTGGTTTTTCTGGACTTAGCTGGTATTGTTTTTTCCTCCTTCGGTGACTCATCATAACAGACTGGCTCCTGTCAGGTATATATTACTGTAAATATAGACTGTATGGGCTCCAGTCAGGTATATATTATTGTAGATAAAGACTGTATGGGCTCCTGTCAGGTATATATTACTGTAGATATAGACTGTATGGCTCCTGTCAGGTATATATTATTGTAGATACAGACTGTACGGGCTCCTGTCAGGTATATATTATTGTAAAGACTGTACGGGCTCCTGTCAGGTATATATTATTGTAGATATAGACTGTACGGGCTCCTGTCAGGTATATATTATTGTAGATATAGACTGTACGAGCTCCTGTCAGGTATATATTATTGTAGATACAGACTGTACGGACTCCTGTTAGGTATACATTATTGTAGATATAGACTGTACGGGCTCCTGTCAGGTATACAGTGGGGAAAAAAAGTATTTAGTCAGTCAGCAATAGTGCAAGTTCCACCGCTTAAGACGATGAGAGGCGTCTGTAATTTACATCATAGGTAGACCTCAACTATGGGAGACAAACTGAGAAAAAAAAATCCAGAAAATCACATTGTCTGTTTTTTTTCATTTTATTTGCATATTATGGTGGAAAATAAGTATTTGGTCAGAAACAAGCAATCAAGATTTCTGGCTCTCACAGACCTGTAACTTCTTCTTTAAGAGTCTCCTCTTTCCTCCCCTCATTACCTGTAGTAATGGCACCTGTTTAAACTTGTTATTAGTATAAAAAGACACCTGTGCACACCCTCAAACCGTCTGTCTCCAAACTCCACTATGGTGAAGACCAAAGAGCTGTCAAAGGACACCAGAAACAAAATTGTAGCCCTGCACCAGGCTGGGAAGACTGAATCTGCAATAGCCAACCAGCTTGGAGTGAAGAAATCAACTGTGGGAGCAATAATTAGAAAATGGAAGACATACAAGACCACTGATAATCTCCCTCGATCTGGTGCTCCACGCAAAATCCCACCCCGTGGGGTCAGAATGATCACAAGAACGGTGAGCAAAAATCCCAGAACCACGCGGGGGGACCTAGTGAATGAACTGCAGAGAGCTGGGACCAATGTAACAAGGCCTACCATAAGTAACACACTACGCCACCATGGACTCAGATCCTGCAGTGCCAGACGTGTCCCACTGCTTAAGCCTTTACATGTCCGGGCCCATCTGAAGTTTGCTAGAGAGCATTTGGATGATCCAGAGGAGTTTTGGGAGAATGTCCTATGGTCTGATGAAACCAAACTGGAACTGTTTGGTAGAAACACAACTTGTCGTGTTTGGAGGAAAAAGAATACTGAGTTGCATCCATCAAACACCATACCTACTGTAAAGCATGGTGGTGGAAACATCATGCTTTGGGGCTGTTTCTCTGCAAAGGGGCCAGGACGACTGATCCGGGTACATGAAAGAATGAATGGGGCCATGTATCGTGAGATTTTGAGTGCAAACCTTCCATCAGCAAGGGCATTGAAGATGAAACGTGGCTGGGTCTTTCAACATGACAATGATCCAAAGCACACCGCCAGGGCAACGAAGGAGTGGCTTCGTAAGAAGCATTTCAAGGTCCTGGAGTGGCCTAGCCAGTCTCCAGATCTCAACCCTATAGAATACCTTTGGAGGGAGTTGAAAGTCCATGTTGCCAAGCGAAAAGCCAAAAACATCACTGCTCTAGAGGAGATCTGCATGGAAGAATGGGCCAACATACCAACAACAGTGTGTGGCAACCTTGTGAAGACTTACAGAAAACGTTTGACCTCTGTCATTGCCAAAAAAGGATATATCACAAAGTATTGAGATGAAATTTTGTTTCTGACCAAATACTTATTTTCCACCATAATATGCAAATAAAATGAAAAAAAAACAGACAATGTGATTTTCTGGATTTTTTTTTCTCAGTTTGTCTCCCATAGTTGAGGTCTACCTATGATGTAAATTACAGATGCCTCTCATCTTTTTAAGTGGTGGAACTTGCACTATTGCTGACTGACTAAATACTTTTTTTCCCCACTATATTATTGTAGATATAGACTGCATGGGCTCCTGTCAGGTATATATTACTGTATAGACTGTACGGGCTCCTGTCAGGTATATATTGTAGATAGACTGTATGGGCTCCTGTCAGGTATATATTATTGTAGATACAGACTGTATGGGCTCCTGTCAGGTATATATTATTGTAGATACAGACTGTATGGGCTCCTGTCAGGTATATATTATTGTAGATATAGACTGTATGGCTCCTGTCAGGTATATATTACTGTAGATATAGACTGTATGGCTCCTGTCAGGTATATATTATTGTAGATAGACTGTATGGCTCCTGTCAGGTATATATTATTGTAGATAAAGACTGTATGGGCTCCTGTCAGGTATATATTATTGTAGATAAAGACTGTATGGGCTCCTGTCAGGTATATATTATTGTAGATAAAGACTGTATGGGCTCCTGTCAGGTATATATTATTGTAGATATAGACTGTATGGCTCCTGTCAGGTATATATTACTGTAGATATAGACTGTATGGCTCCTGTCATGTATATATTATTGTAGATACAGACTGTATGGCTCCCGTCAGGTATATATTATTGTAGATACAGACTGTATGGCTCCTGTCAGGTATATATTATTGTAGATTAAGACTGTATGGGCTCCTGTCAGGTATATATTATTGTAGATAAAGACTGTATGGGCTCCTGTCAGGTATAAATTACTGTAGATATAGACTGTATGGGCTCCTGTCAGGTATATATTATTGTAGATATAGACTCTATGGCTCCTGTCAGGTATATATTACTGTAGATATAGACTGTATGGTGTTGTGAGTTCACTTTTCCCTTCACCATTGAGGTCTGATGAACTCCCTCCTTTGGTGAAGGTAGTGAGACTGATTACCAAACACCTGGGCAGCTAGATGGATAACTGGGTGGCTGGAATTGAGGACTGGATATAAGGCTGCCGACGCCCTTCTTCCTGGCTGGTGATTTTCCTGCTGGATTCTTGGAGACCAGTCTGATTCCTGCGTCTCAAAGCTAAGTTTTTCTGCTCTGCTTTGTACTCTTCAGTTTTGTTTTTGTTTTGCCTTGTTTTTTGGGACTTCTGACATCCCCGGCCGGGGGTGAGCTGAAATCCATTTTTGTCTCTGATCTGTTGATCTTTTGCTCTGTCTTCAGAATATACCTGAGTGCTGATATAGTCTTTTGAAGCCTAGCGACTTCAAGGCCTGTTTTTCCTATCAGTCGGTTGGCTCATTTTGATAGGGTTTTTGCGGATGGCAGACAGCAGCTTTCCTATCCAGTCCTATGTTGTTAGCTTGGGCCCCATCATTTGCTCAACCTATCTTTCTGTGTTAGTGTTTTCATCTTGCTTCACCGTCATTATATGTTGGGGGCTGCCTATAGCTTTGGGGTCTGCTCTGGGGCAGTTTATTTTTTCCCCCTTTCTGTCTTTAGGCTATGTAGCTCTCCGGCTGTGATCGAGGGGTCTAGGGCACCGTAGGAACCCCCCACGGCTACTGCTAGTTGTTGTGGATAGCTTCAGGGGTCTGCAATCCGATAGCTGCCATCTCTGGTTTTTCTGGACTTAGCTGGTATTGTTTTTTCCTCCTTCGGTGACTCATCATAACAGACTGGCTCCTGTCAGGTATATTTTACTGTAAATATAGACTGTACGGGCTCCTGTCAGGTATATATTATTGTAGATGGGCTCCTGTCAGGTATATATTACTGTAGATATAGACTGTATGGCTCCTGTCAGGTATATATTATTGTAGATACAGACTGTACGGGCTCCTGTCAGGTATATATTATTGTAGATAAAAACTGTACGGGCTCCTGTCAGGTATATATTATTGTAGATATAGACTGTACGGGCTCCTGTCAGGTATATATTATTGTAGATATAGACTGTACGAGCTCCTGTCAGGTATATATTGTAGATATAGACTGCATGGGCTCCTGTCACGTATATATTACTGTATAGACTGTACGGGCTCCTGTCAGGTATATATTATTGTAGATACAGACTGTATGGGCTCCTGTCAGGTATATATTATTGTAGATACAGACTGTACGGACTCCTGTCAGGTATATATTATTGTAGATATAGACTGCATGGGCTCCTGTCAGGTATATATTACTGTATAGACTGTACAGGCTCCTGTCAGGTATATATTATTGTAGATACAGACTGTATGGGCTCCTGTCAGGTATATATTATTGTAGATACAGACTGTATGGGCTCCTGTCAGGTATATATTATTGTAGATACAGACTGTATGGGCTCCTGTCAGGTATATGTTATTGTAGATATAGACTGTATGGGCTCCTGTCAGGTATATATTATTGTAGATACAGAATGTACGGGCTCCTGTCAGGTATATATTATTGTAGATATAGACTGTACGGGCTCCTGTCAGGTATATATTATTGTAGATATAGACTGTACGGGCTCCTGTCAGGTATATGTTATTGTATAGACTGCATGGGCTCCTGTCAGGTATATATTATTGTAGATATAGACTGTACGGGCTCCTGTCAGGTATATATTATTGTAGATATAGACTGCATGGGCTCCTGTCGGGTATATGTTATTGTATAGACTGTACGGGCTCCTGTCAGGTACATATTATTGTAGATACAGACTGTATGGGCTCCTGTCAGGTATATATTACTGTATAGACTGTACGGGCTCCTGTCAGGTATATATTATTGTAGATACAGACTGTATGGGCTCCTGTCAGGTATATATTATTGTAGATACAGACTGTATGGGCTCCTGTCAGGTATATATTATTGTAGATACAGACTGTATGGGCTCCTGTTAGGTATATATTATTGTAGATACAGACTGTATGGGCTCCTGTCAGGTATATATTATTGTAGATATAGACTGTACGACCTCCTGTCAGGTATATATTATTGTAGATATAGACTGTACGGGCTCCTGTCAGGTATATATTATTGTAGATATAGACAGCATGGGCTCCTGTCAGGTATATATTACTGTATAGACTGTACGGGCTCCTGTCAGGTATATATTATTGTAGATACAGACTGTATGGGCTCCTGTCAGGTATATATTATTGTACAAACTGTATGGGCTCCTGTCAGGTATATATTATTGTAGATATAGACTGTACAGGCTCCTGTCAGGTATATATTATTGTAGATATAGACTGCATGGGCTCCTGTCAGGTATATATTACTGTATAGACTGTACAGGCTCCTGTCAGGTATATATTATTGTAGATACAGACTGTATGGGCTCCTGTCAGGTATATATTATTGTAGATAGACTGTACGGGCTCCTGTCAGGTATATATTATTGTAGATACAGACTGTACGGGCTCCTGTCAGGTATATATTATTGTAGATACAGAATGTACGGGCTCCTGTCAGGTATATATTATTGTAGATACAGAATGTACGGGCTCCTGTCAGGTATATATTATTGTAGATACAGAATGTACGGGCTCCTGTCAGGTATATATTATTGTAGATATAGACTGCAAGGGCTCCTGTCAGGTATATATTACTGTATAGACTGTACAGGCTCCTGTCAGGTATATATTATTGTAGATATAGACTGTATGGGCTCCTGTCAGGTATATATTATTGTAGATACAGACTGTATGGGCTCCTGTCAGGTATATATTATTGTAGATACAGACTGTATGGGCTCCTGTCAGGTATATGTTATTGTAGATATAGACTGTACGGGCTCTTGTCAGGTAAATATTATTGTAGATACAGATTGTATGGGCTCATGTCAGGTATATATTATTGTAGATATAGACTGTACAGGCTCCTGTCAGGTATATATTATTGTAGATATAGACTGTACGGGCTCCTGTCAGGTATATATTATTGTAGATATAGACTGTACGGGCTCTTGTCCGGTATATATTATTGTAGATACAGAATGTCTGGTATATATTAGTGATGATATCTGAATGTATGGGCTTGTGAAGTATACAGTTGTGCTAAAAGTTTACATACCCCAGCAGAATTATTGCTTTCTTGGCCTTTTTTCAGAGAATATGAATAACATCAAAACTTTTTCTCCACTCATGGTTAGTGTTTGGATGAAGCCATTTATTGTCTTACTACTGTGTTTTCTCTTTTTTAATGACAGCCCAAAACATCCAACTCACCCTGATCATAGTTTACATACCACATTGTTTTAATACCATGTATTGCACCCTCTAATATCAATTCACTGCTTGAAGTTGTTTGTGGTAGTTATGGATAAGGTTCTTTATTTTCTCAGATGGTAAAGCTGACCACTCTGACCACCAAAAAGTTTTCATGTTATCATTCATATTCTCTGAAAAAAGGCCAAGAAAGCAAAAATTCTACGGCGGTATGTAAACTTTTGAGCACAATTCTATCAGTGATGACATCGGAATGGAGTATATATATATATATATATATATATATATATATATATAAATAAATAAATAAATAAAGAGAGAAAAAAAACTGCATCACCATTAAAAAATAGAAATAAACTAAAAACTTTATTCAAAACATTAAAATCATGAAAAATAACGCCCACAGGTGACAGCTCTATCAGAGATCTACCGCCCACACTGAAAAAATATTGCCACATTTGGTAATAGTGAGCTGTACTGCAGGTTCAGAAGCAGAGGATATAAGTACAGATATACATTGCTATGTACAATGTATCTCTGTTCCTATATTGTACAGTTGAAGAAATTATTTTTTTTCATATAAAATAAACTTTAAAAAATGCCAATTTCAATAACCTTTTCATCCCCCCCTCCCCAGTATTTTTTAACTTTAATGACCAGACCACTCCTGGGAAGTTTCACCACTGTACCATGTTTTCTCCATTTGTGGATAATGGGTCTCACGGTGGTTCGCTGGAATATCAAAGCTTTAGAAATGGCTTTATAACCTTTTCCAGACTGATAGATCTGAATTACTTTCTATCTCATTTGTTCATGCATTTCTTCGGATCGCAGCATGATGTCTACCTTTTGAGGATCTTTTTGTCTACTTCACTTTGTCAGGCAGGTCCTATTTAAGTGATTTTTTGATTGAGGATAGGTGTGGCAGTAATCAGGCCTGTGTAGGGCTACGGAAACTGAACTTTGCTTTTCAAAGATGTGACAAACCAGTTAAAATAAAGTAGGGGGCAATAACTTTCACACAGGGCCCTGTATTTTCTTCCCAATTAATAATAAAGACCTTCATTTACAAATTGAATTTTGTGTTTATTTGTGCTATCTTTGTCAAATATTTTAATTTGTTTGTTACTCTGAAACATTTAAGTATGACAAACATGCAAGAGAGTAAAAAATCAGGAGGGGTGGGCAAAAAGTATTTCACATCACTGTACACTACTGGGCCACACAGATCTTTATATTAAGTATGTACCCACCACATCTCCTGTATATACAGTAATGACCACCTACAAGTAATGACTTAACCCCTTCCCGACCAGTGACAGCGTATGCGTCATGAAAGTTGGTGCCAATCCGACCAATGACGCATATGCGGTCATGAATTTAAAGCCCCCCTGCGAGTCGGGTGACCGGGGTCAATGAAAGGTCACCTGAACCGCAGATACAGGGAGCTTTGTATTTTACAAAAGGGGGGTGGCTTTGCCCCCACGTGGCTACGATCGCTCTGATTGGCTGTTAAAAGTGAAACAGCCAGTCAGAGCGATAGTGATATTTCATCAATGAAATTTGATGAAACATTACAAACCAGCCATGGCCGATGCTGCAGTAGCATCAGACATGGCTGGAGACACCGATCTGACCCCCCACACGGTTAACAGGGGCGAGCTGCCCCCCCTCCGATGCATGACAGCGGCGATCAGCTGCCGCTGTCATCATCTGCTCCCCCCGCCTTCCGATCACCTCCCCTCCCACCCCCCGGTACCTTTCCGAGTGCCGCTCCCGGTGTCCCGCGGTCCCGGATCATGGGCGCCGCCATGTTAGAAAATGGCGAGCGCATGCGCAGTGAGCCCGCCAGACTCTGCGGCTGCAGATTTCATTCATTTTGATCACTGTGATAAACTTTCACAGCGATCAAAGTAAAATGAAAAGTAAATAACCCCCCCCTTTATCACCCCCATAGATAGGCACACATAATGAAATAAAGAAAATATTTTTATTTTTCCATTAGGGTTAGAATTAGGGTTAGGGTTGGAAATAGGGTTGAAATTAGGGTTAGGGTGCAAAAAGTCAAACGGTGCTCCCTCCCTTCCAAGCCCCGTGTGCCCAAACAGTGGTTTACCCCAACATATGGGGTATCAGCGTACTCGGGAAAAATTGCACAACAACTTTGGGGGGCTAATTTCTCCTATTACCCTTAGGAAAATAAAAAATAGCATGCTAAAAAATCATTTTTGAGGAAAAAATATGATTTTTTATTTTCACTGCTCTGTTATAAACTTTTGTAAAGCACTTGGGGTTTCAAAGTGCTCACCAGACATCTAGATAAGTTCCCTAAGGGGTCTAGTTTCCAAAATGGTGTCAATTGTGGGGGGTTTTCACTGTTTTGGCACACAGGGGCTCTCCAAATGTGACATGGCGTCCAATAATGATTGGAGCTAATTTTCCATTCAAAAAGTCAAATGGCGCTCCTTCCTTTCCGTGCACTGAAACAGTGGTTTATGACCACATATGAGGTATCCGTGTACTCAGGAGAAATTTCCAAACAAATTTTAGGATCCATTTTATCCTGTTGCCCATGTAAAAATGAACAAACTGAGGCTAAAAGAAAATTTTTGTGAAAAAAAGTATTTTTTTTTACGGATCAATTTGTGAAGCATCTGGGGGTTCAAAGTGCTCACTATGCATCTAGATAAGTTCCTTGGGGGGTCTAGTTTCCAAAATGGGGTCACTTGTGGGGGAGCTCCAATGTTTAGGCACACAGGGGCTCTCCAAACGCGACATGGCAACCACTAAATATTCCAGCATATTTTCCATTCAAAAAGTCAAATGGCGCTCCTTTCTGAGCCCTGCTGTGCACCCAAACAGGTATCGGTGTACTCAGGAGAAATTGCCCATCAAATTTTAGGATCCATTTTATCCTGTTGCCCATGTGAAAATAAAAAAAATTGATGCTAAAAGAAAATTTTTGTTGGAAAAATTAAAATTCCATTTTTTCCTTCCACGTTGCTTTAGTTCCTGTGAAGCACCTGAAGGGTTAATAATTTTCCTGAATGTGGTTTTGAGCACCTTGAGGGGTGCAGTTTTTAGAATGGTGTCACTTTTAGGTATTTTCTGCCATATAGACCCCTCAAAGTGACTTCAAATGTGAGGTGGTCCCTAAAGAAAATGTTTTTTTTTTTTTGTAAATTTTGTTGTAAAAATGAGAAATCAATGGTCAACTTTTAACCCTTATAACTTCCTAACAAAAAAAAAAAATTTTATTTCCAAAATTGTGCTGATGTAAAGTAGACATGTGGGAAATGCTATTTAGTAACTATTTTGTGTCACATAACTCTGATTTAACAGAATAAAAATGCAAAATTTTCACCAAATTTCTGATTTTATCACAAATACGCAAAAATTATCGACCTAAATTTACCAACATGAAGCCCAATATGTCACGAAAAAATAATCTCAGAATCGCTAGGATCTGTTGAAGCGTTCCTTATTACCTCATAAAGGGACACTGGTCACAATTGCAAAAAATGCCCTGGTCATTAAGGTCAAAATAGGCTTGGTCATGAAGGGGTTAAAGTACAATGACCAACTTTCTACTCTGCTTTCTGTGCCACTTTGAGGCATGGCAGGCACAACGTAGGAATGTTCTCACTTGTGGTCCTCACGTGTGGTCTGAGGCACGGTCTCGAAACGTCCTCACGTGTGGTCTGAGGCACGGTCTCGAAACGTCCTCACGTGTGGTCTGAGGCACGGTCTCGAAACGTCCTCACGTGTGGTCTGAGGCACGGTCTCGAAACGTCCTCACGTGTGGTCTGAGGCACGGTCTCGAAACGTCCTCACGTGTGGTCTGAGGCACGGTCTCGAAACGTCCTCACGTGTGGTCTGAGGCACGGTCTCGAAACGTCCTCACGTGTGGTCTGAGGCACGGTCTCGAAACGTCCTCACGTGTGGTCTGAGGCAAATGTGAACATCTTATACTCACCTACAGGGCGGTCTGGTATTATGTCTGTCACTGTTCTTCTTCCAGTAGTCCTCCTTCCCGTGGATGATGCGTCCTACATCATCCACACAACCTCCCCCATGACGCTTCTGTGCAGGAACACGTCTCTGCCCTGCTGATCACAAAGCAAAGTATTGCAAAGCGCAGAGAGAAGTAAGCCTGCACCGGAGCGCGATGGAAGACACTGTGTGGATGGACTTAGGACGCGTCGTCGACTCAAAGAAGGAGAGGAGGCGGCACCGCATTAAGACTAGCGAAGCCCATTGGATGGGACTGACCCGCAGGCAAATCTATTAAAAAAAAAAAACAAAGTTATGCAGATTGGCATTCTAGAATGTTGTGTATATATAAGGGCATTCAGATAGTGGACGTGCTTAATAAAATGCTGTATATAGAGGGTATACAGGTAGTGGTCGTACTATATATAAAGCATTCTAGAATGCTGTATATGGCGACATACAGGTAGTGGTAGTACTTTATATGGGGGGGACATAAACAATGATTGAATACCCTGTAGTAAATAAACAGCAATAATGCATGAAAATATAAGGTACTTGGTTAACACGCTCGATGTAAAAAAAAATGCAAAAGCCATAAGCCATCCTACCATTTCACAGTGACCCTAATTGGGACAGTGATAATTAATATTAAAAACCATTATATAATGATGTGGTTTCCCATTCCTGTGTCCATTATTTGGGCCTAATCTGTTGTGAACTCATTTTCTGGTTTACCTCTGGCTTCCGGTGAGGGTAGTGGAGCTGGATGTGTTGACAGAGGAGTCGTGAGTTCTCCATGCGGGCTCCCTCTAGTGGTAACAGTAGGTAATGAAGCTGATCTAAATGGCAGAGACCTGCCACCTGAGGAGGACTGTGAGTGGACATCAGGAGTGTCTGACTGGATTTAAGACAGCCGTCTCCCTAATTTTGTGCTGGCGATTTATTCCTGCCTTGAGGTTCTGGTTTCCAGTTCTGTTCCTGCCTTCTCAAGCTAAGTGTGCTCTGCTATTTTTTCACATGAGATTTGGTCTGTTTACTCAGTTTTTGTGGTCAGCCAACCCCTGCTGGGGCTGTGCTGAATTTCCATTCTTATGTCTCTGTTTATGCCAGTTTGCTTTTTGTCCCTGATCAGATTGGTTTATTCTGAAGACAGAGCAAAAAAGAGACCAGAGTGCTGATATAGGGAATTGAAGTCTAGTGACTTCAGGGTTTTTGTTATCAGAAAGTGTTGGACATTTTTTGGCAGGGTTTTGTGCGTGATTGCAGACAGCATCTTTCCTTTCTAGTTAGTGTGGGCCCCATCGTTTGCTCAGCCTATTTTTCTATCTGTGTTTGCATCTTGTCTCACCGACAATACATGTTTGGGGGCTGTCTTTTGCTTTGGGGTCTGCTCTGGGGCAGTTTAGATTTCCCCCTTTCTTGCTTTAGGTTTATTTAGTTCTCCGGCTATGACGAGGCATCTAGAATCATCGTAGGCACGCTCCACAGCTACTGCTAGTTGTGTGGATAGGATCAGGGGTCTGCAATCCGCTTAGTTACCAACCTCTCTGGTTTTCTGTGGCTTAGCTTGTTTTTCCTCCTCGGTGACTCATTCATAACACTAATCCTTCTCAGTCCTTATCCACAAGCAAGTCACAGGACAAAGCGGTAAGGTTTTTAATATTAGAGTTAGGACTGTCCCAATTACGTCACCTTAAAGTGGTGGGATGGCTTTGGCTTTTTTTTTTTTTTAATAAAGAACATGTTAACTAAATACCCTATATTATTGTCATGCACTATGCCATTTACTGTTCATGTTTGTGTTTTTTTCTGTTCAGTGGCCAGTGTGAACGTGCGCTCAGGGCAAGTGCACACGTAGTCTTTTGGTGGTGCGGATTTTGTAGTAAAGTCCTGCAGTTTCACACCTCATAATGGAGTAGGTGTGAAACCGCAGCGGTTCTGCACAAAAGAATTGACATGCTGCGGATTGTAAACCGCGGAGAAATCCGCAGCATGTGCACAGCGTTTTTCAGTTTACCATTGAAAGTGTGACGCCTCTGGCTAATACGTCCAAGAGTGGACCCTCTGGATCGCGGATCCGGAGCCCCTGGGCCGAGCGCACCTGGTGAAGACCGACCCCTGTACAGGGATCGTTAGGGGCAGGACCGCAGGGGGCGGAACCGCGACAGCCGGAGCCAGCAGGGACGACTCGGAGGACAGGCAGACAGAGCAGGAATAGCGGGGCGGAAAGGCGGAAGGCAATGGCCAGGAGACCACAGGAAAGGCTCAGCAGAGACCACGGGGAGAAGACAGACAGACAGAAATGGAACAGGAACAGGGCAGACAATGGAAACGGCAAGGACAGGCAGGGTAAACTGGAAAAGGGTATGGCCGATGAGTGCTGCAAGTCACAAACAATCACCAGGCGCCCTCAGAATAGAGAGGACGCCTGATATATGCGGAGACCGGAAGTGCGCCCTACAGACCCTCCCCTAGCGACGCCCCCTACTAACAGAAGAGGCCGGGGGAACGCGCCGGCGCGGCCACCCGTAGCAGAGCGGCGAGCAGCGTGGAAGAGCGCGCGGACAGGGGGACGCAGGTGAGAGGAAGCTGCGGCGGGCACCGCCGCTGAAGGGGCATCGGCGGGCACGGCCGCCGATGTCACAGTACCCCCTCCCATATGTCCTCTCCTTCTGAGGTTGGTTAGGAATCTTTTCATGATAAGGGGGGCATCGACATTCTCTCGGGGCTCCCAGGACCTCTCCTCTGGGCCAAAACCCTTCCAGTCGATAAGAAAAAGAGTCTTACCCTTGACCCTTTTCATAGCCAGAATGTCCTTTACTTCAAAGACATTGTTAGAACAAACTGGCGAGGGAGGGGACATGGAGGTTGGTTGGAACCGATTCAAGACCACAGGTTTAAGGAGCGAGATATGGAAGGCGTTAGGGACCCGGAGTGATGCCGGCAACCTCAATTTGTAGGCTACTTTGTTAATGCGCCCAAGAACTTCAAAAGGCCCGATGTACCGAGGACTTAGTTTGTAAGCAGGGACTTTCAGGCGGATATGTTTGGTAGAAAGCCAGACTTTGTCCCCGGGATGGTACGGGGGTAGATCCCTTCGTCTTTTGTCCGCGTGTTTCTTAATTCGGATGTTGGCTAGCTCGAGCGCCTCTCTGGTCTCCTTCCAAATTTGCGAAAACTCCTTGGCGAGAGTGTCTGCTGCAGGAACTCCAGACGATGCAGAAAAGGGCAATGGAACCCCAGGATTTAGCCCAGTTACCACAAAGAACGGTGTCTTGGACGTTGATTCGCTGGAATGATTATTATGAGCGAATTCCGCCCAAGGTAGAAGAGAGACCCAATTATCCTGATGGGCGTTAGAAAAGTGGCGTAAGTAGGTGGTCAGAATTTGGTTAATCCGTTCCACTTGGCCGTTGGTTTGAGGATGATACGCTGAGGAGAAGTCGAGAGACGTGCCCAGGAGCCGACAGAGGGCCCTCCAGAATCGGGAAGTAAACTGGACCCCTCGATCGGTCACGATTCGCAGAGGAAGACCATGTAGCCTGAACACGTGGTGGATAAAGATCTCGGCCAACTTTGGAGCAGATGGCAGTCCGACCAAGGGAATAAAGTGGGCCATCTTGGAAAAGCGGTCTGCGACGACTAAGATGGTAGTACATCCAGCAGAGCGAGGCAGATCAGTCACGAAATCCATGGCGATTTGCTGCCAAGGAGCCTCTGGCACAGGCAACGGATGAAGGAGGCCGGAGGGCAGAGTCCTAGGAACCTTGTTCTGAGCACAAGTCCTGCAGGAGGCTACAAAGTCCTTAGCATCCTGGTGGAGAGAGGGCCACCAGTAATAGCGGGAAAGAAGCAAAAGAGTCTTCTTAATCCCAACGTGCCCAGCAACCTTGGAAGAATGTCCCCAGCGCAGTACTTCCAGACGTTTGTTTGAAGGGACGAAGGTCTTGCCAGGCGGAAGGGTAGAGAATCTCACGGGGGCCACGGAGATAACTTTAGCCGGCTCGATAATATATGATGGATCCTCCTCCTTCTCCGGTGGCTGCAAAGACCTGGAAAGCGCATCAGCTTTGATGTTCTTACTGCCGGGCCGGAAGTGGAGCTTAAACTCAAAACGGGAAAAATACAGAGCCCACCTGGCTTGTCTGGAGTTGAGTCTCTGGGCAGATTGCAGGTAGGCCAGGTTTTTGTGGTCCGTGAAGATAGTAAAGGGATGCACTGCCCCCTCGAGCAGATATCGCCATTCCTCCAGCGCCATCTTAATGGCCAATAATTCCCGGTCCCCAATGGAGTAGTTGCACTCCGCCGGAGAAAAGGATTTGGAGAAGAACCCGCAGGGGACTAGACGTCCAGATGGAGCTTGTTGGGAGGAGTGGCTCCGGGAACTAGGTCGATAGGGCAGTCATAGGAGCGATGAGGGGGTAAGGAGTCCGCCTCCTTTTTGCTGAACACATCGGCAAACGTGTGATAGGGTGCGGGTAGGCCCGGAAGGTCGGCAGGCTTCGAGCATGGACGGGAACGAGTGAGAGCCCGTAGGCAGTGCTCCTGGCAGGAGTGCCCCCAACGGAGAATTTCCCCAGAGCGCCAGTCAATCACCGGCTCGTGCCGTCTGAGCCAGGGTAGCCCTAGAAGAACAGCATGGGCTAGTTGTGGCAGGACATAAAAGGCTATCTTTTCGAGGTGGAGAGCTCCGATTTGAAGGTCTACTTCGACGGTAACCATGGTGATGAGTCCGGGCAAAGGTTTACCATCAACGGAGGAAATAGCGCGAGGGTTCTTCAATACCAACACCGGAATCTGGAGTTTGTCAACCTCCTCCTGGCGGATGAAATTACCGGCAGCACCCGAGTCCACATACGCCTCCACAGATCCACGCTCCCGACCTGTAATTAGCAGAGCTGAAAGGGTAAGGGGAAGAGAGGAATTTTGATCACCTAGGGGGTCCTCTCTTACCTGACCTAGGTGGAGGCATTTCCCGACCTCTCTGGCTTCTCCGGACAAGAACGCACAAAATGGTTGGCACCTCCACAGTACAGGCAGAGACCCTTGGTCATCCTCTCCCTGCGGCGTTGCTCGGACAGTCTGACACGATCAATCTGCATAGGCTCAGGAGCAGTACTAACAGGAGATGCAGGGGAACGGGGGACAGGAGCCTGATACAGCCTAAAGGACCTTCTCTCTCCAACTGCCTCTCGAGCGCGCTCCTGAAAGCGTAGATCGATGCGAGTGGCCAGCGAAATAAGGTCCTCCAGAGTGGTGGGGGTGTCTCGCCCGGCAAGCTCATCCTTGATCTTACTGGAGAGGCCTCTCCAAAAGGCTCCCACAAGAGCCTCATTGTTCCACCCCAACTCAGAAGAGAGGGTCCGGAAGCGGATGGCATATTGCCCCACTGTGAGGGAACCCTGGCGGAGGTTAAAAAGGGCCTCCGTGGAGGATGCTAAGCGACCCGGTTCATCGAATACCTTGCGAAAGGTTTCCAAGAAGGTCTGTATACTTAACACTACGGGGTCATCTCTCTCCCACAAGGGGTTCACCCAGGACAGGGCCTCACCCTCGAGATGGGACACAACGAACGCCACCTTGGCGCGGTCAGTGGGGTACTGAAGGGGAGCAAGCTCAAAATGTAGCCTGCATTGATTTAGAAAACCCCGGCATAACTTGGGATCTCCGCTGTACCTGGGGGGTTTACCCAGACGGGGAGCCGGAGTAGAGACTACGGCCGGGGAGGAAGTTGCAGCGGCAGCAGAGGATTGTAGAGCAAGCAATCGATCATCCACGGATGCCATGTAGCCTAAGATGTGGGATTGAGCGTCGCGCTGCTGCGCGAGCTCCTGCTGGAGGCTGACTAAGAGGGGAGCGTGCCCGGGGTCAGAGGTCTGCAGGGCGGACAACCGGGTGTCCATAGACTTCATAAAGGACATAATCCGGGTCTGATTTTCACGAAGAAAAAGCAATTCCTTTTGTGTGGCGGCTGCGGCACCGGCGGGATCCATGGCCTGGTGATACTGTGACGCCTCTGGCTAATACGTCCAAGAGTGGACCCTCTGGATCGCGGATCCGGAGCCCCTGGGCCGAGCGCACCTGGTGAAGACCGACCCCTGTACAGGGATCGTTAGGGGCAGGACCGCAGGGGGCGGAACCGCGGCAGCCGGAGCCAGCAGGGACGACTCGGAGGACAGGCAGACAGAGCAGGAATAGCGGGGCGGAAAGGCGGAAGGCAATGGCCAGGAGACCACAGGAAAGGCTCAGCAGAGACCACGGGGAGAAGACAGACAGACAGAAATGGAACAGGAACAGGGCAGACAATGGAAACGGCAAGGACAGGCAGGGTAAACTGGAAAAGGGTATGGCCGATGAGTGCTGCAAGTCACAAACAATCACCAGGCGCCCTCAGAATAGAGAGGACGCCTGATATATGCGGAGACCGGAAGTGCGCCCTACAGACCCTCCCCTAGCGACGCCCCCTACTAACAGAAGAGGCCGGGGGAACGCGCGCGCGCGGCCTAAGGCCGGCGCGGCCACCCGTAGCAGAGCGGCGAGCAGCGTGGAAGAGCGCGCGGACAGGGGGACGCAGGTGAGAGGAAGCTGCGGCGGGCACCGCCGCTGAAGGGGCATCGGCGGGCACGGCCGCCGATGTCACAGAAAGCAATGGTACTGTACAACGCACCTAAAACTGCTGCGGACCCACAGGGCCGTATCCGCAGCAGAATCCGCACCGTGTGCACACAACCCTCACACGCCCCATGCACACCAGTTTGTATCGTTTTTTATGGGGAATCCTGGTGACATGTTCCCTTTAGGCAGGCTTACATCTATGCAGCTTCTACAAGTGAGCTTCACGGTCTCAAAAGTGGTTTACCTGTCTAAGGCTAGTTTTACACTAGCGTATCTACACACCGCGCACGGCGCCGCTAAGCCCTGCCCCCCTCCAGTCACCTCCTCCTACTATCGCACATCGCTGCATGCGATCTGCGCACCCTATCTTTAGGGCCCTGTCTCGTAGACCACAGATGATGTGGTAGTGACAATTCTATGTGGGAGATCAGAGTGATAACTCCACTCTGTCGCCCTTAAAAGCCATATCTGAAAGTAAAAGGGAAATCGTTAATAAAAAAAAATCAAGACCTAAGGCAGAAACCAGCCTGGGTGGTCCGGACCCATGTCTGCCTCCTACTGACACTAAGCTAAAACGGATTAGCTTCATGCCAGTTGGTGGTGTACCCTCCTAGCATAAGCAGCATACAACCATAGTTTTTTGTGTGCCCCAATGAAGCATTAACCACCCTGCACACCAACCAGAGGGCCACACAGGGTAACCCCCCTGTCCAATCATAAACCTCAACATCACACTAATCAGTGGACCCCACAGGATAAACCCATCAAAGCCCAAATGCCCCCTTCCCCCAAGCGTAAATCCCCATCAGACGCCCGCTCAAGCATAAATTCCCATCATGCACCCTTCACCCCCAAGCAAAACCCCCCAACGGATGCCACCCCAGCTTAAACCCCCCATTGGACGCCCCTCCCCCACAGCATTAACCCCATTGGACGTCCAACCCCCAAGCATAAACCCCCATCAGACGTCCACACGCCCCCAAGCATAAGTCCTCATCGGACTTCCAAACGCCCCCCAGCATAAACCCTCATCGGACGTCCACCCCCCTTAAGCATAAGCCCCTAGCGAACGCCACTCCCAGCATAAACCCCCATCGGACGTCCAACCCCACCCGGCATAAGCCCCCATCGGACATCCACACGCCCCCAAGCATAAGCCCCCATCAGACGTCCACACGCCCCCAAGCATAAAACCCCATCAGAGGTCAACCCCCCAGCATAAACCCCCATCATAAACCCCCATCAGACGTCCCCCCCCCAGCATAAACCCCCATCAGACGTCCCCCCCAGCATAAACCCCCATCGGACGTCCACCCCCCTTAAGCTCCTATCGGACGTCCATCCCCCTTAAGCATAAGCCCCTATTGGATGCCATTCCCAGCATAAAACCGTCATTGGACATCCACCCCCCGCATAAAACTTCAGACGTCCACCCCTGACCCCTCCCCAGCATAAACCTCATCGGACGTCCACCCCCCCTTAAGCATAAACCCCCATCGGACGTCCACCCCCGCCCAGCATGAGTCGCATCGGATGTCCAGCTTCCCCATCATAAACCCCAGTCGGATGTCCACCCGTCGGACACCCCCCAAGTATAAACCCCCACCAGATGGCACCTCTTCCCCAAACAAAAAGCCCTACCAGTCGAGAGCCTACGCCAAAATCAATCCCCCCCTTTCAAGTCACAACAGATGCAGACAGGCCCCGTTGCCCAAGCATCAAGTCCCCAAGACACCACAATTGTGCATTAAATCCCCCCCTGTCCCAAGATCCCAACCAGACCAGGAGGAGTTAATGCACGCTTGTGGGGTCTGTTTGTCCCCGGGGGGGCCCTACTGAGGATAATGCACGCTCGTGGGGTCTGGTTGGGCTTCTGGGGGTCGATTAATGCATGCTTGTGGGGTCTGGTAGGGCCCCGGGGGAGGGTTAATGCACGCTTGAGAGGCCTGGTTGGGCCCTGCATTAGACCCCCAAAGGAGCCCACCAGACCACAAAAGTATGCATTAACCCCCTCCCCGTGAGCCCAACCAGACACACAAGCGTGCATTAAACCCTCCGCGCTTGTGGGATCTGGTGGGCTTCTGGGGTGGGTTAATGCAGGGTCCACCCAGACCCTGCAAACGTGCACTAACCCCCCCAGGGCTCAACTAGACCCCAAAAGCATGCATTAACCCCCCCCTTGAGCCCAACCAAACCACAAAAACGTGCACTAATCCCCCCACAGTGAGAAGCCCACCCAGACTCCACAAGCATGCATTAATCCCACCGGAAACCCAAACAGAACCCACAAGCGTACATTAACCACCCCTGGGATCCAACCAGAAACCATAAGCGTGCATTAATCCCCCGGGAACCCAACCAGACCTCACAAATGTGCATTAACCCCGCCGGAACCCAAACAGAACCCACAAGCGTGCATTAACCCCCCCCCGGGACTACCCGACCCTGCAAGCGTGTGCATTAACCCCCCCCGGGACCCAACCAGACAAGGCAAGCGTGCATTAGTACCCCCCCGAAGTACAACCAGAGCCCAAAAGCGTGCATTAACCCCCAACCAGACCCCACAAGCATGCATCATTAACCCCCCTCTCCCAGGACTACCAGACACCACAAGCGTGCATCATTAACCCCCCTCTCCCGGGACTACCAGGCACAAGAGTGCATCATTAACCCCCCTCTCCCAGACACCCCAAGCGTGCATCATTAACCCCCCCTCTCCCGGGACTACCAGACACCCCAAGCGTGCATCATTAACCCCCCCTCTCCCGGGACTACCAGACACCCCAAGCGTGCATCATTAACCCCCCCTCTCCCGGGACTACCAGACACCCCAAGCGTGCATCATTAACCCCCCCTCTCCCGGGACTACCAGACACCCCAAGCGTGCATCATTAACCCCCCTCTCCCGGAACTACCAGACACCCCAAGCGTGCATCATTAACCCCCCTCTCCCGGGACTACCAGACACCCCAAGCATGCATCATTAACCCCCCTCTCCCGGGACTACCAGACACCCCAAGTGTGAAGCAATGGGATGAAACTAAATGGGAAGAGACACAGACTAGATATTAGAAAAAACTTTTTGACAGTTAGTGATCAATGAGTGGAACAGGCTGCCACGAGAAGTGGTGAGTTCTCCTTCAATGGAAGTATTCAAACAGAGGCTGGACAGACATCTGACTGGGATGATTTAGCCAATCCTGCTTTGAGCAGGGGGTTGGACCAGATGGCCCCTTCCAACTCTACCATTCTATGATCATCAACCCCCCTCTCCTGGGACTACCAGACACCACAAGCGTGCATTAACCCCCCTCTCCCGGGACTATCAGTCACCACAAGCGTGCATTAACCCCCCTCTCCCAGGACTACCAGACACCACAAGCATGCACTAACCCCCCCCCGGTACCAAGCCAGACCCGACCCCAGGAGCGTGCATTAACATCCCCCCACCGGAGACCCAACCAGCCCCCACAGATGTGCATTAACCCCCCCCAGGACCCAACCAGCCCCCACAAGCGTGCATTAACCCTCCCCGACCCAAACAGACCCCACAAGCCAGTCTTAACCCCCCTGGGAGCCCAAGCAGACCCCACATGTGTGCACTAACCCCCAACCCCCTGCCCCAACCAGACCCCGCAAGCGTGCATTAACCCCCACCCCCTGCCCCAACCAGACCCCACAAGCATGCATTAACCCCCACCCCCTGCCCCAACCAGACCCCACAAGCATGCATTAACCCCCACCCCCTGCCCTAACCAGAACCCACAAGCATGCATTAGTACCCCCCCCCCCCCAAGTACAACCAGACCCCCACAAGTGTGCATTAACCCCCACCCCCCTGCCCCAAACAGACCCCCACAAGCGTGCATTATCCCCCACCCCCCTGCCCCAAACAGACCCTGGAAGAGTGCATTAACCCCCACCCCCTGCCCCAAACAGACCCCAGAAGCATGCATTAGTACCCCCCCGAAGTACAACCAGACCCCACAAGCATACATTAACCCCCCACCCCCAACCAGACCCCACAAGCATGCATTAACCCCCCAGACCCGTAAGCGTGCATTAACCCCCCACCCCCTGCCCCAACCAGACCCCACAAGCATGCATTAGCACCCCCCCGAAGTACAACCAGACCCCGCAAGCGTGCATTAACCCCCCACCCCCAACCCGACCCCAAAGCATGCATTAGTACCCCCCGAAGTACGAGACCCCACAAGTGTGCATTATACCCCAAGCCCCCTGCCCCAGACCCCACAAGCATGGATTAACCCCCCAGACCCCAAACAGACCTATAAGCGTGCATTAACCCCTTCCCCCTACCCAAACAGACCCCACAAGCATGCATTAACCCGCCCAGACCCCAAATAGACCCTGCAAGCATGCATTAACCCCCCTGGAAGCCCAAGCAGACCCCGCAAGCAAGTATTAACCCCTCCGGACCCTAAACAGACCCCGTAAGCGTGCATTAACCCCTACCCAAAGACCCCACAAGCGTGCATTATCTCCCCCCCCAACCCCAGACAGACCCCATAAGCATGCATTAACCCCCCCCCGACCCAACCAGACCCCACCAGCGTGCATTAATGCCCCCTCCCCTCCGGGAACCCAACAGCTCCCAGCTAAGCGCCCAAATCCCACTAGTTAGCCCCAAGTATCAGCCCCATCAACCAAACATCTAAGAAGACACCAACCTGTTACTTACTAATCCCTCCTGCCTGTCACTGACCTCACTCCACACTGCTCACAGGCACCAGAGAGACAGCTGAGACAGTGTATAATGGAGGCTTCTCTCCCTGCACCAGAAGGTAGAGACACTGTAATGGCGTCTTCTCTTCCTGCCTTTGCTGTCAGAACACGCCCCCCCTGTATGACACGCCCCCTGTATGACACGCCCCCAGAAATGACATCACACCTGGAAGGAGCCCATACAGTCTAGCAGCCATTTACCGTGGCGTCGCCGTGGGATTGGAGGCTAGCGGCTGCAGAAGACGTCGGTCTGACGGTGGACAGCGAGCAGGTAAGTGAATATTCTTTTTATGTCTGTTTGTGTCGGGGGCCATGGCTGTGCTGATCATGGGGAGTCTGGGGGCCCGGGGCAGGTTGTTGTGATCATGGGGGGGGGGGGGAAGTCTGGGGGCCAAGGCAAGGCCGGACAGTTGTTGTCTGATCATGAGGGACATTTGGGGTTCTGTGGGGGGACCCAGGGGCCTGGGTGGCTGTTTGTGGGGGGGCCCGCTGGGCCGTTTGTGGGGGGGCCCGCCGGGCCGTTTGTGGGGGGCTCGGGGGGCCCGCCGGGCTGTTTGTGGGGATCATAGGGGGTCCTGTGGGGAGCCAGGGGGTCTTGTGGGGACTCAGGGGCCCGGCTGTTCATGGGGGGGGGTAGTCAGGAGGCCCGGCTGATGATGGAGTGAGCCAGTGCCCAGGGGGACAAATCTCCAGCGTCCATGATTAGTAGGCACATTGTTGACTTTCTCCACCTGCAGCTCAGCCAGTAGTCCTGTTCTTTTAATCAGCACACACTGTGCGGAGACCAGTACCAACATCATGTTGACTGTCTCCACCTGCAGCTCAGCCCGTAGTCCTATCCTTTTCATCAGCACAGACTGTGCTGCCCATGCACAGTACCAGCATGTTGACTGTCTCCACCTGCAGCTCAGCCAGTAGTCCTGTTCTTTTCATCAGCACAGACTGTGCTGCACATGCACAGTACCAGCATGTTGACTGTCTCCACCTGCAGCTCAGCCAGTAGTCCTGTTCTTTTAATCAGCACACACTGTGCGGAGACCAGTACCAACATCATGTTGACTGTCTCCACCTGCAGCTCAGCCCGTAGTCCTATCCTTTTCATCAGCACAGACTGTGCTGCCCATGCACAGTACCAGCATGTTGACTGTCTCCACCTGCAGCTCAGCCAGTAGTCCTGTTCTTTTCATCAGCACAGACTGTGCTGCACATGCACAGTACCAGCATGTTGACTGTCTCCACCTGCAGCTCAGCCAGTAGTCCTGTTCTTTTAATCAGCACACACTGTGCGGAGACCAGTACCAACATCATGTTGACTGTCTCCACCTGCAGCTCAGCCCGTAGTCCTATCCTTTTCATCAGCACAGACTGTGCTGCCCATGCACAGTACCAGCATGTTGACTGTCTCCACCTGCAGCTCAGCCAGTAGTCCTGTTCTTTTCATCAGCACAGACTGTGCTGCACATGCACAGTACCAGCATGTTGACTGTCTCCACCTGCAGCTCAGCCAGTAGTCCTGTTCTTTTAATCAGCACACACTGTGCGGAGACCAGTACCAACATCATGTTGACTGTCTCCACCTGCAGCTCAGCCCGTAGTCCTATCCTTTTCATCAGCACAGACTGTGCTGCCCATGCACAGTACCAGCATGTTGACTGTCTCCACCTGCAGCTCAGCCAGTAGTCCTGTTCTTTTCATCAGCACAGACTGTGCTGCACATGCACAGTACCAGCATGTTGACTGTCTCCACCTGCAGCTCAGCCAGTAGTCCTGTTCTTTTAATCAGCACACACTGTGCGGAGACCAGTACCAACATCATGGTGACTGTCTCCACCTGCAGCTCAGCCAGTAGTCCTGTTCTTTTAATCAGCACACACTGTGCGGAGACCAGTACCAACATCATGGTGACTGTCTCCACCTGCAGCTCAGCCCGTAGTCCTATCCTTTTCATCAGCACAGACTGTGCTGCACATGCACAGTACCAGCATGTTGACTGTCTCCACCTGCAGCTCAGCCAGTAGTCCTGTTCTTTTAATCAGCACACACTGTGCGGAGACCAGTACCAACATCATGGTGACTGTCTCCACCTGCAGCTCAGCCCGTAGTCCTATCCTTTTCATCAGCACAGACTGTGCTGCACATGCACAGTACCAGCATGTTGACTGTCTCCACCTGCAGCTCAGCCAGTAGTCCTGTTCTTTTAATCAGCACACACTGTGCGGAGACCAGTACCAACATCATGTTGACTGTCTCCACCTGCAGCTCAGCCCGTAGTCCAATATAGGGTATCAGCCTACTCGGGACAACTTGCACAACTACTGTTAGGGTCCAATTTCTCATGTTACACTTGGGAAAAACAAACATTGGGGGTGAAAAGATCATTTTTGTGAAAATAAAATTAGATTTTTGATTTTTATGGCTCTACATTATAAACTGTCAAGCACTTGGGGGGTTCAAAGTGCTCACCACACATCTAGATAAGTTCCTTAAGGGGTCTACTTTACCGTAACGTTTACTGACCATGGGAACATACCCTAAAGAGTTTTTGACTTATGACTGTATAAAAGTTAGTAAACTAAATGGGGTGATCAGCCCTTTACTCGACTCCTATTTTATTATTTTTTTTTACATAATCACTTAGTTACGTTTTGAGGTGTATTTACGTTCTATAATTTATCGGCTTTTAATAATTACCAATAAAGATTTTTTTTTTGTAGTGTATAATTGGTGATTATATATGCAGTAATATACACTTTCCATTCATTTGGTGGGCGGCTGATGCGGCAGCGGTGGGCAGGCTGAGACGGCAGCGGTGGGCAGGCTGAGATGACCATTAGATTCTTCATGACTGGGTGGTGGGCGTGGCGGCAACACCGGCTGTGTGAGTAACAAGTCCTTGTATTTGTTCGCCCACGATTTCAGTATGTGATTGTACTTACCGTATATATACATTGCTATTGGGGAGTCGAAGGGGGAGGGGGGGATGATTGTATAATGTTTTAATAATTATTCCTTCCCCCTCTCCCTTCCACTCCCCAGTAGCAATGTATATATAAGCTACTGGATGATCCTGACCTGCTGGAAAACCAAATGCCCAATGATAACATAAGGCAGCAGTGCTCAGGATAATCCAGCAGCTTAGAAGTGAAAGGTCGGAAGGATTTTGGAAGGTTTGCGTGGTGGAGGAGGAGCTAGAGTGGAGGCTGAATTGGGGGTGGAGCCTGGGCGGAGTCTCAAGGGGGGGCACCATATATTTTGCCAGTATGGGAGCCCCGAAATTCCTAGTGGCAACCCTGGCCGGAGGCACCATTATTCTCTACGTGGAGGTCGGTGCTGGAGACCCCATTATTCTCTATGTGGAGTGCGGCTCTGCGGGTGGAGGTCGGTGCCAGAGGCTCCATTATTCTCTATGTGGAGTGCGGGTGGAGGTCGGTGCCGGAGGCTCCATTATTCTCTATGTGGAGTGTGGCTCTGCGGGTGGAGGTCGGTGCTGGAGGCTCCATTATTCTCTATGTGGAGTGCGGCTCTGCGGGTGGAGGTCGGTGCTGGAGGCTCCATTATTCTCTATGTGGAGTGCGGCTCTGCGGGTGGAGGTCGGTGCTGGAGGCTCCATTATTCTCTATGTGGAGTGCGGCTCTGCGGGTGGAGGTCGGTGCTGGAGGCTCCATTATTCTCTATGTGGAGTGCGGCTCTGCGGGTGGAGGTCGGTGCCGGAGGCTCCATTATTCTCTGTGGAGTGCAGGTGGAGGTCGGTGCTGGAGGCTCCATTATTCTCTATGTGGAGTGTGGCTCTGCGGGTGGAGGTCGGTGCCGGAGGCTCCATTATTCTCTATGTGGAGTGTGGCTCTGCGGGTGGAGGTCAGTGCCGGAGGCTCCATTATTCTCTATGTGGAGTGTGGCTCTGCGGGTGGAGGCTGGTGCTGGAGGCTCCATTATTCTCTATGTAGAGTGCGGCTCTGCGGGTGGAGGTCGGTGCCGGAGGCTCCATTATTCTCTATGTGGAGTGCGACTGCGGGTGGAGGTCGGTGCTGGAGGCTCCATTATTCTCTATGTGGAGTGTGTCTCTGCGGGTGGAGGTTGGTGCTGGAGGCTCCATTATTCTCTATGTGGAGTGCGGCACTGCGGGTGGAGGTCGGTGCCGGAGGCTCCATTATTCTCTATGTGGAGTGCAGGTGGAGGTCGGTGCTGGAGGCTCCATTATTCTCTATGTGGAGTGTGTCTCTGCGGGTGGAGGTTGGTGCTGGAGGCTCCATTATTCTCTATGTGGAGTGCGTCTCTGCGGGTGGAGGTCGGTGCCGGAGGCTCCATTATTCTCTATGTGGAGTGCGGGTGGAGGTCGGTGCCGGAGGCTCCATTATTCTCTATGTGGAGTGTGGCTCTGCGGGTGGAGGTCGGTGCCGGAGGCTCCATTATTCTCTATGTGGAGTGCGGCTGTGCGGGTGGAGGTCGGTGCTGCAGGCTCCATTATTCTCTATGTGGAGTGCGGCTCTGCGGGTGGAGGTCGGTGCCGGAGGCTCCATTATTCTCTATGTGGAGTGTGGGTATGCGGGTGGAGGTCGGTGCTGAATGCTCCATTATACTCTATGTGGACTGCGGCTCTGCGGTGGAGGTCGGTGCTGGAGGCTCCATTATTCTCTATGTGGAGTGCGGGTGGAGGTCGGTGCTGGAGGCTCCATTATTCTCTATGTGGAGTGCGGGTGGAGGTCGGTGCTGGAGGCTCCATTATTCTCTGTGGAGGCTGGTGCTGGAGGCTCCATTATTCTCTATGTGGAGTGCGGCTCTGCGGGTGGAGGTCGGTGCTGGAGGCTCCATTATTCTCTATGTGGAGTGCGGCTCTGCGGGTGGAGGTCGGTGCTGGAGGCTCCATTATTCTCTATGTGGAGTGCGGCTCTGCGGGTGGAGGTCGGTGCTGGAGGCTCCATTATTCTCTATGTGGAGTGCGGCTCTGCGGGTGGAGGTCGGTGCTGGAGGCTCCATTATTCTCTATGTGGAGTGCGGCTCTGCGGGTGGAGGTCGGTGCTGGAGGCTCCATTATTCTCTATGTGGAGTGCGGGTGGAGGTCGGTGCTGGAGGTAAAAAATGCGTTGACCATTAGCGGCATTGAGCCAGTGTGTGTATTGTGCTGGACATTAATTAAATGGATTTTTAACCTTTCTTTGCATTAAAAGTTAAATTTTATTTTTTGATTATTCGCCGGACATTACTCTTCATTAAGGAGGATAATGGCCCAAAAGGGGGTGGAGTCCTTGAAAGTGGTAGCTACCTAAAAGAGGGCGGAGCATCTCAGTCAGAGGGGTGGCACAGACGGATGTCGGGGACAATGGTACTATGTGGGTCCAATCTGCCGTATGAATTACCCACCCGGTAAGATGTTACGTGGGTGTGCCTTTCAGATGAACGCAGAGGATATATTCGGACTGATCGATTCTGGGAGCTCGCTGACCCTAGTGAAGGCTGTGCCCGATAAATTTATAATGTCCAAAAGGAAGATCGAGGTCACCTGCATCCATGGGTGCACTAGGGACTACTCAGTGGCCTTGGTGATCCTCGAGACGGTCAGGGACATTAAAGGCCATGAAGTCACCTGTCCGGTGATGGTAGGCCGGGACTCTAGGCTGTTCTGAGACGTGTGGGGGGAGGGGGGAGCTCCTCTTCAGCAGGAGGATGGAGGCCTCTCTACTGATGGGGTGGCGTACAGAAAGGCAGTAACACCTCACAAACGGACGGGTCAGATGTAGGGGTGACCGGAGGAAGGCATGCGTCTGTCCAGCTTACTAACCTGACATCACCTGAAGTGTTCCAGGATATGACTGTTTTTAAATAATAACCAATACTTCATTGAATGCATTTATCGTATGCATTTTTTTGTAACTTTTTATTGCACTTTTTATCATTTTTTTGCAGGATGCAGCTGGGCTCCTTTTTGATGGCTGTGTTTTCTGTGTGATGCATATATAGTGCTGAACGGCCCGATTTCCATTATAGGCGTTTTTAAATAAGCTGTCATCCAGACACACTGCATCACGCTTTCCTGTGTGACTTATGTCCTAAGCAAGCTCCATCTGTGTGCTTTTTTCCACTAGGCAGCTAACACCTTCATCATCACTGCTATACTGATAGGGTGGTGGTTTTCATCAGTGGAGGGCACCTGTGATGCTCCAGCCTTTATCTTTGGGAGCCTGCTGCGTCCCGCTAGTGCATTAGTCATTGGACAAGGTTTGGTGAGGCTATTTTTCATGATGTGTAAAAACGCAAGTGGAGCAATTCTACAGTTGATGCCCTGACAATAAGTGGCTTGAGTTTGTATAGTGTTGGAAGATAACCTCAGAGCTGATGCTTTAAGATTGACACCTGTGGAAAGAGACCCATGGACCTTAGAGGTGTCGCTTTATAGTCAGGAAAACCGAAGCGAACCACTGGCGGGACTTCACCTCTTGGAACAGATAGAGGCCAACCATAGATAAGTTGTGCAGGTTTAACAGTTATTAGAGATATTGAGAGGTGTTTGCACAGAATGAAGATGACTTTGGGTGCACCCATGCTATTCCTCATGGGATCCCTACAGCAACCACTGCTCCCATTCGAGAGAGGTATTGACAGGTCCCACCTCAGATGTACCAGGAGATGAAAGAACTGTTGGCCCACATGCTGCGTGATCCGTGAGATGAAGAGTCCCTGGGCAGCCCCCATCATGTTAGTTTGGAAAAAGGATTGTACCCTGCTTAAGTTTCTGCATGGACTATCAAAGGCTGAACGTGTGTACTGTATGGGACTCCTATCCCTTGCCGAGAATTAAAGAATCCATATTTGCATTAGGAAAAAACAAATATTTTTCTTCTCTTGATTTAGCCAGTGGCTACTGGCAAGTCCTGGTAGCTGAAAAAGATGGCCAGAAAACAGCTTTTGTCCACCCTGGGGGCCTGTTCGAACTCAACCGGATGCCTTTCAGACAGACGAATGTACCAGGAACCACAGGCAGAAATAATTTTTTTGACATCAGAACTTAGGCCCACCTGAAAACCCTTGCCATCGCCTCCCATGTGGCCACTATCCCTGGATGGGCACTCAGACTGGACTCATGGAACTCCTGAAGGAGTTTACAGCAAAATTGGTCCAGTACAAACAGTTTATTTCCTGGCTTGGAGCAGGAGCTAAAGACTGGGCCCCCACAATCTCTTGTTCCAACTCAGAGGAGATCTCCGCTACCATCAGCCCGGGAGGAAGAATGGAGGACAGCGGATCGGGGGGAGACACAGGCTCAAAACTGCAGGACAAGGCATCAGCCTTGATGTTCTTAGTACCAGGACGGAAAGTGATACTAAACTGAAATCGGGGGAAAAAAAGTGACCAACGAGCTTGCCTAGGAGTCAATCTTTTCACTGACTCGATCGATATATGCCAAATTTTTGTGATCTGTGACCACAGTAATAGGGTCAGGCACCCTTTCCAAAAAGTGCCCCCTTTCTTCAAATGCCAACTTGACTGCAAGAAGTTCTTTATTGCCTACGTCATAATTTCGTTCGGCGGGAGAGAACTTCTTGCAGAAGAAAGCACAGGGCTTAAGCTTGGTCAATATGACAGGTCCCTGAGATTAAAACTGCTCCCACCTCAAAAGCATCCACCTCCACGATAATGGGTTTGGATGAATCTGGTTGAACCAAAACCGGAGCGGATATAAAACTTTTCTGGCGTTAATAAAAGACTTCTTGGCGGTCTCCGACCACTCCTTCACATCCGCCCCCGAGTGAGATTAGTAACTACTTGAGAAAACCTTTTAAAAAAGTTTGCGGTAATAATTGGCAAATCCCAGGAAGCTTGGGGTTGTACCTAGGGATGAGCGAGTATATTTGTTAGGATTCTGTACTCAGCGTGTAATGCAGTACTCGCAGCCCTCGAATTTTAGCGAGTACATTTCACTACTCGCCTCGCAATATTCGGATCTCCCGCCTGGCATGTGTCAGCCAATCACAGCAAAGCCTCCGCCTTCTTTGTGGCATTACTGTTATTGGCTGGCCGCGGAGCGTCGTATGTGTGTGCGGGCTCTGCCGGCCTGATCGGGGGTCTGCGTGCTCTGCCAGGCTGATCGGGTGTCTGTGCCGCACAGACCCCCGATCAGCCCGGCAGAGCCCGCACACACACTGCCCCACAGACCCCCGCACACATTCTCCGCCCGCACACAGTCTACGCCCATTACTCGCATTTCCCATAGACATTCATTGGACTTGCTACTCGTTACAAGTACCTGAATATTAGGAGCTACTCGTAACGAGTACAGCGAGTCCGAGTATTTCACTACTCACTCACCCCTAGTTGTACCCAATCAGCTATCGCTTGCACCTTCCTGGGACCCATGTGAAAGCCCTCACAGGACACAATCGGACCCAAAAAGGACAGCTCCTGCACAAAAAAACGAACACTTCTTCAACTTGGCAAATAACTGATTATCTCAGAGTCTTTGAAGAATAGTCCGTTAATGCTGCAAATGAGTCTGCCTGTCCGAGGAGAACACCAAAATATCATCCAAATACACAATGACAAAATGTACAATAAGGTCAGCAAATAACACTGATGAAATTGTGGAAAATAGCGGAAGCCTTTGTAAGTCCAAATGGCATGATCAGGTTTTCAAAGAGTCCCTCTGATGTGAGGAACGCCGTTTTTCACTCATCTCCCTCCTGGACCCTTATCAGGTTGTAAGCACCCCGGAGGTCTAACTTGGAGAACCATTTGGCCCTGGACATTTGATTGCATAAATCTGGGATGAGGGGAAGAGGATAGGTGTTTCTCACCGTGATTGTTTAGTTCCCGAAACTCGAGGCAAGTACGCAAACTGACATCTTTTTTCTTAACAAAAAAGAATCCCGCTGCCACAAGATAGACAGAAGGAATATACTCCTTCATGGCTAAGCGTTCGGGAGCAGACATATTAATCAGAAGGGCTTTCGGTAATTTAGCCCTTGGAAGAAATTCAATTGCACAGTCTATGTGGCGTCTATGTGGCGGTAAGACCTCAGCCTCGCTTTCAGAGAACACATCTTCAAAGTCCTTTAGGTACTCCGGAATACCCTCCAGCTCGACAGACGACACAAACAGATTTGAAAGGTTCAGATGTTAATTCAACTTTACAACCATGGTTAACACATTTAGATCCCTATTGAACAGTGTCCCCCGTTACCCTATTGATGATTGGGTTGTGGCATTGTAAGGCTGGTTTCACATTTGCGTTAAAACAACGCTGCTCCCTGCCCGCCCCTTCCGGGATCACCGCCTACTTTCGCATTTGCACGCATGCGATCGGCGCACCCTATCTTTAGCATAGGGTGCGCAGATCATGCGCTGCCAGTGTGAAAGTAGCGTGCTGCGCACTTTTGACGGTGCGCCGTGCGCGCCGAAATGCAGCATGTTGCATTTCGACGCGCACGGCGCACCGTCAAAAGTGCGCAGCACGCTACTTTCACACTGGCAGCGCATGATCTGCGCACCCTATGCTAAAGATAGGGTGCGCCGATCGTATGCGTGCAAATGCGAAAGTAGGCGGTGATCCCGGATGGGGCGGGCAGGGAGCCGGCTCGGGGCGGGGCTTAACGACGCAGGGCGCAGCGTTGTTTTAACGCAAATGTGAAACCAGCCTAACCAGGGTATTCCCAACACCGACCTGGCAGGCAAATTCTCCAAGACAAAACAACTTACCTTCTCTGTATGATCAGAGCCCACTTTGAAGGAGAAGACCTTCGAGACGTAACAAATCCCTCCTTTAGTAAGGGGAGAGGAGTCAATGGCCACCTCTTTCATAGGGGATTGGAGTTTGTCCCTATCTTGCATTGGGAAACCAAGTTGAGGCTGATCAATCCACAAAAGCTGTCGAAAAATAAAGACAACCATCCACCATAAGTTCCACTTGAAGCAACATTTTTTAAAATGAGGAAAAGTGTACCTGAGGGTCTGGATGGCCTCCTCGATTTCCACTCAGACCTAGTGGTTTCCTGCCGCCTTGGGTAGTGGAGGGCAAGAAGGACAATCCCTCCTCCAGTGTCCCGGTTCTCCACAATAGAAACACAGCCATTTCTTCCGACGACGCCTTCTCTCCTCTTTCAAGGTGATTGCACCTACCTCCATGGACTCGGAAACAGTTGTGGCCTCATCACCACTAGGGAACAATGGAGCTTCTATTTGCATAACTCCTCTCGCCTGAAGCCTGCGGTTCGTGCGCACCGCCTGGGTCATGACTTCCTCCAGGGAATCAGCTGGAGGGTGGAGTCCCAGTGCATCCGGGAGACGTTCGGACAAGCCTCGACTGAACAAACTCCGGAGGGCAGCGTCATCCCATGACACCTCCGCGGCCCAACGTTTGAATTCTGAGCAAAACCACTTGGCCGAGTGTTTCCCCTGACAGGCACTCATCACCATATCCTCTGTTAAGCACCCGGTCAGGCTCATCATATATGTGCCCTAAGGCTTCAAAAAATGCATTCAACGACACTCAGGGGCAGTAGAAGGAAGGGAAAATGTCCAAGCCTGCGGGGACCCCCTTAATAAGGACATAACGCACCCAACCCTCTGACTTTCATCTCCCGAGGAATGCGGTCTTATTGAAAAGAAGAGTATACAACCCTCCTTAAATACTTTAAATTCTTTTTTACTCCCAGAAAAAGTCAGGCAATTTAATGGGGGGTTCTGGAGACACCAAAACAAAATCTCCAGCAGTAGCCCCCTGTAACACAGAGGATAAAGCCCCCTGCACAGTGTCAGTCATCTGTTGCTATGACTGGACCAGGGCTCGCTGTCCCACATTTAGATTTTGGAACATCTGATTCAGGTGTTTTACCTGCTCAGATAATGCATGCATGGGATTCATAAGCCACCCGAAATACAGGCACCCAGCACCAGGAAAAAAAAGCGTAGGTCAGTTATGTCAGGATTCCCAGGGCTGTTCTACCAGACAGGTTATACAGGGGCTTACCCGGAGTGTGGGGAGTAGTGTATCCCGGCGCAACAGTCAGCATCCAGGACCTGCGGCACGTGACCGTCGGGGAAGGGGGGGGCGGAGCCAGCCTCGGATCTCCCGGAGGGAGCAGCCGCTGAGAGAGCGGCCGCACGGGGGCCGGAGCTGACAGTGACAGGCGACCTGAATGGGCAGATGCTCCAATAAGCACAAAGTATAAGGGAAGTCCTAAACAGAGCCAAGGGTCCTGAAGCCAGGATATCAATGCAAACACCGGAGGGAAAGACAGTAGAGTAGTCGGGGAACAAGCGGAGGTAAGGCACCAGAGAGTCAAACACAACCGAATCAGCAAGCAAACACACAACGGGGGGCGGACCGGGTCAAAAGCCAGAGATCAAACACAGAAACAGGCAAACGGCACTAGCACAAATGCACAGGGGTCACTTAACTAAGCCAAGGGCTAAAGTATAACTGACGAGGATGGAGGTCAACAGTGGGTATAAAAACCCTCCCCATGCCCAAAACGAGGTCACAGTTAACCCCCGAGGCTCCAGGTCAAACTTCACCACAGGATCATGACAAATTTATTCTGCTGGAAGAAATCCATCTGGGCAAAAAATAAGGTGGTTATTTCTGCATTTCTGAACAGTGTGTGGGGTTTAACTTGATCGACTCTAGGTTCATCCATCAACTCTGCAGCTGTCACGTCGCCGTCAGACTTGGGGACTGCTGTTCCGGCCTCGGCCACTGGGAGGCGCCGGACTGTCACGTCGCAGTCAGACTCAGGGACTGCTGTTCCTGCTTCGGGCTACTGGGAGGCAACGGACTGTCAGACTCGAGGACTGTTCCGGTCTCGGCCACTGGGAGGCGCCGGACTGTCCGGGGATGGCTGTTCCTGCCTCGGCCACTGGGAGGCTCCATGGTTCGCCCGTGGGTGATGGTGGTGACAGAGAAGGGGCTCTGCTCCTCTGTCAGTCATGAAGGGGTTGGTGCATCGCCATCTGGCCTGGTTCTGGGGGCAGTCCATATGAGGTCATCAGACTGTGAACGATAGTCTGATCCTTCAAATACTTTGGGGCCTGTCTTGCAGGCCACCAGATATAGTCTTGGTTTCCCCAGTGTGTTATTTGCTATTGCTGAGTCTGACCTTGGCCTGGATTTTGACTCTGCTACTGTCTGCCGATTTTGTACCTCTGCCGCCCGCCTGGTTTAGACTTGGACTCCTGACTACTCCTTCGGTTCCGTTAATTTATCCCTTTCTGGCGACCGTCCTGCTCTGGTCCGCTGCTCTTATACAGACAGCTACCTCCTGGGCTCTGCTGTAATTCCAGATCCCTGTATAGGGGTAAAGGGTTTCTGGGTTGCTCGGGGTGCTGTTTCAATTGCAGTCCAGACTCGCACCAGATGGTCGTCACAGCAGCCTTGAGACTGATATTTTACTCAAGCTGTCTGAGGGTTACATCTACAAGTAGGGACCATGCACTCAGAAGGTATTGACTGTTATGTGCTAGAATTTCTGCCCTCACCTGTGGTTTTTGGACTTCCTTGGCTCATTCTGCACAACCCTTTGGTAGATTGGCAGACTCGGGAGGTGGTAAAGTGGAGTGAGTATTGTCAAGGACACTGCTTGGTCACCCGGCTTGCAATGGTGGATACCTAGTCTGTGCCTACATACCTGTCTGACTTTGGGGATGTGTTCTCAGAACAGGGGTGCCAAGAACTCCCCCCTCCCCATCTTCATTATGACTGTGCCTTTAATCTTGTCCCTGTCTCAATATCTCTGGTCCAGAGAGGCAGGCCATATCGTGGAAAGTTTGGCAAAGGGTCATATCAGACCATCCTCATCCCTATATTGCTGCGGGGTTTTTCTTTACAAAGAAGAAAGACGGGGTGTAAGCCCAAGCCTAGATTTCTGCGACCATTACTCAGATCACGGTCCGGGATCCGTATCCACTCTTTCTGATCCCGGACCTCTTTAATCATATTATAAGAATAAAATGGTTTTCTAAATGGGATCTCAGTGAACGTCTAATCTCATTCATATTAAAGAGGGGGATGAGTGGAAAACAGCTTTCAGTACTGGTCTATACAGCTTGTCCGATTTCAGTCTGACAGGAGACTCTAACACACACCTAAGGCTGGGTTCACACGTAGCGGAACTCTTGCGGAAATTACCGGGAGAATTCCGGATTTCCATTCCGCGGGAAAATCACATTTTAAATTCCCGCGATTTTCCTGTGGAAAAACTAGCATTTTGCCAGTGTAATTAGCTTGCAGAATGCTAGCGTTTTCCAAGCAATCCGTAGCATCGCTTGGAGAACTGATTGACAGGTTGGTCACACTCGTCAAACATAGTGTATGACTAGTGTGACCAACTTTTTACTATTGAGGCTGCCTATGCGGCCTCAATAGTAAAAGATCTAATGTTAAAAATAATTTAAAAAAATAAAAAATCGGGTTATATTCACCTTCCGGCATCCCGCGCAGCATCCCCAGGCCTCCGCGATGCTCCGACAGGTCCGTTCCCAGTGATGCATTGCGGCAATGACCTTTGATGTCGCGATCTCGCTACATGATTGCGAGACGCGACGTCAGCAAAGGCATCGCAATGCATTACTGGGAACGGGAGCTGCCGTGTGTATCGCTGAAGCCTGGGAATGCGGTGTGGGACGTCGGAAGGTGAATATAACCCAATTATTTTATTTTTTTTAAATTCTATTTTTTACAGGGATATCGTACCCACAGCCCGGAGGACAGTCTCCTCTCCTCTGGACCGTGGATACAATCCGCAAATGTTCTGCTTACTTTTCGCATGGTGGGCACAGCCACATGCAGAAAGTAAGCAGAACAATGCAATCCTATGGGTGCGGGATCGCTACGATTCCGCAGATTAATGAGCATGCTGCGAGAAAATCCGCAGCATTAGCAAAGCATTGCGGAATCCCATAGGATTGCATGGGATGCTGTTTTTTTGCGGCAAAATCGTGCGGTAAAAACCGCGACGTGTGAACGCAGCCTTACTTCTGGATGTCCCAGAGACAATAACACCTTTCCCAGAATCCCCTGGGGCTGAGCTAACCACTCCCTGTCTGCTATAACCATTTTAACCCTATAGTTGCTGGATGATTCTAAATCAACAGGGCAGCTTCTATCTGTCACATTTTGTTGCGATGTCACTTGCAGGTCAATAGCAATTATTCAGCAGAAATGCAGAAATTTCTAGGTATAGCCATTAATATCCTGCTCCAAAATAATTATTTTTCTTTTAATGGCTCCTTTTGTCTACAAAAATAGGGCACCTCAATGGGGGCAGCATTCACTGCAAACATCCATGTGTCATACTGGGAAAAGCAATATATCTTCTCTGATTCCAACCCCTTTTCCTCCATCATGTGACCCCTGACTCCTCCCCTCCTCTGACCTCATCACAGGTCCTGTGCGCACAGAGCAGCCATAGCCATATATGTGGAGTGTGGCTCTGCGGTGGAGGTAGGTGCCGGAAGCTCCATTATTCTATATGTGGAGTGTGGCTCTGCGGGTGGAGGTAGGTGCCGGAGGCTCCATTATTCTCTGTGGAGTGCGGGTGGAGGTCGGTGCTGGATGCTCCATTGTTCTCTATGTGGAGTGTGGGTGGAGGTCGGTGCTGGAGATTCCCCATTATTCAATGCTCCAACCATGTAGCAGCACAGTCCCAATTTGGGGGAGCTGTCCCGGGCATTCAGGGTAACGTTCCGCCTTTCACTCTGTCTGTAAGTCGCCTCTCCCCCCAGCTCATTGTGGTTAGTGCTCAGTATTTCCTTCTCTGACTCTGGGGGATACCGGCATCTCTGTGCTCTAATTAACTCATTCTTCACTTTTCTTGAAGCCTGGGCCCTGGTGATTCAAACACACAATTTCTTGTACTAGTACATATATACCAGTGTATTCCTATGTACCTGCATTCTAGAGCTGAAATTTAAGTCAGAGATTTTTTTCCTATAAAATAACAATGAACAATTAGAATAATGATTTTTTGCAGTTTTTTATCTCCTTAGTGCCCAAGCCAACATTTTCACATCTATCATGTCAATTTGCAGTATGTGGGAAAAACCGCTGAAACGTTTTCACATATTTCAGTGATTTTAGGTTGTTTTTTCATGAATCATTGTATTTTGTTAGTGGTAAATTTTGGTTTCTATGTTTTCCTTTCATTTATAAAAAATATCAGACATTTTGACAAATTTTAAAAAATTAACAATTTTCAAATTTTGAATATTTATACCTTTAATTCTGGTAGTGATACAACAGAAAATATTAAAAACAATAACACTTACCCTTCCCAGGTCCGTGTAGAAGTGCGTGATAACCTGCAACGTTTAGGCTATGTGTGAACACAGCCCAACAGATGTATTTGGCACAATGGCCTTTTTTTGAGGAAAAAAAAAAACATTTCCAGCTTGTCTCACTCAAAAAGCGAGACCTCATATAGTGAACCTTATGTAAAAAGGAAAAAGTTCTGGCTGCTCCAACTATGAAGGAATAATCAATAAGTCCATAGGTCCCAACCATCCCGAATACAGCAGAACAGTCCCAGATTTGGGTCTATGTCCTGTCATCCCGGGCAGTCTGCTGAATGTCCCTGACTGCCATCATGCCCCCTTCTGACATCTCCTCCGGCCAGGGTAGGAAAAAATGGTAAATGGGTCTGGCTGTGGGTGCAGTTATGGGCATTTCAGGAATTTTGCCATGGCGACTATACATAGTTTGCCCCTCTTTCTCTCAATTTCTAGCAGAAACCAATAGGCCGTGTATTGAATTATATTATTCAATATCCCCTTAATCTATAATAATTTCTTAATTTTTTTGTGATCCCAACTGAAATGAGAAAGATACTTGATGTTTGTGCTTCGCACGCAGGTGGTGTACGTGGTTCGTGGGCTCACTATGCCGGGCTTAGCTAGGAGAGGTGTAGTGAGCTACCAGGTGTTCACTGGAGCTCCTGATGGTGGAGTAAGGGTGTGTGCACACGTTGCGGATTTTTCTGCAGAGAATCCGCATCTCTTGGCAGAAACCGCAGGGTAAAACACATGCATTTGTCCAGTGGATTTGATGCAGATTCTAGTGCGTTTTGGGAGCGAAACAGAGAGAGACAGATATATTTGTATGTCCCGGAGCGTAAACTGCAGCTGCGGATCCGCGAAAAAAAGAAATAACATGCTGCAGAAAATAAACTGCAGCAAATCTGCGTGGAATTTTCCGCAGCATGTGCACCGTGGATTTGGTTTTCCATAGGTTTACATGGTACTGTAAACCACATGGAAACTGCTGCGGATCCGCAGGACCAAATCTGCTGCGAATCCGCAGCAAAATCCGCAACGTGTGCACACACCCTAAGGCCATGTGCACACGTTGCGGATTCTGCTGAGGATCCGCAGCGTTTTAGGCTCTCCGGGTCCGCAGCAGATTTAGGTGCGTTGCACAGTACCATTGTTTTCAATGGTAAACTGAAAAACGCTGTGCACATGCTGCAGTTTCAAATCCGCAGAAAGAATTGACATGTCCACAGGGGTCAGGTACGCAGACACTGATAGGACTAGGGCTGCTTTCAGACTACTAAGTTCGGGATGCTCTATAGGACCGTTACTGACACAGACAAAGGCCGGGGTCACACTTACGAGTGTGATGCGAGAAACTCTCATCAATACACAGCACTGCCACCGGCACTTGGGACTCTGCTGCATTGAAATACACACAGCCGCACACTCCCGTCCCGAGTGCCGGGTATTGATGCGAGTTTCTTGCATCACACTCGCAAGTGTGATCCTGGCCTAATTCGAAGACTGGTTGTAGCAGTCCGGGTATATTGGGGACTCCGATATCACACATTCAGACACACAGGTCTCGGATACTGATTCAGGGACTGGCCGCACAATGACCAGGGACTACGGGTTCAGGTCATTGGCCACATCAGTACCAGAGGACCTCACAATTTCACTCAGAGACCCCCTAACTTACTAATGATTCACTGTAGTGCTTGACAGCACCCTATAGGGGAGGGTGCCTTTTAAACAAGATGCCTCCCAGCTATTGACTGGGATCTATCTTGCAGGTTTACTCAAACTAAATGCCTCCCAGCTGTTGTCTGAAGGCATTTTACCAAGTGCAAAATCTGCCCCCTTAAGAACACGGGAGCGCGCAATGGGAGGTGTGGTGCGCGCACACACCAGGAAGCAGGGAACTTGCCGGGGTCCACGCCGCGTGGCTGGGGCAGTGAATATGCCGGCGTCCCTTCATGGAGGGAGAGGAAACCGGTGTCCCTGCATGGAGCGAGAGGGAAGAACATGAAGAGGCGCCTGTAATGGTGTTAGTCTGAACTCTACATTTTAGGTTATTGCTCTCAACTATAAGCACTAACCCAGTAATTTTTGGGGATTTTTTTCCATAGTATTTTGTATGATTGTACATAATCTCACCTTCTTTCCATTCAGGTCCCTGATAAATTTTATCTTTTACATTGACATCTACTACAAAATCTGCCTTGCCCCTCAAGGATGGATATGGACAGAGACAAGATGGCGGAGAAGAAATTACAGCTCACCCTAGAGATCCTCTTCTGGCTTACTGGAGAGGTGAGAGATTCTGATGACATCAAATTACACTTTATTGCAGGTATCTGGATGCAACGAATTGAGATCACTAGGCGGAAACAGCCAGGGGTTGATATAATGCTACACTGCTCAAAAAAATAAAGGGAACACTTAATCAACACAATGTAACTCCAAGTAAGTAAAACTTATGAGTTACAGTATGAGGACCCGACATCCACAGATGGGGGTTATGCTCACAGCCCAACACCGTGCAGGACGCTTATCATTTGCCACAGAACACCAGGATTGGCAAATTCGCCATTGGTGCCCTGTGCTCTTAGATGAAAGCAGGTTCACACTGAGCACATGTGCCAGACGTGATCGTCTGGAGACGAAGTGGAGAGCAATCTACTGCCTGCAACATCCTTCAGCATGACCAGTTTGGCAATGGGTCAGTAATGGTGTGGAGTGGCATTTCTTTGGAGGGCCACACAGCCCTCCATGTGCTTGCCAGAGGTAGCCTGACTGCCATTAGGTACCGAGATGAGATCCTCAGAACCCTTGTGAGACCATATGCTGGTGCGGTTGGCCCTGGATTCCTTCTAATGCAGGGTAATGCCAGACCTTGTGGCTGGAGTGTCAGCAGTTCCTGCAAGATGAAGGCATTGAAGCTATGGACTGGCCCGCCCGTTCCCCAGAACTTGAATCCAATTGAGCACATCTGGGACATCATGTCTCACTCTGTCCACTAACGTCACGTTGCACCACACACTGTCCAGGAGTTGGTGGATGCTTTGTCCAGGTCTGGGAGAAGATCCCTCAGGAGACCATCCACAACCTCATCATGAGCATGCCCAGGTGTTGTACAGTAGGGAGGTCTTACAGGCACATGGAGGCCACACACACTACTGAGCCTCATTTTCACTTGTTTTAAGGACATTACATTCCACTTTAATTTTGGGGGTGACTTCAAATTCAGGCCTCCATTGGTTAATAAATTTGATTTTTGTGTTTTTTTTTTTTTTGTTTTTTTTTTGTCAGCGCATTCAACTTTGTACAGAACAAAGAATTCAATGAGAATATTTCATTCATTCAGATCTAGGATGTGTTATTTGAGTGTTCCCTTTATTTTTTTGAGCAGTGTACTTATATACAACAGTAACTTTTAAACAATTAATGTTAGTAGCTATGCAGTTTTACTGTAGAGGAAATAACAGGATTAGAATAAACAAGAAAGTCTTTTACTATTTAACGTTTGTGTCCTTTTCACAAAGGTGGTGCGCCCAGTCTTGGGAGTCATCACGTGAGTTCTCACTCAAAGCTATGTCCCTAGCGGGGGTCACCGGATTTTCCTGCTAGGCCGCAAGTCTCTTCCTGATGCAGTCTATTAAAGCCCATTGAGCCTCCCACGCACCAACCAGCCCCCTCCCAACCTGTACTCCTAATCCCAGCTGACCATTGAAGATAACTGGAAGTGACGTCCCTGCTTACTTGCACCGTTCCTCTGCAATCACAGGCGTGCCTCTCCTGTCGCATTCTCCACACGGGTCTCCTCGGCTTGACCATCATCGGGAGTCTCTCAGTCTCAAGGCAGAGAGGATTGGGCTTCAGCTCTTGACAGGCATAGTCTGCCCTTAGAGTGTAAGCCATTCTTGGATCTTCTGGGGAATCCAGACCTTGCCAAGCAGTGAACAACACCTGGGTGGCGTAGACTCCCCACTGAGGCCAGCAACGCTGGTCTCAGTGGTGTCTCTGGAGCATGTCTTCCCCGCTCTCTTCCCTGGCGCCAAATCTCCTCATGTATGGGTGTGCAGAGCTTTTCTAGCAGGGAAGTTTTTCCTGTGGGTCATCTGATCCAGTCCAGCACATGAGGTCGTTCCACTTGATTTCAGCTGGCCAGCAGATGGCAGCCTCTCCTCATCAATGGCACCTACTGCAAGAGTCCTCCAGATATGTCATGGTTTTTTGTTACATTCCTCCCCCATTTTTGCTCGCCAGTCATCGGGCAAGTGTAATTCTTTCGCGTTCAAAGTTTCACCACAGGTAGGCGGAGTTTGGCCAACAGTTGAACACACTCCTTGGTCTTCTGATGAATGAGGGACCAGGCAGGGGGAATTCTGGCATTGTCCAGCTCAGTCCTGCTGAGCTCTTCATGTGGAGGTGCGTCTGGGGTACTTGGAGACTCTGCCACTTAAGGTGGCATATTGACTCCAAGTTTTCTCTCCCACTCGAGAGCGGCAACTGCATCTCCGGTGAACTCATTGGCCCTGCAAGCTATTCTTTCTCTTCCTCTAAGACTCCGCTTTGCGTGACCTCAGCCTCTTCTGTTGGGAACCCAGCCTCGTTACGGTCTTCTCCAGAAGAGCAGGGTCACAGCATATTCCTGTGCAATACCCGAGGTGTTACGACATCCTCTCCCTCAGGAAAAATCTTGTAGACTGAGTTATTCAGGTGAATCTTCCTCACCACTTGGTAGGGTACCGCCTCCCAACGATGATTCAGTTTGTTCCTGGGTCATTTGGCCTGCACCAATACACGGTCCCCTGGCTGAAGTTGTCCTCTTGACACTGGGATCGATTTGAATATTCCACTTCCCAAAACTTCTACTCAACCTGGTTCTGGATTTGTTGTTTCCTTAAATACAATACAGTTCAGCCATCACTCGCCCCTTGAAGCAGCCCCCTTAGTCAGAATTAATTCTCTTTGGGCATCCATATATCCAAATTAAGTTCTGACAGATGGCTATGGCTGCAGCTTCGTCTGTGATCCAGGGTGGGAGTCGCCGCCATGAACTTGGTGAAGTGATCAGTCTTCACCAAGCAATACCCATAGACATTGTATGAAGTTCTGATCATCAGTCGATCATCAGGACTTCTAAAGGCGCAGTAGTTCGAATAGTCTGAATAGGAGCCCTCTGTTTCAGGGTTTGTTCAGCTTACACCAGTGACACATTTGTCAAACTCCTTCGACTTTCTGCTGCAGTTGAGGCCAGTATGCCAGTCGTTGCAGGGCCCTAAAGGTCTTCTCTACACTGAAGTGGGCACCCTCTCAGGAGCTTCTTTAGCCAGCTGTAATATCAGTGCTTCTGGAGCCCGTACTTGCCAGGTAACATCGAATTCTCAAGGGAGTTGAATCCTTCAGCACAGCAGGCCATCTTTCAGGAAGGACCTTCCCCACTGACCCAAGATCTGCAGGGTACTTGGGGGTGATATATAAAAATACAAAGTGTACTTCCAAAAAAGAGGAGATAAAAAATTCAATATTTTATTATATTAGAAAAACATCACATAAGTGTACAAAAAAAGAGGGATAAAGACAAAAAAGTTAATATGTAAAACCGGGTCTTACATGGCATATATATATAGAGAGCTGGGGAGTGGCAGCACTGGTCCCACTAGACCAAATAAATCAAGTCTGCAACAAATGAGTGCAAAGGAGCAATCAGTAAAAGTCAATTAGACCACTAAAGGTCCTTAATAAAGTGCATATGCAGCCTAAATATGTCACACTGCATTAATTATGACCGCACAATGTGGTTACATGCAGTCCTAGTGGTCAAAATAGGCCACCAAAAGCAGCCTAGAACAAAAGATTTACAGAGTATCAAAAGCGCCACTCTTACCCATAGTGCCTCTCCAGAGGAACCCGGTATATACAGCCCCAACACGCGTTTCGCATTGGCTTCCTCAGGGGGCCATGTCCGCAATGTGTCCATATCACTTTAAATACACTGTTTAGAACGTGCCCACATGTGACCTAATTAGCTGTGCGTGTATTGCGGTGATGTGCCGGAAATTGCAACACACCCAGCAGTCAAATGACGGTGCAGGTCACGGGGAAAACCCCGCTGACGTCACTGACCTGCAAACGTCATCAGAGATCGCCAGATGCGACGTTCCAGCTACCAAACATCGCAAGACATGCGCACTAGTCACTTCCGGTACCGGAAATGTCCGGACCGCCATCTTTGTTGTGGGACAAATAATCAAAAAATGCCCTGACTGGTATCGTACAAAAAAAATCCATACCAAAGAAGAAATTTAGGACATACTATACGTGTAAAACCATATATATGGATCAAAACTACCAAAAATAAAAAAAAGAACAAGTGCAAAGTGACGATATATTTATATATATGCCATGTAAGACCCGGTTTTACATATTCATTTGCTTGTCTTTATCCCTCTTTTTTTGTACTCCTTGTCTATGTATTTGTATACTTATGTGATGTTTTTCTAATATAATAAAATATTGAATTTTTTATCATCTCTTTTTTTGGAAGTACACTTTGTATTTTTGTATATCAGTATTCAGTAAGTGTTCCAAACTGGTATTGTTTTTTGGTCCCTTCAAGTTTTGAGGATCATTTATGATGCAGGAATAATGTATTCCGTTCTAATTTGCAAGGGTACTTGAGGGTGAAGCAGCCCTAGCTTCCTGATCAGGCCTTTGCACCAGAGTGACCCATTTCCCCAGCCTTGCCAGCTCTGGATCGGACTGTTGCAGCCTGCAGGTGTATCCACTCATCCCTTGAACGACCAAGAATTTGGGTGGGTCTGGGCTCTGCTCTAGACTTCTGAGCAGTTACTAGAGTCGCGACAAACTGCCTGAAATACGGAATCTCATCACCTTCAGGTTCTTCATCTATGTCTGTCTTCGGTCCGGCTTGGGTAATTCGGGACAAGGCGTCTGCATATTCTGTGACAAATAGGAGATCTTGCACTGGTATTTAAACATCCTTGCGACCCACCGCTGTTCTAGTGCTCCCAACTTCGCATTTTCTAGGTGGGCCAGGGGGTTATTGTCCGTCCACACGGGTATTTCTAAGGCTAGTTTCACACTAGCGTTACAGGGTGCAGCGCTCGGCCGCCGCTAAGCTCCACCCCTGACCGCGCCCCCTCCTGTCAGCTCCTCCTCTGATCGCATGAGGCTGCATGCAATCAGCGTACCCTATATTTGGCATTGGGTACGCTGGCCGTGCGCTGGTATGTCTTTGCCGGCGCACGTGCCTTTTTTGCACTGCGCCGAGTGCACAAAAATGCAGCACAGTGCGTTTGGCGCCGGCAAAAACATACCAGCGTACCCAACGCTAAATATAGGGTACGCTGATCGCATGCAGCCTCATGCGATCAGAGGAGAAGTTGACCGGATGAGGCGTTGCCGGGGACGGAGCTTAGCGGCGGCCGAGCACTGCGCCTAGTAACGCTAGTGTGAAACTAGCCTAACCCCGACAAATACTCAGTGAATTTCTCAGTCATAGCCCATAGCAGCGCCAGCAAATTCAGTTTGTACGAATTGTAATTGTCCGGCTTCTTCTATGTCTCTCTCGGTGATCTTCTACGATTTGCACTATAGAAACAGAAAAGCGCAAATAGGGTCTTATCCGATGATAAGATTATAAAGGTATATAGAATCTACTCACCCGCTGTAGGAGAGATGAAGCACATAGAATTAGTGATCAGCTGCTGCATGTCCAAGGGTCAAAATAGTGACCGTCGATATATCAAATCCTATGGAACTTTTTTTGGACTTCATGCGCTGCTTGACAATATACACAATTCGTTATGATAAAAGATCAATGTTTTATTCCCAACACGTTTCGAAGTATAAGCTACTTCTTCCTCAGGGGGTGTCTGCCATCCCCTGAGGAAGAAGTAGCTTATACTTCGAAACGCGTTGGGAATAAAACATTAATCTTTTATCATAACTGTAATTTTGTATATTGTCAAGCAGCGCACGAAGTCCAAAAGAAGTTCCATAGGATTTGATATCTCTGTGATCTTCTGGCTTACGTAATCACCCGCTCTGTTCCTTATTGTACCTGAGCCAATACTGCCCCCAGTCCTTATAGGCTTCCATCGGGGTACAGCATGAAGGGCTGTGAGAAGTCAGGGTACGCCAAGTTTGGGGCATCTGTCAATGCCTAAAATGTTTCCTCTTGTCATGTACCCCATTGAGTTGATTGACATTTGGCTCCCCCAGCCATGCCCCGCAACAACTCGTTCAGCGGTACCACAATCTTGGCAAAGTCCCTTATGAACCTGCAGTAGTAGCCGGCTAGCACTAGGAACACTCACAGTTCTCTCAGGTCGGTAGACGTGGGCCACTTTACTACTGCAGCCACCATCTCTGTCGTGAGGTAAACTGCCTCACTAGACACGGTGTGTCTCAAGTATTCAATTTCATGCTTGAATAGGTGACACTTCTGGGGCTTTATTTTTAATCCTTGTCTTTGAAGCCGCTCCAGCTGGTCAAGAGGCTCTTCAAACGTGGCAGAATAAATGATTGTCATTCAGATAGATCAAAGTGGCTTCAAAGTTCAGGTCTGCTTAGCATCTTTTCATAAACCGCTGAAAGGTTCCTGGTGCATTTGTCAGTCCGAAAGGCATCAGATTGAACTCAAACGGGCCCATATGGAGGGAAAAGGCTGTTTTCCGGGGCAGTTGTTCTCAGCCACTGGGACTTGCCAGTAGCCACTGGCTAAATCAAGTGAGGAAAAATATTTGGCTTTTCCTAACGCAGATAGGGACTCCTCAATTCTGGGCAAGGGATAGGAGTCCTGTACAGTACACGCTTTCAGCTTCCGGTAGTCCACGCAGAAACTCATGCAGGGTACCATCCTTTTCCCAAACTAACACAATGGGGGCCACCCAGGGACTCTGGCTCCCGCAGATCACACCATTGTGCAGCATGTGGGCCAACAGTTCTTTCACCTCCTGGTACATCTGAGGCGGGACCTGCCGATAACTCTCTCGAATGGGAGCAGTGGTAACTATAGGGATTGCATGAGGGATAGCATAGATGCACCCAAAGTCATCTTGATGCTGTGCAAACACCTCTCGATATCTCTGTAATAACTGTTAAACCTGCTCAACTTATCTCAAGGAAATCTGAGGTTGACCTCCATCTGTTCCAAGAGGTGAAGTCCAGCCAGTGGTTCGCTTCGGTTTTCCTGACTATCAAGCGACTCCGCTAAGGTCCATGGGTCTCTTCCCACAGGTGTCAATCCTATAGCATCTGCTCTGGGGATATCTTCCGGCATTGTACAAATTCGAGCCACTTCTTGTTGGGGCATCAAGTGTAGAATTGCTCCACTTAAATTTTTACAATGCATCGGTACGCCTTCCTGTTGCACGGTGGCCATGCTGCTGGCAAACAATCCGGAGATGGCTTCTTCTCCCTCTATAGGCTCAATATGGATGTCCACATCCTCTAAGGATATATGGGCCAGTACCGGCATAGTGAGTACAGTCTGTCCCACTGACAGTGTCACTGTGGATTCTGGTAGTATCAGTACTTTGCCAAGATACTGGGAGGCAGCGAGTAACTTCTGAATTTCGCTGACTCGCACTAGTTGCTGGAACACCTTATTACTTCCCGGGTCATATGTGACACGGGTCCAATTGTTTTTATCAGGACCCTCAGCTAAGAATTATCACATTGCTTTTAGCACATTCATGCCCAGGGTTACAGTGGGTCCTCCTCCTCCGGACCCCTTTGTCAACACTATTTCTTTTCAGCCCAGATCCTTCCCGCACACCCAAACAGACATCCACACTACTCCTGCTCCTGGGATAGGCAGTTGATTACCCGCCACCAGTCAAATGCTGTGCTCTTTTCTGGATCAAGCAACTTCGGGAAATATGCCTCAGGCATTTGTGGTCAACTGAGACCCCATGTCCATCAAGCAGTGAATGTGTTGCTCATTGAATTCGCCCAGGTAATGGGTCTCTCAGAGACATTAGCCTCAGAATTCTCTCTTCTCCCTCTGAGGCTTGAAACCCTGTGGTATGCTCCACGACCGTGGGGTGCATTAGTTTAATGGACACCTCGTCTACTCCTTTGTCGATTCGGACAGTGTCTTGAAATGTGTCCCCTTCCACCACAGGTTCAGCACTCTCGCTTGCGTTCCGCTGATGGACTATGTACATGGCATGATGTGGTCTTGAAGGAGCGACTTTCCTGCTCTGACCTCCTCTCATGTGCAGTCGAGTGATCAGCTAGAAGATTGGCAGCAAGGGTCCCCTTGATGCTGCACAGCTCACCCTAAATATCCCAAATCTTTTGACATAAATCCAGCACCCAGTCTGGATCAGCAAGTGTTGACTCAGGGGAGGCCTCTCTTTCCGAGACTCTAACTTAGGCCTCGACCTCAAGAAAGTCCAGACTGGGATTCAGGCATGGGCGCACCTTTAAGATCTGCTTCAGAGAGCGATCTTTCAGTCCAGCAACGAGTTGGTCCCACATCACTTCGCCCAAGAGACCCAGTCCTTGGTGCCTGTCTTGAGTCTTCTTTGTGATATGGGCCATCACTTCAAGCTTTGCATTAGCATGCTAAGCTATGGTCTCGCTTTCCCGTGGACCCGCCAGAACTACCACATACTGAGGTGCCTTATTTCCATGGTGTCACCATGCATATCCTCCAAGATTTTTATTACCATTTCCACAGTGTCACGATCCCTAGGTGGGTGGTACATAATCCTCTGTCTGGCCTTACCATTAAGGGTCAGGAGGGTTAACTCGGCCTGAATGGAAGGGGTCAAGGGATACATGCGTAGCTTGCTTTTCATCATCTTTGCCAATCCTACAGCGACACACTGTGAGCTTGGGAAGGTTGCTGAGCATAGCCACCAAGTGTATATTTCCCTTGCTGGGCTTGGTTCAGACTGGTCCGCCATCTGTCTCTGAATGTTGCTTCTTGCCGAGTATGCCAAAATTAATGTGGGTGTCTGGATGCAATGAGAAGAGATCACAAGGTGGAAACAGCCAAGGGTGTTGAGATATGGTATTTATATACAACAGTAACTTTTAATCGATTAGTGTTAGTAGCTATGCAATTTTACAGAAGCAGAAATAACAGGTTTAGAATAAACAAGAAAGTCTTTCACTAACGTTAGTGTCCTTTTCACAAAGGTGGTGCGCCCAGTCTTGGGATTCACCAAGTGAGTTCTCACCCAAAGCTCTATTTCTAGCAGGGGTCACCGGGTTTTCCCACTAGGCCGCAATAGTGAAATGGTGTTTTAAATCCTGTTGAGCCTCTAACGCACCAATCGGCCCCCTCCCAACCTGTGCTCCTAATCACAGCTGATCCCGGTACCATTGGTGATGGCTATAAGTGATGGCACTGCTCACTCGCAGGCGTGCCTCTCCTGTCGCAGTCTCTGCATGGGTCTTCCCAAGGTCACTTCCCCTGCAAACCTTCCAGCATACTTTTTTGGTTTTACTTGATTTTGGCTGGGCATCAGATGGCAGCCTCTCCTAATCAATGGCACCTCCTTCAAGAGTTCTCAAGATATGTCATGGCTGGAGAGGTGAGGACTCTGGAAATGTCTGTCGTGAGATTTATTAATGTCGCTCCATAAACAGGATTACATAGTAGTGAAGACCTCTAGTGAGCGCTGTCGGGACCCTGTGTCTGAGGGATGTGGAAGACCCCTGAGCCCAATCACGGGGCCTACACCTCACCCCCTGATACATGGGGACATCAATGATCGGAAGATTCTAGAACTCGCCTACAAGATGATTGAGCTGCTGACTGGAGAGGTGACACTTCTGGGAATGCTGGGACATTATGCAGTAACGCTATGACTGGATCGGGTGATGACGGGTATCATTCTATGTGTCAGGTTCCTATAAGGTGTCAAGATGTTGCCGTCTATTTTTCCATGGAGGAATGGGAGTATTTAGAAGGACACAAAGATCTGTACAAGGATGTCATGATGGAGGTTCCCCAGTCCCTCGCATCACCAGGTAATAGACAGGACTAAATACACACGGCCTATAATTGTCTATATGTAAAGAATGAATTCAGTCCCTGTATGTGTTTCCTTCAGATCTATCCAGTAAGAGGACAACACCAGAGAGATGTCCCCGTCCTCTTCTTCCACAGGACTGTAAACAAGAAGATCCCATTGTTCCTCAGGATCATCAGGTAGATGGAGAGAAGGTGTCATGAGATCTCCCCTATGATGTGTAGACGGCTGTGAAGGTCTTGTGTTCAGTCTTGTTTTATCCACCAGTATTATATGTTTTATACTTGTGTAATGAGAACGGTGGAGATGGCAGGATTAGAGCTGATCATAGATGTGACTTCTCCATCGGTCTGTGACTTTTACAATATTTGTTTCAGGGTGAAGATCTGACCCATATTAATACTACAGAGACATATGTGAGGGGTGATGAGCAATGTAAAGAGGAGATTCCTACATATGACTACCCAGGTGAGTAGTAACCACTAAATGCAGAGCAGTCACAGATTCTACTGTAATTATATGTTGAATTTCTAGCGGCCGTACCAGTCCTGGAAGGACAGTCAAGTGAGAAGCCAAACCGTTTTGAAGTCAACAAGAAATATGTAGGCAGATCAGGAAAGGATTTAGAATAGGGTCCGGTAATAATCTCAAAACCAGGTAACTTCGCTCTGGTAATAACAGATTGGCTAATTTGACTCTTACACAATGAACTAAGTGACCCTGTGAATTTAGTGTAGCATCTCCCCCTGCGCAGCCATGCACTATATTGCGAAGGCTGGTTAGAAAAGTGACAGTGCAGGAGCATACCAGTACCAGAATATTACAGAGTAATCATGGTTAAACGTGACATGGCAGCAAATTAAGTTCTTCTATGTTCAAAGGTGTTTCTCTATACCTTCTGTACACAATTGATTATTGATACCCTACTTTACGTGATGTGTTTGTTGTATGAGCTCCCTTGGGAAGAATAAACACGTATCTTAATGCAGAAAAGATCAAACTTTTTTTTTTTTTTTTTTTTTAAATGTCCATACTAGTGAGAATAAAGTTCATTTTCTCTCTTCATTTGGCTGCGTGCGAACACCAGGCAACATAATAACACTGTTAACTTGCAGATTGACCTCATCTGCAGGTTAACAACGTTATTTCTGGTGACAGTATTCCTATAACATAGCATAAAAATGTACCAATAAAAATGCTCACAACCCGGGCGTAGAACTGGTTCAATAGCTAGTCCTGATATATTGTCCCACATCCTTGTATATACGCTCCCCCCCAGCCTGGAATATGCTCCCCCCAGCCTGGAATATGCTCCCCCCCCCCAGCCTGGAATATGCTCCCTCAGCCTGATATATGCTCCCCCCAGCCTGGAATATGCTCCCTCAGCCTGATATACAGCTCTGGCAAAAATTAAGAGACCACTGCACAGTTTAACAAAGGAAAGTATAAGAAACCTGCTGTGGTGTTGACAATCCTCTTGCAATAGGACAAGCTGGATGGCAAAACAAGTGCTAGTAATATCCCAAAAGTAATAGGAATGAAAAAATAACTTTTAACCATGCCAAAGGAGTTGAAAAGAAAATGAGAAGCAAAGGAGAGCCAGGCTGAAGCTTGCCAAAGACCATAAGGATTGGACCATAGAGGACTGGAGTAAGATAATCTTCTCTGAGTCTAATTTTCAGCTTTGCCCAACACCTGGTCGTCTAATGGTTAGACTGAGACCTGTAGAGGCGTACAAGCCACAGTGTCTTGCACCCACTGTGAAATTTGGAGAAGGATCAGTGATGATCTGGGGATGCTTCAGAAAGGCTGGAATTGGGCAGTTTAATCTTTGCGAAGGGCGTATGAATCAAGCAGCATACAAGGTTATCCTGGAAACTCAGTTGATTCCTTCTGCTCAGACAATGTTCCCCAACTCTGAGGACTGGTTTTTCCAGCAGGACAATGCGCCATGCCATACATCAATGTGTGGATGAAGGACCACCACATCAAATCCCTGTCATGGGCAGCCAAGTCTCCAGACCTGAACCCCATTGAAAACCTCTGGAATGTAATCAAGAGGAAGATGGATAGGCACAAGCCATCAAACAAAAGAACGGCTTAAATTTTTGTACCAGGAGTGGCATAAGGTCACCCAAAAGCAGTGTGAAAGACTGGTGGAAAGCATGCCAAGACGCATGAAAGCTGTGATTTAAAAATCCTGGTTATTCCACAAAATATTGATTTTCTGAACTCTTCCTGAGTTAAAACATTAGTATTGTTGTTTTTAAATGATTATGAACTTATTTTCTTAGCATTATTTCAGGTCTGCAAGCACTGCATTTTTTGGTTTTTGACCATTTCTGATTTTCTGAAAATAAATACAAACTTTAGTGCTTGTAAATTCGGAGACATGTTGTCAGTAGTTGATAGAATAAAAGAACAATTTACATTTTACTCAAATATTCCTATAAAGAGAAAAATCAAACTGAAAATTTTGCAGTGGTCTCTTAATTTTTGCCATATCTGTATGCTCCCCCAACCTTGTATATCCTCCTCCAGCCTGGTATATGTTCATGCAGCCTGTTATATGCTCCTCCATCCTTGTATATGTCCCTCTAGCCTGATATGCCTGGTATATGCTCCCCCATCCTGTATGCGCTGCTGCTGTTCTATACATACAAACAATAAATCTTTCCCTCGTTCCCTTGCCAAGCGTGGTCTGCGTTAAATATTTAAATTTTGTTGAAGACACTGTGTGTGAATTTGTCTTCAATAAAATAGCGCCAGAGATCGCGCAATGTGCAGGCGTTTACTCCGATCCAACACTCCTCTTCCAGCCTTGCCGGAAGTCACGGTATGCCCTCACGTATTCAGTCAGCGCCTACACATACCGCAGTCTCCGGTGCTACAGTCCTCCTCCATCCTCCTCATCCTCCCTGTCACCTCTATTAACGCATTCAACTCTACATTATAGATACAGTCATCGGCGAAAACACGTTTTGCCAAAGTTCCAACAATTTTATCTGGCGCTGAGATTCCGTGACCATGTCTTTCATATGTGTGGCAACCATGTGCCACATCAGTATCACACTCGGCGGCGCCGGGGAATCAGCAGTACTGTAACAGACTGACCTGGTTGGAGTAGTGATATTGCAACCACTAGGGGCAGCACCGGGCAGGAAGCGTAGTCTAGAATAGCCAAGGAGTCGCTACACAGCAACAGCAATGTAGTTTGAAGGAATAAGCAGGAATCATTGTCAGTTAATCCAGAGATGGTTGCCCAGGATGAGCAGTGTTGTTTGAAGGAATATCAGGTGGAAGGAAGTTTGACTAAAGGCAGGCAGCTCAATCGCACAAGGACCTGAGATCAAGGCAAGGTTTAAATAGGGTGTGCAATCAGAATGAACCAAACCGGAGAAGACATCAGCAACAACATAGGATCAACTATTTGGATAAGCACTGAACTGTTCAGTGAGCTGAATAGCTCAGAAGTAAGAGCTGCCGACTGGTGCACAAGAGCTGCTAGGTTAGAATCCCGACAGGTACTGTTTGCGCTGATCCCTGGCGCCGGGTGTTGTCCCCTGCTCTGCCGGCACTTCATCTGCCAGCTACAGTAAAAATCACAGCATGACCCAACAGAAAAGGATAGATATAAAGATGTCAGTCACATATGGAATTAGTACAGTGTGCGCAGCTTACTCTACATGTACACACTACAAGTACTTTATTGCTTACTAAATTATTTTCTGAAAAAAAATGGCGTGGGGTCTGCCAAAAATATAATACACAGCAGAGCGAAAGTGGACCGGTAGGGGCAGATATTTATAGCCTGGTAAGGGGGTGTCATGGGGTCCTTTTCTGGTATCACACAATCAACATTATTATGTAACATTCAGACACAAAAAATATACATACTGTATAAAAGCCAAACAAAAAATAAAAGTCCCAAAGGAAAACCTACAAGTCATGGTAGGTTGGGGGTGGTGAAGGTGGGGGTCCTGCTTGGACATTAGGCCTTGGTTGCTGGGCCACATCTCTGTCCCGCTGTGCGCTGCCAGTTGGCTCTGGCATCTGTTGCATCCTGGCAGGATCAATTTGGGGGATTGGGTAGGGGTAATTTGGAAATTGCTGGGGGTATTCCTGATGGTAGGGCTGCCCAAATTGCCCATATCCCCCAATATGGCCATGTCTAACATACCCATATTGGGGCCACCCTCCAACATTGGGTAAGTTAAAGTGGCCATATTGTGCATGTGCGCCCTGGCACATATATTGGACCTGTGGAGCCACATTCTGGATGTGTGCAGGCGGAGTTGTTGGCACCCGTGGCGGAGGAAGAGGTTCCAAGGATGGTTGACTTGCCACTTCAAGTCCAACCAGCCTATTTGATTTTCCTTCGACAGCTGCCACCTTTCCAAAAACTGAAACACAGTGCGGGGATTATTGGGTGGTGTGCTGGCATCCAAAACTATTTGTAGAGCCCCTCTGGTACGCAACCTGTACCCACGGGGAATTGCCCTCAAGTACTGTGCCAGACTGCGCCCATAAGCCTCCTCCCCATCATCATGAGCAGCTGTGGACAAGTAGTCTAAGACACCTCGGTCAACCTGCCTCCTTGTTCCCGAAGCTGCTCCTTCTCTCCTGCGCCGGCCTCGTCGTGGTAGGGCAGAAGGCTGTGGAGAGGTATCCAGTGACATGGTGGGGCTGCTACTGTTAATAATAATAATAATAATAATAATAATTATATAGCGCCAACATATTCCGCAGCGCTTTACAGTTGAACAGTTTCAAACAGTCATAAGTAACAACGTTAACAATACAATAATTAAAGCGAAATAAGACGACCCTGCTCGTGGGAGCTTACCATCTACAATGAGTTGGGGGAGATACAAAGCACAGGTTTGTATTTACAATGATGTATTTACAATGATGGTCCAGCCATCTTCAGGGGGTGGGGGTTAGATGGAGATAGTGAATGGGCTACACACACACAAACATAAAATGACTTTGATTACTGAATGTGATAGGCCGCTCTGAACAAATGTGTTTTGAGCGAGCGCCTAAAACTATGCAAATTGTGGATGGTCCTAATATCTTGGGGTAGAACATTCCAGAGGATTGGCGCAGCACGGGAGAAGTCTTGGAGTCGGGAGTGGGAGGTACGGATTAGGGCAGAGGTTAGTCGAAAGTCATTTGCAGAGCGCAGCGGTCGGTTAGGCCGATACAGAAATGAGGGAGGAGATGTAAGGGGGTGCCGCACTGTGGAGAGCTTTGTGGGTGAGAACAAGTACTTTGAATTGTATCCTGTAATGAATGGGAAGCCAGTGTAGCGACTGGCGAAGAGCGGACGCGTCCGAGTAACGATTAGCCAGATGGACAACCCTGGCTGCTGCATTAAGGATGGACTGGAGAGGGGAGAGTCGAGTGAGGGGGGAGGCCAATTAATAGAGCATTACAGTAGTCCAGGCGGGAGTGGATCAGGGCGACAGTGAGGGTTTTCATTTCCATGGTGAGAAAAGGGCGGATTCTAGAGATGTTCTTTAGGTGTAAGCGGCACGAGCGGGCAAGAGATTGTATATGGGAGGTGAAGGAGATATCTGAGTCAAACATAACACCCAGACAGCGCGCCTGCTGTCGGGGTGTTACTATGGTGCCACCCACGGAGAGGGAAATGTCAGATTTAGGGAGGGTAGTAGATGGCGGTAGCAGAAGAAGTTCAGTTTTGGAGAGGTTGAGTTTCAGATAGAGAGCAGACATGATGTTGGAGACTGCAGACAGACAGTCAGTGGCGTTCTGTAGTACAGTGGAGGTAAGATCAGGGGATGATGTGTATAGTTGTGTGTCATCAGCATAAAGATGGTACTGAAAGCCAAATCTGTTGATGGTCTGTCTAATTGTGGCCATGTAGAGAGAGAAGAGAAGGGGGCCAAGGACTGAGCCCTGAGGTACCCTGACAGTGAGAGGAAGAGGAGATGAAGTGGAGCCAGAAAACAGAACACTGAAGGAGCGGTCAGAAAGATAGGAGGAGAACCAGGAAAGAGCAGTGTCCTTAATGCCTAGTGACTGGAGCCTAGAGAGTAGGAGAGGATGGTCAACAGTGTCGAAAGTTGCAGAAAGGTCGAGAAGAATGAGCAGAGTGGTCACCATTACGTTTTGCTGTCAGAAGGTCATTGGTCACTTTGAGTGCAGTTTCTGTCGAATGTAGGGGGCGGAAACCGGACTGTGAAGGGTCTAGGAGGGAGTGAGTGGAGAGGTAACAGGTAAGGCGGGAGTATATCAGGCGCTCCAAGAGTTTAGAGATGAAGGGGAGATTGGAGACTGGTCTGTAGTTTGTGCAGGATGGGTCGAGGGTGGGTTTCTTTAGTAATGGAGTAATGATAGTGTTTGAAGGAGGAGGGGAAAATGCCAGAGGAGAGGGAGAGATTAAAGATTGTAGTTAGGTGAGTTGTGACGACTGGAGAGAGAGACTGGAGGAGATGTGAGGGAATGGGGTCGGTTGTGCATGTAGTCGGACGAGAAGAGAGGAGCCTGGAGACTTCTTCTGTGATGGGATCGAATGTGGAGAGTGAGCCAGGGGAAATGCAGGGAGGGATGGGAGTCACTGAACTTGGTGGTTGGGAGCGGATTTCCTGACGGATATTGTCTATTTTCTCTATAAAGTGGGAGGCCAGGTCATCAGCGCAAATGTCTGTGATAGGGGCTTGTGCTTTTGGCCTGAGGAGGGAGTGAAAGGTGTCAAAAAGTTTCTTGGGGTTGTTGGATAGTGAGGAGATCAGGGTGGTGAAGTAGGTCTGTTTGGCAAGGTGAAGGGCAGAGTTATATGTCCTTAACATAAATTTGAAGTGTATGAAGTCTTCTGGTGTGCGTGTTTTCCTCCATAAGCGTTCAGCACACCTAGAGCATCACTGGAGAAATCGGATTTGCGATGTGAGCCAGGGCTGTTTCACTCTGTTTGGAGGTTCTGAGGGTGAGGGGAGCTACTTTTTCACGGGTGCTTCTAAGAGTGTCATTGAAGTGATGCACAGCCAGATCAGGACAGGAAAAAGAAGAGATTGGGGACAATGATGAGTGTAGGGAGTCTGAAAGTGTATGAGGGTTAATGGCTTGTAGATTTCTGACTGAATGGTAGGTAGGAGGGTGCTGGGGTGAGCGAGGATTTGTGAGTGTAAAGGAGAGAATCTTGTGGTCAGAGATGAGAAGCGGTGAGTTATCTAGGTAGGAGATTGAGCAGAGTCGGGCGAAAACCAGGTCCAGGGTGTTACCATCTTTGTGTTTCAGAGGTTGAGAGCTGTGAGAGTCCTAGAGAAGTGGTTAGTGATAGAAGCTGGGATGCAGATATGGAAGTGGGGCTGTTAATGGGGATGTTGACGTCTCCCAGGATAAAGGTTGGTAGTTCTGAGGACATGAAGTGCGGCAGCCAGGCAGAGAAATGGTCCAGGAAGTGGGTGGGTGAGCCTGGGGGCCGGTATATCACCGCTACTCTGAGGGAGAGGGGACGAAAGAGCCTGATGGTGTGGACTTCAAAAGAAGGGAATGAGAGTGATGGAACTGGGGGGATGACCTGGAAAGTGCATTGTGGGGACAGGAGTATGCCGACTCCACCACCAGGTCTGTTGGTCGGTCTCGGGGAATGGGAGAATTGTAAGCCACCATGGGAAATGGCAGCAGGAGAGACAGTGTCAGAATCCTGAATCCAGGTTTCCGTGAGGACCAACAGATTCAGAGAGTTTTTTCCAGAAAGTAATTGTGTAGGAAAGGAAGCTTGTTGCATACAGACCGTGGATTCCAAAGGGCACAATTAAAAGGAGATGAAGGAGTGCAAATAATATTAGTAAGATTATTAAGTTTTCGATGTGAGGTAGGGTAGGGGTTGAGGTTGGGGGATGGTGGACGGGGGTTGGGGGAGATGTCCCCTGAAATCAGTAGGAGCAGGAAGATAAAGAGCAAGTAGTTTTTGGAATTGTATGAAGATTTTTTGTGCAGTGTGTTTGGGCAAGATGGGCTGAGGTTTTTTAAGAAGGTGAGAAGTGCATGGGAGCTGTACATGGGAGAAGGAAAGAGAGAGGAGCTGATGTGTATGAGTCGTGATGGAGGGGGGATTGGTCGGTGAAAGTGGATTGCAAGAGAACATAGGAGGATAGGAATAAAGCACATGGATAAAAGGGAGAGCAGAGTGTGGGTTACCTGACTCCTGCCCTGACTAACTGCCATGTAATAACTGCTGTATCACGATGCTTATCTTCGTGGCGCTTTGCTTCTGTGATGCGTGCACCCCCACATGCGTGCACCCCTAAGGATGGTTCTAAATTTATAGTCCAGACTGCAGGGTCAGAAGAGATGGATTGTGTGAACTGGTTGAGGATAAATTGCCAGCTGGGGTCAGCACACCAGGGTTTTTTTTTTTTTTTTTGGTTTTTTTTTTGATGATCAAAGACATTCAGCCCGGCAACTGTTGCCCTGGTCCTCTTGTTGTGCTGGCTGGCTACAAGATTCTGGTGGTGGGGGTGTTGCTCTGGGAAGTTCTGCAGATGGGTCTGACCCTGCAGCATCAGACACTGGATCTATCACCACCTCAGTCGGAACCTGTCTCCCTCTCTGTAAGGTTTGACTCGGTGCTACAATATATATAAAAAAAAAAATGTTGCATTGAGGAAATAAAAAGTACAAAATTAAACCCTGCACTTACGGTCTCTGATCCATCACAGGAGCAAGGAAATGTAGGCAGTCGAAGTAGAGGTATTTCCTCTTGTTGGTTCCGGCCGCTCCACTATGGGCCCTCAGCTGTCTCTCCCTCCTATGTGTCCCTACAGCTGCGCCAACGCCTCGTCACATCAGTCACTACAATGTAAAACAAAACACAGGATTTAATAAGACCGCACATATGGCTATCTTATCAATGGTTTACATATGATTAGGCAACCATTTTTAAACTTATATGAATTAGATTTCAGATGGCTCAACACCAATACTCCAAAAATGAGTAACAGGTTCAGGCCTACTACAAAGGACCTTCTAACCAACCTACTTTAAAACAAAATGTAGAAAAACCTGTGGTAATGATGTATGGATGCGAACATCTATTATATTTTGAATAAAAATAAACCAGATATATACTGGCTAAGATACGGACCAAAAAACAAGGAGAGCAATGCATTTGGTGGAAGAACAATTAGCTAAGGATTGCAATATTTGTCCGAAAATGGTAATGGGGCCACCAGTCAGGGATGTGTAATTTAGATTGGGAAAATATGCAGACATTAATGGCGTAGTACTTTGTTAAAGATATTTGAGCAAGGAGGCCACATATTGTAACTTACATTGAGCAGAATACATTTGCCTTTTTTATGTGTCCACATTTTTACAGTGCAATTGAAATTTTGGTGGAATATTTACATGGCTAATTTGCTCCTGCTCCTCCCGAGGTCTGGCCGCATAACCACTGAACATCTGGGAACAGATTCTTCTCCACGCTGCCTCCTTGCGTGTCCGGTCAGCATAGTGGGGATCTCTCTGGTCCCATAGTTCTGGCCTCTCCTGGACCAGAACGATCAGCATTTCCACATTCACTGGTGTGGACATGATGGAGGACTCCATGGAGGTGTTCTTCCTGTTTTTTTTTTTTTTTTTTGTGCAAGTGAAATTTGCATCCCAAAGCTTCCTGCTATTTCCTGTTGACCCGGAGAAGTCTTGTGATTTTATCGCAAGTCACACTTGTGGTCTGATTGTAATCTGATTTTTTTTTTTTCCTCTTCTCGCACCTATAGACTTGCATTGGCGAATCTTGGCTGAGAATCGATGACAATCACAGCATGCTGCGATTTTCTCAGCCCGAGGAAAACGGCCGAGAAAAAATCAGATGCTGTGAGCTGCCCCATAGAATAACATTGGGACGAGTGCAATGCGATTTTCTTTATCGCATTGCACTCGTCCGATTTTCTCGCTAGTGTGACTCCGGCCTTAAGGGGGTTTTACACTAAGCGATATCGCTAGCAATATCGCTAAAACGTCACTGGTTTTGTGACGTTATAGCGATATTGCTAGCGATATCGCTATGTGTGATACTTACCAGTGACCGGCTCCCCCGCTGTCCATCGCTGATCGCGCGAGAATGTCCGGCTCCATTTCTCGTCGGGCGCTTCCTGCTGAGACTTCCTGCTGTGACGTCCAGCGACGCGTGGAGGCGGGCGGGAGGACGCAGGATCGCTGTGTGTGAATGGTAAGTATCGTGCGCTGCGTCGCTGCTGCATCGCTGTGAGGTCTTTCTGTATGAAAGCTCACTAGCGATCATTTAGCGATGCACCAGCGATCCTGACCGGGTCGGATCGCTGGTCGGATCGCTGGTCGATCGCTAAATGTAAAAGGGCCTTTAGTCAGACTTCGGTATATTACCTTATCAGACAGTAGTCTGTTGTATTTATATCTCCATTTTTAATTTAACTCTGTCTTTAGATTTGTGTTAATAAAGATCATTCAATTTTACTTTTTTGGCCTTAGGCTTCCTTTTTCTGCTGGGATTCATTACTAATTTGGGAAGTGTCTTTCTTTAAGCCATTTATGTGTTGGTTTATTTATAGAAATGTGGCATAGTTTTCCAGATTCACTACGCCGCTTACCCCATGTCCAGGGCGTTGCAGTAGCTTGGGTATCCATGGTTATGACCACTAGCAACTAAGTCACTCTATGATTGGTAGTAACCATGGATACCTAAGCTAATGCAATGCCCTGCACATGGGGTGAGCAACATAGCGAGTCAGAAGAACTATACTACATATTACCTAATATTATTATTACACCTACTACATATTGGGATAGTTGATCAGAGATGGGAATACGCCTTTAAGAATAGTACATTTTATGGTATATATTTTTATCTGTTGCTAAAGATTGTAATATAATAAAGCTTACCTTTAATTCTCCTTTTATTGCTTCAAACTTTTCGTTTGTCGATTGTACTTTAGAGTTTCAGTACCATGGGATTTGTGAACAGGTTGCTCACCACTGTCTTAGGTCATATTTTCATTGTACTTTGAGTTGTATATAATTTTGTATATAGAAATTATATATAATATAAGGTATTGATATTTAAAAATAATAAAATCTGTTTTATTCTTGGCAGATGACTGTGGTGTCAAACCAGATACCTATGAAAAGCATGCCATTATTCCAGCTATACCTCCAGCCCTTCAGAGCAAAAATCAGTCATCGGAGCCTTCTCAATCAGTCACCTATTTGGATTCATCACAGACTGTTAAGCAGAATGAAAGCAGCAAAAGTGATGTTGAGCATCAAATAATTCCCACAGAGAAGAAACCATTTTCATGTCCAGAATGTGGGAAATGTTTCATGGTTAAATCAACACTTGTTAGACATCAGAGAATTCACACTGGAAATAAGCCATTTTCATGTTCAGAATGTGGGAAATGTTTTAGCCGGAGATCAGATCTTCTTAACCATCAAAGAAGTCACACAGGAGAGAAGCCATATTCATGTCCAGAATGTGGGAAATGTTTTATTTACAGATCAGATCTTCTTAGCCATCAAAGAATTCACACAGGAGAGAAGCCACATTCATGTCCAGAATGTGGGAGATGTTTTAAAAAGAAATCAAATCTTGTTACCCATCGAAGAATCCATGCAAGTGAGAAGCCATATTCATGTCCAGAATGTGGGAAAAGTTTTATTCACAGATCAAATCTTGTTAACCATCAAAGAATCCACACAGGAGAGAAGCCATTTTTATGTTCAGAATGTGGGAAGAGTTTCATAGATAAATCAACACTTGTTAGACATCAGAGAATCCACACTGGAGAGAAGCCATTTTCCTGCTCGGAATGTGGGAAATATTTTATATATAAATATCACTTGCTTGCACATGAGAGAATTCACACAGGTGAGAAGCCATATTCATGTCCAGAATGTGGGAAATGTTTTACTCACAGATCAGATCTTATTAAACATCAAAAAATTCACACAGGAGAGAAGCCATATTCATGTCCAGAATGTGGGAAATGTTTTATTACGTGTTCAAAACTTGTTGCACATCAGAGAACTCATACAGGGTAGAAACTTTTTTTTTTTTTTTTTTTTTTTTTTTTTATGTGGTGTATTCCTGGGAATCATATCTTCTTCATCTAAAAACTTCATGTAGAGTGTGAAGGAAATTGTAACGCCGCTGTTATGAGCTCATTTTCTCCTTTACCTTTGATGTCCGATGAACTCCCTCTGCTGGTGAAAGGCGGTAGTGAAATTGATTTGGATGGGAAAACCCTGTCATCTGAACAGGTGGAGTGTGATTGGACATCCGGAATCTGAGTGGATATAAGGCCGCCGACTCCCTGCTGGGTTGCTGGTGATCCTCTCTGCTCTGAGCTCTGGCCTCCAGTTTAGTCCTGTCTACTAAAGCTAAGTTTTTGCTCTGCTATTGTAAAATGAGATTTTGTCTCGTTTACTTAGTGTTTGTGTTCAGCCAGCCCTGGTTGGGACTGGCTGAACTCCATTTTTGTCTCTGATCAGTTGATCTCTTTGCTCTGTTTTCAGAATATACCTGAGTGCTGATATAGTGATTTTCAAGTCTAGTGACTTCAGGGCCTTTTCTAAAAATCAGACATTATTTTTGGCAGGATTTTTGCGTGATTGCAGACAGTTGCTTTTCTTTCCTGTCCTATCTAGTTAGTGAGGGCCCCATCGTTTGCTCAGCCTGTCTTTCTTTCTGTGTTTGTGTTTTCACCGTCAATACATGTTGGGGGCTGTCTATTGCTTTGGGGTCTGCTCTGGGGTAGTTTAGATTTCCCCTTTCTTTAGGTTTATTTAGTTCTCCGGCTGTGAACGAGGTGTCTAGGACCACCGTAGGAACACCCCACGGCTACAGTTAGTTGTTGTGAATAGGATCAGGGGTCTGCAATCCGCTAGCTACCAACCTCTCTGGTTTTCTGGACTTAGCTTGTATTTTTGTTTTTTCCTCCTCCGGTGACTCATAACATCCCTCCGTGTCTTGAACCCTGTGCCCAGCGACTGTGACTCTTTGATACCTGACTTGCTATGATTTAATCTGGGTTCATCTTGGAAGTAGGAGTCTGGGGTATCCGCTGAGGTTCTGCTACTCTGCTCAGCTGGTTATTCGGTGCAATTCCCTGCCGGTTCCAGTCCAACCCGGCGGAGTTTGCACCAGACCGCTTGGGTTCCTCTCTAGGTCGCTGCCTGATGTCCGGAGCCTGATGACCACGGCCTGATGTCCGGTGTCTGACGACCTCTTCCCGATGTGCCGTGCCTGATGTCCGGTGTCTGACGACCTCTTCCCGATGTGCCGTGCCTGATGTCCTCCTCCAGATGTCCGGATCCTATGCTTCCCTGCCCGATGTCTGGAGTCTGCCGATCGCTGCCAGTGGTCCGGAGCCTGATGACTGCGGCCTGATATTCGGAGCTGATGTCTGGAGCCTGTCGATCGCTGCCAGTGGTCTGGAGCCTGATGACTGCGGCCTGATGTCCACAGCCTGATGGCTGGAGCCTGATGACTGCGGCCTGATGTCCGGAGCCTGTCGATCGCTGCCATATGTCCGGAGTCTGTCTACCTGATGTCCACCTGCAGTCCTGATGTCCTGCTGGCTGCCTGATGTCCACCTGGTGACCAGATGTTCTGATGTCCGCCTGGTGCCCTGATGTCCAGCCCATGTTCCTGATGTCCAGCCCGTGGTTCTGGTGGTCCAAGTTGTGCTATGAATCCAGTCCTGTTCTTCTTGGATGGAATCCTCCATGGTTTCCCGGAGTCTCCAGCTCTGTTCCCCGATGACGTTCCCGCCAGTGAGTCCTGGATCTGACCAGCCTATGACTGGTGCTGTAGTGCCAACATTCCTGGAGCTGTGCTATCTGAGTCCTGTTCTGTTGTCCTGTCGGTCTTACCTGCGATGGCTCCTGCCGTTGTCTGAAGGCTGCCTGAGGTTGGTGTCTTATGCTCTCCTGCTGTGCCGGTGCTACGCCTGAGGTCTGAGAGGCCATCCTAGTATGCCCGAGCCAGTTATCCCTGGATTGCATTTACCCATGAAGGCCCCTGCCATCATCTGAAGTCTGACAGAGGTCGGTGTCTGATGTTCTTCTGCTGAGCCTGTACTACTCCCGAGGCCCAAGAGAGAGGCCATTCTAGTATACCCGTGCCAGACAATTCTGGACTGCGTCAACCCATGATGACCTCTTGCTTCGCTGTCAACATGAGATGTGTTTCCTTCATGATGTGCATATTCTGGAACCTGGTGTTTCTATGTCTTTGCTTTATTTCAGTAGATTTTAATTTTCTTCATACCGCACTTCAGGTGTCTGTTAGTCCTGCATATCTTGTCAACTAGCTCAGCTGCCACAGACCCCGGTTGCTACCTTCCCTTGTCCAGGTGTAGGCCCGGGTTCCCACTTCCATATTCCACAGTCACCTGGGACGCATACCCCGTCGTTGTTGTAGTGCAACAACACGGGAGCGTTGGCTGGGTAAGCCATGCTGCGCGCACGATCGTAACAGAAATAAATATCAATAATTGAAAATCAGGCAGTAGAGTTCCATTTAGTTGACAGAAGTGTGAAACTGGATATACCAATATTGTAAGCACAAAGGAGCTTTTGCTGGAGGTAGGTGTCAATCCTGGCACCTTAGCTCCTGGATTCTCAGCTTAGAGGGGGGATGGCAAATGGTCTGTATAAGAAGGAATATCTCCTACTGTCTGTATAGAAAGGCACAGGTATTTGAAAGGGCACAACTTGGCTCATCCATTCATTCGGAGACAGCATCTTTAAATCCCTTCCCGACTTGCGCCATATATACACGGCACCGCAGGAGCTGTCTTCCTGTAAACTGCTGTATAAATATGGCGCTCTGATCAGGTAAATCAGTGATCTGTCTTTGTCCCCAGATGGGACATCAGCAGTATAAAGTAAAAGACTAGAAAAAAGTTAATGAAAATGTAAAGAATTTTTTTTTTAAAAATATCACAAAATAAGGAACCATGACAAAATATTAATCCAATAAATATACGGTATGTAAAAAAATAAAATAAATCCGAAGCATTATTTGTAAATTTTGCTAAGACAAAGCAAATATAGCATCCCCTTTTGGTTTATACACAAAGAACGTGAACATATCTGGGCTTCAACTTAACAGCCAACAGGTCAACTCTGTTTAGGTGGAATTACACTCCACTGATCCAAAACTTCCAGAGGGACCTGGATAGATGGGCTTCCTTAAAGTTATCCTGGCTTGGCAGAGTACATGCATTAAAAATGGTGTCACTGCGTCGCTTCTTATATCTATTTAGGTCCCTCCCAATTATGGTACCAGCCAGAACGTTCACTCATTTACACTCTATGATGTCTAAGTTTCTTTGGCTAGGAAAACAACCCGGAATTGCGCAAAAACTTATGTTCCATCATAGAAAAGAAGGGGGTTTTTCCCTCCCTAATTTTACACTTTATTACAAGTTGGCACAGATTGCGCAATTAATAAGTGTGTTCATAGCCCAATAGTCCGAGATGGGTTATTTTGGAATCATTTCTCTCTAAACCATTCTCTTTATCAGGCGTAATGTGGACCACAGACCGGCTTCCACGGGGGTTAATGAATGTGGCTCCTTTTACAGTCCACTTGTTGCTTCTTTGGAGGAAAGTCTGGTTTAACTATAACTTATAATCAAGCCCTTCTCCCCTGACAGCTATATTACAAAACCCCATGTTCCCACCAGGCCTTGAGTCACAAATTTTTTCTTGGTGGAAGCTGAAAGGTGTTCATATACTTAAACATTTGTGTTACCCATTTAATATCTTACTTGACAGACAGGAATTTGTTCAAAAACTTGAACCTCCAGTTAGGGAGGTAATGCGATTGAACCAGATCTTCCGCTTTGCAAAGTAGCTCCTCCCGAGTGGTACTACTCTCAGGGCAACGAGTTTTGTAAATAAATGTCTAAATGACCCTTTGGGCAGGGGAACGATCTCATTGATCTACTATGCTATAAATTTGCCACAAGATGATAAAAAATTGAATATGCTACAATGGGAGGAGGATCTGGGGTTTGAACAGTCAATTGATGAATGGCATCGTAGCTGTGACACCCTATCGAAAGGTAGTCACTAGACTTCTCTTGTGGAGACCTCCTTAAAACTATTGCACAGTCTATTATGTACAGTAAAAAAAAGTCATAGACTTTTCCCTAATGTCTCGGGAGACTGTTTTAGGGGCTGTGGAATATCTGGTGACATGAAACGTATTTGGTGGTCTTGTACGGTGGTTTCTGGGCTTTGGGAGAAGGTGAAGCGTCTGATAGCACAGATGTATGGTGGACCGGTTGTTCTGGAACCTTCTACCCTGTTACTGGGAACCAGGCCTTCCCGGCTTCCAAAAATCTTTCAGAAGCTAGTAAACTACTTATGTATGGTCACTAAAATCCACATTGCAGCAAAGTGGAAGTCGCACTCACTGTCAATATCTATAGTGAAAGAGAAGATGAATGACACATTGTTATATGAAAGAATAGCAGCAACTAGAACCGACACATGGGATTCTTTCTTCATGGTTTGGCATCCCTGGATGAAGCTTCACTCAGATACTCGACTGGATCAGGCACTGAGGCTCTCTCCGTAGCAAATTGAGAACTGGTCACAGCCTGGGACGGGATTCATATATGATCCTACAATAGTGGGTTGCATAACCGCTTTAAACGCCCTGGATTGGTTATTGATGATACCATTATAGATTATTGGATATTGTATCATTAAATCCTTTGTGCCTTTCCCTACCCCTGTCCATGTCCTGTCTTCCCCTGTCTTATTTCAAGTTTATTGAATGTTAAATTGTTAGTTTACGCTCCCTTGCATGGGAGTTCATAACTTGGACTTGGTTTTAATAAGTTTCTAAATAAAAATTTATTGAAACTAAAAAATAAATAAAACGTGCACATATTTGATATTGCCCCTTCTGGAACGACCTGACCTATAAAACTGTCACTAGTCAACCCCTTCAGTCAACACCTTAAAAACAAACAACAAAAAAACAAGGCCCAAAACTATGCTTTATCATGTTGCTGAACAAAAGGTGGAAAACAACACTATAAAAAAAAAATCTACATAAAAATTGTACAGCTGAAAACGTTATCTTGTGCTGCAAAAAAACAAGCCGTCATACGGGTCCGTCAGCAGAAAAATAAAAAAGTTATAGCTCTCATCATAAAGCGATTCTTTTTTTTCTATAAAATAGTTTTTATTGTGTAAAAGCACTGAAACATAAAAAAATGAGCTATCGCTGTAATTGTACTGACCCGAAGAATAAAACTGCCTTATCAATTTTACTACATGCAGAAAGGCATAAAAAAATAATATATGAATTACTGGTTTTTGTTCATTCTGCCTTCCAAAAATCGGAATAAAAACCGATCAAATAAAGTCATGTGTCCAAAAATGATACCAATAAACAATTCATCCTGCAGCCCTCACATGACTGTCAGCAAAACTATGCAAAAATTATAGCTCTCAAAATATGGCGATGCAGTTTTGCAATAAAAAGCGTCTGTGTGTGACAGCAGCCAAACATAAAAAAATATATCAATCTGGTGTGATGGCACAGCATTTTACATATATTATCCACATGTCTATTTTCTATCAGCCAGGAGGAATAGACTGTTATCTATATGTTCAGTTTTGCATTTATGCGTTTGTTCTTCAGCTGGTCAAGAACCATACACTGTTGTCATATTAGTCTTTTTTTTTTAAATCAGATAATTTTTATTAACAAGATTCAAAATGACATTGCACACAATTGTGCCCAAAAAAGGAGCATAGACATATTTACAAACATTATAAACCAATCCCCCATTTCCCTCCCTTAAATCCTCAATAGCCAATAATGAGACATCAGCATCCATTGCTTACACGTGTAAACAGCATCCCTCCGGAATCAGTTTCTCTCCACCCATGGTTTCCAAAGTGATTCAAAAGATTTCACACTTTTCCTTTTCTTATAAATATCCTTTTCCATTTTAACAACTACATCAGACTGTCTATAAAATTCCCGCAGAGTCGGCGGCTCTCCACTCAACCAATGTCTGGCAATCAATTTACGTGCAACATACAATAATCTAGCTATGGCCAGTTTATGATGATTTTGAACTTGGATCTCCTCTACATAACCCAAAATGCATACCACAGGATCCCATGTGATTGTACATCCATACGATTTCCCAATTGCTTCTCCCACCTCCAACCAGTATGCATTCAGTCTCGTACATTGCCATAACACATGCAAAATCCCCGCTCCCTCAGACCGACACCTAGGACATTCAGAAGTCTGTCTCAACCCTGCCCTATAAAGCCTATCTGGAGTTCTATATACTCTGTGAAGTACATAATATTGTGAAAGTCTATCCGGCTCACTTAATGATAACTGAGGAATATATGCCATGATATCTTCCCATATATCCTCCTCTATCCTTCCCACCTCTTCCTCCCATTTCTCTTTTGCTTTAATGGGAAATCTATTAAGAAAGGTATGTAACAAATCCCTGTAAATATTTGAAACTACCCCCTTCGTTCCACCCACCGCACATACATAGTCCACCAGAATATCTAGAAATTTTCATATCAACCATTTTACTCTGCGCCTGATATGCATGTCTCAGCTGTCCATATTGAAACCTACTGGTCTCCCGCAACCCATACCTCCCCCGCAGTGTCTCAAAGGACAATAACCCCCGTTCGTCCTGTATCTGATCCACATATAGTATACCTAGTGATATCCAATTTTTAAATTCCCCCATTTTAACAAATTCAGGCAGTACTTCATTGTTCCAAATTGGGGAGAGATTTGTTAATGCTCCCACTTCTCTTGTCCTTTTAATTGCCTCCCAAACTCTGTGGATTAGCATCAAAGTAGGATATGTCCCACCCAGCTTCCCAAAATTCCCTGCCTCCAGACCTTGAACCAATGGGTCCCTTCCCACCAACCAAACCATAATCCTTTGAACCGAACCCAGTCCTTTCTCCTCACTCCATCCTCTTAACTGCTGACCCTGTGCCGCCAAAAAATAAATCCAGGGATTCGGAAGAGCCAATCCCCCCCCCATCTTTAGGCCTCTGCATGAGTTCCAGCCTGATTCTTGGCTGTTTTTTCCCCCATACCAGGTCTCGAAATATAGAGTTAATGGTACGAAACCACCTTCGGGGCAGCCAAACAGGGGAGTTATGCAATATATATAACAATTGGGGCATAAGAATCATTTTAGCCAGGTTTATCCTACCCACCACAGAGAGGCACAACCTGCACCACACCCCTACTTTCTTCCTAAATTTGTCCAGTAATGGGGACAGATATAAATCAATATAACTCGAAAGAGGAAGGGACACCTGAACTCCCAGATATTTGAACCGCTGAACCACCGGCAACCTACTACCCTCCAGTGCTGTCGGAATCTCCCCGCCCCCCTCATCAGTTTGAGCAGGGGGTTGGACCAGATGGCCCAGGAGGTCCCTTCCAACTCTACGATTCTATGATTCTATCTACCAGCAAAATATTTGACTTTGCCCAATTGATCTCCAGACCTGAAACCTCCCCAAATGCCCCAAGAATGTTCATCGCCCCCTCCAAGGCCCCTCCAGAATTTTCTAAAAATAATAGTATGTCATCTGCGTATAAGGCTATTTTCTCCTCTATCATACCATACCGGAACCCCTTAACCAAAGTCGAGTTCCTGATTGTCTGCGCCAGGGGCTCCACTGCCAACGCAAAAAGCAGCAGCAACAGCGGACACCCCTGCCTAGTCCCCCTATGTAAACCAAAACTTCCAGAAACCTCCCCATTAACTCTCACCCTAGCAGTCGGAGAAAAATACAATAACCTCACCCACGAGACAAAAATTGGTCCAAAACCAAAAGATCTCAACACTTCCCAAAGATAGCACCATTCAACACTATCAAATGCCTTACGCGCATCCAAGGAGACTACAATTCTATTCCCTTCATTATCCGACGGCACCTGCAGGTTCAAGAATAATCTACGTAGATTTATCGCTGTAGACCTATTTGGCATAAAGCCAGACTGATCCGAATGCACCAAACCCTGAACCATACTTGCCAGCCGGCCGGCCAAAACTTTAGCCAAAATCTTAACGTCCGCCGACAACAATGAAACTGGCCTATACGATTCCGCCAATTCCGGGTCCTTTCCTTCCTTTAAAATGACTACTATTATCGCCTCTCTCATGGACACCGGCAGCTCTCCCACCCTTAACGCCTCCTCAAAGACTTTTTTTTAATTTGGCCACTGAGATGTCCATTAAATTCTTATATATCTCAACCGGGAGTCCATCAGCCCCAGGAGCCTTGTTATTAGCCATTGACATAATAGCAGATCTAATCTCCTCCTCCGTTATAGGCTCCTCCAACCTTCCCCTATCATCGTCCCCAATCCTAGGCAGTTTCGCCTCACCCAGGAAACTTTCAATATTCCCCATTATATCTCCCACCCCTGACGTATACAGCTGCTCATAAAAACTTTTAAACTCCCCTAAAATATCCTCTACTTCTGTCAATACAGTCCCCTCTCCCGTTCTTAGTTTGTATACGTACCCCGATTCCCTCTGTGCAGCAGCTACCACCGAAAGTAAGTGTCCCACTCTTTCCCCATCCTCAAAAAACTGTACTTTCTGAAAAACTCTTCACCGCCTTTTTTATATATAGCTTATTAACCGTTTCCTGAGCTTCTAAACTACATTTAGTTATCTCTGATGGGTCCGACACCATATCCCTTTCAGCTCTTTCCAAATCCTCTATGATCTCCTTATCTTCCAACCTAGTCCTGGATTTACATCTAGAAATTTCCCTAAAAAGAAGACCCCTCAGAAAAGCTTTCATTGCGTCCCACACCACCCGCCCCTCCACACTTTCCTCATTAAACTGCCAGTACTCTGTGATTTCCTTCTTAATGATATCCATATCAATATGTTCAAGCCACAAGGGGTGCAATTTCCATCCCACTCCCCGTCCATGCCTCCCACCTGCCCGTCTAATCAAAAGCTCTATAGGCCTATGGTCTGAAATCACCCTCGGCAGATATTCAATTCCACAGACCATACGCGTCATTAAATCATTTCCCAGTGCCAGGTCAATCCTGGAGAGGGAGCCATAAGTTGCCGAATAGCAGGAGTAGCAAACTACGCTCTCATTCCTCACCCTCCAGAGGTCCACCATCCCCATCTCCGTCATATAATTCCCAAACTTCGACAGTTTTTTAATACCTTTGCTTGAATCTTATGTCTATCCCACCCTTCATCCATCACATTATTGACATCTCCAATGATTAACATGGGAAACCCCATACCCCGTTTATACAATTCAAATATTTCTTGTACCTTTTTCCCCGAGTATGGGGGTGGGAAGTAAACAGCCGCAAGACATAGTGACTGCCCATAGAGTTTACAGAATAATAGAACATATTGCCCATCCCTATCTACATGGCACTCAATTTCTTCAAAGGGCGTGGACGCCCCAATCAACACCGATACCCCCCTAGCATACGAGGAATACGTAGAATGGTAAGACCTCCCTATCCACCTTCTTTTTAGCACATCTACTTTTTCTGCAAGCAAATGTGTCTCTTGGAGACAAATGACATCCGGGCCCCGTTTTCTCACATACTCCATTATTGCCGTTCTCCGGTTCCCCTCCGACAGTCCTCTTATATTCCAGCTAACGACTTTAATTGTGTCTCTCACCATGATACCTCCCAAGTACCAATTCCTGACCCCTTAAGATAGGACACTGTTCCCAGCAAATTGTAAGTCTCACTTCCCCGCAACAATCCCCAACCCTACCCTGCCATCTCCCCCCCCATATTCTTTAACACAGTAACCCATAACTAATCTGCTGTTGTCGTTCACCTCTCTTATCAGAGAGTAGGTAGTCCAGCGTCTAGCTACCTCTTCCATAGTACCCTTAATCCGCTGTTACTAAAACACCTCCCCAGCCCCTCCGCATATAAAACAACATTTTGACAATAAGTCCTCCGAAACCACAATAAATTGTGAACTCAAAGTCCAAAGGCAGCAATATGGCAGCAACTTCTTCACTTCCGGCCTCATCCCTTCACTTCCCTCTTTCTTTATTAGCCGAGAGCTTCTGCTGATTTAAGTCCAGCCACTTGGTGGCGTCTTCTGGTGTTGGAAAAAAATGAACCGTCCCAAGTGCTACAACTCCCAATTTCGCTGAGTAGAGAGTAGAATACACCAACTTCAAATCTCTCAGTCTCCTTTTAACCCCTCCATAGCTCATCCTCTGTTTTTGTACCTCAGCCGAATAGTCTGGGTAAATGGAGATCTTCTGGCCATTAATACACATGTCTTCAGCCGTATGAGCACACCTCAATATGGCATCTCTATCTCTATAGTTCAGGATCCTGGCAAGGACCGTACGAGGGGGGGATCCCATCGGAAGGGGTTTCATAGGAACTCGATGAGCCCTTTCCACCACAAACATCTTAGACAGGTTATCACCACCTATCTTGTCCTGGAGCCATTTTTCAATAAATTTTGTAGGGTCATTTCCTTCAGTCTTCTCAGGGATACCCACTAATCTTACATTGTTCCTCCGTGAACGATTCTCCAGATCATCAGTCTTATTAATCAGAGCAGCACATTTTTGCAAACACTGAGTGTGGGCCTTTTGCATTTTAGAGATATGGTCTTCCAACACACTCACTCTCTCCTCCACCTCTCCCACTCTCTTATCCATTTTGCCCATGTCTGCCTTTATTGTAGTAACTTCTGCTATAGTTCCATTCACTCTGTGAGTTAACGTTATCGCAATTTTGCATGATCTGATCAGCTCATAAATGTCCCGCAAAGTGGGCTCCCCTATAACCAGCTCCTCCACATTCTCTTGTTCCACATCATCATTCCCCCTTCCATCTTCTTCCCCCTCCGGCCCCCCCTGTACCGTATCATCCTCAGAGCCTTCTCCTTGCTCATTCCTCTGTTCTCCAGCCTGTTCCTCCTTCTCTTCAGCCATCTCCTGCCGTGCTCCCTCCACCCAGGCATATTTCTCCAGCTTGGCCGCCACTTCTAGCCTCTTTGCATAAGAGGCATTTGCAGCGTCCGCTCTCTCAGCCGCCTCCACGCTGTCGGCGCCATCTTGGGTGCGGATCCCCGCTCCTGCCTTGGCGTCCTGCTGCCTTCTCCGGACCATCGCTGCAGCTCCGCACCACTTCACCCGTCGGGGCCGACCTCCTGAGTCTCTTCTCAGCCGCCCAGAGATTCACCAGCCTCCAGAGGGGTCCTATCGTCAGGATAATTGCCGGTCTCAGCGGAGGAGCTCCAGAAGTCGACCGCTCACATCAGGTGCTAGGCCACGCCCCCGTCATATTAGTCTTAAATGTTGATTTTAATCATTTTGAATAGCTAATGGTTTCCTCTTATATCATCTACAACTTAGTGTCTGCTATCTTTAGAAGACCGTGATGCAGGGTAATAGAACAATGATTTTTTACTTAATGTGTTGCATGACCATTGTGTGGGTCCTGTGGCTTGTTGACTTGCAAAACAAAGGATTAAAAACTATGCAAATGAATTAAGTAATCCAACAATATGAGTTAACCTCATCACATCTTCCTCTTGTTCTCTGAATGCTGGCTTGAATGATAACAAATATCTGATAATTTGGGCGAAAATATTACATTTCCCAACCAATAATTAAACTATGCTACAAAAAAACTTAGGAAACTATTAAAAAGTAAACCATTCTTTAATATAATGACATATCACAAGACACATACATTAAAAATGGTACATGATTAGACAACACGTGGTACGTCCTTTTTAAAACATGGTATCCATTATACAGATATTTTCAGGACAATTATCCTCTCACAAAGTCGTCCTTGAGTCAAATATATTAACCTCTAGAAATTATTGATCCACATTAATAGAAGAAAAAAACCATGTGCATTTTATAAATATCTCTAGCTATTTACATAGTTCTATTAAAAGTTATTTGAGAAAATGCATCATATATAGTCATTATCCTTCAGAAAATTTATGAATATCCAACTTCATTTATTTATAATATATATATATATTATATAATGGATTGTAAAGAGCGCTGGGCACTACTCAATTGCATAAAAAAAACAAAGTGCATAATGCAAATATAATGTGTGGAAAAGTGCATGAAACGCTTATTATACATAGTGCCAGGCAGTCCTCAAAACACAAGCATATATGAGCCTCAAAACGACATATACCACAGGTTAAATGCTGAAGGACTACGTGTAGGAAGCTTCAACGCGAATTTCGCGTTCTTGCTTCTTCCGAAGGGGTGTGCTGTGATCTCAATTACTGGTCTTATATAGCCCCCTTGATTGCCCCTGATGCAATACCTGTGCGGCTCTGCCATCATGAAATCCCTCATCTCTGCAGTCCAACTCAGCGTCTGACGTCACGCCCACCCAGGCGCCACCGCTGGACGCGTCACAGTAATGGGAGGAGTAGATGTCCTGACGACGCATCATACAGAGGAGAAGACAGCACACATATGGAAGCGCACTGTACTGCACCCTAGTGGCTAACTTATGTATCACAACCTCTATTTAGACTTTCTCCTCCAATTTCAAGCAGCCATTTCCTCCTTCTTTAAAAACAAATGTACGGAGCCTAAAAATGGATGTAAGGTAAATATACCATCTTTCATTTAATACAGGACAATGATTTTATGCATAAAAAATAAATGATGAATAAAATTTGGAGAAATCTACATAACAATGCATGTGATGTATTCGTGAAAAATAAGAAAGGCTAACCTTATCAGTGAGGATAATACATTTTATATGCAGAAAAATTTCTATATACGAAAATCATGTGAAAACACTACTAAATAGTTAATTTTTACTATCATGCTCAAAAAGATGTCATAAAATGGCACCAGTATTTAAATTTGTATCAAGTGAGAAAATAATAAAAAACAGTGCAGACTGAGGAAAATAATAAACAAACATATATGCATTCATAATTAAATAGTCGCGTTCTGTATACCGACTGATCCGAAGTATAATATACTACAGTTAATTTTAGGATAACTGGGAATATACAGTATGTTGGTTCAAATATAATAAAAGGCGCTAACCCATCGCCAAAACTACGTCCCAATATCCCCTGTAGTAGAAAAAAGCAGCTAACCCTCACCACTCCCATACATAATATCACTGTTCTGCAGGACCCCCGCATACATCTCAACATCCCATGTGATAGAGTAGTGGACCCTCACCACTCCCATACATAATATCACTGTTCTGCAGGACCCCCGCATACATCTCAACATCCCATGTGATAGAGTAGTGGACCCTCACCACTCCATACATAATATCACTGTGCTGCAAGACCCCCGGATACATCCCAACATCCCATGTGGTAGAGTAGTGGACCCTCACCACTCCATACATAATATCACTGTGCTGCAAGACCCCCGGATACATCCCAACATCCCATGTGGTAGAGTAGTGGACCCTCACCACTCCCATACATAATATCACTGTTCTGCAGGACCCCCGCATACATCTCAACATCCCATGTGATAGACTAGTGGACCCTCACCACTCCCATACATAATATCACTGTGCTGCAAGACCCCCGGATACATCCCAACATCCCATGTGGTAGAGTAGTGGACCCTCACCACTCCCATACATAATATCACTGTTCTGCAGGACCCCCGCATACATCTCAACATCCCATGTGATAGAGTAGTGGACCCTCACCACTCCCATACATAATATCACTGTTCTGCAGGACCCCCGCATACATCTCAACATCCCATGTGATAGAGTAGTGGACCCTCACCACTCCATACATAATATCACTGTGCTGCAAGACCCCCGGATACATCCCAACATCCCATGTGGTAGAGTAGTGGACCCTCACCACTCCCATACATAATATCACTGTTCTGCAGGACCCCCGCATACATCTCAACATCCCATGTGATAGAGTAGTGGACCCTCACCACTCCATACATAATATCACTGTGCTGCAAGACCCCCGGATACATCCCAACATCCCATGTGGTAGAGTAGTGGACCCTCACCACTCCCATACATAATATCACTGTTCTGCAGGACCCCCGCATACATCTCAACATCCCATGTGATAGAGTAGTGGACCCTCACCACTCCCATACATAATATCACTGTTCTGCAGGACCCCCGCATACATCTCAACATCCCATGTGATAGAGTAGTGGACCCTCACCACTCCATACATAATATCACTGTGCTGCAAGACCCCCGGATACATCCCAACATCCCATGTGGTAGAGTAGTGGACCCTCACCACTCCATACATAATATCACTGTGCTGCAAGACCCCCGGATACATCCCAACATCCCATGTGGTAGAGTAGTGGACCCTCACCACTCCCATACATAATATCACTGTGCTGCAGGACCCCCAGATACATCCCATGTGATAGAGTAGTGGACCCTCACCACTCCCATATGTAATATCACTGTGCTGCAAGACCCCCGGATACATCCCCACATCCCATGTGATAGAGTAGTGGACCCGCACCATTCCCATGCACATTATCACTGTGCTGCAAGACCCCCGGATACATCCCAACATCCCATGTGATAGGGTAGTAGACCTTCACCGTTCCCATACATAATATCACTGTGCTGCAAGACCTCCGGATACATCCCATGTGATAGAGTAGTGGACCCTCACCCTTCCCATGCATATTATCACTGTGCTAAAGGTCCTCAGGATACATCCCACGTGATAGAGGAGTGGACCCTCACCGTTCCCATGCATATTATCACTGTGCCATGCACTAAGGCCTATAAATTACTTCCTATCAACATCAAACTTCAAGCACAAAAGAGGGAAGTATACACTATATAATTAGGGTAGACATTTAAAGGGGTTGTCCGGGCTTTTCACATAATCTCAGTACATATCTGGGCTGCAGAATTGTGACAATAAGTAATTTACTTTCTGTCACTAGTTTGCATGGTTTTGTAGATATTCTTAACAGAACGTCCAAGGCGGGGTGTGTTATGGCATTGAAATGACAACTGGTCGTTTCCTCCTACGCTACTAAAAACATGCCCTCTGTAGCAACAACCCCACCCTCCATAGCAACAGGCCCTCCCCGTCCACATAAAGAACCTCTCCTCACACTGTAACAAATCCTCCCCACCGCTCCATTCCGCCCCCTTCCCCCCGGCGCCATTCCCCTACACCAAGCCGGTCCGTCTCACCCGGTCTTCACATTGCCGATGAAAGTGCAGCATAAAGAAGCTCTCCTCACACTGTAACAAATCCTCCCCGCCGCGAGGATTTGTACTGTGATACCCCCTGCTGGTGGTTATATTGTGCACTATTTTGTGACTTATACAATGAGTATTTATTTTATCTATTACCAAATAAAATGTTGGATTTAATCAAATTAAATGTCTACCCTAATTATATAGTATATACTTCCCTCTTTTGTGCTTGAAGTTTGATATTATCACTGTGCTGCAAGACCCCCGGATACATCCCAACATCCCATGTGATAGAGTAGTGGACCCTCACCACTCCATACATAATACCACTGTGCTGCAGGACCCCCGCATACATCTCAACATCCCATGTGATAGAGTAGTGGACCCTCACCACTCCATACATAATATCACTGTGCTGCAAGACCCCCGCATACATCTCAACATCCCATGTGATAGAGTAGTGGACCCTCACCACTCCATACATAATATCACTGTGCTGCAAGACCCCCGCATACATCCCAACATCCCATGTGATAGAGTAGTGGACCCTCAGCACTCCATACATAATATCACTGTGCTGCAAGACCCCCGCATACATCCCAACATCCCATGTGATAGAGTAGTGGACCCTCAGCACTCCATACATAATATCACTGTGCTGCAAGACCCCCGCATACATCTCAACATCCCATGTGATAGAGTAGTGGACCCTCACCACTCCATACATAATATCACTGTGCTGCAAGACCCCCCGCATACATCCCAACATCCCATGTGATAGAGTAGTGGACCCTCACCACTCCATACATAATATCACTGTGCTGCAAGACCCCCGAATACATCCCAACATCCCATGTGATAGAGTAATGGACCCTCACCACTCCATACATAATATCACTGTGCTGCAAGACCCCCGGATACATCCCAACATCCCATGTGATAGAGTAGTGGACCCTCACCACTCCATACATAATATCACTGTGCTGCAAGACCCCCGGATACATCCCAACATCCCATATGATAGAGTAATGGACCCTCACCACTCCCATACATAATATCACTGTGCTGCAAGACCCCCGGATACATCCCAACATCCCATGTGATAAAGTAGTGGACCCTCACCACTCCATACATAATATCACTGTGCTGCAAGACCTGCGGATACATCCCAACATCCCATGTGATAGAGTAGTGGACCTTCACCACTCCATACATAATACCACTGTGCTGCAAGACCCCCAGATACATCCCAACATCCCATGTGATAGAGTAATGGACCCTCGCCACTCCATACATAATATCACTGTGCTGCAAGACCCCCTGATGAATCCCATGTGATAGAATAGTGTACCCTCACCGTTCCCATGCATATTATCACTGTGCTGCAGGTCCTCTGGATACATCCTAATATCCCCTGTGGTAGGAAGCAGCAGGCCCTTATTGCTCCCATACATAATGTCACTGTACTGGAAACCCCTAGATAAATCCTATGTCCCTGTGATAAGAAGCAGCAGAACCCTTACCACTCCCATATACAATATCATTGTGCTGCAAGCTACATGGATATATCTCAATACCACCTATAATAGGGAGCAGCAGACCATCACTGCTTATGTGCCTAATATTGTGATGTAGGACCCCCGGATGTATCCCAGTATCCCCTGTGGTAATGTGGCGCCCCTGAGGCTTCAGTCGCCACAGAGGTACTGCACCTTCTCCTAAGGTGTAGTGCCCCACCATCCAGGTAAGGTGGGAACTCCTGACCACGCTCCACACCTGCATTCCACACACAGGATAGTTCAGTGGGGCCACCTAACAGCTTTATGCTGGGGGTTAGCAGAGCACCCCTCGTGGATCCCTGCTTCATAACACGAGATATGCTGGGAGGCGGGTGGTGTAAGATGATACAAATAGTGGGAAGAGTGAAAGTGATTGGTTAGTTGGTTAGAGGAGAGACAAGAGAGAAGATGGGTGTCTGAGGGACGTGCTGCAGCAGGTCCCAGTGATCTGGGCTGCTGGCACGAGAAAGACCAGAGAAAGAGACTGATAAGATTGATAACCTAACCTTCCATAAGAGAGAGAGAGAGAACAGATTGGAACGAAGGAGAATAGAAGGACGGTGGGAAGCAGGTTGAGAAAGAGAGAGAACCCTTCCAGTCCAGAGAGCGCAAAGGCCGGGGCCCTGTCCCCAAGGTTGATTGGATCTTTATGTCCAGCAACAGACACCGGAGGAGTAGTGAGCCGCTAATGCCTTGCTCCCATCATAGACTTGGGACACAACAGCAACTGAATAGAGAGCCGGGACGCAGAGTGGAGTCCCCGAAGCAGGCTACAGCTGTCTATCATACAAGTAAAGACTAGGAACACCTAGAGAGAGGCATTCCAGGGTAACTAAGTACTGGAGTGCTTCGCACCTAAAGGCGCATTGGAGGAGTCGTTCAGTAAGGTACATGTTGGTGGAGTGTGGAAGGGAGAATCCTATCCTGCCTGGAGGTTGGCTGGAGCCCTGACCTGGAGTACACAGTACGGAGGCAGGCAGTTGTGTGAACTGCAAACAGTGAGTAAAGCTTTGGAACCGCATACTCTGGTGTGCTCCAGTTATTCCAGCACCACTACACCTGGGTACCAGCCTCCATACCATTCTGTGCCTCTCCTCATCCACTGCACCTTCACTGCCCTGGGACTACAGTTCCACCTGTGGGGAGCTATACCATCTCTGCTGCACCACACCATCAGTCCCAGCGGATCTGCATGCAGCGTTGGCTTACCATCTTACTTGCCAAACACCACGGGTGGCGTCACGAACTATTCATATAAACTTTAACACCATTAACATCACCGCCATTGATATTGGGCGCCCAGGGCCACGGACCGGGTCACTGCTGCTGTGACACATTCCCACCTTGACACCGGCCCGGTACCGAGGACCCAGCTGCCCTGGGTGTGCGAGGGCGACCCAGTAAGAAGTGGCAAAACCCTCACTGCTTAAATATGTATTATTGCACTACAGGACCCCTGGCTATATCTTCTATCCCATGTCATAGGAAACAACAGATCTTCCAAAATGTGGGCTCTACATCACAGGACCAAATGTTAATGAATCTGGTTGGCTAGGTCGGCTCCACCACTAAATGGTGGACCACACACATCCATACAAATTCCAACGTTAAACCACAGAAGACCAACCATACATAGAATACCGGATTTACAAAATAAGATCAATTGTTCAAACTCCAACACCCGGAAAACATAAAGATGGAACATGGGTAACCAGGCACTCAGGAAAGAATAAGGAGACATAAAATGGCTCAATCTTCTAAATGATTAAGCTGCAATCTTGAAACAAACGTCCACATGAATTGGTACCATAGCCCAAAATAGAAGATGGAGGCAAATGGGGCAATAAAAAACCTAGAAGATTAAAATCAAAAATAAAACATAAAACCAATAACCATGTCACAAAAATGGTGCAAAACTCAAGACTTCGTTTAGGCCTTTTGGACGTACTGAGTCCACCCGCCAAATCCAGCGTTACTCAGGTTGGGCCAGTCTCTTCTTTAGATCTCCTCCTCGATTATTTAGATGAATCCTGTCTATCCCTCGAACTTTCAATAATCTTGCATCACGGTTGTGTGCCAATTTGAAATGTTTAGGGATTGGTTTTAATTGGGATAGATCTGTAATCTCAGAAGCCTTTCCAATATCTAGGACGTGTTCTCTTACACGAACCTTTAAATTTCTGGATGTTAACCCAATATATATGAATTTACATGGACAAATCGCGTAATAAATTACGCCCTCAGTCTCACATTTATATGTTGAGTTATTTTGAAGATTTTATGTCCATCACTAGATTCAAATGTAAATGATCTTTCCATATTCGGGCAAGCTATACACTGGCCACATGGGAAAAAAACCCATTTGGGGCCTTTTGAACCCAAGATATTGTTTACATTGGTACCTTTATATTGGCTTTTCACCAATATATCCATTACATTTTCAGCTCTTCTATAAGTAATTGAGGGGTTTTTGGAGCATATTTAGTTAGCACTGAATCATTAATCAAAATAGGCCCATACTTATTCAAGGCATCTTTGATCTCTCTCCAATGATCATTATACATAGTGTAAGGTAGCGCTCACTGAGTGCATTGGGGGACACTCACTTGGCTGCGATATTGATGCACACAGGAACACTTGCACTTAAAACAGTCCAATGCAGTTTATTGTGCCATCATAAACCGCACCGTAAGCCACTCGCTTTGCAGCCAAATAACCAGAACCAGCACGGGTTTTCCATAAAACAATAACAGTCCAGACGGTTTATTCAGGCATCATAACCCATGACCAGCAATATAAAGTTCATATCAAACAGCATAGCGTCCATGACAGAGCTCCATTCTGTCAGCCCTGTAGTCATACAGGTTAGGCAATGTCCAATACGCAGGCTCTCTAGCCTCACAGTTATATCCCCCTGTTCGGGTTACCTCATGGCTGCTTCTCCATACTGCAGACGTTCATTCCCTCTCCTGGGAACTCTCAGACACGTGCAGCCATTATGCACACAGGCACTCAGGAAGGCAGACACACGAGACCTTCCATATGGACCAAACGGGTCCAAGCATTCACTCATGTGACCTACCTTGGCCACCTTATATGGTCCGTAGCCACGCCCACCGGATCACATGGCTATGACCTCATCACAGGTCCTACAAGCATTCACACATACACTTTACTATGGCGTTCTAGACACACCCCTAGGTGGGTTTGTAGGTAGCTGGGCGCACCCGTCTCACCAGCTACCTGGAAAGCTTCTTCCTGACACAGTGTAGCAAAAGCTGAGCAGTACCTCTGCTGATCAACACACATGTTCAAGCTTCCATCCCAAGGCCACCTACCTTGGGATACATAACGATCATTCAGCATCCTGCCACTCATCCTCTCTCCTGGGACACCCACACAGCGCCCCCTAGTGGACACAGTGGTCACTACACCACAATATATATAAAAAAAATTTTTTAACCTGATATATGTACGTTAATAATAAAATTTACAATTTTACATATTGGACTGCTTAGTCGTTTTTCTTTTTTGGTTTTTATTGATTGTGTTTCCGATGGTCCAGGTCTAACTAGATCCATTTTTTTGGCCTGTGGTGCCATTTTTTGGTGTAGCGTTTTAGATATGATTTTACAATTTCAAGATATATATATCAATATTAACACACAATTTTGGCACCCTGGGCTTAAGTTCCCCGATCTTTGTTATTGGTGACTACAATATGTTATTGCCATTAGCAACCACTAGGGCTGAAGACAATGTTTGTCAGACAGAAGCAGGAATCCAGTGTAATGACTGTGCTCCACAAGGTGAAGGCAGCAGGACACTGGTAGACAAACCAGAATGTGTGATCATTGAAGAGGAGAAGCTCGCCAATTTGACCACTATCACCTGACAGCTAAAGGGTCAAGTTGACAAACTGACCACGGAAGTGGGCACATGGAAAGAGCGAGTTGACAGTTTTGACCAGGTAGAAGCGCACATAAGAAACTCGGAGAGAGAGCGTGAAGAGATCTGTCAACAGCTGGAGAAGGAGTGTTTAAAGGTGGCGAGTATGGAAGCTGCCAACTCCACACAGTTGGAGCGGCTGCGCCACCTAGAGTCCGAGCTCTCGGCAGTCAAGGCCCTGAGACAAATGGCCAAGCACAGAGTGGAAGAGCTGGAGAAGGAAGTCTCTGAGCTCAGAGGTCACCTGTGACAACGTGGCAAGGTGTGAATAAGACCCTAAGGGAAGATATGGAAGTGCTCAGAGAAGCAGTGAGAGATCTTCTGCAAGAGGAGAAGGTGGAGGTCAAAAACTTACAGCGGCCATGCCCGAGTGATAACAAGGCAGAACTGCAAATGCCCATCTTGGAAAAGGGTCTGGAAGAGTGTAAATCTCAGGAAGTTTGTGAGCCAACAGCTGAACAAGACAGTCACCCGGTCGTGGCAAATGTCTTGAGGGGAGTGTCCGTAGTAAACCAGGAGACGTCTGTACATGAAGAGAGTGAGGCTTCGCTCTTCAAGTACGTGATGGAGGTACCCGAAGACATGCGAGAAGCGTGTGCCAGTGAGGGTGTGCATCAGGCCTTTAAAAAGGCAGTAAAAGCCTATAATGTGAACTGGGAGACGAACCAGTTGGTGATACTGGCAGATAGGGAAGTTACAGAGAAGCGAGTGACTGTCCTGAAGGAGATGCACCTACAATATCTCCGCACGAAACAGATGATAGTGTTGGGTAATAAGAAAGTCGCTCAACATCTGGAGCTTGCGAGGGGGGCTCAAAGTCAGCTGGGATATGTGGAAGACATAATTCCGGTACCCAGAAATCTGGTGGGGAAACTCATTGGAAGACTTGGAAAGGTGATGCAGGAGATGGTGAATTGATCCGGTGTGAAGAAAGTGATGATCCCACCTGCTGGTGGAGGCTGGTGAAATCCAACTAGCGGTTGAAGATGACATGGTTCCAGTCATTGTTGTTGGCTCGGTGGAAAGCATTGGGAACCTCCGCAAGAGGAGGAATATTGGGTAGCGTACCTGAAAGAGATAGAGCAGCTACGACGGGACCGACTGCAGATGAATAAACAGATGCCGAACGTCAGGTGGCATCCACCTCCAACCCGAGTTGTAAGGACACGAAGGGATCCTCCAAATAATGAAATAGCAGGTAGTCGAAGACAAGAACGTTGAGAGTCCGCAACTGGCAATTCTAATCTTGGTAGCATAGACAGGAGACCTGGTAGTGGACGTAGCGACAAAGGGTCAGACTCAGACCAGCCAGTTAGCTCGACTGGATGTGGGACTTCTGACCATACAAACCGGGAGAGCCAGCCATTGAGAGAAAGGTTGGGTGACGGGGCATACGGCAGAAATGTGGAGACTAAAAAGGGTCTGAGGACAAAGTTGGACTATGACTTAAGGGCCAAAACTCAAGGCCGACATAAGGACCGCTGGGGGCAGGGAAGGCCTAACAGACAGACTCTGAAATGTGAAAGGATAAAATTAGAAAATGTGTTGGTCACAGAGAAGGATACAGTGATGGATTACATCTTGTGAGCTGACGCTCAAAGACGACTAAGAGGGCGCTCTCGACTGGTAGGGCAAGGTGACATGGGTGCCCTGTCTCGAAGCCTCTGGTTTGTGACAAATGTTCAACCCCACAAGTATGAACAGAGAGGGAGTATGTGATGCAGTTACCCCTGTGACAGATAGGGAGTGCTGTATGGGCACCAGTGACCCATTTCCGTCACATCTCCTCCAGTCCCTTTCCCCTGCTGTCACCACTCACCTAACTAAAATATTTAACCTCTCTCTCTCTTCTGGTATCTTTCCCTCCTCATTTAAGCTTGACATCACACATCCACTACTTAAAAAACCATCCCTCGACCAAAACTGTGCCGTTAACTATAGACCTGTCTCTAATCTTCCCTTTATCTCTAAACTCCTGGAACGCCTGGTCCACTCCAGTCTGATCCGCTATCTCTCTGATAACTCTCTTCTCGACCCTCTCCAATCCGGTTTCTGCTCTTTGCACTCTACTGAAACTGCACTCACTAAAGTCTCTAATGATCTACTAAAAGCTAAATCTAATGGTCATTACTCCATGCTAATTATCTTGGATCTCTGGAAGAATAGGAAGAATAGGAAGCATTTAAGGAAACCAGGATGGATGAACACAGAACTTAAGCACATGCTAAAAAGGAAGAAAAAAATGTTTATAAAATGGAAAGAGGGAGGCATATCTAAAGAAGAATATAATGCTGTCTGCAGAACCTGCAGGGCACAAATCAGATATGCTAAAGCTGAAAATGAATTGAGGCTTGCAAGAGATGTCAAAAGCAATAATAAAGGATTTTGGGGATATGTCAAAAGTAAAAGAAAAGTCAAAGATGCTATAGGATTTTTACAGGATGAAAATGATGAAATGGTAAGACAGGATGTTGACAAGGCTGAACTTTTAAATTCCTATTTTGCATCTGTTTTCTCTCATTGTCCTATTAAGGGAATAGAAGAATCCAGGATATCTATAAACAGAAAGATAGTGAGGAAACACTTAGCTAACCTAAATGAATTCAAGTCTCCAGGTCCAGATGAATTACACCCCAGAGTACTGAAGGAGATAGCAGAAGAAATTTTTGAACCCCTCTCCATAATCTTTGAAAATTCTTGGAGAACAGGAGAAGTGCAAGAAGACTGGAGAAGAGCAAATGTTGTTCCTATCTTCAAAAAGGGGAAGAAGGTGGACCCAGGCAACTATAGGCCGGTGAGTCTGACTTCTATACCAGGAAAGATCTTTGAACAAATTATTAAACAACATGTATGTCAATACCTGGATAAGAATGAAGTGATTAAACAGAGTCAGCATGGGTTTGTAACTAATAAGTCATGTCAGACTAACTTAATTTCCTTCTATGACGGTATCACTGATTGGGTGGATCAAGGAAATGCTGTAGATATAGTATATCTTGACTTCAGCAAAGCATTTGATAAAGTCTCTCATACAATCCTTATTGAAAAAATGACTAAGTATGGAATGGACAAGGCAACTGTTAGGTGGATTCATAACTGGCTTAGTGATCGGACCCAAAGAGTGGTCGTAAATGGCTGCACATCCAGTTGGAAGAATGTCTCAAGTGGGGTACCACAGGGCTCTGTCCTGGGCCCTGTATTGTTCAACATCTTTATCAACGATTTAGATGAAGCAATTGAGGGTAAACTGATTAAATTTGCTGATGACACAAAGCTAGGAGGGATAGCTAATACTAGAGAAGAGAGAGAGAGGATTCAAAAAGATTTAAATAAACTGGAGAAGTGGGCAGCAACTAACAGAATGGTTTTTAACAGGGAGAAATGCAAAGTACTACATCTGGGCAATAAAAATGAAAAAAGCATATATAGAATGGGAGGAATAGGGCTAAGTGACAGCACATGTGAAAAAGACTTGGGTATACTAATAGATCACAGACTGAATATGAGTCAGCAGTGTGATGCAGCAGCAAAAAAGGCAAATGCAATTCTAGGATGTATTAACAGAAGCATACAGTCTAGATCACGTGAAGTCATTATTTCCCTCTACTCCTCTTTGGTCAGACCTCATCTGGAATATTGTGTCCAGTTTTGGGCACCACATTTTAAAAAAGACATCAACAAACTGGAGCAAGTTCAGAAAAGAGCGACCAGAATGGTGACCGGTCTGCAAACCCTGTCTTATGAGGAAAGGTTGCAGGATTTGGGAATGTTTAGTTTGCAAAAGAGAAGACTGAGAGGAGACTTAATAGCTGTCTACAAATATCTAAAGGGCTGTCACATTGTAGAAGGATCAACTTTATTCTCATTTGCACAAGGAAAGACTAGAAGCAATGGGATGAAACTGAATGGGAGGAGACACAGATTAGATATTAGAAAAAACTTTTTGACAGAGTGATCAATGAGTGGAACAGGCTGCCACGAGAAGTGGTGAGTTGTCCTTCAATGGAAGTCTTCAAACAGAGGCTGGACAGACATCTGACTGGGATGATTTAGCGAATCCTGCTTTGAGCAGGGGGTTGGACCAGATGGCCCAGGAGTTCCCTTCCAACTCTACGATTCTATGATTCTATGATTCTCTGCAGCATTCGACACTGTGGATGATCAGCTCCTCCTCACCATGCTCCGCTCCATCGGCATCAAGGACACCGTTCTCTCCTGGTTTTCCTCCTATCTCTCTGACCGCTCCTTTACTGTATCTTTTGCTGGCTCCTCCTCCCCACATCTTCCACTTACTGTCGGGGTTCCTCAAGGATCGGTTCTAGGTCCCCTCTTCTTCTCTTTGTACACTGCCCCTATTGGTAAAACAATCAGTAGATTTGGTTTCCAGTACCATCTCTATGATGATGACACCCAATTATATGCTTCCTCTCCTGACATCACACCTGCCTTTTTAGGAAACACCAGCGATTGTCTAAATGCTGTGTCTAACATCATGTCCTCACTATATCTGAAACTGAACCTGTCAAAGACTGAACTCCTTGTGTTTCCTCCCGCTACTAATGTACTTATACCCAACACTGCCATTTCTGTGTGTGGTTCCACTATTACTCCCCAGCAACATGCCCACTGTCTTGGTGTCATACTTGACTCCAAGCTTTCATTCACCCCCCACATCCGATTACTGGCTCGCTCTTGTTATCTGCACCTCAAAAACATTTCTAGGATTCAACCTTTTCTTACTTTTGATTTTGCAAAAACTCTTACTGTTTCTCTTATTCATTCTCGTCTGGACTATTGTAACTCTCTTCTAATCTGTCTCCCTCTTACCACATTTTCCCCCCTCCAATCTGTCTTGAATGCTGCAGCCAGGATCATATTCCTCGCCAATCGTTACACCGATGCCTCTACCTTGTGCCAGTCAATACACTGGCTACCCATCCACTCCAGAATCCAGTACAAACTTATTACCCTCACCCACAAAGCTCTCCATGGCTCAGCACCACCTTACATCCCCTCCCTTGTTTCAGTCTACCACCCTACCCGTGCCCTCCATTCTGCTGATGACCTGAGGTTAGCATCCTCAATAATCAGAACCTCCCGCTCCCGTCTCCAAGACTATACATGCGCTGCGCCACTTCTTTGGAATTCACTTCCCAGGTCAATACGATTAGTCTCCAATCCCTACAATCTTAAGCGTGCCCTGAAAACACATTTATTCAGACTGGCCTACCACCTCAACACATTAACCTAATCTATCCCTGTGTGGCACAGTCAAAAGTTTTACCATAACCAGGTTCCCCTCATCATGTTCCCACATGCTTTATGCATCCATTAGCCCTTTGTGTCTGTACTGTTACACACTTAACATTACGGCTGGTCCATACAATCAGGGCAACTGTTACCACCCACCTTTCTTGTCTACCTCTTTCCTCATAGATTGTAAGCTTGCGAGCAGGGCCCTCATTCCTCTTGAATCTGTTATAATCTATGTGATTATTGTTATGCTGTAATGTCTATTGTCTGTACAAGTTCCCTCTGAAATGTAAAGTGCTGCTGAATATGTCGGCGCTATAGAAATAAAATTTATTATTATTATTATGGGCTGCTCGGGACATGCATGCAGGCATTCCCTTTGTTGTGATGGGAAAATGGTGAGCGGCAGGATTATAAATGTCCGATATGTATCACAAGGGTGGTGCCTTGTGATGGAAGCTGAAATGTGTATTGATCAGCAGAGGTACTGCTGAGGGTTTGTTACTGTGTATTAGGGAAAGCTTCCAGGTGGCTTGGTGAGATGGGTGGGATCAGTCACCTACAAACCCACCCAGGGGACTGTGTCTGAACGCCCAAAGTAAAGCGTGTGTGTGGGGCTGTATGTGTGTAATAGGACCTGTAGTGAGGTCATGACCATGTGATCCATACCTCACCTGTGGGTGTGGTTATGTACCATATAATGTGCCTGAGGTCTGGTTACATGGGGAGAGAGAGTGTGTACCTGAATGGTTCAGGGTGCAAGGTCCTGGAGGATCAGTGTTGAGCGATCCTGGGAGGAGGATCGGATCCCTGGAGCACGTGCTGCGACCTTGGACCTGGTGAGGCGTGAGTGTTGGATGGTCTCAGGAGGGGACTGATGTCCTGAATAGCACCTGCTGAGGCCCTGGACCTGGTGTGGCCGGTGTGTTGGGAGACCCGGGGAGTAGGGTCGGATCCCTGAATAGCACCCGGTGAGGCCTGTGTGTTGGTCGGATCCAAAGTGGGGGACGGACGTCCTGAATAGCACACAGACAGGCCACTTGTGTTTGCAGAGTCAGTGACGGCACTGCATTGGGGGAGCTACTGTCCGTCTGTGGATCTGGACTGTCAGGTGGCCTGGTGAGCAAGGCGTTGTCTGGGACAGTGATCCCAGTTTGAGCTTCCCTGAGAGAGAGGACTACCAAAGAGTCGGCATCTGGAGCCAGAGCTCCTGCGAGGTCCGGGGATATAACTGTTGGTGCCTGTGATGATCTATGGACATTAATGAACTGTACGGCGTGCGGTTGCCCACGGTAACTGGACAGTGAGGAGGTTCAGCGTGTTTAGGGACTGCAAGGAAAAGCCATATGTTGAAATGTTATGGACAATATTTAAGCCTGTGAAATATATCATGGCTTACGGTGCGGTTTATGATGGCACAATAAACTGCATTGGACTGTTTTAAGTGCAAGTGTTCCTGTGTGCATCAATATCGCAGCCAAGTGAGTGTCCCCCAATGCACTCAGTGAGCGCTACCTTACACTATGTATAATGATCATTGGAGAGAGATCAAAGATGCCTTGAATAAGTATGGGCCTATTTTGATTAATGATTCAGTGCTAACTAAATATGCTCCAAAAAACCCTCAATTACTTATGGAAGAGCTGAAAATGTAAAGGATATATTGGTGAAAAGCCAATATAAAGGTATCAATGTAAACAATATCTTGGGTTCAAAAGGCCCCAAATGGGTTTTTTTCCCATGTGGCCAGTGTATAGCTTTTATTATTATTATTATTATTATTATGGTGCCACCACGCTGCCACCAGTTGGAGCTACAGTGTCCGTGCTGACCAGAACCCAGATGAGTAGAGACGTGTGGCTCCGTCTTCTCTCCCCAGCCGCATGGTCTGCCTGATACCGACTACGCACATGTGAGTGTATTTTCTGTTCTTTCATCCATTTTTGTTTTATACTTGTATTGTACATATTTTATGTCTCAACTTTATAGCAACTTTTATCTGTATAATCACTGCCCACATATTGGGAATAAATCGTAAAATTATCAGTTTGTCTCCATGCTCTAAGAAACGAACTATGCGCTTCTTTTAAATAATCGCTACGGATTTCTGGGGTTTGCCACGGACCCTCTTAATTTAACTCTGTGAATTAAGAAAAGCGTGGATGGTGGCAGCATGGTGTGTGCGATTGATTAGGCTAGTTGGCAGGACAGAAGGGTCTTATATTGCTAAAGGGGGGCTGCGGCCTCAGCACTGATAATTCCCTTACTGTGGTAGCCTAATTGTCCGTGCACAACAAGCAGCCCGTCCAGCGACTAATTATCCTAGGTGCAGTTCCCTGACTGACCTGAGGATAAGGGGGCACCGGAGAGCTGCAAGTTCCAAAGTGGAACTGAGAAAGTGGGATATACATAAATCCCCGCAGTATCTTGGAAGGTTGTTAGCAGTGGTGGGGCATCCAAAATACCCCCCTGCGGTAAATTGTTAGAGCAAGCTTAGCTTGCTGAATTTTTGTCACATGGTGCCAGTGGTGGGATAACTAAGATAAGCCCCCACTGTGCCTGTAATAGCTGTGTGCCGGCAGTGTGTCGCGTCCCTCCGTCCGCTGATACACCCATGTCAGTGGTGGGATTGTGACATATTGGTGACACAGGGTCCGCTGTCCGTCACGTTTTGGTGGCAGCGGGACCCCTGTTCGTCACCATGTTGGCTTTCCCGAATATGGAAAGATCATTTACATTTGAATCTAGTGATGGACATAAAAACTTCAAAATAACTCCACATATAAATGTGAGACTGAGGGCGTAATTTATTACACGATTTGTCCATGTAAATTCATATATATTGGGTTATCATCCAGAAAATTAAAGGATCGTGTAAGAGAACACGTCCTAGATATTGGAAAGGCTTCTGAGATTTCAGATCTATCCCAATTAAAACCAATCCCTAAACATTTCAAATTGGCACACAACTGTGATGCAAGATTATTGAAAGTTCAAGGGATAGACAGGATTCATCTAAATAATCGAGGAGGCGATCTAAAGAAGAGATTGGCCCAACCTGAGTCACGCTGGATTTGGCGGGTGGACTCAGTACGTCCAAAAGGCCTAAACGAAGTCTTGAGTTTTGCACCATTTTTGTGACATGGTTATTGGTTTTATGTCTTATTTTTATTTTTTATTTTAATCTTCTAGGTTTTTTATTGACCCATTTTCCTCCATCTTCTAATTTGGGCTATGGTACCAATTCATGTGGACGTTCGTTTGAAGATTGCAGCTTAATCATTTTTAGAAGATTGAGCCATTTTTATGTCTCCTTATTCTTTCCTGAGTGCCTGGTTACCCATGTTCCATCTTTATGTTTTCCGGGTGTTGGAGTTTGAACAATTGATCTTATTTTGTAAATCCGGTATTCTATGTATGGTTGGTCTTCTGTGGTTTAACACTGGGATTTGTATGGATGTGTGTGGTCCACCATTTAGTGGTGGAGCCGACCTATCCAACCAGATTCATTAACATTTGGTCCTGCGATGTAGAGCCCACATTTTGGAAGATCTGTTGTTTCCTATGACATGGGATAGAAGATATAGCCAGGGGTCCTGTAGTGCAATAATAATACATATTTAAGCAGTGAGGGTTTTGCCACTTCTTACCACAGGGGATACTGGGATACATCCGGGGGTCCTACATCACAATATTAGGGCACATAAGCAGTGATGGTCTGCTGCTCCCTATTATAGGTGGTATTGAGATATATCCATGTAGCTTGCAGCACAATGATATTGTATATGGGAGTGGTAAGGGTTCTGCTGCTTCTTATCACAGGGACATAGGATTTATCTAGGGGTTTCCAGTACAGTGACATTATGTATGGGAGCAATAAGGGCCTGCTGCTTCCTACCACAATGGATATTAGGATGTATCCAGAGGACCTGCAGCACAGTGATAATATGCATGGGAACGGTGAGGGTCTACTACTCTATCACATGGGATGTTGGGATGTATCCGGGGGTCTTGCAGCACAGTGATATTATGTATGGAGTGGTGAGGGTCCACTACTCTATCACATGGGATGTTGGAATGTATCCGGGGGTCTTGCAGCACAGTGATATTATGTATGGAGTGGTGAGGGTCCACTACTCTATCACATGGGATGTTGGGATGTATCCGGGGGTCTTGCAGCACAGTGATATTATGTATGGGAACGGTGAGGGTCTACTACTCTATCACATGGGATGTTGGGATGTATCCAGGGGTGTTGCAGCACAGTGATATTATGTATGGAGTGGTGAGGGTCCACTACTCTATCACATGGGATGTTGGGATGTATCCGGGGGTCTTGCAGCACAGTGATATTATGTATGGAGTGGTGAGGGTCCACTACTCTATCACATGGGATGTTGGGATGTATCCAGGGGTCTTGCAGCACAGTGATATTATGTATGGGAACGGTGAGGGTCTACTACTCTATCACATGGGATGTTGGGATGTATCCGGGGGTCTTGCAGCACAGTGATATTATGTATGGAGTGGTGAGGGTCCACTACTCTATCACATGGGATGTTGGGATGTACCCGGGGGTCCTGCAGCACAGTGATATTATGTATGGAGTGGTGAGGGTCCACTACTCTATCACATGGGATGTGGGGATGTATCGGGGGGTCTTGCAGCACAGTGGTATTATGTATGGAGTGGTGAGGGTCCACTACTCTATCACATGGGATGTTGGGATGTATCCAGGGGTCCTGCAGCACAGTGATATTATGTATGGAGTGGTGAGGAGGGTCCACTACAGGGCCGGCGTCAGTACCCGGGCAAGTGCCAGGGCCCTGGCAAGACGGGTGGCCCACTCAGCACCTGAACAAGTTTTTTTTTTTTTTTAAATTTACGAGTCCGGGGTCAGTCCCCCGCAAAACATCATACTCACTACTATCATTTTTCCTGTGAGAGCGCACGGTCCACGTTACCGCTCATTAAGGTCATGAATATGGACGCCACTCCACTCCCATAGGCGTGGCGCTCATATTCATGACCTTAAAGAGCGGTACCACGTGACCGCGCGCTTTCACAGGAAAAAGTTACCGGCGCCGGGACTCAGATGAGTAGCGTTGAGAATGAGCAGCGGCGGGGCCGGGGGGAGAATAAGTGGGGGGGCCAAGGGGGGAATGAGCCCAGCCCCCGGGGCAGATGAAAGTGAGCCGGGGGGAATGAGCCCAGCCCCCAGGGTAGAGGGGAGTGAGCCAGGGGGGAAATGAGCCCAGCCCCCGGGGGAGATGAGAGTGAGCTGGGGGGGAAATTAGCCCAGCGGGGGAGATGAGAGTGAGGGGGGGAATGAGCCCAGCGGGGGAGATGTGAGTGGGGGGGAAATGAGCCCAGGGGGAATGAGAATGAGCCCATTATTCTCTATGGGTTATTATATGGGGCCCATTCTATATGTATGGAGCATTATATGGGGCCCATTATCCCATTTGGAGCATTATATGGGGCCCATTATCCTGTTTGGAGCATTATATGGGGCCCATTATCCTGTATGGGGCATTATATGGGGCCTATTATCCTGTATGGAGCATTAAATGGGGCCCATTATCCTGTAGGGGGCATTATATGGGGCCCATTATCCTGTATGGAGCATTATACGGGGCCCATTATCCTGTTTGGAGCATTATATGGGGCCCATTATCCTGTTTGGAGCATTATATATGGCCCATTATCCTGTTTGGAGCATTATATGGTTTTCATTATTCTGTATGGAGCATTATATGATGCCCATTAATTGTGGTATGTGTTAAAGGGGCCCACTGAGACACTTTCGCCCGGGGCCCACAAAATCTTAGAGCCGGCCCTGGTCCACTACTCTATCACATGGGATGTGGGGATGTTTCGGGGGGGTCTTGCAGCACAGTGGTAATATGTATGGAGTGGTGAGGGTCCACTACTCTGTCACATGGGATGTTGGGATGTATCCGGGGGTCGTGCAGCACAGTGATATTATGTATGGAGTGGTGAGGGTCCACTACTCTATTACATGGGATTTCGTAATGTATCGGGGGGGATCTTGCAGCACAGTGATATTATGTATGGAGTGGTGAGGGTCCACTGCTCTATCACATGGGATGTTGGGATGTATCTGGGGGTCCTGCAGCACAGTGATAATATGCATGGGAATGGTGAGGGTCCACTACTCTATCACATGGGATGTTGAGATGTATGTAGGGGTCCTGCAGCACAGTGATATTATGTATGGAGTGGTGAGGGTCCACTATATTATATGGGATTTCGGAATGTATCGGGGGGATCTTGCAGCACAGTGGTATTATGTATGGAGTGGTGAGGGTCCACTGCTCTATCACATGGGATGTTGGGATGTATCTGGGGTCCTGCAGCACAGTGATAATATGCATGGGAATGGTGAGGGTCCACTACTCTATCACATGGGATGTTGAGATGTATGTAGGGGTCCTGCAGCACAGTGATATTATGTATGGAGTGGTGAGGGTCCACTACTCTATCACATGGGATGTTGGGATGTATGCGGGGGTCTTGCAGCACAGTGATATTATGTATGGGAGTGGTGAGGGTTAGCTGCTTTTTTCTACTACAGGGGATATTGGGACGTATTTTTGGCGCATCTTTTTGAGCATGACAGTAAAAATTAACTATTTAGTAGTGTTTTCACATGATTTTCGTATATAGAAATTTTTCTACATATAAAATGTATTATCCTCACTGATAAGGTTAGCCTTTCTTATTTTTCACGAATATATCACATGCATTGTTATGTAGATTTCTCCAAATAATATTTATTCATCATTTATTATTTTTTATGCATAAAATCATTGTCCTGTATTAAATGAAAGATGGTATATTTACCTTACATCCATTTTTAGGCTCCGTACATTTGTTTATAAAGAAGGAGGAAATGGCTGCTTGAAATTGGAGGAGACAGTCTAAATAGAGGTTGTGATACATAAGTTAGCCACCAGGGTGCAGTACAGTGCGCTTCCATACGTGTTCTGTCTTCTCCTCTGTCTGTATGACGCGTCGTCATGACAACGTCTACTCCTCACCTTGCTGTGAGGAGTCCAGGGGTGCCTAGCTGGGCGTGACGCTGTGCTGGTTGTCATGGTGCTGGATGAGGGGAAGTTTCTGTGTGAGGTCAGGAGGGGTTTACAGTGTGGATGTAGCAGAGCTGTGTGTGTACAAGGTGTACGGAGCAGTGTCGTGTGTGTACGAGGTGTACGGAGCGGAGCCGTGTGTGTACGAGGTGTACGGAGCGGAGCAGTGTGTGTACGAGGTGTACGGAGCGGAGCCGTGTGTACGAGGTGTACGGAGCGGAGCCGTGGGTGTACGAGGTGTACGGAGCGGAGCCGTGTGTGTACGAGGTGTACGGAACGGAGCCGTGGGTGTACGAGGTGTACGGAGCGGAGCCGCGTGTGTACGAGGTGTACAGAGCAGAGCCGCCTATGTACGAGGTGTACGGAGCAGAGCCGCGTGTGTACGAGGTGTACGGAGCAGAGCCGCCTATGTACGAGGTGTACGGAGCAGAGCCGCGTGTGTACGAGGTGTACAGAGCAGAGCCGCCTATGTACAAGGTGTACGGAGCAGAGCCGCATGTGTACAAGGTGTATGGAGCAGAGCCGCGTGTGTACGAGGTGTACGGAGCAGAGCCGCCTATGTACGAGGTGTACGGAGCAGAGCCGCGTGTGTACGAGGTGTACGGAGCAGAGCCGCCTATGTACGAGGTGTATGGAGCAGAGCCGCGTGTGTACGAGGTGTACAGAGCAGAGCCGCCTATGTACAAGGTGTACGGAGCAGAGCCGCATGTGTACAAGGTGTATGGAGCAGAGCCGCGTGTGTACGAGGTGTACGGAGCAGAGCCGCGTGTGTACGAAGTGTACGGAGCAGAGCCGCCTATGTACGAGGTGTACGGAGCAGAGCCGCCTATGTATGAGGTGTACAGAGCAGAGCCGCCTATGTACGAGGTGTACGGAGCAGAGCTGCGTGTGTACAAGGTGTACGGAGCAGAGCCGCGTGTGTACGAGGTGTACGGAGCAGAGTCGCGTGTGTACGAGGTGTACGGAGCAGAGCCGCCTGTGTACAAGGTGTACGGAGCAGAGCCGCATGTGTACGAGGTGTACGGAGCAGAGCCGCGTGTGTACGAGGTGTATGAAGCAGAGCCATGGGTGTACGGAGCAGAGCCATGTGTGTACGAGGTGTACGGAGCAGAGCCGTGTGTACGAGGTGTACGGAGCAGAGCCATGGGTGTACGGAGCAGAGCCGTATGTGTACAAGGTGTACGGAGCGGAGCCGTGTGTGTACGAGGTGTACGGAGCGGAGCCGCGTGTGTACGAGGTGTACGGAGCGGGGCTGCGTGTGTACGAGGTGTACGGGGCAGAGCCGTGTGTGTACGAGGTGTACGGAGCGGAGCCGCGTGTGTACGAGGTGTACGGAGCGGGGCTGCGTGTGTACGAGGTGTACGGGGCAGAGCCGTGTGTGCGAGGTGTACGGGGCAGAGCCGTGTCTACGAGGTGTACGGAGTGAAGCCGCGTGTGTACGAGGAGTACGGAGCGGAGCCGCATGTGAACGGAGCGGAGCCACGTGAGTAAAAGAAGTATGCAGCGGGGCCGCGTGTGTACGAGGAGCAGAGCCGTGTGTGTACGAGGTGGGCCGTGTGTGTACGAGGTTTACGGAGCGGAGCCGCGTGTGTACTAGGAGTACCGAGTGTGTATGAGGTGTACGGAGCGGAGCCGCATGTGTATGAGGTGTACCGAGTGGGGCCGTGTGTATACAGAACGAAAGTGTGTGTACGGAACGGAGCAATGTGAATGGAACAGAGCCATGTGTATGTATAAGGCTACGTTCACACGTAGCGGAAATTACCGTGAGAATTCCAGAATTGCATTCCGCGGGAAAATTGCATTTTAAATTCCCGCGATTTTCCCGTGGAAAAACTAGCGATTTGCAAGCGTAATTAGCTTGCAAAATGCTAGCGTTTTCCAAGCGATCTGTAGCATCGCTTGGAGAACTGATTGACAGGTTGGTCACACTCGTCAAACATAGTGTTTGACGACTGTTACCAACTTTTTACTACTGAGGCTGCCTATGCGGCATCAGTAGTAAAAGATAAAATGTAAAAAATAAAAAATATTGTTATTCTCACCTTCCGACGTCCCGCGCAGCCTTCCCGCGTCTGTCCACGCTCCCGGTCCCAGTAATCCTTTGCGCGAATGACCGCGAGACATGGCGCTCCCACGACGTCATCGCGAAAGAAAGACCGCAAGATGTCGCGCTCCCGGGAGATCTCGATGTCATCGCAGTCATTCTCGCAAAGGATTACTGGGACCGGGAGCGTGGAGAGAGGCGGGAAGGCTGTGCGGAACGCCGGAAGGTGAGAATAAGCAATATTTTTTATTTTAATTCTATTTTTTACAGGGATATGGTACCCACAGCCTGGAGGACAGTCTCCTCTCCTCCGAGCCGTGGGTACAATCCGCAAATGTTCTGCTTACTTTTCGCATGGTGTGCACAGCCACATGCGGGAAGTGGAGCAATGCAATCCTATGGGTGCGGGATCGCCGCGATTCCGCTAAATTAATGAGCATGCTGCGTTTTTACCGCAAAGCGATTCCGCCATGGAAAAAAACGCAGCATTAGCACAGCATTGCGGAATCCCATAGGATTGCATGGGATGCTTATTTTTCACATTTCCGCGGCAAAATCGCGCATTTAAAACCGCCGCGAAAGAACCGCCACGTGTGAACTCAGCCTCAGAGTGGAGCCGAGTGTAGACAGCGATGCTGTTTGTGTACAGAGCAGAGCCATGTGTCTGTGTATGGAGCGAAGTGGTGTGTGTGTGCAAGGTGGAGTCGTGTCTGCACAGTGTATACAACTTTATATTCTGCCCATGTGGGATACCGTGACAACAGCGGCTTTCAGCCTGTAATGTTGCCTGATTCAGCATGTCCTGAACTGCTTTCAGCCTGTAATGTTACTGATGAGCAAGCATGCTCGCCACTACTCAGTACTCACCCGAGCATCTCACTGCTCGAGATGTTCGGAGCTCGCCGAGTATTTCTGGGGTTGCTCGCTGCGGGAGCTCGGGTCAGTGCCCTGCATGTTTGGTGTTCTTTAGAGAGCAAATGAACATGCAGGGATTGTCTGCAACACACTTTAATGCCGCAGCCATCATGGTTGTGGCATTACAGTGATTGGCTGACCGCACTGCATCATCAGGTCTATATCAGACCTGGCGCCGCCATGCTTGTCACAGTCTACAGGGAGAGGTGCTGCTCAGTTAGGGAGAGATTCGGTTGTTTCTTTGTTAGTGTATGTATTCCACAATATATTATACACATATCCATCTCAACTAACAGTCGTTCTGAGGACTAATCCAGCTGCATAGATATCAGTGGTAGGCAGGCAGGCAGTGTATGTGGCAGACTGCAGTTCATATAGCAAGAGGGTCCATTCCAGTTCTGTCTGCTGCCAGCATCCACAGGAGGAGCTTGTCCGGGAGGCTTGCTTGGCAAGTGCAGAACTGTTTGGTGTGGAAGAAGGTGCTCTGCCTGAGGCTCCAGAGGAGTTATTGTTTCCTGCCTCTCTTTCCCCAGGGAGAGGCAGGTCTCCAAGGGAGACTTGGTCCCCGACCCACGTTCTGCGTCGGCGGGACGGGTGGACCATGGAGTTCAAAGAGGACAGCATATGGAAGGTCCAGGAGGCTATTGTCCTCCATAACCTCCCCCTGGTCTGCTGCTTGACCTGGGAAACACCACATGTAATCGATGAGAACCAAACTTGTATCCATTGCTTCCACTCACGGCGTTCTACAGTTGTGGCCAAAAGTATTGACACCCCTGCAATTCTGTCAGATAATACTCAGTTTCTTCCTGAAAATGATTGCAAAATTATTGGCACCCTCAGCCTAATACTTGGTTGCACAACCTTTAGCCAAAATAACTGCGACCAACAGCTTCCGGTAACCAGCAATGAGTTTCTTACAATGCTCCGCTGCAATTTTAGACCATTCTTCTTTGGCAAACTGCTCCAGGTCCCTGATATTTGAAGGGTGCCTTCTCCAAACTGCCATTTTTAGATCTCTCCACAGGTGTTCTATGGGATTCAGGTCTGGACTCATTGCTGGCCACCTTAGAAGTCTCCAGTGCGTTCTCTCAAACCATTTTCTAGTGCTTTTTGAAGTGTGTTTTGGGTCATTGTCCTGCTGGAAGACCCATGACCTCTGAGGGAGACCCAGCTTTCTCACACTGGGCCCTACATTATGCTGCAAAATTTGTTGGTAATCTTCAGACTTCATAATGCCATGCACACGGTCAAGCAGTCCAGTGCCAGAGGCAGCAAAGCAACCCCAAAACATCAGGGAACCTCCGCCATGTTTGACTGTAGGGACCGTGTTCTTTTCTTTGAATGCCTCTTTTTTTCTCCTGTAAACTCTATGTTGATGCCTTTGCCCAAAAAGCTCTATATTTGTCTCATCTGACCAGAGAACATTCTTCTAAAACGTTTTAGGCTTTTTCAGGTAAGTTTTGGCAAACTCCAGCCTGGCTTTTTTATGTCTCGAGGTAAGAAGTGGGGTCTTCCTGGGTCTCCTACCATACAGTCCCTTTTCATTCAGATGCCAACGGATAGTACGGGTTGACACTGTTGTACCCTCAGACTGCAGGGCAGCTTGAACTTGTTTGGATGCTAGTCGAGGTTCTTTATCCAACATCCGCACAGTCTTGCGTTGAAATCTCTTGTCAATTTTTCTTTTCAGTCCACATCTAGGGAGGTTAGCCACAGTGCCATGGGCTTTAAACTTCTTGATGACACTGCGCACGGTAGACACAGGAACATTCAGGTCTTTGGAGATAGACTTGTAGCCTTGAGATTGCTCATGCTTCCTCACAATTTGGTTTCTCAAGTCCTCAGACAGTTCTTTGGTCTTCTTTCTTTTCTCCATGCTCAATGTGGTACACACAAGGACACAGGACAGAGGTTGAGTCAACTTTAATCCATGTCAACTGGCTGCAAGTGTGATTTAGTTATTGCCAACACCTGTTAGGTGCCACAGGTAAGTTACAGGTGCTGTTAATTACACAAATTAGAGAAGCATCACATGATTTTTCGAACAGTGCCTAGCGTGCTTTACCCTCTTTTTTATGTTTGGTGTGGAATTATATCCAATTTGGCTTTAGGGCAATTCTTTTTGTGTTTTTTCATTTAAGACAAATTAAATGAAGATAATAATACCAAAGAATTTGTGTTTGCAATCATTTTCAGGAAGAAACTGAGTATTATCTGACAGAATTGCAGGGGTGTCAATACTTTTGTCCACAACTGTACGTCTCTGTTGATCCTGGAAGCTGATAAAGGCGATTGGTGTGGTACCGCCTCTCCAATGATTCTTCAGCTCGATGGTACGAATCCTCTCATACTGATGGAACAACTCCTCCAGCTCCTTTACTCCTTTACTTTGTGACATAGCTGACCATGCTCACCTTGAAAAAGACACTTAGAAGTGTCGATACGCGTGGGTTTCTCTCATGGACTCTTAACATCACCACTGACCGCACCGCTGCTATTCAGATGACGGGACGACTGACTTTTTCCCCTAATCACTATTATACAGGGTGACGTATTCAGCTTCTGTAGCCCAGCATGCAGGATGCATTGGGCATCATTGTGTATTCACTATTAACCCCTTTCTGGTGGCATTCAGCCGTTTGGCTTATGGTAATAATCAGGGTTGAACTTTTGCACTGCATGCTCCATATATGGGGGCTACACTGGTTTATAATCTAAGATTGTTGGTTATATGCTAGCAGCATTTATTCAGTTATTTTTCTCTGTGCACTTTCAGCATTTGAGGTCTACTGATATATTAAAATCTATTATGTTATATTCTGTCATCTTTTGGAGAGTCCATTTATGATCTTTTGGATGTTTTAAATGTTTTTAAATGTGTGCTGTTTTTTGGCTTGTCATTAATAAAATTTGCTCTTAGTTTGTACCTATTGATACTGTGTGGTGATCCTATTTTTTTGCATGATTCTTTTCCTCTTTTTGGTTTCTATATATGTCATGCAAGAGATCCCCCAGTGAATATAGACTCTAATTATTACTGTTGTGATAGTGCCCGCTTGCTCTTTTTATATAAGTCTTGAGACCCAAGAGACCGAACAGCATGCTATGCCCGGCCAGTCAAGCTAGTCCACAAGTATTTGGCCCAATCATCTGTGGGCACCTGGTGCATCATCATTAGGGTCTCAAAGCATTGCAGATGTGTGACGGGGTATACGACAGAGCAAGAAGGGACAACAGGCCGAGGGACGATCCAACGAGATTTATTAAGGCAGGGAGAATACAACATCAAATATCCATAATGTACTTGGAGTCCATGAGAAGTCCACAATAAGTCCACACAATGGAAACAAATCCGGGCACCTCACGATAGTCCTTGTGCCAGATGCGATAATAATAATCCTTGCAATAGTCCACAGGATTCCACTCAATCCCACGGACGTCACGAGCTGGCCTCAACTCAGTTCATGACTCCTTCACGTCTGCACTCAAATCACAACTGATCTTAAAACCAGAATGTATTGTCAGGGCTCCTGGGATCAGCCCATCTGAAGGGGGGTAGGGGTCACACCTACTATTCAATGGTTTGGTCCATCAGAAGATTCTAGAAATGTAAGGGCTCCACTGAGTCTACAGGATGTGTATTGTAGGTTATCTTCTGCTTAGGAAAACAATAGCCAAAGTTCTACTAGCTGTTGACACAAGCTTAAATTAGATTATGGTCCAGGTACATCACAAGACATTGCAAAGTATTGGGGGAAGGAGACATGGTTAATTTACAGCAAATACAACCAGAGAAAAGTTAAATGACATATTATACAAAATACAGGACAGGGCAAAACTACAAATCATGACAATCCCTTCCCCTCCCAATTTGTGTACGTACTAGGGACCTCTACAGGTTGCTTGTTAAGTACACACAGGCATGGCTGACCAGACTCAGGGCTCCTCCTGCCTGGACAGTCCATCTGCATTTTGGTGTTGGCTGCCTCTTCTATACTGTATGGTAAAGTTATAGGGCTGTAAAGCCAGGCTCCATCGTAGTAAGCGTCCATTGTCCCCAGAGACTCGGTTCAGCCAGGTGAGGGGATTGTGATCAGTAATGACAGTGAATTCTCATCCATACAGTTACGGCCTTAGTTTCCTAAGGGCCCACACTACAGCCAGATATTCTTTTTCAACAGTTGCATAGGCCACTTCTCGGTCCAGCTGTTTCCTGCTAAGGTAGGCGATGGGGTGTTCGTCCCCAGCTGCATTCACCTGGCTGAGGACAGCTCCCAGTCCATAAGCAGAGGCGTCCGTCTGCACAATGAATCTCCTCTTGTAATCTGGGGCAGCCAGAACAGGGTCACAGACCAGGACGTCCTTCAGCCGGTTAAAAGCCTCATCACAGGCTGGAGTCCAGATCACCAGCCGGGGCATCGTTTTCTTGGTCAGGTCGGTAAGAGGCTTGGCCACAGTGCTGAAAAGAGAAACAAATTTTCGGTAATAACTGGCAGTGCCCAAAAAAGCCATAACTTGTTTCTTTGTTTGGGGTACAGGCCAGTCTCTAATAGCCTGGATTTTGGCAGGTTCAGGACGGAGCTTCCCTCCTCCTACTCTATGCCCTAGGTACTGGACTTCACCCATCCCTAATTGGCATTTATCGGGTCGAATGGTTAGGCCGGCTGCAAGAATCAGGTCAAGAATAATGGCTACTTGATTCAGATGTTCCTCCCACGTCTGGCTGAAGATGGCGATATCATCCAAGTAGGCACAAGCAAAGTCACCACATCCCCGGAGGATCTGGTCCACCATTCTCTGGAAGGTTGCCGGGGCATTCTTCATTCCAAACGGCATGCTTAGAAATTCATACAGACCAAAGGGGGTTATAAAAGCGGATCGTTCTCTCCCTTCCTCCGTGAGAGGGATTTGCCAGTATCCCTTACTGAGATCCAAGGTAGTGACATATCGGGACCCAGCCAGTCGGTCTAGAAGTTCGTCAATACGGGGCATTGGGTAAGGATCGCTGACGGTATGGTCGTTTAGTCGTCGATAGTCCACACAAAATCGAGTACTCCCATCCTTCTTGGGTACTAACACCACAGGAGAGGCCCAAGGGCTATGGGAGGCCTGGATTACCCCAAGCTGTAACATCTCCTCCAGTTCGTGCTGCATGGTGTTTCGAACAGATTCAGGTACCTGGTAAGGAGCCTGTTGTATGGGACGGATACCTTGAGTGTCCACATGATGTTGGGTGACAGTGGTTCGACCTGGTTAGGATGAGAAAGCAGCCCATCTCTGTTGAAGCACTCCCAGCATCTGGTTTTTCTGCAATGAATTCAGGTGATCTCCCAGAGGAACCTGTTCCACAGTGGATGGGGCTCTCGCTGCTTCCACGAGATCAGGTAGGGAGTCCTCATCCGCTTGACCGTCTTCTGAAGCTAGCCGACAGCTTGCTATCATTGGAAGGTTCCGGTCGTGGTACTCCTTAATCATATTCACATGGACAGTCTTTTGTCTTAGCCCCTGATCATCTAAAGCAAGAAGATAATTGGTATCATTTAGTTTTCTGAGAACCCAGAAGGGACCCTCCCAGGTTGTCTGCAGTTTATTCTGCCGATGGGGAACAATCATTAAGACATGTTGTCCTTCTACAAACTCCCGATAGCGTGCTTTACGGTCATGCCATGTCTTCTGTCTGGTTTGAGCCATACGCACATGACTCTGGGCTAAACTAGCGAGTTGAGCCAGGGTTTCTCGCAGCTTTAGGACATAAGGGACAACAGGGTCTCCTGTATCTTCAACTTGTCCCTCCCAATATTCTTTTAGCAGGGTTAAGGGTCCTCGGACCTTTCTTCCATAGAGTAGTTCAAAGGGGGAAAACCCGGTGGACTCCTGGGGAACTTCCCGATAGGCAAACAAGAGATGGGGTAGGTACTTCTCCCAGTTTGAATCTCTGTCAGTGAAGGCCCTCAGCATATTCTTCAGAGTGCCATTGAATCATTCACAAAGTCCATTTGTTTGGGGATGATATGGGGTCGTTCGGATCGCTCGTACTCCACAGGTGCGCCACAGACACTGGACAAGCTCTGACATGAACTGGGAGCCTTGGTCTGACAAGATCTCACTGGGGAATCCTACTCTGGTTAAAATGGTAACCAGGGCCTCGGCCACCTTGGCTGCAGAAATACTTGACAAGGCCACAGCTTCTGGATATCGGGTGGCATAGTCCACAACAGTGAGGATGTACTGCTTTCCAGATTTACTTGGTTTAGCCAGAGGTCCAATGATATCGACAGCTACTCTTTGAAAGGGTTCTTCTATTATAGGGAGCTGTTGCAGGGGTGCCTTTGGGTGATTTCCGGGTCGCCCTCTACGCTGACATATGTCGCAAGTTCGGCAGAAATGCGCTACGGCTTGGGAAATCCCAGGCCAATAGAAAGATTGAGTCAATCGTCTCTTAGTGCGGGTTTTGCCTCGATGGCCAGCAGTAGGAATGTCATGAGCAAGGTGTAATAGGGGAATTCTGTATTTCTGAGGAACAATCAGCTGTTTGCTATTAGTCCAGGGCTTATCTAGGGAGTCAGCATTGGTAACCCGATACAGAAGTCCATTTTCTCTGATAATTCTTTCCCCGTTCTCCCCCAACTGCCCTATCTTAGCTCGAGCTCTAAAACTAGCTAGGGTGGGGTCAGTATCTACCTCTTGTCTAAACTGAACTTTATCCCAAATAACACTCACATTGTCCCCACAAGAAGAATCTATCACCGGCTGTGACGGCAGTTCTGGTGGCCTCATTTCCATGGATGGGTTGTACACGTCCACATTAGCTGCTCTCTTGGCTTGACTTCTGGTTACCGCACCGACAAAGTGGCAATGAAGATTTCCCACATCATTTCCTAGAACGTCTGCAGGGACTGAATTCAGCTCTTCTCCTGGTGAGGGTGTCTGTAGATAATGGTCTGTAGCTGTCCTGCCTCCGAACGCCTGGATATTGGAATTGCAGATGCCCAGGCTGCCCACATCTATAACATCTGCGCTCTGGTATTCTTCCTCCACGTCGTAGTCCCGAAGGTGGAGCAGGAGTAATGCGAGGCAGTCACACGAAGGTCACCATGAGTTGATGGTCTAGTGGGATGGTGAATATTGGAGGCCGAAGGACCAGGGGCCGCCAGCGTTGGGGGGCTGGTAGTTTTTTTTTTCTCACTGAGTAGTAGTTTTTTCCACTGAGGCTTGATGGTGAGAGCCTCATCAGCTAGAGCTGCAGCTTCCTCCATAGTGGCTGGTCTCCTTTCACGCACCCATTCCCGGATCTCAGCGGGGCACTTGAAGTAAAACTGCTTTTATACGATGACTTGGAGGAAGGTCTCCCAAGTTAAGGCCTCCTCTCCCTCCAGCCAGCGATGACATATTTGTTTGAGTCTGTGGGCATACATCTTGAAGGACACTTCCTCATCACAGGCTAAAGTACGGAACTGGGTCCTGTAAGTGTCTGGGGTCACAGCATAATGTTCTAGAATAGTCTGTTTAATCTCCGCATACTCACAGTTCCACCGAGGGTCCATAGCTCTATAGGCTGCGGCAGCTCCACCCTCTAAGAGCCCCACCAGATGTCGGACTCGCTCCCTTTCCGGGACTTCTATTAATCGACACTGATGCTCAAAGTCCTGGAAGAAGCCCTCAATGTCACCTGAAGCCTCATTAAACGGCTTGAAGTCTTTGCGGGACACTCTGGGGAGTTCCCTCATGGTGGGTGCTGGGGTTACAGTCTGTCTGGAGCTTCTAGCTGCTTCCACAGCAAGCTGCCTCTCCAGCAATGCCCTCTCTTGAGCTCTATGAATGGCCTCCCTCTTATCTTCTATGGTAGCATCTTCTCCCAGCAATGCCATCTGCCTCTCCAGCAATGCTCCGCGCATGACCTCCCTCTTATCTTCTATGGTAGCCTCTTCTCCCAGCAATGCCAACTCCTCGTACCACACAACCCACTGACTTTTTTGGGTATTTACCTCCGGCTGCAGTCTTTCCTCTGTTTGCTGTGGGGATCCTTCCTCAGCGTCAACTTGCAGGCGAACTCCTTCCAAAGCCTCAATCAGCTGCTCCTTGGAGAGTCCCTTGTAGCTGACTCCCAGTTCACAGGCCTTTGTTTGTAGGTTCACCGCAGTCCAGTTCTTGTACTCTGCGGTGCTGGTTCCAGATGTTGATGGGCCGTTGTCCTCCATTCCTTCTGCTCTGATCCTATACGACAGAGCAAGAAGGGACAACAGGCCGAGGGACGATCCAACAAGATTTATTAAGGCAGGGAGCATACAACATCAAATATCCATAATGTCCTTGGAGTCCATGAGAAGTCCACAATAAGTCCACACAATGGAAACAAATCCAGGCACCTCACAATAGTCCTTGTGCCAGATGCGATAACAATAATCCTTGCAATAGTCCACAGGATTCCACACAATCCCACGGACGTCACGAGCTGGCCTCAACTCAGTTCGTGACTCCTTCACGTCTGCACTCAAATCACAACTGATCTTAAAACCAGAATGTATTGTCAGGGCTCCTGGGATCAGCCCATCTGAAGGGGGGTAGGGGTCACACCTACTATTCAATGGTTTGGTCCATCAGAAGATTCTAGAAATGTAAGGGCTCCACTGAGTCTACAGGATGTATATTGTAAGTTATCTTCTGCTTAGGAAAACAATAGCCAAAGTTCTACTAGCTGTTGACACAAGCTTAAATTAGATTATGGTCCAGGTACATCACAAGACATTGCAAAGTATTGGGGGAAGGAGACATAGTTAATTTACAGCAAATACAACCAGAGAAAAGTTAAATGACATATTATACAAAATAAAGGACAGGGCAAAACTACAAATCATGACAAGATGGTCATCAACTTCTGTGTTGGATTCATTGAACGCATCTCTGTAGTGAAGATGATTTCTGTGGTGGTGGGCCATCAAGGTGGTAGGGTCTGGCATTGGGATAGGGTTACTAGAACTCCCAAAACTGATTCAATAACACAAACCCTTTCCTCACTTGAGGCTCTGGGTCCCAATGCAATCACCAATTCCTGGATTCGGGCTGTGGGTGACTGGGTATTGGATTCCAGACTACAATTGGATCCTAGATTTGGCAAGCAGCCAAATTTCTCTGGGTCCACTTCAGCAGAGTTTTCATCATCCTCCAGGATGTTCTGGACATCCTAATGGGACAGTTCCTTGATCAAATCTGACCAAGTGTCAGTGGTCCAGTATTCAATCCGTCGAAGCCGACACAACTCCTGTAGTTGTTGATTCCTGTTGCGGATATACATCCTCTAGTCCTCTTCCCAAGGCCAAGCTGGAGGGGTTGAACATGGTGTCATCTCAAACCTACTGTGTATGCTTCACCAATGATCTGCTGGGTCTGTCTATATGCCTTGCTGGTTGTGGAGCCCTGGACGGTGTCTACGAACACCAATCCCCTGAAGCATTGTGGCATTTCAGAAAAGGTGTGCACATACTGACAGACCACGTCACACTTAGATTGCACACAGGTCAACTTCCTTTCACTAAGCATGTGACTTCTAAAGGTAATTGCTTGCACCAGGAATTTTTAGGGGATTAATAGCAAAAGTGGGGGGATACATATGCACATGCCAATTTTAATTTTTTTTATCCCATAAATTAACTTTTTGCATATAATTTTCTAACTTCACTTCACCAACTTAGTGCTGATGCATGAAACACAAATCATATTACAAAAAAAATTTAAACACAGGTTGTAATGCAAAAAATAGGTAAAAAGCCAAGGGAAGTGAATACTTCTGCAAGCCATTATACACGGAAAACCACCAAAAGAGACTAGCACTAGCTTTCTGTGTAGCTGTGACCCCAGGGAAACTACTCAAGACGGAATCATGAAACTCCTGCAACCTTAGCTACACCAGCACAAATAATTTTGAAACTGGAGTAGCGAAAGGGGCCAATGGCTGGTCTTTGCAGATCTCCACATCCAACTCTGAGGATACCATAGAAAGCAGAATACCCTGAAGAAGAATGGAGGGTTTGGAAGAGAAACCGAATCAAGGCTGCGTGATAAAGCGCCAGGTCTCACATTCTTGAACCGAGGTTTGAACGTGATAGAAAAATTGAATTGAGGTTAAACATGTAGCTGATTCAATACAGGCTAATTTTTTATGATCTGTCACCACTGTGACTTGATAAACTGGCTCTTTCAAAAAATGTCTCCATTCTTCAAAAGCAAATATAACTGTGAACAGCTTGCGATTCCCAACATCATGTTTTCGGTCGGCAGACGAACGTTTCCTAGAGAAACTGGTTGCAAGTTGGTCAGAGGTTTGGAACCTTAAGATAATACAGCCCCTACCCGACCTCTGCAGCACTCACATTCACAATGAATGGTTTCTGGGGATCAGGTTGGATTAAAGCTGGAGCAAACTTAAAATACCTGTAATTTATTGAATTCCCATATAGCATACGGTGACCAAATCTTAAGTTCCACCCCCTTACAAGTGAGATCAGTGAGATGTTTAACAATCTGTGAAAAACCACTAAAATAAGTTTTCTGTACTAACTGGCAAATCCTAAAAAACGTAATGCTTTAAAGTCACGAGGTTGAAGCCAATCAATTGTGGCCTGCACTTTCCCAGAACCCATTTTAAACCTTTTAGCTGATACAGTGAACCCCAGGAACAATATTTCTTGGACAGTAAAAGCACATTTCTCCAACTTAGCAAATTAAGAATTATTTCTAATCTTTCATAAAACAAAATGGACATGTTCATGGTGCGAATTCAGATCGAGCGAAAGAATTAGAATGCCTTCAAGGTATACCACTATAAACCTTCTAAAACAATCAGAGAATATATTATTCATAAAATTTTGAAACACTGCTAATGAATTAGTTAAACCAAAAGGCATGAGATTTTCAAATAGGCCTTCAGATGTTAAAAGTGCAATCTTCCACTCATCACCCTCCCGCATGCACATCAAATTATAAACCCCTCTAAGAACCAGTTTAGAAAAAAAATTAGTGTGTATAAGCAGATTATGTAGGTTAAGGATAAGTGGAAGTGGGTAGATATTTTTAACCTTAATTTTTATTTAATTCACGGAAATCGAGGCAAAGACAGAGGGCACTGTGGAGATACTAGGGTCAGTGGGTGTTCTCATCTGCTGGTCTTGCTGTCCTTACTGCTAACATAAAAAATTTAAAAAAATCACATACCATACAGATGTGGCTATTCCAAAACCTTGTCTGATGAACAAATGCACTACTAGCAAGATGCAGCAGGCCTCTACTAATAAAAGCAAGGGGCAGCACAGGTGCAAGCTACTAATGAAAACAGCCACCCCCACACCTACCAGACCATGGAGGGGTTGGCTGCCTAGTAGAAAATAATGCACACTAATAGTGCTTGCCTAGGACACCATTTACACAGATAAGTGCGATGTATTGTGTCTGTTTCACAGCCTATTAATGACACCTATAGTTTTATCAGGCTGGTTGTTCAGCACTATAATATGCAACACACAGTGACAGACACCCTATTAAACCAAGGCAACAGAAAGAGGCCTAGCTGCATCCTGCAAGGCGATATGATAAAAAGTGCAAGCAATTAATGCATATGATAAATATATTAAATGTGATATTGGTTAATATTTTGACCAAAATAGATAAGTCATGGGTTCTCCTACTTGCGAGTCCTAATAGTAATATCAAAAACTGCTAACAAAAAATTCAAAAAATCACATGCCATACAGATGCGGCCTTTCCAAAACCGTCTGATGAACAAATGCACTACTAGCAGGATGCAGCAGGCCTCCACTAATAAAAGCAAGGGGAAGTACAGGTGCAAGCTGATAAAAACAGCCACCCCACACCTACCAGATTATGGATCGGTTGGCTGCCTATGCAAGCCCTATTAGTGTGCATTGTTTTCTACTAGGCAGCCAACCCCTCCATAATCTGGTAGGTGTGGGGTGGCTGTTTTTAACAGTAGCTTGCACCTCTGCTGCCCCTTGCATCTGTATGGTATGTGATTTTTTTGAATTTTTTATGTTAGCAGTTTTTAATTTGATACTTGGGCGTGCTGGGCTAAGGAATTTTGATTGACAGCCCTGCTGTTCAATCTTGTCTTGCCTGCGGGCATTTCCACAGGTGCATCCTGTCCATTATTTCCTAGCTATTTACCTGGATTGCTGTCTGCAGTCAATGTCAGTTGTATCTTTGCTTATGTTAGGTGTGCGTGCTTACTGTGTCTGATATCATGATCTTGTTGCTGACCTCGCAATTGTTGTGACTATTCATATGTTTTATTCCTTCTGCTATCTGACCACAGACTTGGCCTCCAAGTATTTATTTTTTGTACTCCCTAGCCTTGACGCACCTTCTTGGCATTTGACCCCGGACTGTTCCCTGACTATGCCTTTGTCTTACCACTCTTTATTATGAGATCTCCTGGTATCAGGGCTTTGACCTCCTAACTACCCTTTTTCATGGCTTACCCGTGAGTAGTGACTCAGCATCGCACCCTGCATGTAAATTGTCCAACACACAGCAGGAGATAGACTCACAGTAAAGTGTTCCCACTTTAAGTGTAAATTCGACCGTCATCAGCTGGGCAAGATTCTGGAGTATCGGTGTTCTGTCAATGGCAAACGGTTGATTGAGTCTATCCAACCTAACTGTCCCTAACCCTAATTTCAGCACCAGTCCAGAATCAATGAAATTGGCAGCTTACCCACAAGTCAATATCCAAAGTAGCTCCACATTTAGCAGTATTTTGTCTGAAGAGTAAAAAGGTAACTGGGAGTCTAGGTGACCTCCTCGATAATCACCCAGACTTAGCGTTTCCTGATAGCTTACTTGCATGCTTGAGGTCGTACTGAGAAGTCCTTAAAGTGAATGTCCAAAGTGACCATAATAGAAGCAGAGTCCGAGATTGCGCCACCATCTCTTCTCAACGACCTGCATGCTTGAAGCGCCAACCTACATTTGTTCCGTCTCAGGTATGTGGACGGACTCAGGAAGAATGAACGAAATAGTCTTTAGCTCATCACATCCTTGCCACCGCAATATAGATTATGTCTGGTTTCTCACAGAACATCCCTAAGAGGTCAAAAAATGCTTCAACAGAAGACTTTTCTGGGTCTAGTGGGAACAAAAAAATGCCCAAGTCTGAAGCCCCAATCACAGTAGGTGCATAATTATTCCCACCCCCAGAAGACCAGGGTTGTAAGGTAAAAAACAGTCTACAGATCTCCCTGAGTACCCTAAACTGGTAATGCAACTACTGGTTCGGGAAAGACCACCTGCACATCAGAAAGTAATGAAGTCATAACTACAGTCGGAAGTGGAGAGCTTTGGGTATGGACTGGATCCATTTGTGGTGGTAAAAAAAGTATACGCCAGATGTAATGTGATGCTGGTCACTACTCACGGACAGGACATGAGGCAGTGTACTCAAAAGTTAAGCTGTCAGATACCAAGAGAGCACTTAGTAAACTAAAGGGAAAAGACAAAGGCAAAGTCAGTTCATGGTCTGATGTCAGAATACCAGGAAGATAACAGATCAAAGCAAAGGGGCTAGGCAAACAGATAGTCAGAACGATGTCCAAAGTCAGGCAGCAAAAGCTCAATAATCAGAGCCCAAGGGAAACCACTGAGCAGATGCTACATCAGTCAGAGGTCTGAAACTCTACAGTTCAGCTAAGCCGAAAAATCACATGGAATAGTGAACACCTGAAAGCTAAACACCAGATTGGACAACTGAGCTGTCAGTCAATGCATCCAAGACACACTGAGTGGAGGAATCGTGATATTTTGATGTTTATTAAAAGTTGATTTCAGTGGAAAACATTTCCTACATTAAGAATATGAAAAAAGGCTTCTCCTTTGTGTGAGTTCTCTGGTGGCTATCAAGATGTGCTTTCTGGTTAAAACATTTCCCACACTCTGAACAAGAAAAAGGCTTCTCCCCATGTGAATTTTCTGGTGCTTAAAAAAATTTGATGTATGGTTAAAACATTTCCCCCATTCTGAACATAAAAAAGGCTTCTTTCCTGTGTGATTTCTTTGGTGTATAACAAAATACGATTTCTGACTAAAATATTTCCCACATTCTGAACAGGATAAAAGCTTCTCTCCTGTATGAATTCTCAGGTGCTTAACAAATTTTGAATTCTGTTTAAAATATTTCCCACATTCTGATCAAGAAAAAGGCTTCTCCCCTGTGTGAGTTCTCTGGTGCCTAACCAAATATGATTTCTGTTTATAACATTTCCCACATTCTGAACATGAAAAAGGCTTGTCTCCTGTGTGAGTTCTCAGGTGTATAAGCAAATCTGATTTCTGGATAAAACGTTTTCCACATTCTGAACATGAAAAAGGCTTCTCCCCTGTGTGAGTTCTCAGGTGTATAAGCAAATCTGATTTCTGGATAAAACGTTTTCCACATTCTGAACATGAAAAAGGCTTCTCCCCTGTGTGAATTCTCTGGTGTTTAACCAAATATGATTTCTTGTTAAAATATTTCCCACATTGTGAACATGAAAATGACTTCTCCCTGGTGTCAGTTCTCTGGTTCTTAATCAAATCTGATTTCTGGTTAAAACACTTCCCACATTCTGAACATGAAAAAGGCTTATCCCCTGTGTGCGTTCTCTGGTAGCTATCAAGGTGCGCATTCCGGCTAAAACATTTCTCACATTCTGAGCAGTTAAAAGGCTTTTCCCCTGTGTGACTTCTTTGGTGCTTAACAAAATATGCTTTCTGTGCAAAAGATTTCCAACATTCTGAACAGGAAAAAGGTTTCTCCCCTGTGTGGGTTCTCTGGTGCTTAATAAAATGTGCTTTCTGTCTAAAACATTTCCCACAGTCTGAACATGAAAAAGGCTTCACCCCTGTGTGAGTTCTCTGGTGCTTAACCAAATCTGGTTTTTGTGTAAAACATTTCCCACATTCTGAACATGAAAATGGCTTCTCCCCTGTGTGAGTTCTCTGGTGCTTAACCAAATCTGAGTTTTGCGTAAAACATTTCCCACATTCTGAACATGAAAATGGCTTCTCCCCTGTGTGAATTCTCTGGTGATAAACAAGACTTGATTTATGGTTAAAACATTTCCCACACTTGGAACAAGAAAATCTTTTCTCCGCTGTGTAAATTTTTTGATGTTTAAGAAAAGACTTTTCTAGAGTAAAACCATTTCCGTATTCTGAATGTGAAAATGGCTTCTTTGCTTTGAGAGCAGTTCGTTCTTTAATGCTTATTTTATAACTTTGATTTTCCTTAGTAGTCTGTAAAGAATCAGAAGACAGGACCTGTCTCAAACGATAAGATGACAGATCCTTGCTATCAAGGGATGATGGTATATCTGGAGTAATGGCATTCACTTCAATTGTATCCTGTTTAATCTCAAGATCATCTGATTTAAAAAATGAAGATGTCAGCGGTCCCTGTGATCTCCTGATACAGTCATCTGCCAAGAAAATAAAATATTACTTTTGAATAAAATATCCTTGAATTTAATATTTTTGAACATTTATACTTAAACTGTCTGTAAAAATGGCAAGTTATGTAAAATATTGAATTATTCACCAGGACAATGACAATTCAGTCTTAACAGAAAACCTCATAGGATGAACGAGTAGAGCTTGGTGTTCAACTGTTTTTTCATTCTGCCTCCCAAATATAGAATTAAAAGCCAACAATGTTATTATGTAGGCAAAAATAATACAATAAAAACTTTCGTTCATCTCACAAAAACAAGCCCCCACTCAGGTCCATCATCTATCAATGAAAAAACAGAAGCTTCCTCATTATTACTGGCTCAACGGCTCATGAAAACCAACATGGCTTCCATAAACAAATCCAGCAATATCCACTCTCTCAGACTCAAGACTCCCCCTCGGTTCTGAACCTTAGAGTGTTCCCAAACCACAATTAGCATCTATATATTTGACATTTAATTTATGGTTGTGTGTCTCCTGGAGCACAATCTGGGCACTATGTTTTAGGCAATGAAAAAAAAAACTTCACTTTGTTCACTTTGTAACATCCACTGCATTTTAATTTCCGGAAAGTGGCTGTGGAGTCAAAGCGGTCACTACTATAAAGTAGATTAATTCACTGAGGGTTATTCTTTCGAAAATGGAGTCACTTTCTGGAGAATTCTACTGCTCAGGTTTTCTGAAATTTTGTCATATTAGCGTCTCTGCAAATGGTGTGTCCCATCTACTCTGGGATCTGCTCCTGCAACTTCTGATTCTGTCACCAGGAGCTGCTTTATTCATTCTTCAGGTGGCGCTGGTGATGGAGATGTCAGAACCAGAAGCTCTGGCGCGGTGCAGGCTCTGTCCAGCCACCTAGAATAGGGCGCTTGTGACCTGTAGTACCATCCAGTCTGGCAGTATGGGTGTGCGCTGTCTACCTGGAGTAATCTGCTCCTTGCTTCAGCCAATTGGAAAGCCCCACACCCTACTAAAGCCAAAAGCATATTGCTGGACTACAGATACAGCCTTGTTCTCCTCTGGTTCAGTCCTCTGTGCTCAGCTCCCGACTTTTGTATTTGTTTTCTGTTGTGACCCTGGTACGTTTACTGACTACTCATGTCTTCTGATTTAGTATTTTCTCTGCCCTCCTGGTTCTTACCCGGCAAATTCACTATTCGTCTTGTCATCTCACTCCACAGAACAGCAGATAACACCGTGGCTTGAGCCTAAGGGTCTCTGAATAAGTCCAGATCCATGTAGTGGGGTTAAAGGTAATGAAGGTTAAGTCAATCCCTAAGAACAGGAAAGCAGACTAGGTAGTGCCAAGCCTGTTAATGTTGGCCATCTTTTGTGCTGCCAGGTAACCATGAACTGTGCAATCTAGTCCAGCAAGATCTGCATTCAAATAGCTAAATGGCGCTCCTTCCCTTCTGAACCCTGCCATGTGCCCAGACAGTAGTGTACAACTGTATACAGGGTATTGTCAGATTCATAAGAAGTTGGAAAATCATTTGTAAGGTCCATCTGTTTGCTATTACCCTTTGTGAAAATGAAAACAATTGGGGCTACAATAACAAGTCATTGAAATAAAAAAATTTGCATTCCACTTTGTGTTCATTCCCATACGTTTTTGGTACTAGAAAAAGTGGAATTTTTTTCAATTTTAACCAAAAAATAGGTTTTATAAATTTAGTTGCACATACAGTATAAACACTTGTTGCTAAACTTGTATATTAAAGGGGATTCTAGTAAAGTAGGAATATGGTAAATGTTCTTAATTATTTTGTATGGTACTATTTTTAAAAGTATAAATCTTTGTAAATTATTTGACAATTGTCAGATATTTTTAAAAAGAATATCAACCTAAAATTACCAGAAACATTAACTGCAATGTGTCACTGAAAAAAATATTTCAGAATCTCTGGAAGCAGAAGCATACAAAGTTATCACCACATAAAATGACACACATCAGATTTGAAAAAAAGGTTCTGGTAGTGACACAAAACTGGCTGCGGGAAGTGGCTAAATCACAGTATTTTGGCCTTAACTACTGTAGTCAAAAACTGAGTATAGACAATAACACATCTACGGAAATGATCAAACTCAACAGCCTTCATCAGTAAAAAATGAATAACTAGTGGTGAAACCTCTCTGGGGTAAGTAGAGTATGGGGCTCGGTGGTTCCTGGCAGTCTAAACTATCGTAAAGGCCAATATTTTCTGCCAGATGAGTTTCAAGAAGAAATATTAGACATTTAAAGAGAACTTTTTATAATAGTGCAGAGCTGAGGCGTCTTAAATTTAGATCTCGGACATTTGGAAGAGATAACGGAGACATTTTTTAACGACTACCAGGGAGTTACAGACTCACATAAGTGAGCCAGGCCGATCCCACCACAATCCAACTATCATACAGAATGAGGCCATAGAAAAAGACGTTTATTCTATGTTACATTCCCAACAACAACGTATGTATGAGGGGAGAACTCCAACACTAAACCGGAGTTGCCCTCATTTATGGTGGACCATTTGGGCTAATATGAGTCCTGACCGGAAGAGTAAAGAAAGTATTAGCGCTCCCCATTTCAGGAGAGATTGTGCAGTAATCTGAATCCCTGATAATTGAAAACATAATGGAATTTATGACATAGAGTGAATCCATGAAACCAGGGCTCGAGCCATGCCAACACATCTCCTGCAGGTGTGAATAAATGTATATTACAGCTGTGGTAATGGCCCGGATTGGGGGGTGGTCCACTGCTTTCCGCGACCAGACGACACAGACACCAGACGGAGGCAGATTTTGGTTGCAACAGGTCCGAGTTTATTGGCCGTCCTCCTGACGACCGTAGCCATACACCGCAGCACCTTCACAGCTCTCCGTATTCAGGCCCAGGTACCTGCACCTTTCTTCAGTCGTAGTGACGTTCCTTGCGGCTTTCGCTGGGGTTGCCCTAGGTCTATCTACCGCCAGCGCTTCACCAGTCCGAGGTCGTCGTCCAATTGGTACCCCCGGAGCCTCGTCTGTCCTGCGGTTCTTTGTGTCAGGGCCACCCCCCTGACTGTCTCTTCCTATCAGTCCCCTGGTCGAGCTCTACACCGTTGTCAGTTCTCCGTACTGATTCTTCTCCTCCTGAGCTCCTCCCGGGACTAGAACCCCCTGGAACCCACTCCTGTTCTATTTATCTCCCTCCTTGGGAAATCCCCTCCTGGGTTCCTATCTCCCCGTCCCCCATGTTTATAAAGCCCTAAGCTGCTGTCAAGTCCTGAACTACGCTCCCCCTGCCATCTTGTGGTCAAACTTAGGTATTGCACTCCAATTCCATTTTCCCCCAGCTGTTTCCCTTCTATTATTATAAACGTCCATTTACAGTGCACCCAGCATCCCTTCTTCCTACAGACAAGTTCGTCCGTCGGGTCACCTTCCCTACACTCCCTGTCATGATCCCAGTGCAGGTTTTTGAGCTGCACGTCAGGGGTTAATGTCTGGAGCTAAGTTCATGTTTTGACCTGCACACCTGGGGTTAATGATTGTGGCCTCTCTTTGGTTCTGGGAGAGCTTCTTAAACCCCTGGAAAGCTCCAATCCCTGTCAGTTATACTTTTGCCTTTGGCCGAGTGTGGTGACCTCTGTGTGCCTGTTCATTGTTATAGCTTGTTTATATGGTTCTGACCCGGTTCTGTTCCCCGTTGTGAGTTTGCCTGTTGATTCTGTACTGTGCTACCCCCTCTGTGTATGACTCGTTGCCTGTTATCTGACTACTCTCTGCTCGCCCCTCTTGTACCTTTGCAGCTATCTCTGTGTGTGACTCATTGGCTACGTCCTGACTATCCTCCCTGTCTATGCCCCTTGGTAACTTTGTCTCGCAGTTACCCTGCTAGGAGTTCTCTTGCAGCCCCTAGCTCTCTGGAGTTTAGGCCACACCCCCAGCAGTCACGTGCTTCAGGTCCTGCTGTTCTGAAGTACGCATCTACTCGGCTGCTGCCCGCTCCACAGGTATCTTTGAGCACAGTTCGCTTTACTCAGGACACGCGCACCGGCTCAGTGAGCAAGTGCAGTGCGGTGTTCCTGACATTATAACTGACCTTGCATTTTTTTTTCTGTCCTTACTTCTGCAGCATGGACCCAATGTGTGCTTTATCTGAGCAGGTGAAATGCTTGACTCAGTCGCTGCGGAAGCTAAGTTTGGAACACTTACTCGCTTCCCCTCATCCCAGACTTATGTAACCAGTTAGCTGGGGCCCAATGGTTCTCCAAGTTAGAGCTCCGGGGGGCCTACAATCTGATAAGGGTTTGGGAAGGGGACGAGTGGAAAACTGCGTTCCTCACATCAGAAGGACTCTTTGAAAACCTGGTAATGCCGTTTGGGTTAACTAATGCGCCCGCTATTTTCCAGAATTTCATCAATGTGGTGTTTTCTGACCTGATAAGCCATTTTGTTATTATTTATTTGGATGACATTTTGGTGTATTCCCCGGACAGCCAATCTCACTTGCAACATCTACAGACAGTTCTCCAGAGACTCAGGGAGAACCAATTGTTCGCTAAATTGGAAAAATGTTCGTTTTTTGTACAGGAACTGTCTTTTTTGGGGTTGATTGTGTCCTGTGAGGGGTTTCGTATGGATCCAAAGAAGGTGCTGGCGATCGCTGACTGGGTTCAGCCTCGAGATCTCAAGGGGCTCCAGCGCTTCTTAGGATTTGCGAACTATTATCGGAGATTCATTAAAGGTTTCTCACAAGTGGTTAAACCACTCACGGATCTTACCCAGAAGGGCGCTGATGTAAAAAATTGGTCTGTACTCGCTAAGGAGTCCTTCTCAGCTATTAAGAAATGTTTCATGTCCGCCCCGGTGTTGATCCAACCAGACCCGTCCAAACCATTCATTGTGGAGGTGGATGCTTCTGAAGTAGGGGTGGGGGCAGTGCAGTCCCAGGGTCCGGCCACCCTTACCAATCTCAGACCCTGTGTCTTCTTCTCCAAGAAGTTCTCTTCAGCCGAGAGAAACTATGATGTAGGCAATAGAGAACTTCTTGCGGTCAAGCTGGCATTTGAGGTATGGAGGCACTTTTTGGAAGGGGCGGCTCACCCTATCACGGATCACAAAAATTTGGCATACCTTGAATCTGCTAAGAGGCTTACTCCTAGACAAGCCCGTTGGTCACTTTTTTTTCACGATTTCAGTTCTCCATTACTTTTCGACCGGGGTCCAAAAATGTTAAAGCGGATGCCCTGTCCAGAAGTTTTGACCCGGTGTCTCCCCCCGAGCAGCCATTCTCCAATCTTCCCCCAGGTGTGGTAGTGGCGGGGGTCTCATCTGAGTTGGAACAAGAAATTCTAAGGGCTCAGGCCCTAGCTTCGGCAACCAGGCCAGGGGATAAATTGTTTGTTCCAGATTTATTGCGGCCTAGACTTCAGCAGGAGTTTCAAGAGTCTAGGCTGAGTGCTCATCCAGGTATCACGGCCACTAGAGAGGCAGTAGCTAGGGATTTTTGGTGGCCTTCACTAAGGTCCGATGTCAAGAAATTTGTTTCTGCTTGTGGTGTGTGTGCCCGTTCCAAAAGCTCGCATAACTGGCCGGCTGGGGAACTCATACCTTTACCGGTTCCTGATAGGCCATGGACTCATCTTTCCATGGATTTTATTATCGGCCTTCCACCTTCCAGGGGCAATACCGTGATCTGGGTGGTGGTGGATAGGTTTTCTAAACAGGCCCATTTCATTCCCTTTGCAGCATTACCCTCAGCAGAAACATTGTCAAGGTTGTTTGTGCAGCATGTGGTCCGATTGCATGGGGTACCCCTGAATGTGGTGTCTGACAGAGGTGTGCAGTTTGTGGCCAAATTTTGGAGGGCGTTCTGTATGAAATTGGCCATCTCACTCTCCTTCTCGTCGGCATATCACCCGGAGAGTAATGGCCAGACAGAACGCACAAATCAATCCCTGGAACAAATTCTCAGGTGTCTGACCTCCGCCAGACAGGAGGATTGGTGTGATGCATTATCGTTGGCGGAATTCGCTTTTAACAACTGGGTGAGTCAGTCCACCAACATGTCCCCATTCCTGATTAACTATAGGTTTAATCCGCATTTAGGGAGTTTTCACGGGTGGATTCCGGTTGTCCAGGGGTAGAGGGGTCCGTTCAACGGTTAAAAAACCTCTGGGCTGAAGTCCAGCGTAATATCTCTCGGGCCCAGGGGAGGTAAAAATATTTTAAATATTCTGTATAACAAAATAAATATTTTGCTGACAAAAACAGAGCCTCGGGAGACATCTTTCAGGTGGGAGAGAAGGTTTGGCTTTCCACACGTAACATCAACTTAAAGGTACCATCAGCTAAGTTGGAACCAAAGTTCATTGGTCCGTACGAGATTATGGAGATAGTCAACCCAGTGGCATATAGGTTGCGTCTCCCCGCCTCCTTGAAAATATCCAATGTGTTCCATAAATTTCTGTTGAAATCCGTAGGGTCTGTCAATGAGGACTCCGAGCCTGTTGTTCCTCCAGTGCTGGTGGAGGGTCAATTGGAGTATGAGGTCGGACATATTGTGGACTCTCGGCGGGTGCGCCGCTCTTTGCAGTACCTGGTCCACTGGAAGGGATATGGACCAGAGGAGCGCTCATGGGTCCCTGCTCGCTCTGTATATGCAGATCGCCTGGTTCGGGCTTTCCATGCCAAGTACCCGGGGAAGCCTGGGGGTCCAGAGGCCCCCCGTTGAGAGGGGGGTACTGTCATGATCCCAGTGCAGGTTTTTGAGCTGCACGTCTGGGGTTAATGTCTGGAGCTAAGTGCAATTTTGACCTGCACACCTGGGGTTAATGATTATGGCCTCTCTTTGGTTCAGGGAGAGCTTCTTTTAGCCCTGTGAAACTCCAATCCCTGTCAGTTATACTTTTGCATTTGGCCGAGTGTGGTGACCTCTGTGTGCCTGTTCATTGTTATAGCTTGTTTATATGGTTCTAACCCGGTTCTGTTCCCCGTTGTGAGTTTGCCTGTTGATTCTGTACTGCGCTACCCTCTCTGTGTGTGACTCGTTGCCTGTTATCTGACTACTCTCTGCTCGCCCCTCTTGTACCTTGCAGCTATCTCTGTGTATGACTCATGGGCTACGTCCTGACTATCCTCCCTGTCTATGCCCCTTGGTAAATTTGTCTCGAGGTTACCCTGCTAGGAGTTCTCTTGCAGCTCCTAGCTCTCTGGAGTTTAGGCCACGCCCCAAGCAGTCACGTGCTTCAGGTCCTGCTGTTCTGAAGTACGCACCTACTCGGCTGCTGCCCGCTCCACAGGTATCTTTGAGCACAGTTTGCTTTACTCAGGACACGCGCACTGACTCAGTGAGCAAGTTCAGTGCGGTGTTCCTGACACTCTCCATTCCTTTGTCTATTGTCGTCCTCAACAATCGTATTCCCTACCTTCGTCATCCTGAAGCTTGTCCACTGTCTGATGTTGAACCGGTTGTTGGTCCAAACCCGCCATACGCAGGGGGCCGAACCAAACCGTGAGCACCATGCTCCGAGCAGCCTACTGCTACTCGCCGGCGCGCACGCCACGTGACAACTTCTTTCAAGTTGGGTTAGGTCCACCTGGACTACTCTACGGCATGTACCTCCCACTACTCTCCCCTTCTGCTACCCTCAACTGTCCGAAATGCCATGACCGAGGCCTTTCGCCTACCAGGTCATCGTTAGCGCCCACCTATTCTTTTGGGTGTGCGTGGTGTCGGGGACCTGACTGAAGGACCGCTGTCCGGTTCAATGTCTTCCGTCTTTTTGTCCCTCCAGTTAGAAAGTCATGGTCGGCGTTTTTATCATACCCTGTACCCTGGACGTGTTACACACTCTTATACATACTACACATTAAATCAACTTTTGGTATACCGTATATGTTATGAGCGGTGGAACGCACTAAATAAAATTAAAATAAAGTGAGTTCACCGCTCGGGGTCAACCGTGCGGTAGATGACAAAACCGCTGCTGAAAGAGGCAGGGCACTCAGGCGGAGATGTGCACAGGACTTTAGCTGCAGTCAGTGCACCAAAGCAGACTCTGTTATATGCACAGAGCTGCTAACAAAACATAAATACCGCTGAATCTGTTTAGGGTCACAGACTTCAGTGACGTGGACACGGTATTAAAGGTCACAGAAATAGCCTTACACACCAGGTCTATCCCCTCTAGACCTACCGTAAAACTTAAGGTACAAGGTGTCGCAACTTCGAACACCCGGGAGGCTGCAACCGCAGCGTGATGTGAACAGAGCCGCAAGAAAGGCGCTGCAAGAACACTGGCGCAATGCAGGAAGCTAAGCTGCTGCAAAAGGTATGGCTGGAGCGCGCTGGCGCTAGCGCTGCTACTGGCGGCTGCCCAATCACTCACTCACTCGTAATATCAGAGGGAAGGGGTTTCATAATAAGTCATCCACCAGTCCAAGCATCCATCACCATACACACAGCAGCAGTATGCAAAATACTAGCGCATGGCGGAACGGCCATGCGCACTTTTTATAGCGTACGGGACCTGCCGGAAATCTCCAGAGCCCTCAGTGTAACCAATGGAATCAGGAGCAGGACCTGAGCACCTGACTCCTGAAGTCCAATGGGAGTTCCTCCCATGAGCATGCTCAGAAGAAGGGACGAAGGACTTAGCCTCTGGAGACAAATGTGAGGATCTGTGTTCCTGCATAGGTATTGTAGACACCAGATTCCTAACATTACCCCCCCTCCTAGGGCCCCCCCCCCTGAAGCCTCCGACCCACCAGCCTGTGCCCGGCAATGGCACAGACCTCAGGCTCGCCAAACAGCGAACCTGATGTCCTAGTAGGTGAAACTGAACCCAGGCACATACGGATGGTATCAGCGGAGGTCAGGTCACCAGGTCTCAGGAGGGATATCCTGTTGACAATAGGAGCGGAAGGCTTAGGAGACCGCCGCCGTGTATCGACGGCCGTCACCACCCTCCGTTCGGGGAGACTGTCCCGAGCACATAACGTGCATGCCCAAATGAATTTTTTGATGTCTCGAGCTCTATGGGGCCACCAATACGCTCCAGCCAAGAGCTTCGAGACTTGCATTTAGCCTTGGTGGTGAGACGCATTGGAGTCATGCGCCCAGGCGAGTACCTGAGCCCTAAGATGAGGAGGGACAAAGGTCTCGACAACCGGCTCAGACTCAGACCACTGTGGGGAGCTGGCTTCTGGAGAAACCGCACATACGTGATGACAACCGCAAACGGATTCCTGGTCCGAGTCTGTATTAAAATTGGTACGAGACACCTCCATGGGCTCAGGGGGTAAGACCTATGGCTCAGGTAGCTCCAGAGACTCGAAAAATTTGGGAAGCGGAGTACCCTTCCGTTTTGAATGAGCACGCTCCAAGCCGCGCTCCGAAAAACGGAGGTCAATACGCAAGGAGATGGAAATCAACTCTTCCAAGGTAGTAGGAATCTCTCTGGTAGAAAGAGCGTCCTTGACGTGCTCCGCCAACCCTCTCCAAAAGACAGGGATAAGGGCCCTATCAGCCCACTCCAACTCGGACGCCAGTGTCCGAAAACGTACGGCATACTGGCTCACCGAGAGGGATCCCTGAGAGAGTTCGAGTAGCTGTAGGGAGGTGTCGTGCATGACCCGTGGACCGAGGAAAACCTGCTTGATGGCCATCAGCAGGTGCGCTGCATTTCGTATATCGGGATCACCACGTTCCCATAACGGCGTAGCCCATTCTAGAGCCTTGCCCGACTGTAGGGATATAATGAACGCCACTTTGGCCCGTTCCGTAGGGAATTGTGCAGCCAGCAGCTCCAGATGGATCGAGCACTGGCTGATAAAACCAGGAGGCGCCATCGCCGGGAAAACTTATTGGGCAACGGGAGGCGAGTAACTGTCGGCGCAAGGGTAGACCTGGACAAACGCGCTACTGCATCCGTTAACGCCTGTACGGCAGCATCTGTAGCTTGCGCAGCTGAGAGAGACTTCTCAAGAGAGGCCACCCGGTCGCCGAGCTGCTTAACGCATTGCAACAGTTGCTGCGGATCTGCCATCTGCAGCCAGACCCTGGCGCTAGTATTATGTTATGAGCGGTGGAACACACTAAATAAAATTAAAATAAAGTGCGTTCACCGCTCGGGGTCCACCGTGCGGTAGATGACAAAACCGCTGCTGAAAGAGGCAGGGCACTCAGGCGGAGATGTGCACAGGACTTTAGCTGCAGTCAGTGCACCAAAGCAGACTCTGTTATATGCACAGAGCTGCTAACAAAACATAAATACAGCTGAATCTGTTTAGGGTCACAGACTTCAGCGACGTGGACACGGTATTAAAGGTCACAGAAATAGCCTTACACACCAGGACTATCCCCTCTAGACCTACCGTAAAACTTAAGGTACAAGGTGTCGCAACTGCTGCACCCGCAGCGCAGCGTGAACAGAGCCGCAAGCAAGGCGCTGCAAGAACGCTGGCGCAATGCAGGACGCTAAGCTGCTGCAAAAGGTATGGCTGGAGCGCGCTGGCGCTAGCGCTGCTACTGGCGGCTGCCCAATCACTCACTCACTCGTAATATCAGAGGGAAGGGGTTTCATAATAAGTCATCCACCAGTCCAAGCATCCATCACCATACACACAGCAGCAGTATGCAAAATACTAGCGCATGGCGGAACGGCCATACCCACTTTTTATAGCGTACGGGTCCTGCCGGAAATCTCCAGAGCCCTGAGGATAACCAATGGAATCAGGAGCAGGACCTGAGCACCTGACTCCTGAAGTCCAATGGGAGCTCCTCCCATGAGCATGCTCAGAAGAAGGGACGAAGGACTTCGCCTCTGGAGACAAATGTGAGGATCTGTGTTCCTGCATAGGTATTGTAGACACCAGATTCCTAACAGTATATATGGTTACCTTTGCTTTAATAACACTAAGGGTGACTCAACAGGACTAACCCCTTTTTCTTTCTTTTTTTGTCTCCTTTTTTTTTTTTCCTTTAACTCCTTCTTTAAACACAATATTCAAAAACGCCAACTGGAAGTACTCCCCCTTCCTTTAACATTAGCACTTCCCCCGTGTCCCTGCTGTGTCAGGAGAAAATAACAAACAACAAAAAAAAGTTTTCTTAACTTGGACGTGAATCTGTCCTTTAGGCTGCACAACGGTGCATCGACATCCCGGTAGTCCGGGCCATCTCCTGACAGCCGATGTTGCGCCAATCCAGCAGGGAAACCCACAGCCGTGAGGTCCCCGGGGTGCTTGAAGTGTCTCTGTGAGTCCTTTTACGGGGGCTCAGTGCCTTCGGGCTCGGCGATCACTGCTACCACGTAGTAGCCGTGGGGGCAGTATTCCTTATAATAGGACACCAAGTCCCCCTCCCGCAAAGCCCGGCCGTGACGGATGGACGTCACGTTAAGGTATACCTTTTGGCCGGTTGCGAGATCTCGAATGAACCCGTAACCCTTCTCCAGGTTGGTGTATACGAGCCGCCTGGTGGATCGTGGAGCCGCCTTGCCAGCCTCTCCTTTCTTGTGGAGCAGCCCCCAGATCTCCCGCTCTCTGGCATTTTTCTTCTCGATGACCTCCGCAACCCAAGCGGAGGGTCCGGTGTAGGTCACAGAGTCCGGTGGGCGGGCCGAAACTGAGAGCGGGGCAGAGGCGGCTGCAGATTCCTGTGGCAGATTCCGGCGGCCCAGCAGCAGCTGGGGCCAGGTGACGGGCAGGGGCAGCCACGGGTCCCGGTGAGTAGGCCGCAGAGCCCTACAAGCAGGCCGCAGCCAGCTCCGGGAGTGGACGCGGCCGCGGGGGAGGCGGCAACCAGATCCAAGGTGGCCCGCAGGCACCGGCGGGTCGACTGCAGCCAGGGCCGCAGATGGAACAGCGGCGACCGCAGAGGCCGATGGATCAGCCGTGGTGGCCGGCGGCCCAGTTGTAGCGGAGACCTGGAGCGGAGCTGACATGGCGGCAGGCCCCGCTGGATAGGCCACCGCCGTATGCTGGCGCGCGGTGGGGGCGGCCGCGGGCTGGTTCCGCAGGCTTGGTGGCTCGGGGTCGTTGTTGGGGATGTCGGTCAGCCCCACACGAACCGTGGAATCGTCCGGAGCCGGGGTCACTAAAGAGCAGGAGGTCGGGCGGGGAGGCCGAAGGCCGGTGTGGGGGCCCCGAGGCTCGTCCGGTGTACGGAGCGCGGGGACGAGATCCGCCCGCGGCGCCGTCGGCGGGACCGGGGGAACGCTCACCTTCCCCGGCGCCGTGGCTCCCAACAGGCTTCCCCGCCGCTCAGTCATCTGCCAAGAATCTTCACCCCGCCGTCCGGCAGGACCAGCCTCCAGGCTTGATGGTTCCGCGGGGAAGCTTCCTGAAAATTTCTTCGGCGGCTGCTCCAGCAGGGCCCGAAGTCGCTCCTTTTCTCCGACCGGTGTCCGGGGTATTGTCGGCGGCTCCTAGGGGCAAGTGTCCCGACAAGACTCGACCTCCTGGCGCCACCGCCATTCCAGGCATCCGAGACCGCGGCAGCTGCAACGTCGCATTCCGTCCGGTGTACAGCAACTGAATGGCTCCAAGCAGCCGCAGCCAGTCTCCCCACCGGGCCACTCCCGTTCTTGGGTGGGGCGGTAGTCGGCTTCACTACCCATCTTCCAGGGTCCAGCGTGAGGGGGCGGCGGTCTCCAGATGTACACCGCTCCCCCGGGGGTGGATTTGAGACGGCCCCAGATCGTCCAGTACAGGTGCAAATGCCTGTGCCTCTTCCTGACGCTGGAATATCACAGCCATTTTGTCCAGTTTTTGTACCGGCCCGGATCCTTTGATGACAGCCAATGATCTGGAACAAAGTCTCAGGTTTGTAATCCACAGGTAAAGCAACTCGAGTTCTTCTGGGTACTTCTGTCACAGGCTTGCCGCTGAAGGTAGAGTATTGGCGGCGGCGATCCTGCCGACTACGCCAATTGTGGTAACGGCCTGGATTGGGGGGTGGTTGACACAGACACCAGACAGAGGCAGATTTTGGTTGCAACAGGTCCAAGTTTATTGGCCGTCCTCCTGACGACTGTAGCCATACACCGCAGCACCTTCACATCTCTCCGTATTCAGGCCCGGGTACCTGCACCTTTCTTCAGTCGTAGTGACGTTCCTCGCGGCTCTTTCACTGGGGCTGCCCTAGCGGCCCTTTACCGCTAGCGCTTCACCAGTCCGAGGTCGTCGTCCAATTGGTACCCCCGGGGCCTCGTCTGTCCTGTGGTTCTTTGTGTCAGGGCCACCCCCTTGACTGTCTCTTCCTATTAGTCCCCTGGTCAAGCTCTCCACCGTTGTCAGTTCTCCGTACTGATTCTTCTCCTCCTGAGCTCCTCCTGGGACTAGAACCCCCTGGAACCCACTCCTGTTCTATTTATCTCCCTCCTTGGGAAATCCCCTCCTTGGTTCCTATCTCCCCGCCCCCCATTGACTAAGCGGTTTCTAAAGCCCTAAGCTGCTGTCAAGTCCTGAACTACGCTCCCCCCTGCCATCTTGTGGTCAAACTTAGGTATTGCACTCCTATTCCATTTTCCCCCAGCTGTTTCCCTTCTATTATTATAAACGTTCATCTACAGTGCACCCAGCATCCCTTCTTCCTACAGACAAGTCCGTCCGTCAGGTCACCATCCCTATACAGCCAACAGCCACGCACAGCTTAGAGATATATCATGGCACAGGTGTAAAGGTTTTCATATAGTTTACTGAAATATTGTTTGGCGTTAGTTGATTTTAACCCCTTAACGACCGCTGAAACGCTTTTTAATGGTGGCAGTTAAGGGGTCTTATTCCTCAGTGCCATAAAAAAGCTTTTTTATAGCGCTGAGAAATAAGGGTACAGCGCCCCCCAGCGTTGTAAAAGCTTCGAGGTCTCAGCTACCAGGGGTAGCTGAGACCCCGGAGAACATAATTAGGGTTGGCTTTTACCGTCCCCAGTTTGCTAGGTCATCTAGATCATATCAGAGGAGAGAGAAATGAGTGGGAAATCTGACTTTGTTTTGTTTGCGATCAAAGTTGTTTGGTGAATAACGGCGATTGCAAAAAAAAGTCAGATTTCCCATTTATTTCTCTCTCCTCTGATATGATTTAGCATACCAGAGGAGAGAGAAATGGGGTCCCCTGAGCTCCCCTCAGTACCTCTGTCATCCCTGGACCCTCCGGCTTTGTCCCCCGAGTCTCGGAGCCGTCTTCCTGGAAGAAAATGGCTGGTGCAAGTGCAGTGCCGAGATCTACCAGCCGGTACCTGGCAACAATAGATTTTTCCTATTGGTTTTGTCAGGAACACCGCACTGCACTTGCTCACTGAGCCAGTGCGCGTTTCCTGAGTACAAAACTGTGCACAAAGATACCTGTGGAGTGGGGCAGCAATGGTGATGATGCATGCTCCAGGCTCACAGGACCTGAAGCATGTGACTTCTGGGGGCGTGGTCTAAACTCCAGAGAGCTAGGAGCTGAGGAAAACTCCTAGAAGGGTAACTACAGGACAATGTTACCAAGAGGCAAAGACAGAGACAGAAACCAGATCAAGCCAGGGTCAAAGCACAAGATAGCACGACAGTACTAAAGGGTTAGACAGAATGGATAGTCAGGACGTAGCAATAGATCAGAAAACCAGAACGGGCGATAGACAGTACAATAGGTACAAACTGTAACGGAGTAACGATAGCAAAGCCAGGAGGTCAGAACCGGAAAAGACAATACCAAAACGAGAGACGGATTACAGACTGAGGGGACAGACCGGGTCATACACGGGAAGCAAACAAGCAATGCAGTATACAAGCACACCAGGGGTCAGACACACAGCCAGAACAACAGTATAGCTGACAGAGAACCCTGGTAAAGAGTGAGTATAAATACCCCTCCCAGATCCACAAAGAGGCCACGTACACTTAACCCTGTGAGTGCAGGGCAAGAACACTGTCCAAACCATGACAGGTTCATTTTGATCATTGTGATAGGGTCTATTACAGTGATCAAAATAAAACAAATAGTAAATCAAACCCCCTTGTCACCAACTTAGTTAGGTAAAAGAATTAAAATTAATAAAATTTAAAAAAAATGTACTTTTTTCCATTCTTTGCAGTTAGGGTTGGGGCTAGGATTAAGGTTGGGGTTGGAGCTAGGGTTAGGGTTGTACTGGGGTTAGGGATTTGTTGAGGTTAGGGTTCTGTTGGGGTTACGGTTCTGTGTGGATTACGGTTGCGTTTGAGGTACAGTTGTGTCGAGGTTAGGGTGGTGTTAACGTTAACTTTATGCTTGTGGTTAGGGTTGGGATTAGAGTTAGGGTTGCGATTAGCGTTATGGGTAGTACTGTGCTAGGGTTGAAGTTAGAATTGATTCCAGCCAATTTTGCGCTCAAAAAGTCAAATGGTGCTCCCTACCTTCTGAGCCCTGCCATGCACCCAAACAGTGGCTTTCCCCCACATACGGGTTATCAGCGTACTCTGGAGAAATTGCACAACAAATTTTGTGATCCATTTTCTCCCGTTACCCTTGTGAAAATGAAAAAGTTTGGGTCTAAATTAAATTTTTTGGGCAAAAAGTAAAATGATAATTTTTTCCTTCTACATTGATTTAGTTCCTGTGAAGCACCTGAAGGGTTAATAAACTTCTTGAATGTAGTTTTGAGCACCTTGAGGGATGCAGATTTTAGAATGGTGTCAGTTTTGGGTATTTTCTGTCATGTTGACCCCAAGTGGTACCTTAAAAAATGGTTTTGAAAATTTTGTTGGAAAAATGATATTACTGGTCAATTTTTAACCCTTATAGCTTCCTAACCAAAAAAATTATATTTCCAACATTGTGCTGATGTAAAGTTGACATGTGGGAAATGTTATTTATTAACTATTTTGTGGGACACGACTCTGATTTATGGGCACAAAAATTTAAAATTTTGAAAATTGCAAAATTTTCAATATTTTTGCCAAATTTAAGGTTTGTTCATAAATAAACGCAAGTCATATTGAATACATTTTACCACTAACATGAAGTATAATTGTCATGAAAAAACAAACAGTCTCAGAATCAGTGGCATCTGTTGAAGTGTTCCGGAGCTATAACCTCATAAGCTGACAGTGGTCAGAATTGTAAAAATTGGCCTGGTCATTAAGGTCAAAATTGGCTCGGTCACTAAGGGGTTAAAAGAAACTGAAAATTCAGGATAAATTGAAACTCTGTTGTTATTGTACAGAAATTCACACTTGGCCTCACTGCACATTTAATGTTGTCGATCATAAGTGAAGTTTGGCCAGAAAGACTGGACCTGGACTTGTAGGGACCATATGAGCACATTCAGCACATGGGCGTACCCAGGATCAAAACTAGGGGGGCATGCCATGGTCGTTCAGGTTGTAAAATTTTAGAAAGAAAAAGGTGAATGAAACGCACACAGACCCGCACACACAGACACAGCCCGCACACAGACACAGACCATCACACACACATAGATACACACAGACTCCCGCACATATTCACCGCACACACATAGTCTCCGGTCACCTACACACTCTTTCTCCTCCCTATCTGCAGTGTTCCTCCACGCAATTCCGCAGCAAAACCGCAAATCTTTTTACATCTGCAGTTTTGCTATGGATGTGCCTGACTCAATGGTAGTCAATGGGTGCAGAAACGCTGCAGATTCGCAAAAAGAATTGACATGCTGCGGAAAATAAAACGCTGCAAATCCGCGTGTTTTTTTCCACAGTATGTGCACATCAATTCTCAATTTCCCATAGACTAACATAGGTGGTGCACTACACTGCGGATTTGATGCAAATCCGTGCGGCCAAAAACGAAGCGGATCTGCATCTAAATCCGCAAAGTGATACCCTTATAGTTCTGTTGTCTGGATTTTGCAGCCTCCTACCCCGACGCACGAAACACCAACCGAAGAAGCGCACGTCAGGGCAGGAGGATGCAAAGTGCAGACAACAACACTATAACACACTACAGTGGCACTCAGGTATTTAATTACACTACATGCAGACATCACATATTGGATCTTTCTTTGCAGGAGAGAATAGATGAATTCATTATCACATGAGCACTGCACTGCTGCAGACTAAGATGGCCACTAACAGCACTCTGCAGCAGTATGTATGTATAAAAACAAAAAAAAATGGAGTTCTATACAATTAGGTAAAAAAACAACACTTTAATAATCAATAACTACAAATACAATTAATACAGACAAAAAAGGACAATTGACCCTGGTAAAAAAGCATGGGTCTCCAGGCATAAATGTCATTACAATTAAGTCAGAACATCACTATGGTAACAATCCATTATGTGTGCATTATGGCAGCAAAATGGAAAGTTTAAAGCAAGTGCAAGTCTAATATAGCCAAGCTGCCAATTGCCAAAGTGCACACAGAATCAGGGATCAAACATCACACATCTACCATCACCTTAAGGAAGTTCCCCAACCATCAGTATGTATATTACAGGTAGAAAATAATGAATCTGTCAAATATGCTCAATGCTCACCCATGATGTATTGTTATGCCACGGAGCCAGACCCAATCCCGATGCACATCTCGCATTTAGCTTTATCAAATATTATCCCTATTTGATAAAGCTAATCGCGAAACGCGCGTCGGGATTGGGCCTGGCTCCGTGGCATAGCAATACATCATGGGTGAGCATTGAGCATATTTGACAGATTCATTATTTTCTACCTGTAATGTTTGGGGAACTTCCTTAAGTTGATGGTAGATGTCCCCGATTCTGTGTGCACTTTGGCAATTGGCAGCTTGGCTATATTAGACTTGCACTTGCTTTAAACTTTGCATTTTGCTGCCATAATGCACACATAATGGATTGTTACCATAGTGGTGTTCTGACTTAATTGTAATGACATTTATGCCTGGAGACCCATGCTTTTTTACCAGGTTCAATTGTCCTTTTTTGTCAATATTAATTGTATTTGTAATTATTAATTAATAAAGTGTTGTTTTTTACCTAATTGTATAGAACTCTATTTTTTTTTTGTTCATGGATGTGGACACCACTTACCGCAGGGCACAGGAACTGGAAAGTAGAAGTCTCAGTCTGGGACTCAGCCTGGCCTGTGGGCCTGTGGTTCACTAATGGCGGCCGCTGCCTGTCTTCTCAGCCTCTGCCTCAGATCCGGAGGGTTCAGACAGGGTTCAGAGGCGTGCTTATGTAGCACGCTGTACATGACACGCCTCTGAACCCTGTCTGAACTCAGCAGGATCCAATCCCACCGCGCCGCCGGGTGCCATAGCAATGCCACGCGGTCTCAGCCTGCTCTGCAGTGAGTCCCACCCGCTCCTCCGCTGTCAGCTGTGTGTGGCCGCCTGGCCGGCCGCTCTCCACTAAAGCAGCCGCGGCCAGGAGGTGTTCTTTCATTGTGCGCCCCTGCTTCTAGGGGGGGGGAAGCTACCTGCCCCTCGGAGGGTACGCCCATGATCCAGCAGTACAGAAGGAGAGAAGGTAGATTCATCCAATAAGATATCAGGGTTCTAGGAAGCCAACAGCATCATTAATTGCCACTTTCGCTTACAGGCCCATCATAATATTTTACTTCTAGTAATTTTCTAACTTGTCAGCACATTCTACGTACACTGTAATTTGGCTTTGTAGTTTACAGATCTGGACACGTAATGGCCAGCGCCTCTTAATTCCAGGGGTTTAGGTGGATCATCCAGGTTGCAAGTTCTATAGAAAAGATCTTTCAATGTCCAAAGTCATTTGAACAGTTTTGGGTGAAGGAAAATGTTGTGGTCAAGAGACAAAATGGTGATCACACGATTATGACTCGGGCGGACTACACGACCGATAAAGCAGCCACAGCCGGTGACTGAGAAGAATCTGTGATTTCTTTGCATTTAGTGGTTACTACTCACCTGGGTAGTCATATGTAGGAATCTCCTCTTTACATCGCTCATCACCCCTCACATATGCCTCTGTAGTATTAATATTGGTCAGATCTTCACCCTGAAACCAATATTGTAAAAGTCACAGACAGATGGAGAAGTCACATCTATGATCAGCTCTAATCCTGCCATCTCCAACGTTCTCATTACACAAGTATAAAACATAAAATACAGGTGGATAAAACAAGACTGAGCACAAGACCTTCACAGCCATCTACACATCATAGAAGAGGTCTCATGACACCTTCTCTCCATCTACCTGATGATCCTGAGGAACATTGGAATCTTCTTGTTTACAATCCTGTGGAAGAAGAGAATGGGGATATCTCTTTTGTGTCATCCTCTTACTGGATAGATCTGGAGGAAACACATACAGTGACTGAAATAATTAATTACATACACTTAACTATAGGCCGTGTGTATTTAGTCCTGTCTATTACCTGGTGATGTGAGGGGCTGGGGAACCTCCATCATGACGTCCTTGTACACATCTTTATGTTCTTCTAAGTACTCCCATTCCTCCATGGAAAAATAAACGGCAACATCCTGACACCTTATAGGAACCTGAGACATAGAATTAAAGTGTCACCTCCCCTGATCCCTTTATAGCGTTACTGTATAATGTCCCAGCATTCCCAGCAGTGTCACCTCTCCAGTCAGCAGCTCAATCATCTTGTAGGTGAGTTCTAGGATCTTCTGGTCATTGATGTCCTCATGTATCAGGAGGTGAGGTGGAGGCCCCATGATTGGGCACAGGGGTTTTCCCCATCCCTCAGACACAGGGTCCTGACAGCGCTCACTAGAGGTCTTCCTCACTACTGTGTAATCCTGGTTATGGAGAGACACAGTAATAAATCTCACTACAGACATTTCCAGAGTCCTCACCTCTCCAGTTCTGTCCATCCGTTATTTCCATAGATAAGAATGATGTAATGTGACGTCATCAGAATCTCTCACCTCTCCAGTAAGCCGGAAGAGGATCTCTAGGGTGAGGTGTAATATCCTCTCCACCATCTTGTCTCTGTCCATATCCATCTTTGATGGGTAAATCAGGAAAATTCTCTTATATAGAAGATCTTCACTGAGAGGATCCGATATTGTAGAGACCTGAATGAGAAGAAGATGAGCCGATGTAACATCATAAAAATCCTGTGTAATAATACAATTACTGGAGATAATAAGGGAAACATATGAGATTTATTATTTTACAGTATTTAGTTTCCTTCTTCACATCTACTAATACAACCTATATATTTAGGCCGCAGACAACAAGCAGCTGAATACGTTCCTCATAGACTCATCTTCCATAACGCTAATTCTCGTCTCATTTCCCGACACTGGAATCGGCATTAGCAATACTGCAGGAGATATTCATTACACGGGACAGGAGAAATAACTACTTCATGATGAGGACGACATCTTCATCTTCTACTACGGATTTAGAAATATTTGGCCAGAGTCCGTCACTGACTCCATCACCACAGGCCGTCTATATGTATGTTTCTTTGCCATCTTCCCCAGACTGTAATCTTCTATCACGTGTGGTAGATCGGCTCACTCGGCTGCACATAGAGGTAGACACGGGAACACTACAGCTTTAAGAACTTCCTTTGGTTTATTGTAGTCAGCATAAACCAAGGTGTAGTAACGAAAAATACAGCACTCTGGGCAAAACAGGAAAACAAAACAAAATGGTGGCAGAACAAACAGTCCTTCTGTGAGCAGGGTTCCGCTCGCTCACGGCTGGCAGAGCACACACTGTTTAAGCCCAGACCTTGTAACTCCTTAATCATGTGACTGATCACATGATCCTGACATTACACAGGTCCTGTCAGGACTCTGCACGTGGAGATACGGTAGACCTTCTCCCACCTGCTCCATGGAGGTCCACTAAAACCAGCATATACCATAACTCTTATTTAACCCTCTCAACATGTAGAGTGCTGGAAGAAACTACTCTGGTTCTAAATCACTGATGCCATCATGTGCAGTGGCATGTATCTCCCTTCTATCACTTCACCAGTGACTCACGTTAGATCTCATGTCTGTTTCACACACAGAAGTTTGAGGCTTTTATAAAAGCTTTTTTTGTTTGCACAAACACTGTGGACAGAAATTATTTGATCCCAAAGTCTCAATGTACAGTGTTTTATGGGGTTTATTTCCAGCCTTAGACTTTCTTATATTACAAGAAAAACACTAGAAAAAAGCAGATATTAAAATGTTTCAAAAGAAAATTGGCGTTGTCAGGAAATATGACATAATGTCTTTTTGTTGAATCACACATACGGAGCTCTGCTACATCTCCTGGGTTTCTAAGTGACAGGCAGGCACAGCTCACAGACATTCCCTCTCACTAAGCTGCAGCCCCCCTCCCTCTCCCCTGCTATACAGTTGTGTAACATGAGACCCTTGTATGCCAGCAGCACAAAGAGCAGTTACAACCCTAAACTGGTTGGAAGCAGTTCTTGAAGCACATGTTCTCTTTGTCTTTGCAAGCTTGAATATCATAATACCCAGTATTCATAGAGGTGACAAACTTACATTTTTGGCATCTGCATCAGTAGAGCTGCCCACTGGTGGGTTTTGAAAAACTGGCGCCCCCCAGGAGCCGAGAAACAGATTTTGACCCGATCGAGCCACACAGCCACACCATGTTTAGACTTAAGTGAAAGCTAATTTTGTCCTACAAACTACAATACTTCACGCTGTGAGCCTCGCAGCCCGAGTTATGGCACTTATAAGCTTTCAAAAGGGGAGTGCTTTCCATAGCTCCGCCCACTCAGTGAGGTCATGGAACAGAGGGTATAAGGTTATGAAGTCCAATTAGGAGGTTGACATTTGCCCGGGGTGTCACCTAGGAGGCTGTGCTGATGGACCATTTTCCCTTGCGGAAGGCACCCCTCCCCCACCTCCACATGGCATGCCATTGACTGATAACTGTAAGTTTCATATCTTAATCCACTTTTATTTTATAATTGTTGTATATACTGAATCTGTTTCTCTTTGTAACATCTTTTGTACTTTTGTAAACACTGCCTATTCTTTTTGAAGTAAAAATCTCTAAAATTTTACTAGATACGATTTCCTTGCTCTATAAACTTATTGCCACATCCTCCGTACTGAATTCATGCTACTGTTGGGTTGGCTCCTGACCCGATATTGATTTTTATATCAGAACTAAGAGCTGGTGGCAGTAATGTCTGTTCTGGGGTATTTGAGAGACTCTGGCAGTGACGGACGGAGGTTATCATACGTCTATTACCCACCAAGGCTGGGGAATATACATACCACCCTCCCTGCAGAGTTCCTAATAGCCAGTACATGACTAGGCAGCCTTTCTGGTGACTACTTATCCTAGGTGTAGTTCTCTGACTGACATGAGGGTAAGGGAGTGCCAGAGATCTGAAAGTTCCAAACCGGAACTGGAAAGTGGGATATAATAAATCCCTGATGAACTGGGGGCAACCAAACACCCCCGGTTCATGACAGGCGTCACAAATTCTTGTAAAAAGAAAAATATTCAGAGTCCTCAGTGGTTGATACCTTTTAATGGCTAACTGAAAAGATGGTAACACATTGCAAGCTTTCGAGACTACTCAGGTCTCTTCTTCAGGCTAGACTAATACAAAATCTGAAGAGTCACATATTTATGCACAATACAACACAGAAAAAATGCAATGGATAAGACAAGTGACGTGAAGCAGAACTATCAATATGGGAGAGGGAGAAACATAAATATTGGACCAGCACATAGATAAGGAGTCCAGATGTTTTATAGTCCTCTGATTGGGGTCTCCTAATGTGTTGTGATGCCCCCACCAGGTCTTGAAAGCAAATTCATAAATTTATGACGACCTTTGACACTCTCAGTGCTGGAATGAATGTGTCGCATGGATTTATGTCTTTTTACATCAATTGTGTACCTTAGTTACCAGCGCGCTGATGCAGGGAGCTGGTAACTAAGGTACACATCAGGTATCTAAGGGATGTGCGTCCCTTAGATACCCAATGTGTACGTTAGTAACCAGCTGATCGCTGGTCTCCCGCCTGTCAGACGCAGCGATGCGTGCTGGCCAACACGAGACCAGTGATCAAGGAAATGTCCAGGGCTTTCCAAGAGCGATCAGCGATACCGGCAGGGGGGCCGGTCGCTGATCGCTGTCACACACAGCGATCTCGCTGGTGAGATCGCTGTTGTGTCACAAAACTTGTGACTCAGCAGCGATCTCGCTAGCGAGATCGCTATGTGTGACGGGGCCTTAAGCCTAGAGGCCCCATCTCACATAACGAGATCGTTAGCAAGCTCGCTGTTGGGTCACCGATTTTGTGACGCAACAGTGACCTCGCCAGCGATCTCCCTACATGTGACACATAGCGGCGACTGGGCCCCCGCTGCAATCTCGCTGATCGTGCTTGAATGTCCTGGGCCATTTTTTGATCGCTGGTGTCCCGTTGGCCAGCATGCATCGCTGTGTTTGACGCCGACGAGCGACCTCGTTGGTGACTCAGAACTCAAAAGGCGCAGGCTGGAGTCGTCAGAATATCTGCTGTGTGACAAGGTCCCAACGACCGCCAAGGTCGTTATACGGATCGCCGGATCGTTGCTGTGTCGTTGAAGAGATCTGAAGGTTTGATAGCTTACTAGCGACCATTTAGCGGCGCACCAGCGATCCTTACCAGGTCGTACCGTGGTTGGGATCGCTGGTGCGTCGCGTAGTGTAACGGTACCCTAGGACTAGGTATCAATGACAGCTGCTGACACCAAGACTTAATCCCATTACCCTGATGCCACACTGCATCAGCATGAAAAATGTGGTGCTGAACCAAGAAATTACATCACAAAACTTTTTTTTTTAAATACATTTATTTAGATCAAAAAATCCATCATTGCTGTACAAAAATGCATGCAAAAAAAGCATACAGAAAACGCGGCAAAAACGCGCATTTTTGCAGCAGTGTTTTTCCTGCAAGCAACATACTCGATGTGTGCACATCGCCTCACTGCACAATGTTAATTAAGTCACGTTCATAACAACTTTATTATACTCTATGCAATAGCTGGAATTGGGCCCCCCAACCTCAAAAGGAAAAAAAAAATTATATATACTGTATATATTTGGTGGCATTATATCTCCTGACTCTGCAGACCGCATGCCGACATTGTACTTGGCAGACCCAGACCAGTTGGTATGAACATGAATGAGGGAGAACAAAGTCCAAAAATAAACTTTTCTTTATTTAAGAAGATCTTTATGAAAAGTATATACATCAGATAGCAGCACATCACTGTATGAATGCTTCTTCCGCATTATGCAGAGTCAGGAACTTTCCAGTTATATGTGATGGTACATAACTTTTGTTACCAGGTACAACACTCCAGCAAACGATTATGGAAAGGTCCGTCATCCTTGTGGAGACCATACGAGTTGAGATGTGTCAATACGGCCCCTCAGAGTAAAGGGGGTTTTACACATAGCGATTATCGCTAGCAATATCGCTAAAGCATCACCAATTTGGTGACGCTATGTGTGATACTTACCTCCGACTGGCTCCCCCGCTGTCTGTCGCTGATCGCGCGAGATCGCGCAGCTCCATTTCTCGTCGGGTGCTTCCTGCTGGGCTTCCTGCTGGCGCCAACGAGCGACGCGTGGACGCGGACGGGAGGACATCAGGATCGCCTCCTCTGAAAGGTAAGTAACGACCGCTGTATCGCTACTGCATCGCTGTGAGATCTGCCTGTTTGGCAGCTCACTAGCGACCATTTAGCGATGCACCAGTGATCCTGACCGGGTCGTATCGTGGTCGGGATCGCTGGTGCATCGCTAAATGTAAAGGGGCCTTAAGGCCGGGGGGTCACACTTGTGAGAAACTCGCACAAGTCTCGCGTCTCAATACCCGACACTGCCGCTGGCACTCGGGACCGGAGTGTGTGGCTGCATGTATTTCTATGCAGCTGAGCGCTCCGGTCCGAGTGCCGGCGGCAGTGCCGGGTATTGAGACGCGAGACTCATGAGAGTTTCTCGCAAGTGTGACCCTGGCCTTACTTTCAGCTCCCAGTTGATCTGTCAGGACCTCACTGGCTGATGTGCATCAGTACGACTCCTCTCTAGTACTCTCAAAGTCCATTCGATGAGGGCCATACACCCCTTGGTGTGGCTCTGCATCTTTAGGTCTCCATAGGAGAATTCATATCCCAGATTGGCGACACTGTCACTTGCTCTTTAGTATAGACAATTGTTTGCTTAAATCCTGTTTATCTAATGATAAGGAATCCTTCCATAACTTAATCTCCTTTAATTAGGCCTTTTGCCCACTTAGGTCAGAGATTTGTACCGTTTAAATAGACCTCCTGGCTTGAGCTAAGGACATCATCCTGCCGCATGCCATAGCAAACTTTTATGACTTTAATTAGGCATTTTGGCCTTCTGCTCACTCTGGGCAAAGTTCTGTACTGTTTAAGTAGGTCTACAAGGACTGAGAGAAGGAATTCAAGATGCTCTAAGCTCCACTAAGCTATCTGCCCAGAATCTGGGTTCATTATATCTTTGCTTTGATTCTGAACATATTATCTGCTGTCTCCCTCCTGGCACACAAACCTGTATCAATTCAAGTCTGCAACTAGATAGACAAAAGGTCTGTATTTCTCACTTCCTTATCAATATCTGACTCATCACCAGGATATTGTTCTCCTGTGTGCCCATGTAGCTCAGAATGAGGGCTACCACACAGTATGATGGCCTCTACAGAAACCACACAGTATGATGTCCCTCACAGCCTTTCATTTAATATGATGCCCCCACAATTCCTCATATTTAAAAAAGAAAAGAAAAAAACACACACACTTCTCAACCAGCCACATTCCCAAGGTGCGTTGCTCCACTTTGTGCATTGTGAGTACTGAGGCTCCATACTACAGGTGTGATGTAGTGACGTCATAGTGCTAGGAGTCTCAGACTCACAGGTGAAGGCTGAATGGTGGACCAGGATCTTTCAACTCCCTGATTCACTATTCTATTCAGTGGTTTCACCGTCATGGGAATGTGGATATCACTGAATTTGTGATGATAGGGAAGGTGAGGGTGCCCAGTGCCGAGCCACACGAAGCACTCTCAATTAACGGGCATTAAAGCGGCACGTGGACTTCTGCTTTGGATGATATCCAACTATTCTGTGATAAATATCTCATAGGTCCTGAGTTCATTAGTATCTGCACCAAGAATGGGGCTAAGTGAGTATTTATTAATTATCCGGCATGGGGTAGTCAGTGGGGTTGATGGTACCATATTGTGTGTTAGGGGGCAGTACTGTGAGAAAAACCCCTAATGTAAAATTGTAAAAATGTATTAAAGGCATACATTAAAAATTGGACTAACAACATATATATTCTTAAAACTATTAAAATTACAAGCTGAATGGCTTGTTGTGGATGTATATCAACAGATGTATATTACGCCCCTGAATAATTGATAAAGTCACTACCTTACTCTATCCCGTACCTAAACAAAGCTGATACTGCCTAGTCACGGAAGTTGGAACCCTAAGAAACAACAATGGCGCCCCTGCTCACTGATGGCTGTTGTCGTGATTCTGTTGTCTGACAAAACGGTTCTAGGGGCTCCTTCCCTGTCTTTGACTCTAGGGGCACCCTGGCTATCCCTGCTCCTCAGGTTTCTTTTGACGGTGAAGATGCTGGGGCCACATTCTTTGATGAGTTCCTAAATCAGCTCTAATCTGTCCTGTCCCCCAGCCAGAGACATGGGGAGGAAGAGTGTATGAAAATACACAAACCAAACAAACAAGGAAGGATGTACAGGAATAAATTAAATACCAATGATACAAAATATGCACTCACAGACAACAGAGGAAAGCACCGTAAATAAGAAAGGTAAACAAAATAGGATAGGATGGGACTATGCACACAGCCAAACGCCAAGCAAGAGTCAAAGAAGAATTCTCCAGAACACCTCTACCAACACAAAGACCTTCACTCCTCACCAGCCAGTACATGACTTAACACTGGTAATCCAGATTGCCAAAGACAAGAATATGTAGAAGAGGGGAGTGGCTAATACTGCACAGCTGAGAACCTCCAAGCAGGAAGCTTCAGAGGCTCAAAGCTGAACAATTTAACCACTGCACTGCTTATAGAAACCATTCACCATTTAATATGAGGGAGAAGTGCCTCTAAGCAGTGCAGGAGTACGTGAAATCAGACGCTGCGGTCTTATGGCGCCTCTTTACTGGGGTAAGCCTGTGACAGCTGTCACTCAGAAGTACTAGTTAACCACGATATATATATATATATACATATATATATACATATACACAGTACATATATATATATATATATAATATATAAAGCTCAAGTGTGTGTATGTATGTATGTGTGTATGTCCGGGATTGGCATCCGCACCGTCGCAGCTACAGCCACATAATTTGGCACAGTCATATGTCTGGACCCCGAGAGCGTCATAGGCTATGTTGTGAGGTGAAATTTTAACCCTGCGCGTTCCAATTCACCAAACAATTTTGCCCCTATCTACATAATGGGGAAAAAGTGTGTGTGTATCAAGCCCCGCCCCTCATTATTATGTCATAATGGTTGACTATGGGATGGAGGATGTGTGATGGGTATATGGGCACTGGACTATGGGATGGAGGATATGTATGACGGGTATATGGGCACGGGACTATGGGATGGAGGATGTGTGATGGGTATATGGGCACTGGACTATGGGCTGGAGGATATGTATGATGGGTATATGGGCACTCGGACCGGAGCGCTCAGCTGCATAGAAATACATGCAGACTTTACACGTGCTGCGCCAATTCTTTGGAATGCACTTCCCAGGTCAATACAATTAGTCCCCAATCCCCACAATTTTAAGCGTGCCCTGAAAACGCATTTATTCAGACTGGCCTATCGCCTCAACACATTAACCTAATCTATCCCTGTGTGACACAGCCAAAAGTTTCACCATAACTAGGTTCCCGCATCATGTTCCCACATGCTTTATGCATCCATTAGCCCTCTGTGTCTGTACTGTTACACACTTAACATTATGGCTGGTCCATACAATCAGGGCAACTGTTACCACCCACTTTTCGTGTCTACCTCTTTCCTCATAGAATGTAAGCTTGCGAGCAGGGCCCTCATTCCTCTTGGTATTTGTTATAATCTATGTGATTTTTGTTATGCTGTAATGTCTATTGTCTGTACAAATCCCCTCTGAAATGTAAAGTGCTACGGAATATGTCGGCGCTATAGAAGTAAAATTTATTATTATTATTTATTTATTTATATATATATATATATATATATATATATATATATATATACACACACAACAGTTCAAAAGTTTAGGGTCACTTAGAAATTTCCTTATTTTTTAAAGAAAATCACAGTTTTTCCAATTAAGCTAACATTAAATGATTCAGAAATTCACTCTATACATTGTTAATGTGGTAAATGACTATTCTAGCTGCAAACGTCTGGTTTGTAATGCAATATTTTCATAGGTGTATAGACGCTCATTTCCAACAACCATTACTCCAGAGTTCTTATGGTACTTTGTGTTTGCTAACTGTGTAAGAAGGCTAATGGATGGTTAGAATACCCTTGAAAACCCTTGTGCAAGTATGTTAGCCCAGCTGAAAACAGTTTGGCTGATTAGAGAAGCTATAAACCTGACCTTCCTTTGAGCTAGTTGAGAATCTGGAGCATTACATTTTTTGGCTCCATTACACTCTCAAAATGGCCAGAAAAAAAGAACGTTCATGTGAAACTTGACAGTCTATTCTTGTTCTTAGAAATGAAGGCTATTCCATGCGAGAAATTGCCAAGAAACTGAAGATTTCCTACAATGGTGTGTACTACTCCCTTCAGAGGAGAGCACAAACAGGCTCTAACCAGAGTAGAAAGAGAAGTGGGAGGCCCCGCTGCACAACTGAGCAACAAGACAAGTACATTAGAGTCAGTAGTTTGAGAAACCGATGCCTTACAGGTCCTCAACTGGCAGCTTCATTAAATAGTACACGCAAAACACCAGTGTCAACATCTACAGTGAAGAGGCGATTCCGGGATGCTGGCCTTCAGGGTAGAGTGGCAAAGAAAAAGCTATATCTAAGACTGGCTAATAAAAGGAAAGATTAATATGGGCAAAATAACACAGACCCTGGACAGAGGAAGATTGGAAAAAAGTGTTATGGACAGACAAATCCAAGTTTGAGGTGTTTGGATCACACAGAAGAACATTTGTGAGACGCTAAACAACTGAAAAGATGCTGGAAGAGTGCCTGATGCCATCTGTCAAGCATGGTGGGGGTAATGTGATGGTCTGGGGTTGCTTTGGTGCTGGTAAAGTGGCAGATTTGTACAAGGTAAAAGGGATTTTGAATAAGGAAGGCTATCACTACATTTTGCAAGCCATGCCATACCCTGTAAACAGCGCTTCATTGGAGCCAATTTCATCCTACATGAGAACAATGACCCAATGCACACCTCCAAATTATGCAAGAACTATTTAGGGAAGAAGCAGGCAGCTGGTATTCTATCTGTAATGGAGTGGCCAGAGCAGTCACCAGATCTCAACCCCATTGAGCTGTTGTGGGAGCAACTTAACCATATGGTACGCAAAAAGTGCCCATCAAGCCAAACCAACTTGTGGGAGGGGCTTCTGGAAGCATGGGGTGAAATTTCTCCAGATTACCTCAGCAAATTAACTGCTAGAATGCCAAAGGTCTGCAATGCTGGAATTGCTGCAAAGGAAGCATTCTTTGATGAAAGCAAAGTTTGAAGGAGAAAATTATTACTTCAAATAAAAATCTTTTTTTCGAACCTTGTCAATGTCTGGACTAGATTTTAGATTCATTTGGCAACTCATTTGATTAATAAAAGTATGAGTTTTTATGGAAAACACAAAATTGTCTGGGTGACACTAAACGTTTGAACTGTAGTGTATATTATCAAAATACACTGATACATTAAAAAGTACCAGTTATATCTCAAGGTATATATAAAGGAAAGGGTATGGTACTCATCAGAAAATGGCTCAATAATCCGCCTTGACGCATTTCCCCAACTGTTTCATCAGGAGGCTTGATATAGAGAAGATAATTCATGATGTTCAGCATCGTGTGCCTAATAGCCAGGTGTCCATGTTTAAATATCCCATTTCATCCAAAACTAATCACCAGACTAGGAGACCCATTCCCATTCCTATAGGTAAGTTGTCATAGGACATATAGAATCGAGTCTGTGTACAATAATGTACTGCGCCTGCGCTGCTTCTCATGTGCTTAAGGTCCGATAATGTCCATTCCCTAGTGTGCATGTCCAGAAGTGACGTGCGTCAAGGTAAAATGCCAGATAAACTGATTGCCGCCACGCTACTCGTACCCGTGACTGCACATGCCTTTAATTATGTGTTCCACACCGGAGTGCATTTAGGATAATAGCCCACGATTGCGCATGCCCAGACATTTACATTTCACGCGTGGAGCAAATCACAGTCTACTATCTGTGAACGCACATGTCCAGAAGCAGGCGTTCCATGCCAGAGCACATAATGAATTTGGATTGCATTTTACCAATATAGAAAAGTCCTGTCTCTGAGATCAGCATCATGTATTGCACAACCTCACATCATGCAATAGGCATGTAGATCTGCTTTATCACTACATGAAATATGGGATGATGGCCCACATGTTTCTAAATGGTCTAATGTGACCCCTATTGTATAATTAGAGATACACAAGGATCACCACACTTGGTAATTACTAAATAGTATATGTGGGATATAACTGATAAGAAGTAATTCTGATATAGAAGCTCAGATATCTCAATGACCTACAACAATATGTGACCTCCATTCACAGGAAACTGAGTAGCAACGGGTAGAGTATAAAAACCAAAAATGTAATCCAGATTGGGGCTATATTCACACAAAACAGACAGAGAACATTTTCTTATTGAGTCCCTTAGGGCCTAGTGAATACAGTCTAAAAATCTCCTCACTTTCCTTTTTGAGGACACATCTATTGTGATCACCTCCTCTCAGATTAGGTTTAACCACCTCAATGATACAAAAGGAGACGTCTCCAGTTTCACACTGTTCTTGTGTCTAAACCCCCTCTTGGACTTGCCTAAATAATCTAGGGGGAAGGTGCATGTGGTCATATATACAAGTCCTGAGGTTTTACAGTTGGTATAATCTCTCTAGAAAGGATTTAACAGTGGAGGAACTTGAGAAATTTTTACATGGTCTCATCCAATTACATGCTCCTATTACTTGTGCTATCCTATTCTTTTCTTGGTCTCTTGGTTAGATATGGAGCAGGGTCTGTTTCTCCCGTTTTTCTGTAGATTGTGTGGAATCCAAAATGTACTGTGGGTATCTTTTTCCCAGAATCTGGTGTTCATGTATCTTGCAGGTGTATTAGAATCTGTGACATTAGAACAGTTCCTTGTCAACCGTAAAAATTGGCCCTTGGGTATTGCTTTTTTAGGAGGATGGGGTGGTGGCTATTGCACTTCAATAGGCTATTAGGGCTTGTAGGTTTATGGAAGATGATTGTTCCTAGGGTCCCACCCCATTCTTTCTGGGTTAATACATCCAGGAAAGGCAACTGGTTATAATTAAACTCCAACATAAATTTCTGGCCCTTTCTATTGATGAGTTCCCTGACAAATTCAAGAAATTGCTCACTCTTCCCTGACCAGAGGATGTAAAGGTTGTCAATATACAGTATCTATACCATACTCCAATATATGGATGCCACCATTTATGATTATCCCTAAATATTGTGGTTTCATCTCACCAGCCCAGGAACAGGTTAGCATACGAGGGGGCACATGTGCTCCCCATCGCAGTACCCCTGAGCTGGTGGAAGTACGTCCTGTCAAAAATAAAGAACTTAAGATTAAGAGTGAATTTTAGAAGATCTTTCATGTAGTCATTATATCTGCTACACTGTATTGATTTCCATTTCACAAAATGTCTTACTTCTCTGATACCATCCTCATGCGGTAGATTACTGTACAAAGCCTCGAAATCTGGTAAGCCGTAGAGGGTATACATGTAGGGGAGCAGGTAAAGGTAAAAGCATTTTTCAGAGGGATTATTCCAACTGCAGCACCTCAGGTGGTACTGTAAGAACATTATACTGTGTGTGGAGAGATGGTGGTACTGTGGGAACATCATACTGTGTGGGGGGGATGGTGGTACTGTGGGCACATTATACAGTGTGAGGGATGGCGGTACTGTGGGAACATTATACTGTGTGTGGTGGATGGCGGTACTGTGGGAACATTATACTGTGTGTGGGGGGATGGTGGTACTGTGGGAACATTTTACTGTGGGGGGATGGCGGTACTGTAGGAACATTATACTGTGTGGGAGGATGGTAGTACTGTGGGAACATTATACTGTGTGTGGTGGATGGCGGTACTGTGGGAACATTATACTGTGTGTGGGGGGATGGTGGTACTGTGGGAACATTTTACTGTGGGGGGATGGCGGTACTGTAGGAACATTATACTGTGTGGGGGGATGGCAGTACTGTGGGAACATTATACTGTGTGGGAGGATGGTAGTACTGTGGGAACATTATACTGTGTGTGAGGGATGGTGGTACTGTGGGCACATTATACAGTGTGTGGGGGGGTGGCGGTACTGTGGGAACATTATACAGTGTGTGGGGGGGTGGTGGTACTGTGGGAACATTTTACTGTGTGGGGGGATGGTAGTACTGTGGGAACATTATACTGTGTGTGGAGGGATGGAGGTACTGTGGGCACATTATACTGTGTGTGGGGGGATGGTGGTACTGTGAGAACATTATACTGTGTGTGGAGGGATGGTGGTACTGTGGGCACATTATACAGTGTGTGGGGGGATGACGGTACTGTAGGAACATTTTACTGCATGTGGGGGGATGTCGGTACTGTGGGAACATTATACTGTGTGTGGAGGATGGTGCTACTGTGAGAACATTATACTGTGTGGGGGTGGAGGTACTGTGGGAGCAATATACTGTGTGGGGGGATGGCGGTAGTGTGGGAACATAATACTTTGTGGGGGCATCATAAATCCAGCATAAGTGGCATAAAGGGGACCAAGAAAGGGACCCTGTAGTATGAGAACAATCAGTTTCCTCACTTTCTGTCTTCCATAGTTGGGTTGTATGTATCTATTACAGGAAACAGCAAAAAAAAGGGTCTCAATGCTGAAGGGGTTAATGTCCTTCCGCGCCCAGTAATGGGGAATCTCCAGCACCTACCTCCACCTGCAGAGCCGCACTCCACATATATGGCTGCTCTGTGCGCACAGGACCTGTGATGAGGTCACAGGAGGGGAGGAGTCAGGGGTCACATGATCAGGTGCCTCAGTGTATACAGGACACTGCTGTGCTGGTTGTCATGGTGCTGGATGAGGGGAAGTTTCTGTGTGGGGTCAGGAGTGGTTTACAGGGGGGATGTAGCAGAGCTGCGTGTGTACGAGGTGTACGGAGCAGAGCCGTGTGTGTACGAGGTGTACGGAGCAGAGCCGTGTGTGTACGAGGTGTACGGAGCAGAGCCGTGTGTGTACGAGGTGTACGGAGCAGAGCCGTATGTGTACGAGGTGTACGGAGCAGAGCCGTGTGTATAAGGTGTACGGAATGGAGCCGTGTGTGTACGAGGTGTACGGAGCAGAGCCGTGTGTGTACGAGGTGTACGGAGCGGAGCTGTGTGTGTATGAGGTGTACGGAGCAGAGCCGTGTGTGTACGAGGTGTACAGAGCAGAGCCGTGTGTGTACGAGGTGTACGGAGCGGAGCCGTGTGTGTACGAGGTGTACGGAGCGGAGCCGTATGTGTACGAGGTGTACGGAGCGGAGCCGCGTGTGTACGAGGTGTACGGAGCAGAGCCGTGCGTGTACGAGGTGTACATAGCGGAGCTGCGTGTGTACGAGGTGTACGGAGCAGAGCCATGTGTGTGCGACGTGTACGGAGCAGAGCCGTGTGTGTACGAAGTGTATTGAGCGGAGCTGTGTGTGTACGAGGTGTACGGAGTGGAGCCGCGTGTGTACGAGGTGTACGGAGAGGAGCCGCGTATGTACGAGGTGTACGGAGCGGAGCCGCGTGTGTACGAGGTGTACGGAGAGGAGCCGCGTGTGTACGAGGTGTACGGAGAGGAGCCGCGTATGTACGGAGCGGAGCCGCGTGTGTACGAGGTGTACGGAGCGGAGCCGCGTGTGTACGAGGTGTACGGAGCGGAGCCGCGTGTACGAGGTGTACGGAGCGGAGCCGCGTGTGTACGAGGTGTACGGAGCGGAGCCGCGTGTGTACGAGGTGTACGGAGCGGAGCCGCGTGTGTACGAGGTGTACATAGCGGAGCCGCGTGTGTACGAGGTGTACGGAGCGGAGCCGCGTGTGTACGAGGTGTACGGAGCGGAGCCGCGTGTGTACGAGGTGTACGGAGCGGAGCCGCGTGTGTACGAGGTGTACGGAGCGGAGCCGCGTGTGTACGAGGTGTACGGAGCGGAGCCGCGTGTGTACGAGGTGTACGGAGCGGAGCCGCGTGTGTACGAGGTGTACGGAGCGGAGCCGCGTGTGTACGAGGTGTACGGAGCGGAGCCGCGTGTGTACGAGGTGTACGGAGCGGAGCCGCGTGTGTACGAGGTGTACGGAGCGGAGCCGTGTGTGTACGAGGTGTACGGAGAGGAGCCGCGTGTGTACGAGGTGTACGGAGCGGAGCCGCGTGTGTACGAGGTGTACGGAGCGGAGCCGCGTGTGTACGAGGTGTACGGAGCGGAGCCGCGTGTGTACGAGGTGTACGGAGCGGAGCCGCGCGTGTACGAGGTGTACGGAGCGGAGCCGCGCGTGTACGAGGTGTACGGAGCGGAGCCGCGCGTGTACGAGGTGTACGGAGCGGAGCCGCGCGTGTACGAGGTGTACGGAGCGGAGCCGCGCGTGTACGAGGTGTACGGAGCGGAGCCGCGTGTGTACGAGGTGTACGGAGCTGAGCCGCGTGTGTACGAGGTGTACGGAGCTGAGCCGCGTGTGTACGAGGTGTACGGAGCGGAGACGCGTGTGTACGAGGTGTACGGAGCTGAGCCGCGTGTGTATGAGGTGTACGGAGCGGAGCCGCGTGTGTACGAGGTGTACGGAGCTGAGCCGCGTGTGTATGAGGTGTACGGAGCTGAGCCGTGTGTGTGTACGAGGTGTACGGAGCGGAGCCGCGTGTATACGAGGTGTACGGAGCGGAGCCGTGTGTGTGTACGAGGTGTACAGAGCGGAGCCATGTGTGTATGGAGCAGAGCCGTGTGTGTACGGGGTGTACGGAGCAGAGCCGCGTGAGTACGATGTGTACGGAGCAGAGCCACGTGTGTACGAGGTGTACGGAGCGGAGCTGCATGTGTACGAGGTTTACGAAGCGGAGCCGCTTGTTTACAAGGTGTGCGGAGCAGAGCTGTTACACCCGGTCCCTGTCCTGGTGCGGAGCCCAGGTCTGCCACTGTTACACCTGGTCCCCATCCTGGTGCTGCGTCCAGGTTTGCCGCTGCCCCCGGTCTGGGCACTCACCTCCAGCCTCGCACGCTGTCCTTAGGCAGCAGCCGGCCTCCTTTGGGTCTCATGCTATTGCTCTGCATTCAGGTCTCCCTCCTGCCTCCACCTCCTGGCATCCTGTCGGCAGATCTGTAGCTAAAGCTATTAGGGCATTGCCGCCCACTCTCCTGCCTTCTTAAAGGGACAGCGTGCATTTTTCAAAAAGTGCAATTAACCAATGGCAGCACACTGGCTGCTATTTCTGGCCTCTCCTCCATAGGGAGAGCGTCGGAGCAACGAGTATCTATCATTGCTACAGCCGGTTCTCTTGCTTACCTGTCTGCGCTGCAGTTGCTGTGCATTCTCTAATGCTATCTGTCTCCACAGAGTATCAGTATCTTGTGCTCCCTGATTACATCAGCAACCTTCTGGGCGAAAGCAATCCCGTTCCGCCTACAGCCATCCGAGTCCGAGGACTGTGTGAAGGTCACTGGAACCAACTACCTACCAACTACCCGGATCCAGGACCTGTCTCATTACGGACTCTGCTGTAACTACTGTTATACCTTTTGGTCCCGCTGGGACAGGTGCCACATGTCCAGGGTCTAACTAGAGGTAGCACCTGTGTCCTCCAGGTATTCCATTCTGGCCCTGTCTGAGTGGATTTACGATGGGTACCCAGGGCTCACTAGTCACGCCCCCTTCGGAGCCCCCCGGACCGTGGTCCCGAGGTTCCACTTTAAAAATAAAAAACGAGTGTGAACTTCACCATCTCTGCCTCCGCTTCCATTCTTTACAGATTGCTCCGGCCATGGAATCCGCTGGACCCGAGGCCTCCGACTATGGAACTGTGCCTAGAGGTGACCCGCTTAAAAGATCAACAGGACAAGATCATGTCTTATCTACATAACCTGTCCACCCGCATGGATTCTCTGCTGAACCCGGCTGCTCCTGATTCATCTATCAGCACCCAGGTACCTGCTGTCATGGCAAGCAAGGGTCCTCGCCTGGCGGCTCCTTCCCGCTTCCATAGTGATCCCACTCAGTGTCGGGGTTTTCTCAATCAGTGAACCCTACACTTCGAAATCTTGGGGCACATGTTTGTTTCTGACCATGCCAAAGTGGGCTTCATTATGTCACATCTGGCAGGAGAGGCTCTCACTTGGCTAAACCCGTTATGGGAGAGACGAGACCCGCTGGTTAATGATCTTCAATCTTTCCTAGAGACTTTTCTTAGGACCTTCGATGAACCTGGCCGGGCCACGTCGACCGCTTCTGCCCTGCTTCGTTTATGCCAAGGAACCCTCATGGTGGCTCAGTATGCTGTTCATTTCCGCACCCTCTCGTCTCAGTTGTCCTGGAACAATGAAGCCTTGCTGGCTACCTTCTTGGAGGGCCTATCTGGAAAAATTTATGATGAGCTGGTGGGACGGGACAGGCCTACCATCTTGGATGACCTGGTTTCCTTGGCGATCCAGATTGACCTGCATTTTCAGGAGTGTTTCATGGAGATTAAGCGAGACAAGAGGTCCTACCACCTGGGCTCTAGTTCTTCCAAGATGGCTACCTCATCCTCTTCTCCCGAAGCTATGGAGGTAGATCGAGTAAGTCTGGCCAGCCGCTGCCAGGAGGCGTGTTGCAAAGACAGAAGCTGTCTATATTGTGGTAGTCCCGAACACTTGATCCGCTCTAGTCCAAAGAAGTCGAGAAACTCCTGTGCCTAGGCTCGGTAGGAGAGGCCACCCTAGGTAGAGAACGTTCCTCTCCTTCGTTGCAGCTCTCGGTCTCCGTGACCTGCGGAGCAATAAAATTTTCTGGACTCTGTTGGATTCCGGAGCCGCCGGGAGTTTTATCCAGCAGACGCTTGTGGATCGCTACCACTTACCAGTTCAGGCTCTTCCCAGTCCGTTGCGGGTGACCGCTGTCGATGGCCAGCCACTGACCGAACCCGTCCAGTTCCAGACTGAGCCAGTGGAACTCCGGGTAGGTCTTATGCATTCTGAAAGAATCCGTTTTTATGTGTACCCTGGTTTGTCTCACCCCTTGCTTTTAGGTTTGCCTTGGTTTCAGACACACGAACCAAGTCCTTAATTGGAGAACAGGCAAAATTCTACGATGGGGAGATTCCTGCACGGACCGTTGCTTAAACCGGATAGAACCAGTTTCACCCCCGGTCCAACCTGCTACCCTGCCTGGGTTACCATCCGCTTACTGGTCCTTCTTGGATGTCTTCAGGAAAAAGGAGGCTGAAAAACTTCCTCCCCACAGGTCGCATGACTGTCCAATAGATCTTCTTGCTGGTACATCTCCTCCCCATGGGAGAGTTTACCCTCTTTCCCAGGCAGAGACTCAGGCTATGTCTGACTACATCCAGGAGAATTTGGCCAGAGGGTTTATCCGAAAATCATCATCTCCGGCAGGAGCAGGCTTCTTCTTCGTGAAGAAAAAGGACGGATCCTTGCGGCCCTGTATCGACTACCGGGGACTGAACCAGATCACGGTAAAAAACAGGTACCCTCTGCCTCTAATTTCAGAATTGTTTGACCATCTCCGAGGGGCCAAGATCTTCACCAAGCTGGATCTCAGAGGTGCCTACAACATGATCCGAATCACGGATGGAGATGAATGGAAAACAGCCTTCAACACCCGTGATGGTCATTACGAGTACCTAATGGTCTAAGCAATGCACCCGCTGTTTTCCAAGAGTTCGTCAATGACATTTTCAGGGATCTGCTTTACACCTGTGTTGTTGTCTATCTGGACGACATTCTGATTTTTTCCACTGACTTGGTCTCACACCGGAGGCAAGTACGCCTAGTCTTACAGAGGCTCAGGGAGAACAGACTGTATGCCAAGTTTTAAAAGTGCCTCTTTGAACAATCCTTTTTGCTTTTCCTCGGTTATATTGTTTCCTCCACAGGATTAAAAATGGATCCAGAGAAGTTATCGGCATACTCAAGTGGCCTCGTCCGTCTGGGCTGAAGGCCATACAGCGATTTCTGCCCTTCGCCAACTACTACAGACAATTCATTGCTAAATTCTCCACCCGAGTGGCGCTCATCTCAGCTCTGACCCGGAAAGGTACAAATCCCAAGGATTGGCATCCTGATTCTGAGGAGGCTTTTGTTTCTCTCAAACAGGCCTTTGCTGTTGCACCTGTTCTTCATCGTCCTAATTCCAATGAACAATTTTTTCTTGAGGTCGAAGCTTCCTCCGTAGGTGCGGGAGCCGTACTAACCCAGAAATCGCCCACCGGAAATTGTTGCCTATCAAATTGGCTCTGCAGGAGTGGAGGCATCTTCTAGAAGGAGCTCTTCATCAGGTAGTCATATACACCGATCACAAAAACCTTGCTTACCTCCAAACTGCGCAAAGGCTTAATCCTCGCCAAGCCTGCTGGGCTTTGTTTTTTGCTCGCTTTAGTTTTGTTCTTCATTTTCGCCCAGCTGACAAAAATGTCAAAGCAGACGCACTTTCCAGAGCCTTTCTACCTCCTGATCAAGAAGAAGAGCCGCAGCACATCATTGAACCCTCAAGGTTAGTCACTGTCACTTCTGTTGATCTTGCCCGGCTTCCCCCTGGGAAAACTTTCGTGTCAGCTTCTGAACGTACTCGTGTCCTTCGGTGGGGTCACTCATCCAAGTTGGCTGGTCACGCCGGTCAGAGAGACTCTGCAACTCATCTCCCGGTACTACTGGTGGTCTGCTATGGCTAAGGACATTCAGGAATACGTCACAGCCTGTCCTTCCTGTGCTCGTAACAAGACGGCCAAGCATCTACCCACAGGTAGGCTTCAGCCTCTTCCAATTCCGTCCGCTCCCTGGCAACACATCGCGATGGACTTCATCACAGATCTTCCGATCTCATCTGGCTGTTCTGCGGTGTGGGTAGTGGTGGACCGCTTCTCTAAAATGGCTCACTTCATTCCGCTAACCGGTCTTCCAACTGCTCCTGAGTTGGCGGATCTGTTCATCCGGCACATCTTCCGTCTCCGTGGTTTCCCTCTCCACATCGGGTCCGACAGAGGAGTCCAGTTCACCTCAAGATTCTGGAGAGCAGTTTGTAAACTGGTAAGAATTGAACTGGATTTTTCTTCAGCATACCATCCCCAGTTCAATGGACAAGTTGAGAGGACAAATCAAATCCTGGCTGGATTCCTGCGTCACTTTGCCAACGCGCATCATGACGACTGGGTAGACTTACTGTCCTTGGCCGAATTCTACAACAACCAAGTAAGTGAATCTTCTGGAAAGTCTCCCTTTCAGATTGTCTTTGGACTGCAACCCGGAATACCTCTTCCCATCTCTGGATCATCTGGCGTTCCGGCTTCCGATACTTTCTCCGAAGATTTTTCTAAGGTCTGGAGGGACACCAAAACTGCTCTGGAGAAAGCCTTCCAGCCTATGAAAAGGCATGCGGACAAGAGATGTTTGGATGCGCCTATCTTTCGCCCCAGTGACAAGGTATGGCTCTCTTCAAAGTATATTCATTTAAAGATGCCATCCTACAAATTGGGTCCCTGGTTTATTGGACCATTTGAGATCTTGAGACAAATCAATCCAGTCTCTTACAAGCTGAAGTTGCTTACTTCCATACGTGTGCCAAAGTCCTTTCATGTTTCTCTACTCAAGCCAGTAGTTTTGAGCCCCTTCTTTAAGGATCCGGGTACCACTCCTGACCCTGTCTCGGAGGATGATGTTTTTGAGGTAAAACATATACTGGCCATAAAAAAAAATTAAGGGGTAAGACCTACTACCCGGTGGACTGGAAGGGTTTTGGTCCTGAGGAGAGATCTTGGGAGCATAGAGAGAAGAGAAAACATCCAGGCTCCTCTTCTCCTTAAAAGATTCTACGCAGGCTTGAAGAAGAGGAGGTGTAAAGAGGGGGATACTGTTACACCCGTCCCTGTCCTGGCGCGGCGCCCAGGTCTGCCACTGTTACACCTGGTCCCCATCCTGGCGCTGCGTCCAGGTCTGCCGCTGCCCCCCGTTCTGGGCACTCACCTCCAGCCTCACACGCTGTCCTTAGGCAGAAGCCGGTCTCCTCTGGGTCTCATGCTATTGCTCTGCATTCAGGTCTCCCTCCTGCCTCCACCTCCTGGCGTCCTGTCGGCAGATCTGTAGCTAAAGCTATTAGGGCATGTCCGCCCGCTCTCCTGCCTTCTTAAAGGGACAGCGTGCATTTTTCAAAAAGTGCAATTAACCAATGGCAGCACACTGGCTGCTATTTCTGGCCTCTCCTCCATAGGGAGAGTGCCGGAGCAACGAGTATCTATCATTGCTACATCCGGTTCTCTTGCTAACCTGTCTGCGCTGCATCTGCAGTCTCTGTGCATTCTCTAATGCTATCTGTCTCCACAGAGTATCAGTATCCTGTGCTCCCTGATTACATCAGCAACCTTCTGGGCGAAAGCCATCCCGTTCCGCCAACAGCCATCCGAGTCCAAGGACTGTGTGAAGGTCACTGGAACCAACTACCCGGATCCAGGACCTGTCTCATTACGAACTCTGCTGTAATACTGTTATACCTTTTTGGTCCCGCTGGGACAGCTGCCACGTCTCCGGGGTCTAACTGGAGGTAGCACCTGTGTCCTCCGGGTATTCCATTCTGGCTCTGTCTGAGGGGCTTTACGACGGGTACCCAGGGCTCACTAGTCACGCCCCCTTCGGAGCCCCCGGACCGTGGTCCCAACTTTCCACTTTAAAAATAAAAAGCGAATGTGAACTTCACCATCTCTGCCTCCGCTTCCATTCGTTACAAGAGCCATGTGTGTACAGGGTGTAGAGAGCGGAGCTGCGCGTGTACGAGGTGTACGGAGCGGAGCCATGTGTGTGCAGGGTGTACGGAGCGGAGCCGCGCGTGTACGAAGTGTACGGAGCGGAGTCGAGCGTGTACGGAGCGGAGTCATGCCTGTATGAGGTGTGCGGAGTGGAGCCGTGTGTGTACGAGGTGTATGAAGCGGAGTCGTGTGTGTGAGGTGTACAGAGTGGAGCATCACGTGTATGGAGTGGAGTCATGTGTGTACGAGATATACGAAGCGGAGTCGTGTGTGTGTACGAAGTGTATGGAGCAGAGGAGTGTGTGTACGGATCAAAGCCTTTTGTGTATGGGTTTTATATAGCAGAGCCGTGTGTGTATGAGTTGTATAGAACGGAGCTGTGTGTTTGTTTGAGGTTTACGGAGCAGAGCCGCGTGTGTACGAGGTGTACAGAGCTGAACTGTGTGTTTGTACGAGGTGCACGGAACAGAACCATGGATGTACGAAGCGGAGTAATGTATATGAGGTGTATGGAGCAGAGCCACAGGTGTATGACGTGCATGAAGTGGACCCATGTGTGTACGATGTCACGATTAACAGCGGTATCACAGGGCTTAAACAAAAAAAGGGGGTTTGGTACCATGTTAGCCAGTTCAAAAATAATGCTCTTAGTGTGAAAAATATCTTGTAGTTATGATACCTTTTAATGGCTAACAAAAATTAAATAAATGATGTTACACAGCAGCTTTCAGGACTTCTTAGTTCCCTTCCTCAGGCATGGTATAGCAAAGTTTCTGAAGAAACACAAATATATGCACAGACAGCAAAAAAATAAAATAAAAGAGGGCTGTGAAGAAGCCAGATTGCATCATAATTTCCCAGTCAACCATGTTTTTGCAAACCAAGAAGAATTGACTTTTTATCTGTATATTGGCTTGTGGATTTAAGTGTTTATGTCTGGTGGATCAAGAAGACAGACATGTATACCATTTAACATACTGTGTAAGTCTGTAATAGTGACTTGTGCATAGTGTATGTTTATTGTTTGCTGATATACTAATTGTGTACTGTATTATATAACCAGTTGCTGACTTCGAAGGTAGGTAGGGAAAGGATATGAGGGTGGACTGAAGGACACTGGGTAATTCTAAAAAATAGATCACCTGCCTCGGGTATAAAAGAGACTTCTTTTCTTCTGGTTGGTGTCATTCTTCGGGATCTCAGCACAGGGTACTTCAGACTCCGCTGAAATAACACAGGACTGGTCTCGGTTATCTCTCTATGCTTGTCGTTACCTCCTCTCTGCGTGCGTATCACAGGTGGAGTAGCGACTCTCGGAGCTCAGACATAACATCTACCATTATCCTGGTGAGTCAGTGGAATGGAAGGGTGAGACCCTGTAATGTGCACCATCTTGGGGTAATTGCTGGGTTGTCCTCTTTGCTATTGGGTGTTGTAGTTCAACAAAATTTTGCCACACTGTTTTACCCTAACCATGTGTTGTCTGTAGTGTATTACCCACCGGGAGATAGAGCGGGTGTTTAGTGGTATGAGCCCCTGGTCCATGCAGTCTTGCTAAAGGCAGCCGGGATAGCGGACGAGAGCACCCACTGACCCTATTTCTCCACAAGGGGCATAGTATAAGGCTGGGGTCACACTTGCAAGTGTGATGCGAGACACTCACGCGAGTCTCTCGCATCAATACCCGGCACTCAGACCGGAGTGTACGGCTGCATAGAAATACATGCAGCCGCACATTCCGGTCCCACGTGCCAGCGGCAGTGCCGGGTACTGATGCGAGAGACTTGCTTGAGTTTCTCACATAACACTTGCAAGTGTGTCGCCGGCCTAATAATTGAACCTTTGAATAAACAATAAAACTGAACTCAGAGACTGAATTCTTAGTGGTGTGGAAGTTCTATGCTATGTGCGCACGTTGCGTATTTGCTTGTAGAAATTTCTGCAAGGTTTCTGCAACTCTTGGCAGAAAAACACAGTGGAAAATCCGCAGGTTTTTGATGCTTTTTTTATGCATTTTTGTAAATCCATAGAGCTAAACAAAAATATATTATTAAAAAAAGAATTGTGATGTCATTTCCTTGTTTAACCTCTTTTTTTTCATTCTCCATTGAAGACCTTAATATCATTACATACCGTGTTCATATACAGTGGGGAAAAATGTATTTAATCAGCCACCAATTGTGCAAGTTCTCCCACTTTAAAAGATGAGAGAGACCTGTAATTGACATCATAGTTAGACCACAACTATGAGAGTCAAAATGAGAACAAATCCAGAAAATCATCTTGTCTGATTTGGCAAGATTTGTTTTGCTAATTATGGTGGGAAATAATTATTTCGTCATTAACAAAAGTTCATCTCAATATTTTGTTATATATCCTTTGTTGGCAATGACAGAGGTCAAACGTTTTCTGTAAGTCTTCACAAGGTTGGTCCACACTGTTGGTGGTATGTTGGCCCATTCCTCCATGCAGATCTCCTCTAGAGCAGTGATGTTTTGGGCCTGTCGCTGGGCAACATGGACTTTCAAATCCCTCCAAAGGTTTTCTATGGAGTTGAGATCTGGAGACTGGCTAGGCCACTCCAGGACCTTCATATGCTTCTTAAAAAGCCACAACTTCATTGCCCTGGCGTTGTGATTGGGATCATTATCATACTGAAAGACCCATCCATGTTTCATCTTCAATGCCCTTGCTGATGGAAGGAGGTTTTCACTCAAAATCTCATGATACATGGCCCCATTCATTCTTTCATGTACTCGAATGAGTCATCCTGGTCCCTTTGCAGAGAAACAGCCTCAAAGCATGATGTTGCCTCCCCCATGCTTCACAGTAGGCATGATGTTCTTTGGATGCAACTCAGCATTCTGTCTCCTCCAAGCACAACAAGTTTTGTTTCTACCAAACAGTTCTACTTTGGTTTCATCAGACCATATAACATTCTCCCAATACTCTTCTGGATAATCCAAGTGCTCTCTAGAAAACTTCAGATGGGCCCGGACATGTACTGGCTTAAGCAAGGGGGCACATCTGACAAGGCAGGATCTGAGTCCCTGGCGGCGTAGTGTGCTACCGATGGTAGCCTTTGTTACGGGGGTCCCAGCTCTATGCAGGTCATTCCCTAGGTCCCCCCCGTGTGGTTCTGGGATTTTTGCTCACTGTTCTTGTGATCATTTTGACCCCACGGGGTGAGATCTTGCGTGGAACCCCAGATCGAGGGAGAGTATCAGTGGTCTTGTATGTCTTCCATTTTCTTATTATTGCTTCCACAGTTGATTTCATCACACTAAGCTGCTCCATGTGGCTCCATGTATTGCTATGCGGCCGCACGCTCCGCTCCCGAGTGCCAGCGGCAGTGCCGGGTATTAACATGAGAGATTCGGCTGTGTTTCTGACATGTGTGATCTCAGCCTTAAAGAAGAAGTTACAGGTCTGTGAGAGACAGAAATCTTGCATGTTTGTAGGTGACCAAATAGTTATTTTCCACCATAATTTGCAAAATAAATCTTGCCAAATCAGACAAGGTGATTTTCTGGATTTGTTTTCTCATTTTGACTTTCATAGTTGTGCTCTACCTATGATGTCAATTACAGGCCTCTCTCATCTTTTTAAGGCTGGTTTCACATTCGCGCTTTTTAAGCGCACGCACGGCCGGGGGTAGCTCCGCCCCCGAGCCGGCTCTCTGCCCGGCGTGCCCGCCCCTTCCTTGTAGCGCCGCCTCCTAGCGCACAGCGGCGCCTGCGATCGGCGCACCCTATCTTTAGCATAGGGTGCGCAGATCGTGCGCAGGCCGTGCGCTAGTTGCACTTTGACCTGCGCTGCGCACTTTTGACGGTGCGCCGTGCGCGCCAAAATCCGAAAAGTTTGATTTTGGCGCGCACGGCGCACCGTCAAAAGTGCGCAGCGCAGGTCAAAGCGCAACTAGCGCACGGCCTGCGCACGATCTGCGCACCCTATGCTAAAGATAGGGTGCGCCGATCGCAGGCGCCGCTGTCCGCTAGTAGGCGGTGCTACAAGCAAGGGGCGGGCACGCCGGGCAGAGAGCCGGCTCGGGGGCGGAGCTACCCCCGGCCGTGCGTGCGCTTAAAAAGCGCTAATGTGAAACCGGCCTAAGTGGGAAAACTTGCACAATTGGTGGCTGACTAATTACTTTTTTCCCCACAATAATGTTTACACACACAAAACAAGTATAAGTGAATATATAATATGATAGCGTCAGACTCATTACCATATAGTCAGTTTTTACGAAAAAAAGGATATTTAATGAGGAAGAGATGGTTAAATCTTGTTATAAAGATATTACAACAAATTTAATTTATTCATTATTGCATAGACAATGTGAATGCCGCTTACTATATTGGTGAACTATCATTATGCAAGATTAATGGTACATATACATGTACATATCTTCAGCAGCTGATCTTACCAAATTGCACACTTTGCATGATGCACTAAAGCTTCCATCTACATAGATCTATCTACTTTACTTATATGGAGATTATTTTGCCCTTCTAATTTATATTATTTGTTTATCATTTATTAACATTTGACAGGCATACATATACTCTACTTACTGATATTATTAGATTTTTTTGGATTATTTAGTCATTTTGTAGCATTTAGCATCTAATCTAATGTACATATATCCTTATTGTTCATACTCCGCATCCTCCTGTACTTTTTCCACTTGTTGTTCTTCTCCTTTTCCCCCTTCCTTTCTAATGACATGTATTTTGTAATAAAATGAATTATTTGTAAATCCTTTGCTTGTGTATCATATTTTTAGATTGTATATCGCATTGGGTGCTAACACTACACTCTCCTCACCCGGGCACGTGATGCTCTGCACACTCACTGTCTTATTAGAGCCGCCGTGTGAACTCTGCTGGTGCATGACTAAGCGCTGTCTCTCATGCTGCGGAGCGCGCCGCACACCTGCCTCCGCTTTCACTGCCTTTGGGAAACTCACTGCTTTTGTCACGGTCCTGTTAAGGTCGGCGTGCAGCCACCGCTGAACAAGGACTCACCCACACTGCAGAGGGGCCCGGGGTCAGACACGGCCGGATAGTTCAAGCAAACAGGACCTGGAGAAGCTAAAAGTCAGTGAGCAGTGAAGGACCTACGGTCATGTGACCACAAGGGGCGGGGCTTAGCATCCTGCTGTCAGAGATAGGCAGAACACTAATACAGGAATTCTCAAAGTCAGACAAACCGGGTCATATACAGAGATAACAGTAAAGTACCAGGGATGAGACAGAACGGAGAGTTGGGGCCAAGCAGAGATCAAAACCAAACAGACATAGAAGGTACCAAGCAGAATCCAACAAGCAGTATCCAGAGAACAGACCGAGTCATACACAGAGTATCAGATAAACAAGAACACAGCACAAACACACTCAGGGGTCACCACACTATGCCAAGGGCGAAAGTATTTTATAACTGACGGGGATGGGAGCGTCCTGAGGCTATAAGAAGCTTTCCCAGAACAAGGGAGAGGCCACAATCATAAGCCCGAGGTGTGCAGGTAAGCCTGCACTGGGATCACAACCTTTAACCCCAGAAATGCCAGTCATCAGCACTGGTTCCAGACATTAACCCCACATGTGCGAGTCAAACCCGCACTGAGATCATGACAGCTTTTTCCCGCTCTTCCTGTTCTCTGCCTGGCTTAGCCACGCCTCCTCTCTCTGGATCATGGGACCTGTCCGGTCCCCTATTCTTTACCCTGGCAACACTGGACGCAGCCTTGACAGTTCTGGACCCAGCATGACGCAGGTACCCGCAGACCGGTCTTCTACCTTACACTTTTGCCCTCCTTTAAAGTGCCATTCCACGGGCGAGAGTTCTTTCATCAGATGTTCACACTCTTCCATCGCTTGAATAATTTGTTGCCAAATAAACTGGTCTTGTTCATAATGAGTGGGAGTTATTCCAGCTGTCGTCTGCTCCGTACGGCGTAGTTCTAGTTCAAATTGAGTGGTAGAATCAGGTTGAGTGGTAGAAGATGGGAGGATATCTTGATCCGATGAATCGGCCATCTCTGGGGTTTCAGGCTTACGCACTTCCCTGTGACTGGCGGACGGTGGATTATCCAAGTCTGAGAATGAGGCGAGTGTCTCTTTATCATCACAGTTGAGAATCTTTGGGATGAGCGTTTCAGTGGTGGTCGACACTCTCTTGCCTTCTACAGGACCCTGTGACAATCAAGGACGCAACATGCTGCGATGTACTATTCGGGTAGGCGCCCCTTCTTCCTGTTCGGGTTGAACTTCATACTCTGGCCCATCGGACCCAACATGGCATTTCACTCGATATGGGTTTTTTTTCCCACCAATGCTCCAACTTGCCCCAAAGCCGCTTGTCTCAGACCAACACGTGATCTCCGGTCTTGAGAGCTGTCCCTCGAATAGGCATCGTTTCATGGTGTTGGAGTTCCCGAAACTTAGTCTGCACCAGCCGGTGAAGAGTCTGCAGCCAATATCTATGTTCTCGGACCCAGGAAGACACCCTCGTCCGTGGGTAGTCTTCTTCTGGATCCAAATCCAGCTCTGTAATTCTTTGTCCCTTTCGCCCAAACAGCAGGGTGTACAGAGTGTATCCTGTTGTACTGTGCACTCGATTATTGTACACTCAGACCAATTTGACCACATACTCAAGCCAGTGTATTTTCCGATCTTCCTCCAATGCTCGGAGCATCTGAATTAACATCCGATTGAAGCGTTCACAAGCTCCAATACCCTGAAGATGATAGGGCGTCGTCCTGGAATTCTCAATCCAGTACAGACAATGTAACTCTTTCATCACTCGGACTTGGAAGCTATCACCCTGGTCAGAGTGAATCCTCTTTGGGCAACCGTACACCCGGATGAAGTCTCGGCAAATGGCCTGTGCCGCTGACTCAGCAGTCTGATCCCAAGTTGGAGTTACCACTGCAAACTTTTACTGAATTGGTCAGTCATCACCAGGCAATGTTCATACCCGATATGGGCTGGGCCCTAGGTTAAGTAATCGATCATCAATAACTCTAAGGGGGAAGAATTCAAGATGGTCTGCGTCAGGGTTATCTGCTCTGGAGGTTTGGCTAGTTCATAGCTCTGGCATAGTTGTCAGGCCTCTGCTACGGCAACATCCAGTCAGGGTTATATACCAACCTCTGTAACCATTGGAACGTCTTCTCCAGAGGAAAGTGAGCCCCTCTCTCATGGGCCTCTACATGGATCAACTTCTCCGTGAGCACCACTTGCCAGGTGACCCCCCCAACTCCTGGACCAGCTGCACTCTTCTGTACAGCAAACTGTCCTCTAACTAGAGTCTCTTCCACTGTCTCAGAATCTGCAGAGCCCTTGGGGACAGAGCGTCTCTCTCGTGCCGGCTGGGAATTTGCTTCAGGGCCACTGGCTGTCTCAACTGGGAAAGTTCCTTATCTGCTTGTTGGAGTTGCACACAGTCATCCAGGGGTCATCTCAGCACCTGTTCCTCAGACACCTCTCTGATCTGTCCCTGCGTTGCGACCAATGACCTATCAAAGTCCCAGAAAACTGGAATCTCTTTGGCCACCAATTATTCATCTTGGTCGTGTTTAGGTCGCTCCTGGGTCACTCTCGAAAGAGCACCAGCATGCGTATTCTCGGCTCCAGCCTGATAAGCGATCTTGTACCGAAAATACGCCATGGGGGCCACCCATCGCTTTTCCAAGGCCCCCAATTTTGCATTTTCCAGGTGGGCTAGGGGGTTGTTATCTGTGTGCACTAGGACTTCGGATCCTGACAGATATTACGTTACCTTCATCACCCACACCAACACCAGCAATTCCAACTTGAAGGAGCCGTAATTGTCCGGGTTCTGTTCTGAGTCCTGAAGAGACCGGCTCGCATAAGCAATCACTCATTCCTTCCATTCGTACATTTGTGATAGAATGGCCCCCAGGCCATGTAAGCTTCCATTGATGTGAAGAATGAAGGGCTGTGAGAAATCCGCATAGGCGAGTATTGGGGCCTCAGTCAAGGCTATCTTCAAGGCTCTGAAGGCTTTTTTCTGGCTACTTCTCCATTGGATAGTGTGATTCTTTGAGCCAGATGACACGCCCTTTAGTAGTTACTGCAGCGGATTAGCAATATGGGTGAAATTCTTTAAGAACCTTCGGTAGTAACCGGTAAGCCTCAGAAAGGCCTGAACATCTTTCACTGTCTTCTGGGTGGGCCAGTCCTGTACTGCCGCTATCTTCTCATGGGCAGATCTTACTCCCTCAGTGGATACGATGTGTCCCAGGTACTCGATTTGTTTGCGGAAAAGGTGACATTTTTGGGGCATCCGATTAAATTCAAACAATCCCATGGACATTATGAATGCTGTCTTTGGCCTATCGTGTTCCGCCATGGGCACCTGCCAGTACCCACTGGCCAGATCCAGGGATGAAAAATACTTCACCTTTCCTAAGGCAGATAATGATTCCTCAACTCTGGGCAATGGATAGGAGTCCCGCACCATACAAACATTCAGTCGTCTGTAATCGACACAAAAGTGCAGGGTTCCATCCTTTTTCCAAACTAAAACAATAGGAGCCGCCCACGGACTCTGAATCTCCCGTATGACTCCACTCTGCAGCATGTGCGCCAGCATCTCATTTACTTCCTTGTACATCTGAGGCGGTATCTGCAGATACTTATCCGAGACTGGGGCAGCACTTCCTGTAGGAATTTTGTGAGTTATAGCCATGGTGCATGCAAAGTTGTCTTCATGGCGAGCAAAGACCTCCTGGTAGCGCTCCAGCACAGATTCCACCTGTTGCACCTGTTGCTGGGAGAGTCCCATCAGTTCGGCCCTCATCTGTTCCAGAATTCGACGACCCTCCTTAAGGCCTCCAGGAGGATGTTCCGGTGTCATTGTGACAGCTAGGGTCCAGGGTTCCCCTTGCATGGCAGCCAACTGTAGGACCTCCGGTTGTACCAGCTCTTCTGGCATTACCAGTACCTGAGCCACTTCACTCTTAGGCGAGAGGGTGAGGTCTTCTTCTCTCAGGTTGACGCACCACACCACCATGTTACCATCATGGACTGTGACTAATGTCCGAGCTCCAAGGGTCTCTGATCCATTATGGTTGGCTCTATCTGCACTTCCACCCCTTTAAGGGGCATACAAGCTCGTACTGGCAATGTGAGCACAGTCTGACCAGGCAGTAGAATGAGTTTAGCAGTTGAATGGACTATCACCTTTCCTAGAACCTTCCCTTCGCTTGACGTTTCCTGGTCCTGGGCAACTTGTATCAATTATTGAAACACCTTCCTCGCTGATCAAGAGGGTTCTGAATACCTTCAGCACATTCATCCCCAGAGTCACCGCAGGACCGTTGCCAGTGTCTATGGTGACAAGCACGACTCCTTTCCGGCCCACATCTTAACCGCACACCGTAATCTGCATTCAGACCACTCCTACGATTGGGATGGGCAACTGATTGGCTGCCGTCAGCTTGATTACTGGGCTCCATTCTGGCCACATGTCACCTCGGGATAATAACGTCTAAAATACGTTTCCGGCATGTTGTTAACCTGCGATTCAGTATCGACTAGGCAGCGAACGGCTCGCCCATTCATCTCAGCCCATACGAGGGGACTCATTGAAATTAAACTTTCGGGACTACCTTCTCTCCTCCTTGGCCTCTCAGGCTCTGGGTGGCATCCCCCAGCCACAGAGCCCAATAGTTTAATCGGCTGCCCAGGTAGGGATGTCTCTGTCTTGCACACTCTCGGGCATAGTGTCCGGTGTGCCCACACTTGAAACAAGTCAGATTCCACTCAGCATGGGGCTCAACAAATAAGCGAGACTCTGACTCACTCCTTTCTCTTGATATATGTTGGGCTGAGTTGGGCACTCTTCTAAGGCTGGACCAGTCTTCCCACAATTCCCGGATTTCCTTCCGAATCTCTCGGGCCCACTCTGGTTCTGCCACGGGCAATGCGGGTACCTCATTGCTCTAGACCATCCCTGCCAAGGCTGCTGTCCCCTGCTAATGCAATCTTACGCACGCTTCTGCCCCAACTTCTAAGAAGGTCATACGCGGCCTAGCATGCAGGCGCTCCCGCTTAGCTTGCTTAAGTGACGTGTCTCTGAGGCCCGCCATGAACGTCCCTCAATATCATATCAGGGGGCCCACTCCTATTATCTCCACATCATCCCGTCGGTCAATATGCGCGTCCACCTCCTGTAGCGTATTGACATATTGTGTCACTGACTCCCCCTCCATTTGGATGCGGCTGAACAAGCGCATCCGCAATTCCTCAACATTGGTGGGGACTCCATACATCTCTTCCAGAATCTGTAACACCTTGGTCAACGTGTCCCGCTCATGAGGGGGGCAAAATATTACAGAACATCTAGCCTCACCATCCACGTCCATCAGAGCAATCTCCGCTTGCATAGCAGGAGTCATAGGATACATCCTCAACATGTTTCTAAAGGGGGTTTTACACATAGCGATATTGCTAGCAATATCGCTAAAACGTCACTGATTTTGTGACATTATTGTGATATTGCTAGCGATATCGCTATGTGTGATACTTACCTCCGACCGGCTCCCCCGCTGATCGCGCGAGATCGGGCGGCTCCATTTCTCGTCGTCTGCTTCCTGCTGGGCTTCCTGCTGTGTGAGACGAGCGATGCCGGACGCGGGCGGGAGGACGTCTGGATCGCTGTGTGTGTGAAAGGTAAGTATCATTCGCTGCGCCGCTGCTGCATCGCTGTGAGATCTTCCTGTGTGGAAGCTCACTAGCGATCATTTAGCGATGCACCAGCGATCCTGACCGGGTCGTATCGCTGGTCGGATCGCTGGTGCATCGCTAAATGTAAAAGGGTCTTAACCCGCTCGGTCCAGTCCCAAAATAGATTACCCCTGTGAATTTAGGGAGATTGCTGAGCATGGCCCCCAGCGGCAAGCTGGACTGCGGGGCACCCTTGACAGATTGTTCTGCTGCTTCTGTGCTTGTAGACTGCATCCTGCTGACTACGCTAAATGTAAGCAGGTGTGGGAATGCAGTAACACAGGGAATGCAGAACAAGGTTGTTTAATTGATTAACAAGAAAGGATAGCAATGGTCTCCTCGCAGGGGAGCTAGTAACATTAAACAATGAATACTAACAAGGGGAGTAAACAAAGGGTTAACGCGACAGTCTGATATGTATATGGCACTTATTGTGGTCGTCTGTTTCTCATCCACATATAGTCTGATGGGTGTTGGAGTACCGACAGCAGTTGGCGCGGTGTCCTCAGACACGGTCCGGCTTCTGGCGGCAACGGGTGGTCACCGGTTTTGCCCGCTGAGCCCCTCGTCCATAAATCTGTGCAGCCGAAGTGGGGAGTGCTGCAGGAGTCTCTGTCCAACACATGTGCTGCTGCGTGTCTATCAGTAATGGGGGATGCACCTCAGGGTCCTGCACTCAACACCCTCTTCTCTGGGTGAACACTGCACTCTCTTCACCCGGGCACGTGATGCTCTGCACACTGTTTTATTGAGCATCCACGTGTACTCTGCCAGGGCACGACTGCGCGCTGTCTCTTACGCTGCGGAGCGTGCCACAGACCTGCCTCTGTTTTCACTGCCAGTGGGAAACTGTCAGCCTGGCTTAGCCATGACCCCTCTATCCGGGTCATGGGACCTGTCCGGTCCCCTATTCTTTCCCCCCGGCACCACTGGACGCAGCCTTGACAGTTCCGGTCCTGGCATAACACAGGTACCCGCAGCCCGATCTTCCTCTTTACACAGGCGTGAAAGAAAACGTCACCTATGTCATTATTAGTAAAGTCATTCCCAAAGCACATGTCTGAATATGCACATACATATATGAAGATTCCACAATCAGTGATGGTTTGGGGAGCCATGTCATCTGCTGGTGTAGGTCCACTGTGTTTTATCAAGACCAAAGTCAGCACAGCTGTCCACCAGGAAATTTTAGAGCACTTCATGCTTCCCTCTGCCAATAAGCTTTTTGGAGACGGAAATTTCATTCTCCAGCAGGACATGGCACCTGTCCTCACTGCCAAAAGTACCAATACCTGGTTTACAAACAACAGTATCACTGTGCTTGATTGGCCAGCAAACTCGCCTGACCTTAACCCCATAGAGAATCTATTTGGTATTGTCAAGAGGAAGATGAGAGACACAAGACCCAACAATACAGACAAGCTGAAGGCTGCTATCAAAGCAACCTGGGCTTCCATAACACCTCAGCATTGCCACAGGCTGATCGTCTCCATGACACGCCGCAATGATACAGTAATAATGCAAAAGGAGCCCAACCAAGTATTGAGTGCATTTACTGATCATACATTTCAGTTGGCCAACATTTCGGATTTTAAAATAATTTTTGAAGCTGGTGTTATAAAATATTCTAATTTACTGAGATAATGACTTTTGGGGTTTCATTGGCTGTAAGCCCTAATCATCGACATTAACAGAAATAAACACTTGAAATAGATCACTCTGTTTGCAATGACTCTATATAATATATGAGCTTCACTTTTTGTATTGAAGAGCTGAAATAAATTAACTTTTTAATGATATTCTAATTTTGTGAGATGCACCTGTATCAGGAGGAAAAAAAACAGAATCCACTCACACAGGCACATGCTCAGTGGTCACTGGGATAAGCCCAGTGGTCACCCCCACATGCTCAGTGGTCACCTGGAAATGCTCAGTGGTCACTGGGACAAGCTCAGTGGTCACCGGGACATGCTCACTGGTCACTCCCACATGCTCAGTGGTCACCGAGACATGCTCACTGGTCAACAGCACATGTCTGCATACGCACATATCAGTAGAAAGGAAAAAAAAAATCCACTCACACACCAGCACATGCTGAGTGGTCATCAGGAAATGCTCAATGGTCACCGGGACATGCTCTGTGGTCACCGGTACATGCTCATTGGTAGTGGTCACCAACACATGCTCAGTGGTCACTGGAACATGCTGAATGGTCATTGGGACAAGCTCATTGGTCACCGGGACATGCTCAGTGGTCACCTCCACATGCTCAGTGGTCACCGGGACATGCTCCGTAGTCATCAGCACATGCTTAGTAGTCACTGACACATGCTCAGTGATCAACGGACATTCTCAGTGGTCACTGGGATATGCTCAGTGGGGTTCCCTGAAAAATGCCCACAGGAAAATTGCCCACAGAGAAATTTGCCCATGTGGAAAATTGCCCACACGGAAAATTGCCCACACGGAAAATTGCCCACATGGAAAATTGCCCACACAGAAAATTGCCAATTGCAGCATCACAAAGTTTAAGATCTATGATATTTGAGGTGCAAGGTGAGGATGTTCACATGATATGTGATTAACTTGTGATTTACAGTTGATCTAGTGCAAAATTGCAAAAATGAAGATCTGTGTTTGTAGCAGTCTGTCATTATCAGCAATAGATAGATGTAGTCTGCTCTCATCTCTCACTGATTCTGCCTTACTATTCCCACCGGCCCAAAACTGAGGCACATGCAGAACCAGCAGCAGTGTGATCCAGCAGTGTGATACTGCTCTCAGTACTCACAAAAGTATCACTGTATTATCTGTGGAGTTATATGGGACTGCAGGTCACATCTAATACATTATCATCTCAGTAGGAGCCCACCAAAAGCAGGGTGCTCCTGGCAGAGATAGTTGTCCCTGGAAGCCCAGAAGGCACAGCAGAAAGGTGAAATTCTGCCACTTGTACCACCTTGTGTTCTTGCTGTGAATGTATGATATGTTTTTGCAGTGTTGTAACTGGAGTCCGATGGGGACCAATGCAAAATTTAGACCTGCCCCCCACACACACACACACACACGATGGTCAGATGTATTGTTCTAAATTCTATAAAGCCATGAATTGCCCCCTTCATTACGTAGTAAAATGTCCCCCATCCTGGTATATATGCCCATCATCCTGGTGAATATGTCCGCATCCTGGTATCCAGTATATGTCCCAATGCTGGTATATATGGTCCCCATCCTGGTATGTCTGGTCCACATGGTCTCCATCCTGGTATATATGCCCACATCCTGGTATATATGTCCCCATCCTGGTTTATATGGTCCCCAATCCTAGTGTATGTGTCCCCGTTCTGCCCCAATGCATAATTAAAAACAAAACATTCTACTCACCTTTCCTCTGTTCCCTCATCACCCAGTGTCTTTTGTGACCACCGCACCGAAGCTGACATTGGAGTGTGCGCCATTGTCATGCGCTGCTCCCTTTGGCTGCACCTCTGACGTTAGCTCACAGCCACTGCATGTATCGCAGTGCAGCATGTGTCGCAGTGCAGGGACCCGACGGGTCTCTGCAACACCATGCATGTCATTTGCATCTGCGTCTTCAGTGAGGACGGAGATCCAGCAGAAGCAGGCACCTGTACCCCCGTGCCTGGTTGTGGCCTTGATCCCTGGGAGCACAGTCATTACACCTCTGTGTTTTTTTTCTGTTGGTGAACCAATAGTCTTACCGATGTGTGTTCCCCTCACCCTGTGTTGTCTGAGTGGTGTTCTACCCATGGGGATTGAGTGCGGGTGTTCCGTTGGATGAGCCCTGGTTCTTGCAGGCTCTCGAAAGACAGGCAGGTCAGCAGACAAGAGCACATAGTGATGTCACTGACCAACAGAGGAGACGGTGTAACAGACCAGATTAACCCCCCGCCCAGAATATACCCGGGGTTAAAGTGGCCTAGGCCAGATTATACCCCACCGAGTCAGAATATACCCCAGCTGCTGTAGATCAGGCAGTACACGGGGCCCTAGGCAGCACACGGGGGGGCAGAGACAGTGAACGGGGTCCCAGGAAGCACACGGGGACCCCTTATGCTGCCTGGAGCCCCATGTGGTGCTTGTGGCCCCTGTGCTCTGCCTGGGGCCCCGTGTGCTGCCTGGGACCCCGTGTTCTGCCTGGGGCCCTTGTGCGCTGCCTGGGTATCCTGTGTGCTGCCTGGGGCCCCTGTGCTCTGCCTGGGACCCCGTGTGCTGCCTGGGGCCCCTGTGCTCTGCCTGGGACCCCGTGTGCTGCCTGGGGCGGTGTTCTGCCTGGGTCCCCTGTGCGCTGCCTGGGGCTCCTGTGTGCTGCCTGGACCCCCCTGTGCTGCCTGGGGCCCTTGTGCTGCCTGGGGCCCCATGTGCTGCCTGTGGCCCCTGTGCTCTGCCTGGGGCCCCGTGTTCTGCCTGGGGCCCCATGTGCTGCCTGGGAACCCCTTCACTGTCTCTGCTCCTGTGTGCTGCCTGGGACTCCGTTCACTGTCACTGCCCCCCGTGCTGCCTGATCTAAAACATCTGGGGTATATTCTGGCCCAGAGGGGTATAATCTGGCCTAGGCCACTTTAACCCTGGGTATATTCTGGGCGGGGGGTTAATCTGGCCTGTTACACCGGAAGTGCCATAGCAGCGCCGCTCTCCTATTGATTCAGTGGCAGTGAATCTGGCACCTGCACTTCCTTCCATGTCCACTTATGACTACCAAGAGTAAAGCCCCCGTCACACATAGTGATCTTGCTAGCGAGATCGCTGCTGATTCACAAGTTTTATGACACAACAGCGATCTCACCAGCGAGATCGCTGTATGTGACACTGACCAGCGACTGGCCCCCTCTGAGGGTATCGCTAAGCGCTGATGCAGGGAGCTGGTAACCAAGGTACACATTGGGTTTCTAAGTGCTGCGCGCCGCTTAGAAACCCGATGTGTACCTTAGTTACCAGCTCCCTGCATCAGCGCTCTGGTTACTAAAGTACACAGCGACGCCGCGCGCTCGGCGTCGCTGGTACTGATCGCTGGTGAAGCTGCCTGTTTGACAGCTCACCAGCCATCATGTAGCGACTCACCAGCGATCCTGACAAGTTTTTTCTTTTTATTCTTATACAGAATATTGCCTATTCTCAAGTCTAACAATCAATTATGGATATACAGTATATTCCTATACCTCCATGCTTCTAGGTATTCTATATTTTCTATTTAAAATTCTTGTATTTTTTTGTACCTACAGTATGTGTATACATCTGTGCACCTACATATATATATATATATATATACACTTCTTCATACTTCTTCTGCGTCCATTCCTGTACAGTATGTTATGCAATTTATGCAATCTGTATATTATTCACATGTATGACTTAATGGGTTTAATAGAGAAAGATATATATCTTTGTACCGTGTTATCCAGTAGATAGAAAAATATTCAGAATTGAGAGTCCTCAGTGGTTGATACCTTTTAATGGCTAACTGAAAAGATGGTAACACACTGCAAGCTTTCAAGACTACTCAGGTAGTACATTTTTGTATGATGGTCCACAACACCAGGGATATGAAATTACTGGTATTGAAAGGTAACTTCACATCTCAGAGACAGAGAAGAGTCTGTGAGTATAAATTTATGACGACCTTTGACACTCTCAATGCTGGAATGAATGTGTTGCATGGATTTATGTCTTTTTACATCAATTAAGGAATTTGCTCCTAAGACCTTGTGGGGGCATCACAACACATTAGGAGACCCCAATCAGAGGATAATAAAACATCCGGACTCCTTATTTATGAACTGGTCCAATATTTATGTTTCTCCCTCTCCCATAATGATAGTTCTGCTTCACGTCACTTGTCTCATCTATTGCATTTTTTCTGTGCTGTGTTGTGCATAAATATGTGACCCTTCAGATTTTGTATTAGTCTATGCCTGATGAAGAGACCTGAGTAGTCTCGAAAGATTGCAATGTGTTACCATCTTTTCAGTTAGCCATTAAAAGGTATCAACCACTGAGGACTCTCAATTCTGAATTGGGTTTAATAGTAATTTTATTCTACTATGTTATTTTTCTCCTAGTCTGAGGAAGGTCTGAGTTAAAGACCGAAACGTCACAAGAAATTGGGACTTCCTATGGTCAATAAAATAATTGCATACAAAGACCTTTTTCTGGTGCCGGATTTTTTAACATTTTTACTTTACAGTGGGGTATCTCCGTCACACGCCTCATCTATCTGTGGGATACAAATTGTGGCATTTGAGGACTCCATGCAACTGTTTTTGATGTGTTTTACTCTGATTATTCACACTATTTTGCTGTAAAAAAAAAATACAGGCTACATATTTTACAGTGTGGCATCTCCGTCACGCGCCTCATCTATATGTGGGCTAAAAATTGTGGCATTTCAGGGCTTCATTCAAACTGTTTTTGCTGCATGCTACCCTAGTTAACGACATTATTTTGCTCCTAAAAAATAAAAAATAAAAATACAGGCCACATATTTTACAGTGTGGTATCTCCCTCACACGCCTCATCTATCTGTGGGCTACAAATTGTGGCATTTGAGGCCTCCATTCAACTGTACTTGCTGTGTGTTACTCCAATTATTAACATTATTTTGTTGTAAAAAAAATACAGGCCGGGGCGTGGCCTGTACAGGACGTGAGCGGACGTTGGAGGCAGGAGCTCAACATTAGCGATTGCAGCCTTTAAAATTAGGACCAAATACCCACAACTATCGGGGGAACCTGCGTCTGATGCGGTGCATAAAAGATCCCGCACCTGCAAAGCAATGGCGGGAAAGTGGAGCTCCAGGAAGGCGGCAGGGGAGCCAGAGAGAAGGACCCAAGGTGGCACCAGTAGGGAGGAAATGCTGTCGGCAGAGCTGGAGGAGGCGGAGGAGGACCCCAGGGGAGCTGATGCAGCGGTCATGCTGCGACGATTTGCTCGGCATGTGGAGGAGACCTGGAGCCCGGCGGTGACAAGCGGGACACAGATTGAGCCTGATCAGTATGTGGAAACAGAGGAGCAGGGGGAGGAGGAGAGAGCATAAAGTGATGGCGGTAACCGAACCAGTGCGCAGGAGGAGGATGAAGGGTCAAGCGGAAGGACAAAGAAGGGCACTGCAGTATGCATAAGTGGACTCCAAATCCCTGAGGAGCCCACTTTTAAAAATATGTTTAGGGTGGTCCTGCATTGCCATACTACTATTACCAATGTGGCAGCACAACTTGGGGTCATGCAGGCGGACATGTCCAAACTGCAGTATTCAATGCATGTAACTAAGGAAAGAATGAGAGAGGCTGAAAAATGTATCAGTAGTACTGAGGACTATATAGCAAAAGTTGATAATGATGATAATAAAGTATGAGTGCTGCGATTTCTGCCATACAAGCGAAAATGGATCACCTTGAGAACAGGTCCAGGCACAATAATTGGAGTGCCTGAAAAGACGGAGGGCGCGGCGCCAACAGAGTTCTTTGAAAAATAGCTACTAAACAATATTGGCACTGACAAGCTGTCCCGTATGTATGCAATTGAAAGAGCACATCGTGTTCCTACGCATCCTCTCCCCCCTGGAGGCCCTTCTAGACAAGTGTTAGTCAAGGTCCTGCACTACCGAGACAGAGACGCAATTCGAAGGCACACCAGAGAGCATCCGGATCTTATGATAGATGGCTCCAGGCTATCCATATTTATGGACTTTTCCATAGAGGTGCAGAAACAGAGAGCCAGATTTGTCAATATTAAGAAGAGGCTGAGGGAGCTTGGCGTCACCTACTCAATGTTGTATCCGGCCAAACTGAGAGTGGTTGCTGAGGGGGCAGTACAATTTTTTACGGAGGACAGGGAGGCACTCAGATGGCTGGACAGTAATGAGCAACACTTGTGTCAGGCGAAATCAAAGGACTCAGCGGGTTGACGGGGTTGCTTTCCTTTTCTCCTGTTGTATTCTTTGGAGGGATCTGTTAGCTTTTTTCCCTCCTTGGTATCTGTATTTTTATTTTCAGGTTTTCGGATCGCGTTTCTGGAATTCTGTTGGTCGTGAGTCTTTTCTGGAAGAATTCGAAACTGTTGTAATTTACTTGGCTGCAATTTACAGGACATGTGGAAGTCCCAAGAGATTGGAATAAGCTACGGGACTGTTGGACGGGGTTAACAGACTGTTTTGGATAAAATGCGCTCTCTCCTCCATGTGAGGAGGGGATGGAAAGATGGGATGTAGATTTGTTGGAGGAGGTTTTTTGCTGTTTCAGGGGAGTGGGGTGGGGTGGGAGGGGGAAAGCGTGTGTACAATCTACGTCACTCTGATCACTGTAATTATGGCTTCAGTTGTAATTGAATAAACAAATGCGGGGCAATATGTTCTGTGGAGGAAAAATGTCTGGAAGAATGAGAGTTGTGAGTTGGAATGTCAGGGGTTTGGCGTCTAGTGTGAAACAGCAAGCTGAGTTTAAGTTTTTGAATGACATGAAGCCATCAGTGATTTGTTTGCAGGTAAACCCATATGGTAAAAGAGAGAACACATTTCCTAGACAAAAGATGGGTACAGGCGGGATATCATGCTACATATTCAACATATTCCAGGGGGGTTAGTATTCTCATTTGTGCTGGGGTACCTTTTGAGTGTCACAAAGTGGTTATAGATCAGACGGGTAGATTTGTATGCCTACTTTGTAAATTGTACGGATCCTTGATGTGGCTGGTCTCAATATATATTCCACCGCCATACTGTTGGAAACTGCTCCACAGGGTCTTAGGGATAATGGAAGAAACTCCAGGGGTACCGTTTCTGATTGTGGGTGATTTTAATAATATTCCAGACACACACTGGAACAGGGGTAGACGCGAGCCACTGAGACTGGGAGGATTTCTCATCCTGGTGTGTATAAGTATTCCTGTTTCTCATCCTCCTTTGCATCTTTGTCGAGAATTGACCTGGCATTGGGCAATACTCAGATATTGGGCCTTGCTGGGGAAGTAACGTATATGGCTAAAACAATATCGACCATTCCCCCATGAGTGTGATACTTGAGGGGGTGGGATCTGGGCCTGCTAGAGGGTGCATGTGGAGGCTAAATCTGTTCTGGTTACAACTTATTGACATGGACGGACATATAGGGGGTGACAGAGACTATTTTAAAATTAACTCTGGGACGGCTTCGGTATTGATGGTTTGGAAAGCAATGAAGGCTTATTTTAGCAGGCGCTGCATTAAAGAGATATCTCGGGTAAAGTCAGAAACTGGTAGGAAGGATCAGATGCTGATTAGAGAATTGGAGGAAGCAGACGAGGCATTAATCAATGATCAGTCCCCGGAAACACAGGGAAGGTTGAAAGAAGCGCAGACTAGAGTATGTCAGATGACAATGAAAGCAGCGGAGTGCAAGAGAATGTTTCAAAACATTAAATACTTTGAGGAGGGGGATATGGCTGGCCACCTCCTTTCTAGGATAGTAGCGGCACAGAGAGATTCCACACATATAGTCGCTCTGAGGGGAAGGGATGGGCGCGAACATACTGGTAGCAGGGCAATTTTGGAGGTGATGATGGAGTATTATTCAGATCTTTACAAATCACGTGTGTTACCAATGGTGGAGGAGATTGATGGTTATTTGGAGGAGGTACAACTCCCAAGACTCTCGGTGGCCGATCAGGGGCTTCTTGAGGAGCCATTTAATTTGGAGGAAAATGATGCCGCTCTGGCCTCTATGTCTAATGATAAAGCCCCAGGGGTGGATGGGATCCCAGGGGAGGTGTATAAAAAATATAAAGAGATGCTTCTTCCTGTTTTTCTGGAGGTGTATGGTGTCGGTTTGGTGGAAGGGGAGCTGCCACGGTCCATGCGAGAGGCAATAATTGTTGTGTTGCCGAAGCAGGGTAAGGATCTGGTGGATCCAGCTTCTTATCGACCAATCTTGCTGTTGACGACAGACATTAAAATCCTGGCTAAGATGTTGGCTAACCGCTTTAATAAGGTGATAACAACAGTAATACATTGGGATCAATATGGGTTTATGCCCAGTAGTTCTACCGCACTTAATCTCAGGCGATTGTTTCTCAATATGCAGGCATGAGCGGATAATGTAGGTCGTATTTTTGTGGTGTCCTTTTACACCACTAAGGTGTTTGATAGTGTGGTGTGGAGATATTTGTGGGTGGTCCTGAAGGCTATGGGTTTTGACAAGAAATTTATAAGTTGGGTGCAGCTGCTATACGCGTTTCCGAGAGCTAAGGTACGGGTGAATGGTCTTTTGTCTGGGGATTTTCCATTGTATAGGGGAACGCGGCAGGGGTGTCCATTGTCCCCTCTGCTGTTTGTGATTGCTATACAGCCTCTGGCGGCAGTAATACGGAGGGATAGGGGTATTAAAGGACATAGATATGAAAGTCATGAAGAAAAGATAGCCTTGTACGCGGTCGATGTGTTATTGTTTCTGGAAGATGCGAAGGAGTCTTTGAGGATTCCTATGCACAGCATTACTAAATTTGGGGCTCTTTCTGGATTATCTATTAACTATGACAAGTCTGTGTTGCTACCCCTGGACGTGGTGGCTCCTCTGACACTAGACCCTGTGATTCCCTTAGGGGTGGTTCATGAGTTTAAATATCTGGGTATTGTGATTTCGGCTAAGATAGAGGATTACGAGCGGCTCAACCTGACTGTAGGTCGCCGGTAGAGTTAATCTGATCAGAATGGTACTTATGCATCAGCTCCTCTATATAAGGCATGGTTGGCACAAAGTAAATTCTATAGGATTCTATAGGATTAATACTCTATTTAGGGATTTGATTTGGAAGGGTGGAAGAGCACGCATCAAATTAGAGCATCTGCAAAGATCAAAGGTGGATTAGCGGTGCCTAATCCTTGGAGTTATTATATAGCGTCCCAATGTCAGCATATGGTGGGCTGGGGAGAATCTAACCAAAGCACATCAGCTGGGATAATCATTGAATATACAGTATAGTGGGGAAGTGTCCATTGTTAGCTAGTTTGGAAGCGAGAAGATTCAGAATGAACCCAAAAAATTCCCAACCAGTCATGATGGGGAAGCTTTGGCAGAAAATTAAACAGTGGATGGGTATAACGGAATTTACGCGATAGGTGTCAATTTGGTTTGACCCCGGGTTCGTGTCTCAGTTGTTTGATGGTGGTGTTATTAAAAGGTTTGAAATGCTCAGGAATGAGTTTCTCTTGAGCCAGAATATGTTTTACCAGTATCTGCAGTTGAGACATGCCCTAAATAAACAGATTGAAGTGTCGCAGGTGGTTCTGCAGTCAGATAGTTTGTTGAACCTCATAGGACCTCGGAGGAATACGAGAGGATGCATCACTCTAATGTACATGGGCCTGTTGGACACTTTCTTACTGAGACACCTGTTAATGTTGAGGGCAAAATGAATGGCAGATTTGGGTTCCTTTTCGGAGTCTCAGTGGGAGTCCATACTACAATATATTCCCAAGGTTTCTTTGAGTGGGGCCAAAAGGGTGTCACAGTTATATTTAGTTTATAGAGTATACAGGACCCCGTTATGGATGATGAAGGCAGGACTGCGAGGAGACTCAAAATGCCAAAGATGTTCTGAGGAAGGAGCTGACCTTCTTCACGATGTAGTTGTGTTCTCGCCTTCAGCCCTTTTGGGTGAAAGTGCTCAATTTGATTCAAGAAGTGATGGGGGTAAATATTATGCGTAACCCGGTGTCTTGCCTCTTGGGATGTGTGGATGATATTGCTACGGATGAATATGGGAGATTGACTATTGCAAGAATGCTGTATGCTGGAGTCCTGGATTCAAATTCCACCAATGACAACATCTGCAAGGAGTTTTTATGTTCTCCCCGTGTTTGCGTGGGTTTCCTCCGGGTTCTCCGGTTTCCTCCCACATTCCAAAGACATACTGATAGGGAATGTAGATTGTGAGCCCCATCGGGGACAGTGATGATAATGTGTGCAAACTGTAAAGCGCTGTGGAATATGTTAGCGCTATATAAAAATAAAGATTATTATTATTATGCTGCTTGGAAGCTTATTGTGATGCATTGGATGGATGAAAAACCACCAGTCAAAAAAGAATTTGTGAACAAAGTAAACTTTATTGTCCTCATGGTGAGGAATATGTACATTAAGAGAGGTCAACATACAAAATTCGAGAATGTGTGGGGCGGATGGATGGATTATCCGGGTGTGGCATCTGCAGAGCTATTGCAGAGTAGGTTGAGAGTCGTTTAATTGCTTCTGACGGAATTTCTACTTCTGTAGCTGAGCCCCTGTGAAGCTGTGTATAAATTTATCAAGAGGTGATGTATCAGTTTCATAATAACGGATAATGGGATGGGGATTGGGGGGAGGTAGGGAGGGAGAGGGGGGGGTTACCAGGTTAGTTCATGTTAAAGGAAAATGTATTACGGTAATCTGCTTTGGACATTTTGTATCTGTCTGGAGTTTGTGTCAGACTGTGTTACAACCTGGACATAAGTTTTAATAAAAACTACTTGATTAAAAAAAATTACAAGCCACATATTTTGCAGTGTGGTATCTTCGTCACACGATTCATCTATCTGTGGGCTACAAATTGTAGCATTTGAGGCCTCCATTCAACTGTTTTTGCTGTGTGTTACCCTAGTTCTTGACACTATTTTCCTGTAAAAAAAATAAAAATGCAGGCCACATATTTTACAGTGTAGTATCTCTGTCACACGCCTCATCTATCTGTGGGCTATGAATTGTGGCATTTTAGCCCTCCATTCAACTGTTTTTGCTGTGTGTTACTCTAATTATTAACACTATTTTTATGTAAAAAAAAATACAGGCCACATATTTTACAGTATGGTATCTCCATCACATGCCTCATCTATCTGTGGGATAAAATTGTGGCATTTTAGGCCTCTATTCAACTGTTTTTGCTATGTACTACCCTAGTTATTGACACCAGTTTGCTGTAAAAAAAAATGTTAGCTACAGCCCAGAGATTTTAAACTGTGTTTTTCCTGCACACGGATCACATATTAGTTCTCTCCAAATTCAGCCATTTGTAGTGAACGTGATAAATATTGTAGTCCATTTAAAATGGGCAAGGAGCATGGCAAGGAACGGGAAAGTGGATGTGATGGTGATGGTGCATGCAGAGGCCGAGGCAGAGGCTGTGGGCAAGCTGAAATTGAGCCACAACAAACACCCACATCTTTTCGCCTGACCTTCCTGTCTGAATTACTAGGGGACCGCAGAACACCGCTATTGAACCCAGAGCAGTGTCAAAAGGTTGTTGGGTTGGATAGCAGATAATGCTTCCAGTCATTTTGCCAACACCACCACCACCCTGTCTTCCACACTGTCAAGTCTGAGTAGCCGTGAGTCTGGACCGCATATTCCTCACCCTGATCCTCCTTCCTCCCACCATGCCGAGTGCCCGGAGACAACTGATCCTACACTTGGACACTCCAAAGAGCTGTTCACATTTCCATTTATAGATTCAGGCCTCTCGCCCGGCCCACTTGAAGCGGGGCAAGAGGAGATTGCATGTAGCGATGCCCAAATATTTGAGCAGCCACGGTCACACGAAGGCGACGATGGGAACGTGTCACAAGAGGTGGACAATGATGAGACACAATTGCCAGAAAGTCAGGAGGATGACCAGGGTGTGGAAGTGGAAGACGAGGTGGTGGATGATATAGTAACTGACCCAACCGGGCAGGAGGACATGCAGAGCGAGGACAGCAGCACACAGGGGAGGGAGGCGTAGCACTCCAACAGGCCGGAAGAAGCAGTGTGGTTGCCGCAGACAGAAGGCGGGCAACCGTTCCTCGTAACACCAACACGACGGAAGTTGTCAGTACAATTGTTAGGTCTTCCCGAGTCTGGTTGCTTTTTAAAGACTCTGCCGATAACCCCAAACAGGCCATTTGCACCACCTGCCATGCCCGCATCAGCAGGGGTAGCAAAACTACCAGCCTGACCACCACCAGCATGATCAGGCACATGGCAGCAAAGCACCTGACTTTGTGGGCCGAACCCCAGGGTCCAGGAACACTGTCTGCGGGTGATACCACTGCTTCTTCTGCTGTTGTGTGTGCTAGCTAATCCCCTGTCCATGGCGCCTGCGAAGATGCCTCCTGCCCTGCACCTGTCGTTGCACACACTCAATTAGCACCATCATCAAGCACATCCATGTCCTTGTCCCAGCGCAGCATTCAGTTGAACATACCCCAGACCTTGGAACCCAAGCATAAATACGCAGCCAATGCCGCACAGGCCACAGTACTAAATTCACACATTTCTCGTCTGCTTGCGCTCAAATTGTTGTCTTTTAGGCTCATGGAGATGGAAGCTTTCTGCAACCTGATGGCGGTGTCCGTCTCAAAGTACTCGGTCCCTAGCCACCATTATTTCTCCCGCTGTGCCATCCCGGCATTACACTAGCACGTGTCCCACAATATTAGCTGTGCCCTCAACAATGCTGTTATTGGGAAAGTCCACCTAACCATGTACACATAGACAAGTGCTTGAGGGCAGGAATGGTACATCTCACTGATGGCACATTGAGTTAACATAGTGGAAGCCGGGGCCCAGTCGGACATGGGATGGAACACATCCTCCCGACACTGAGGATTGTGGGCCCTACGTCAATCAGGGTTTCCCACACGGTCTACAGTTCCTGCACCTCCTCTTCAGCCTCCATCTGCAAAATGACAACATCAGTCACAAGCTGGAAGCACTGCAGCACTGTCTCAACCAAGCGGCAACAGGCTGTGCTGAAGCTAATATGCTTAAGTGACAAACCGCACAATGATGAAGAATTGTGGACAGCTCAGAAACAGCAGGCAGATCTGTGGCTGACACCGCTGAACCTATAGCCAGGCAAGGTCATGTGTGACAATGGCCGGAACCTGGTGGTGGCTCTGAGACGAGGCGAGCTCACACACGTACCATTCCTGGCCCATGTGCTTAACCTCATTGTTCAAAGGTTTCTCAAAAGCTACCCGGAGCTGCCGGATCTGCTTGTGAAAGTACGCAGTCTGTCTGCCCATTTTAGAAAGTCAGCTACAGCTTCCGCCATCCTTGCCGTGCTTTAGCAGCTTCCAGCTCACCGATTGGTTTGTGATGTCCCCACGCACTGGAACTCTACACTCCATATGTTGGAAAGGATTTGTGAGCAGAAGAGGGCTACTGTTGACTACCAGCATCAAGAAGGCCGTCGGAATTCAGTTCAGACTCCACACATAAGACCTCAGGAGAGGACATGGATGTCAGACATATGTACCATCCTCCAAACCTTTGAGGAGTCCACCAAGATTGGGAGCGGTGATGACGCTATAATTAGCATCACCATCCCGGTTCTCTGCATTCTAAAAAGCTCTCTGCTCACAATGAAAGAGGATGCATTGCAGTCAAAGCAAAATGAGATGGAGTAAGGAGCCATACAGGGTGATTACACACAGCCCAGCCTCATGTCATCCCAACGTGGATTGGTTGACAATGGGGAAGAGGAGGAGGAGGAGGAAGAGCAGGAGCTACTCTCATGCGCTATAGACGGTACTACAAGCACAACTGTCATACCGTCTGCTCAGCGCAGATGGCCTGAGGACAAGGAGGAGGAGGAGGAGAGCATTGCCAGTCCTCTTTGCAAGAACACGGAAGTCTTGCCTGTTAGCAGTCGGGCACGAATGGCTGACTTTATGTTGCGCTGCCTTTCCCGTGACCTTCGTATTCTCCAAATTTTTACGTGACACTCATTACTGGTTGGTGACACTTCTAGACTCACGCTACAAGGAGAACTTTCAATCTTTTCTTCCAGAGGCAGACAGGTGTACTAAAATGGTGCAGTACCAGAAGGCCATTGTTGCGGAATTATTAAAAAAATTCCCAGTTGAAAATGCTGGCAGCAGAGGTCACAGTTCATTGGACAACCAAGGAGTAAAGGCAAGAGAGGCACAACTCCAATCCAGCAGAGGCAAGGGAACGCTGGCAAAGTTCTGGGAGAGTTTTTTCAGACCCTCCTATCACACTGGCCCTGAGGTGCTGGGTACTTTCACAAGGAGTGCAAAGTTTGGGAAGATGCTGAGGGAGTACCTTGCTGACCCTACCAACGTCCTCCATGATTCCTCTGTGCCTTTTAATTATTGGGTATCCAAGCTGGACACGTGGCATGAACTGTTTTGTTTTCAATGTTTTATTTATTGAGAATCATTGGTAGCATGACAGCAGTGTAAACAGATCCATCAATGCAAACATAAATACAGAAGAAGCAAACAGTATAATGTTCAAAAGGCCATATAGGCCTCAAAGATACTAAAGATATTTTGCAAATGTCCATCCTATTGGGATGAAAATGTACACGCCATCGTCAACAAAAATCTTTACTATGGAAAATGAATGATTCTTGTTTATTATTAACCAACAAACATTAGAACAGAACTGAGGCTCTGATGTTTTAAAAAACAAAACAGCAAACACTCTGGTGAGATAATTATCTATAAAATCAGAGCACAAAGGAAGGGGTGGATAAACCCTAAAGGGCCTTTTAAAGCGTCACCGATTTTGTGACGCAACAGCGATATCGGTAGCGATATCGCTACATGTGACACTTACCTCCAAACCACCCCCACTGGATATCATTGATCATGCGAGATCATCCTGGTCCATTTCTCGTCGTCGGCTTCCTGCTGGTGCCGATGAGTGACTTCATGGACGCGGGAGGAAGTCGTCATCATTGCTGCCGTCTGACAGGTAAGTAGCGACCGCCGACCGCTGCTGCATCGCTGTGAGATCTGCCTGTTTGGCAGCTCACTACCGACCCTTTAGCGATGCACCAGCGATCCTGACCAGGTCGTATCGTTGTCGGGATCGCTGGTGCATCGCTAAATGTAACGGGGCCTTAAGGGTATACCAAGAGAACAATTGGGGGTGTGGGGATGAGGGGGAGTGGTCCACAGGCGTATTGGTCATATCCAAGAGAAGAAAAAAAAATTCAAGGTGTGGGATTAGGTGCAAGGATGGAAATGAATTTGATTTCCTATTACCCAGGGGGCCCAGACATGTGAAAAGGAGGAATAGCTATGTGTAGAAAGTGCTGCCAATTCTTCAGTATGGTATAGGTGGTCGATTTTAGTTAATAGCTGATTCGTGCTTGGAATAGTAGACGAATGCCGTAACGTTGGTATAAGGAGCTTGCCTGGCTTGCCTGCTGTAAGGATGAAAGAGACCAATTTAGATATGGTTTTATTATTTGGAACTGTTGGGAGATTGAGGAAAACATGTTCTGGTGTAAATTTTATACGAATATGCATCACCTCATCTAGTAGAACCTGAGATACGATGTTCCAAAATTTATGTATGATGTCGCAGGACCACCAGATATGAAGATATGAGCCTCTGTCCATCTGGCATCTCCAACACAAATCCGACATGGTAGGAAACCATTTGTGCAACAGGAGAGGTGTCGTATACCAGTGAGTTATTATTTTGTAGCTATTTTCTATTTTCTTGGGCTCTCACACAATGCGAAGGGCCATATAAAGATTTGTATATTAGATTAATTTGGAGTCGGAGGAGTGGCCCAATTCTCATTCCCATCTCAGTAAAAAGGCTCTTTTCAGAGGTATTTGTTTTAAGAGCAGTATATTGTAAAGGGCAGAAAGCACTTTTTTCGGGGTTTTTGTTTGGGAACATAATGTTTTATAAGTGGTTAATGGTCGCGTAAGGTCGTCATTAATCATGACCTGGCGTAGCGACTTCGTAAGAGATTCATAATGTAGAAAGGTAAAATTAGACATTGTGGGTAGTTCTTTCATTTCTTGAAAGGATATAATGGTCCCCTCATTATATAACTGATCCAGTAAGGGTGATTTAACATTTGAAATGGTTTTCGCTAAGTCAAGGGCCATGACATCTGAAACCCTAGCAAGTGGTGAGGGAGCTGGGGCTACGTAAAATGCCACAGATTTCCAGCATTTAACCGCCGCTCGAGTAAGGAGGTTCGGAAAGGTAATTTTAGGTGACGTTATGGGAGAAAGGATGATGGAGCGTAATTGAGATGGGGACATCTCTTCTTCTATAGTGAGCCAGGGCTTCTCTCCAGCTTTCCTGACCCAATCGACAGTCCTTGATAAGACAGCAGCTAAGTAAAAAGTATGAATATTGGGAACTCCCATGCCACCTTTCCTCCTAGGCAATGAAAGTGTGTGGGAGTAAAGTCTCGATCGATGTTTATTCCGTATATAGTTAAAGAAAGCATTTGATCTGTGTCAGGAACGTCCTGGGCAGTTCTAAAGGCAGCATTTGAAATAGATAGATTAGTTTAGATAAAAGAATGCTCTTGATTAGATTTTTTCTGCCCATCCACGAAAGATAGGGGGCCCTTCATTTTTTCGTATGATCTGTAATTAAATTAAGAAGTGGTTTATAATTTAGACTGAGTAAATCTTTATAAGAAGGACAAATTTTGATACCAAGATATTTTATATAGTTGCCTGGCCAATGAAAGGGGAATTGTGACTTGAGGCCATTTATAATGCTAGTGGGTATATTTATGCTCAACGCTTCAGATTTGGATGGGTTTATTTTAAATTTGGACAATGAGCCATATATCTCCAGGATCCGCATAAGAGCCAGTATGCTTCTGTGGGGACAAGTCATAGTGATTAATAAATCATCAGCAAAGGCCATGGTTTTATGGGATATTCCCTGAATGATCACACCTTCTATGTCCTTGCACATATTTATAGCCTTGATTAGGGGCTCCATCACCGCTATGAATAACAGGGCAGCCCTGTTTCGTACCATTATGGATCTCAAAAGACTTGGTAAGAGAATTGTTATGTTTAATTCTAGCTGAGGAGTGGGAGCACATTTGTAATATGGCCGCTACAAGCAGGGGAGGAAAATTAAAGCTATTGAGAGATTCCTGTAAGATCCAATCCACTCTGTCGAATGCTTTTTCTGCGTCAGTGCCCAAAAGCACCAGGGGTATCTTGTGGCAGTTGGAATATTGCATTAAATGAAGGACTCTCCAAGCATTTTCCTTCCCCTCTTTACATCTAACGAAGCCGGTCTGATCAGGAGAGATCAGTTTTGGCAAATAGTCCGCAATGCGATTTGCAAGCATGCTGGCATAAATTTTAAGGTCGACATTCAGTAGAGAAATGGGTCTGTAGTTACTACAAAGTTCTGGGTCTTTGCCCTCTTTGTGTATTAGAGAAATATGAGCTTCCAAAGATTGGAAGGGAAGGGATTACCCCGAAGTACTTCATTACAAAGATTGAGGAAGTAAGGTTCGAGGGTCTCAGAAAAGGTTTTATAATAGATAGCAGGGAATTCATCAGGGCCAGGAGCTTTCCCTGTGGGGCTGTTCGACAGAGTGGATCGGATCTCATCTCGAGTAAAGGGCCTAGAGAGAGATTTCTATTGCTCTGATGTAAGTTTGGGTAGATTAAGGCTAGATAGAGAGGACTGAATTTCTGCCCGTTTCCTTATCTTATCAGACTCAGATTCATCTGGTTTTAGATTGTATAGGTTCGAATAATATTTTAAGAATTCACGTGAGATTTGGCCAATGTCTGACGTTTTATTGCCATTGGAGGTTTTCAGGGAATGAATATAAGTGCTAGCTTGTCTTACTTTATTTAATGACATCATAACTCTGGAGGCCTTATCTCCGTGGACATACATACAGTTTCTCCAACTAAGGTACTGTTTTGCAGATTGCTTATTAAGCATGTCTTTTAGTTGTAAGCGTTTGGCTGTTAGTGCCTCCAAACTCTGGCACAACAAGGTCCTTTTATGTTGTGTTTCTAGGTTAATTACCTCTTTGTAGAGGTCTCGTAACGTCTTTTTGCATTGTTTGTTGAGATGGGAAGCTATAGAAATCAATTCACCCCAAACTACCGCTTTGTGGGCCTCCCATATCATAGGGAAGCTCACCTCTGAAGTAACATTATTCTTAAAATAATCTATTAATATATTACTAATTCATTGTCTGAGGTTAGAATTCAGTCATTTAGCCTCCATGAGCGATATACGGAATGGGGTTTTGAAATTGAAAAGCGTATAGAGACTATTGAGTGGTCAGAGTGTATTGAGGGAAGTATTTCTGCTTTAAAAAGATTTGGTAACAGGGACTTCGATAGAAAGATATAATCAATTCTATGGTAGGAATTGTGGGGGTAAGAATTAAAAGTGTAGTCAAGGTCATAAGGGTGCATATGTCTCCACACATCAACTAATGAGAGACCATGAAGAGATTTCTTTATCTTGATAATATTTTGATACGAAATCTAACTTTTCTTTGTGGGCGAGTCCAAGATGGGGTCTAGAAGTAAATTAAGATCCTCTCCAATAATTGGTATGCCCTCTAAGAAAGAGCGGAATTGGTTTAATTTGGACGCGATCCATTTAATTTGTTTTTTGTTTGGGGGCATATAGGTTGCCAATATTGACCAAAGTTCCCACTAATAGACCCTTTATGAAAATATATCTCCCTCCAGTGTCAACCAATGAGTCAATGAGTCAGATAGCAGAAAGGAAGTATTCTTATCGAATGCAATTAACACCCCTCTAGAGCCTTTCTGGGAGGAAGTGGCGTGGTACCACTGACTATAATATGATCTACCAAAGGAGGGAAGTTTCTTAACTTGAAAATGTGTTTCTTGTAAAAGGAGAATATTAAAATTTTCCCTTTTCAGCCAACTCAATGTCTGTGCTCGTGGGATAGGTGAGTTTAAGCCATGCGCATTGAAGCTTGCTAGTTTTAGTAAACCTTGGTTAGCTTTCATATAAAATGAAGTGGGTGTGCGGACCATCAGTCTGTAATACGACCACGCAGGACCAATGGGGGGGGGGGGGCGGGGGTGAAGTCAAGAAGTAATTGGGGAATAAGACATTATGGATGAAATGTGACCTTTCAGGAGGGGTGAGAAGGGGAAGGGAGAGGGCCAGCGGTGCTGCCAGACAGTGGCGGATTAAGTGGACTATGGGCCCGGGGCTGTTCATAAAACCTGGGCCCCTGTACCCCCCTTCCCACCTGAGCGCTGCGGTCCCCGTGCGGGAATTGACAGCCGTACGGACCGCAGCACTTGGTTTGCTGCGGGTCCATAAGGAAAACCCGCCACCATTCCACCATGTGAAGCCCCCACTCATCCCCCCTTCATCCTGTGAAGCCCCCACTCACCCCCTTCATCCTGTACAACCCAAGTCACCCCCCTTCATCATATACAGCCCCCAGTCACCCCCCGTCATCATATACAGCCCCCAGTCACCCCCCTTCATCATATACAGCCCCCAGTCACCCCACCTCCTTCATCATATACAGCCCCCAGTCACCCCCCCGTCATCATATACAGCCCCCAGTCACCCCCCTTCATCATATACAGCCCCCAGTCACCCCCCTTCATCATATACAGGCCCCAGTCACCCCCCCTTCATCATATACAGGCCCCAGTCACCCCCCCTTCATCATATACAGGCCCCAGTCACCCCCCCTTCATTGTGTACAGCCCCCACTCACCCCCTCCCCCATTTAATTCATTTTATAAATAAAAAAAAATAAAAAAAGTTCCCCATACTTACCTCACAGCCGGCTCGCTCCCCAGCAGCGCCTCTGCTTTCAGCATCCTCCGGGACATGTCGGCGCGTGCACGATGACGTCATCGCGCACGCCCGACATCTGACCCGGAAGTATAGCCGGAGGGAGCCGGAGCTGAGCAGCCATCAAGGTGACGGCCGTGCACAGCTCCCGGTCCCTCATAGAATGTGACGCGGGCGGCTGTCTGCTGCCGGCGGCGTCACAGGCAGCACAGGGCACGGCCGGCCCTGTACAGGTGCTGGGGGAGCGGTCTGGGTGGCATTTGCCTCTCTGCCACCCGGCCCAGCCCGCCCCTGCCCCTGGGCCCCCAAAAAACCTTGGGCCCGGGGCGACCTCCTCATCCGCCCCTATTAGGATCCGCCATTGCTGTCAGACTGTACCTCACTGTCGCTGGTTGCTGTTCTCGGTCCGCCTTCTGCAGCTGCTCGACACGTGGCATGAACTGGCTCTGTACGCCTTGGGGTCCTGGCCTGCCCTGCCACTAGCATTCTGTCAGAGCAGGTTTTTAGTGCCGCTGGTGGAATTATAACTGATAAGCGCATCTGCCTGTGATGGATTGGGCCAGACTTCTGTACGATGACGGCAAAACATAACCTCAAATCCAGTGTCATTTTTTTGGAGGTCTATTCCCATGCACTCATGACATCCACACATGGGTATACGCTTCCTGATTTTGGCTATTTGCTGTTATCCTCCTCCTTCTCCTCATCCTCATCAGCCACTACCACTAGATCACCGTGATGACAGTGGTCTGTGATGCAACAGACACGTTATTGTGTTAAAGGGTGTTTTTGATGCCTGTAAAAAAAATGTTTACACGTTATGTTGATGTGTACACCCCCAGGGGGAAATTTTTGTCAGCCCATACACTTAGTGCATGGGCATTACAAGCATAGGATTTTTAGGAGGCCATCTTCCACATCTCTTCTGACAACACCACTAGATCACGAGGGTGAACATGTTCCGTGATGCAACAGCCAAGTTATTTTTTTCAAGAGTGTTTATGATGCCCCCTCCAAAAATGTTTACACAGTATGTTGAGGTGTACCCCCCAAGGGGACAATGTTTGTCAGCCCATACACTTACTGCATGGGCATTACAAGTATAGGAGACCCGCTACTTTAAACTGGGAAAACATTTTTCGGAGGCCATCGTCCACATTTATTCCAAGGGGGATTGGGGTGCGTGCAAATTTGGGGCAGGCCTTGCATTCACTTCATGGGCAAATTTTATGAGAGTACGACATGACTAATAATGGGAACTTTGTTTTCATGTGGTCATTCAATACATCGGTTCAAAGGCTTAATGAGGTGTGTGTAACTTTGGTGCAGGGCAGGCCTTGCATTCAATGCACAGGCAAACAGTATGAGGAGCAAATGAATAATTGGAAACTTTGTGTAATGAACACCAGGGGGAGTAAGGAGGGAGGCAGCAATCCCGAGTCAGAGCGTGCGGCCGCTGCTGAGTGCGAGCCACACGAGAGCAGGACCTGAGATATGTGACCACCAGGGGAATGGCCGAAGGTGAAGCCAACTCCTGTAAGGGAGAGAAAATGAGAGCAGGAGCCGGCGGCACCAGGAGCGAGGTCAGACTAGCCGAGTTCAGTAACCAGAGGGTAGCGCAGTGTCATAGGCATGAGGCAGCAGAATGGTGCAATACAAGCCGAAGTCAGAAACCAGAAAGGGACACAGTAACCAGGGGCGCAGACAGGAGGTAAGTCAGAAAAATCTGCCAAAGGTCAGAACCGGAGAAATATTAGAAGTTCAGAATCACAAAGCATAGTATAATGAAAACCTGGCACTCAACTTAAATGCTTAAATGGAACAGTTTATTTGTAGTACCAAACAAAACGTTTCGGTCAGTGCAGACCTTCATTAGTTACGTGCTCAAAGATTGTCTGTACTTAGATTGGAGGGCGCTTTTTGTATGTCCCTGTAAAGCCAAATGTCAGTGTGCTGCTGGAGCGCAGTTAAGTCTTATCTGTCTGGCAGGGAAAGCGCAAGCCTGGTCCTCCTGGACGCTGGCTTGCGCCAGATGAAGGTCTGCACTAGCCGACACGTTTTGTTTGGTACTACAAATAAACTGTTCCATTTAAGCATTTAAATTGAGTGCCAGGTTTTCATTATACTATATATGGTTTGGGAACCTACCTCGGCACCACCACAGTTGTGCACACAGTGTTTTTTCCCAGAATCACAAAGCAGACACAAAAAGGGGACAAGCCTATCAGGATCCTGACAGCGCCGGCGTACAGCCTCCGCTGAGCAGGGACTCACCCGCACTGTAGGGACCCCTGGGGACCAGAATAGCCAGAAAGTATAGGTGCACAGGACCTTAGTGATGAAGTTTAGCAAGCCGGCACGGGACCTACGGTCATGTGACTGCAAGGGGGCGGGGCTTAGCGTCCTGCTTTCAGAGAAGACAGAAAACTCAGAGTCAGGCAAAACGGAGGTCATACACAGTACGGACAGTGAGGTACAGGAGGGGTAAACAGACGGAAGGTCAGACAAAGCCAAAGGTCATACACAAGAGGGCGACGTGGTACCAAGGGGACGAGCAGAGAGAAGTCGGGTCACAAGCAGAGAGTCATACACGCGAGGTAGCGCAGTACAAGAGGGACAGGCAGAACTCGTAACAGGGTCAGAACCGGATCAAAACCAAAAAAGCAAGCAAGATATCAGGCACAAGGCACACGTACGCACAAGGTCAACTAACTCAGCCGAGGGCAGCAGTATAACTGACACCTGACCTAGGTCCAATGAGCATTAAATAGCCGTCCTCTGCCAGGGAGAGGTGGAACAATTAACCCCCAGTCAGACCAGGACGGGCCAAAGCAAAACCACGTCCTGGATCATGACAAAGCTGAATCATACACAGTAAGCACACAGAGGAAACAAGAGGTATACACTACAGTCACTCAGGTCAGCTGCTCAGCTGAGAACGGACGTATCACTGACAAAGAACCCAGCACCCCAGCGGGTTAAAGTAGCCCTTACCAAACCAAAGGGAGGTCATGCAGAGTTAACCTCCACAAGCCCAGGACAGAGAAGGAAATCCCGTCCTGAGCCATGACAGTACCCCCTCTTAACGGCGGGCCACCGGACCCCCAAGCTTCCCAGGATGCCTGACATGAAACGCCCGGACAAGCATGTATGGAATGAGCTGGGACTCACGACCAATCCTCCGGACCATACCCCTTCCAGTGTACGAGATACTACAAGGTACCATGCACCCACTGAGAATCCACAATGTGTCCCACCTCGTACTCCATGTGACCATCTACCAAGATCGGGGGAGCAGCAGACAAAGAACCCTCATCAACTGTTCCCAAAGGCTTCAAAAGAGATTTGTGAAAAACATTGGAAATCTTAAAGGAGGCTGGGAGACGTAACCTAAAGTATTGATAATCTCACTAATTTCATATGGACCAATGAACTTAGGACCCAATTTAGCAGAGGGGATCTTAAGTTTAATGTTTCGAGTGGACAACCACACCTTCTCCCCTACCCAGAAAGTTGGGCCTGACACTCGCTTCTTATCTGCAAAGAACTTGTACCTATTCTAAGCCTTGGTAATGTTTTGAGGCACCGCAGTCCACAACTCCTTTAAACGCTGCACAGCCCCCTCAGCCCCAGGACAACCGGAATCCAAGAGTGAAAACTCCCCAAAAATGTGGATTAAACCTATAACTGGCAAAAAAGGGTGACATACTAGTGGTCTGACTAACCCGGTTGTTAAGAGCAAACTCAGCCAGAGGCAAAGCATCACACCAGTCATCCTGTCTAGTGGAAGATAGACATTGCAGAATTTATTGCAAAGACTGATTTGTACATTCGGTCTGACCATTCGACTCTGGGTGATATGCAGAAGAAAAGGACAGGGTAATATCTAATTTTTTACAAAACGCCCTCCAAAACTTAGCGACGAATTTAACGCCCCTGTCAGACACCATATTCAATGGCACACCATGCAGATGCATCACATCTTGCACAAACAGCCTGGACAGGGTCTCTACAGAGGGCAGCGCAGATAAGGGTACAAAATGGGCTTGCTTAGAGAACCTATCCACCACCACCCACACAACAGTATTACCTCTGGATGCAGGGAGATTGGTGATAAAATCCATGGACAGGTGAGTCCATGGTCTATCAGGAATTGGCAAAGGCAACAACTCCCCGGCCGGCAGGCTATGAGAGCTCTGAGTACGAGCACAAACTCCACATGCAGACACAAACTTTCTGACATCGGCCACCAGCGAGGGCCACAAAAAAATCCTAGCAATGGCCCCACAAGTGGCCGAGATCCCAGGATGTCCACTCAAAACAGACTCATGGAACTCCCGAAGGAGCCTTAGGCAAAATTGTACAGGGACAACCAATATATGGGCCTTGACATTTTTAGATCCGGGACGGAACGTAATGGAAAACTGAAACTGGGAAAAAAAAAGTGACCACCGGGCCTGCCTATAAGTTAATCTTTTGGCAGACTCGATGTAAGCTAAATTTTTATGATCGGCAATTACAGTGATGGGATGAGCTGCACCCTCCAAAAAATGCCTCCACTCCTCAAAAGCCAACTTAACCACAAGAAGCTCTCTATTACCCACATCATAATTTATCTCGACTGGAGAGAACTTCTTGGAAAAGAAGGCGCATAGTATCAGATTGGTCAGGGTCGCGGGTCCCTGTGACAACACTGACCCCACCCCCATCTCAGAAGCGTCAACCTCCACAATAAACGGTCTGGACGGATCTGGTTGCACCAGCAAAAGAGCAGACATAAACACTTCTTTAACGGCAAAAAAGATTCCACGGCAGATGTTGACCAATTTTTTACATCAGCACCCTTAAGCGTAAGATCAGTTAGAGGCTTAACCACCTGCGAAAATCCCCTAATAAATTTCCGGCAATAAATTGCGAACCCCAAGAAGCGCTGTAAACCTTTCAAATCCCGAGGCTGAACCCAATCAATGATAGCCTGGACCGTCTTGGGATCCATGTGAAAACCCTCCTTAGACACAATAAACCCCAAAAATGACAATTCTTGCACAAAGAACGAATATTTTTCCAACTTAGCAAAAAGTTGATTCTTCCTAAGTCTCTGGAGAAAGGTACGCAAATGGCCCAAATGGTTTTGTCTATCAGAGGAATAAATCAAGATATCATCAAGATATATAACCACAAAGCAACCGATGAGGTCAGAAAACACAAAATTTATAAAATTTAAAAAATGGCTGGAGCGGTTGTCAAGCCAAAGGGCATGACTAGATCCTCAAAGAGACCGTCGTATGTGAGGAACGCCGCCTTCCACTCGTCCCCCTCTCGAACCCTTATCAAATTATAGGCTCCCCATAAATCCAATTTAAAACACCATTTTGCCCCTGACAACTGGTTACATAGATCGGGAATAAGAGGGAGCGGGTACGTGTTTCTCACCGTGATCTTATTGAGTTCCTGAAAGTCGAGGCAAGGGCGCAAACTACCATCTTTTTTTTTTTTTTAACAAAAAAAACCCAGCTGCCACAGGAGAAACAGAAGGGCGGCTATGCCTTTTACGAAGACTCTCAGAAATATACTCCTTCATGGCAACCAGCTCAGGATCCGAAAGATTAAATAAACGGGCCTTGGGCAATTTAGCACCCGAAATTAAATCAATGGCCCAATGAAAAGGCCGATGCGACGGCGAAACCTCAGTCTCGCTTTGGGAGAACACAACTTCGAAATCCTTTAGGTATTCCGGAATACCCTCTGGACCGACAGACAAAACAGACACAGAATTACAACATTGGTTTACACAATTTGACCCCCACTGGACAATTTCTCTGGTTTCCCAATTAATGACAGGATTGTGACCTTGCAACCAGGGAAAACCCAGAACTAACCCAGCAAGTAAATTGTCCAAAAAAAAAAAAGTTATATGTTCTACATGTACAGGGCCCACCTTGAGCAAGAACACCTCAGAGACATGAATGATTCCCAACTTGATAAGAATGGAGTCAATGGCCACAACTTTTAATGGAATTTCAAGCCTAATTGTCCTTATAATGGGTCACCAAGTTAGAGTCAATCAAATTAATTGTTGAACCACAATCCACAAAAGCCGTAGTAGAGAATAGACCACCGTCTACCCCAAGTTCTACCTGGAGCAGAATTTTAGAAATTGAGGAAAAGTGTACCTGAAGGCCTAGGTAACCTCCTCGACCATTACCCAGACCTAGACGTTTCCCGACACCTTGGAGGACGGAGGGTAAGAAGGACAGTCCTTTCTCCAATGTTCAGGAGCCCCACAGTAGAAACAGTTTGTTTTCTTTGCGTCTCCTTTTCTTTTCTTTACAAGAAACAGCTCCCACCTCCATGGGTTCAACAGATGGAGTCTACGGTCCATGTGGATGGCCTGTATCATAGCTTCCTCAAGGGAGTCCGAAGGAGGATGCAAAGCCAACGTGTCCTTAAGATGCTCAGACAGACCTCGGTGGAACAATCCCGAGAGCCGAATCGTTCCACGATACTTCTGCGGCCCACTGCCTAAACTGGAACAAAACCACTTAGCTGAGTGCTTTCGCTATGATAGACTCATAATCATGTCCTCAGCCAGTCGCATATGATCAGGTTCATCATAGATTTGCCCAAGGGCCTCAAAGAACCGATCCACAGACATTCTTTCAGAAGCAGTAGGGGAAAGAGAGAAAGCCCAAGCCTGCGGAGCCTCCCTTAATAAAGAGATGATAACCTCCATCCCTTGACTCTCATGTCCTGAAGAACGGAATCGCAGAGAAATTAATAATGTGAACTTAGGTTTCATGTGGACATCCAGGACGTCAGTTCAAAGGATTATTGAGGTGCGTGTAACTTTGGTGCAGGGAAGGCCTTGCATTCACTTCATGAGTAAACATTATAGGAGTACAAAATGACTAATAATGGGAACTTTAGTTTCATTTGGCCATCCAGGACATCGGTTCAATGGGTTATTGGGGTACGTCCAAATTTTAGGCAGCCCTGCCACTCACTACATATGCAATAACATTATAAGAGACCCACTGTTTAATAATGGGAACAATAAAGCAATGCCGGCTGATGGCTCTCTAAGAATAGTGAGGGCCGATTGCTGGCCCTATAAAAATAGGCTTTGTGGTTCTCAGAGTCTCTCTTTCATAAATGAAACTGGATGTGTCTGATGATGTGTCACGTACCACTTGGCCAAATAAGGTTGTAAAATGTTAAAATTACATTTCCCAGTGAATGCATTTGTCTTGGTTGAAAGCAATGCTAAAGTTGAAAAACACATCAAATACGCTACGTGTGAACATTGCCCAAATGGTGGAGAACATTTTTGTTTTGGGTTATTTATTTTGCCTTACAAATCATTATCCTGGAAAAGAAGTTCCTTAACATATTTCCTAGGAAAATCCATTTTGGCTTCGTTTTTGCATGTTTTATTGTGTGCATGTAAAAGTGGGGTAAGACTCTGACATTGTTCACAGCTGTGACCTGGGAGTCAGAAATCCTTCCGGGGGTATTCCCCATGATGTTCTTATATCGTTTGAGCACTGTTCCCATGGATTTCAGATGATTTTAGATCCTAAAAGGATCGGGGGGGGGGGGGTTGCAGTAAAAATACTTGGTTTTCCCATAGATTTACATTGGGTTCGTTGCTCGGGTCGAGCACCCGATCATTCCAATTTGCTCGACCCGAGCAACGAGCACCCGAGCATTTTAGTGCTCGCCCATCACTAGTTTTCACCTAATAAGTATTTGTAAAGATTATCATCTACTGTATAATACCCATTTCTCTTGCTTTCCCCAAAAACTGTTTAATAATAGTAAGGATATTAAATTTAGGGTCTATATTCACGTCACGATAAACCTCATTATCTGTAAGATGTCACTTAATTTCAGTCAAAGTTCAGCATCCATAACGACAACAGCACCACCTTTATCGGCTGACATTATAGTGATATTGCCGTCACTAAACCCCTCCTGACATGTGCCGTATATATATGGAGTTGGGGAGCTGCGTTTCCGCAAACCGCCGTATACATATACGGCACCGTAATCATGTTGGCTCACACTGAGAGCCGCAGCGATCAAGTGCAAGTGTCAGCTCTATTTGAGAGCTGACATCCTGCAGCATCTACGATTGGTGCTAGCAACAATTGCGGGTTTTTAACCCCTGTGATGCTGCTGTCAATAGTGACATAAGCGGGGCATCGCAGAGGGAGGGAGCTACCTCTGTGCTGCCGTGAGAACAACGCCATGCAATCGCATAATACCATTGGTCTCCATGGTGACCCTGGGTTGGAAGATGGCAGCGGGGTCACCCAGAGACGGTGGCCTTTCAGCTCATGCTCCAAGTACGAGCTGTACCGCTTCCTCCCACACAGCTCAGCTCCGTACACCTCATACACACACGGCTCTGCTCTATACACCTCAAAACACAGGGCTCCGCTCAATAAACCTAGTACACATGGTTCTGCTCTGTACACCTTGTACACACAAGGCTCTGCTCTGTACACCTCATACACATGCGGTTCCTCTCCGTATACCTCGTACACAGGCAGCTCCGCTTCGTACACACATGGATCCGCTCCATACATCTCATACACACATGGCACTGCTCTGTACACCTCATTCCTACACAGCTCCACGTCGTACATGTCATACACAGGGCTCCGCACTGTACACCTCATACACACGCGACTACGCTCCGTACACCTCGTACACACGCGGCTCCACTCCGTACACCTCGTACACACACGGCTCCACTTCGTACACCTCATACACATGCAGCTCTGGTCTGTACACCTCGTACACACGCCAGCTCCGCTCTGTACACCTTTTACACACGCATCTCTGCTCTGTACACCTCGTACACACAGGGCTCCAATCCATACAACTCATACACACAGTTCCGCTCCGTACACCTCGTACACATGCGGCTCCACTCCGCACACCTTGTACACATGTGGCTCAGCTCCATACACCTCATACACACACTGCTCCACTTCGTATACCTTGTACACACATGGCTCTGCTCCGTACACCTCGTACACATGCGGCTCCGCTCTGTACACCTCGTACACACACGGCTCCGCTCCGCACACCTTGTACACACGTGGCTCAGTTCCATACACCTCGTACACACACTGCTCCACTCCTTATACCTTGTACACACATGGCTCTGCTCTGTACACCTCGTACACACGCGGCTCTGCTCTGTACACCTCGTACACACAGAGCTCCAATCCATACAACTCATACACACAGTTCCACTCCGTACACCTCGTACACACGCGGCTCCGCTCCGCACACCTTGTACACACGTGGCTCAGCTCCGTACACCTCGTACACACACTACTCCACTCCGTATACCTTGTACACACATGGCTCTGCTCCGTACACCTCGTACACATGCGGCTCTGATCCGTACACCTTGCACACACGCAGCTCAGCTCCATACACCTCGTACACACACTGCTCCACTCCATATACCTTGTACACACATGGCTCCGCTCCGTCCACCTCATACACACATGGCTCCGCTCCGTATACCTCATACACACACGGCTCCGCTCCGTACACCTCGTACACACGCGGCTCCGCTCCGCACACCTTGCACACACACCCTCCGCTCTGTACACATCGTACACACGCGGCTCCGCTCCGTACACCTAGTACACACATGACTCCGCTCCGTACAACTCGTACACACATGGCTCCGCTCCGTTCACCTCGTACACACGCGGCTCCGCTCCGTACACCTTGCACACACACGGCTCCGCTCTGTACACCTCGTACACAAGCAGCTCCGCTCCGTACACCTCGTACACACACGACTCCGCTACGTACACCTCGTACACACGCGGCTCCGCTCCATACACCTCGTACACACAGGGCTCCAATCCATACAACTCATACACACAGTTCCCCTCCGTACACCTCGTACACACGCGGCTCCGCTCCGCACACCTTGTACGCACGTAGCTCAGCTCCGTACACCTTGTACACACGCAACTCCGCTCCGTACACCTCGTACACACACTGCTCCACTCCATATACCTTGTACACACATGGCTCCGCTCCGTCCACCTCGTACACACATGGCTCCGCTCCGTATACCTCATACACACACGGCTCCGCTCTGTACACCTCGTCCACACACGGCTCCGCTCCGCACACCTTGTACACACGCGGCTCCGCTCCGTACACCTCGTAAAAACACTGCTCCACTCCATATACCTTGTACACACATGGCTCTGCTCCGTCCACCTCGTACACATATGGCTCCGCTCCGTATACCTCGTACACACACGGCTCCGCTCCGTACACCTCGTACACGCACGGCTCCGCTCCGTACACCTCGTACACATACGGCTCCGCTCCGTACACCTCGTACACACACGGCTCTGCTCCGTACACACAGCTCCGCTCCGTACACCTTGTACACACACAGAGCCGTGTGTGTAGGAGGTGTACGGAGCAGAGCCGTGTGTGTGCGGAGCGGAGCCGTGTGTGTACGAGGTATACGGAGCGGAGCCGAGTGTGTACGAGGTGTACGGAGCAGAGCCGTGTGTGTACGAGGTGTACGGAGCGGAGCTGTGTGTACGAGGTATACGGAGCAGAGCCGTGTGTGTACGAGGTGTACGGAGCAGAGCCGTGTGTGTGCGAGGTGTACGGAGCGGAGCCGCGTGTGTACAAGTTGTACGGAGCGGAGCCGCGTGTGTACGAGGTGTACGGAGCGGAGCCGCGCGTGTACGAGGTGTACGGAGCGGAACCGTGTGTGTGTGAGGTGTGCGGAGCCGTGTGTGTACGAGGTGTACGGAGCGGAGCCGTGTGTGTACGAGGTGTACGAAGCGGGGCCGTGTGTGTACGAGGTGTACGGAGCGGAGCCGTGTGTGTACGAGGTGTACGGAGCGGAGCCGTGTGTGTACGAGGTGTACGGAGCAGAGCCGTGTGTGTACGAGGTGTACGGAGCAGAGCCGTGTGTACGGAGCAGAGCCGTGTGTGTACGAGGTGTGCGGAGCGGAGCCGTGTGTGTACGAGGTGTACGGAGCGGAGCCGTGTGTGTACGAGGTGTACGGAGCGGAGCCGCGTGTGTACGAGGTGTACGGAGCGGATCCGTGTGTGTACGAGGTGTACGGAGCGGAGCCGTGTGTGTACGAGGTGTACGGATCGGAGCCATGTGTGTACGAGGTGTACGGAGTGAAGCCGTGTGTGTACGAGGTGTATGGAGCGGAGCCGTGTGTGTACGAGGTGTACAGAGCGGAGCCGTGTGTGTACGAGGTGTACGGAGCAGAGCCGTGTGTGTAGGAGGTGTACGGAGCAGAGCCGTGTGTGTACGGAGCGGAGCCGTGTGTGTACGAGGTATACGGAGCGGAGCCGAGTGTGTATGAGGTGTACGGAGCAGAGCCGTGTGTGTACGAGGTGTACGGAGCGGAGCCGTGTGTACGAGGTATACGGAGCAGAGCCGTGTGTGTACGAGGTGTACGGAGCAGAGCCGTGTGTGTGCGAGGTGTACGGAGAAGAGTCGTGTGTGTACGAGGTATACGGAGCGGAGCCATGTGTACGAGGTGTACGGAGCGGAGCCGTGTGTGTACGAGGTGTACGGAGCGGAGCCGTGTGTACGAGGTGTACGGAGCGGAGCCGCGTGTGTACGAGGTGTACGGAGCGGAGCCGTGTGTATGAGGTGTACGGGGCGGAGCCGCGTGTGTACGAGGTGTACGGAGCGGAGCTGTATGTGTACGAGGTGTACGGAGCAGAGCCGTGTGTGTACGAGGTGTACGGAGCAGAGCCGTGTGTGTACGAGGTGTACGGAGCGGAGCTGCTTGTGTACGAGGTGTACAGAGCGGAGCCGTGTGTGCAAGGTGTACGGAGCAGAGCCGCATGTGTACGAGGTGTACGGAGCGGAGCCATGTGTGTACGAGGTGTACGGAGCGGAGCCATGTGTGTACGAGGTGTAAGGAGCGGAGCCGCGTTTAAACGAGGTGTACGGAGCGGAGCCATGTGTGTGAGAGGTGTACGGAGCGGAGCCATGTGTGTACGAGGTGTATGGAGCGGAGCCGCGTGTAAACGAGGTGTACAGAGCAGAACGGAGCGGCGCCGTGTGTGGACGAGGTGTTCGGAGCAGAGCCGTGTGTACGAGGTGTAAGGAGCGGAGCTGTGTGTGTACGAGGTGTACGGAGCAGAGCCTTGTGTACGAGGTGTACGGAGCGGAGCCGTGTGTACGAGGTGTACGGAGCGGAGCTGTGTGTGTACGAGGTGTTCGGAGCGGAGCCGTGTGTACGAGGTGTACGGAGCGGAGCTGTGTGTGTACGAGGTGTACGGAGCGGAGCCGCGTGTGTACGAGGTGTACGGAGCGGAGCTGTGTGTATACAAGGTGTACGGAGCGGAGCCGTGTGTACGAAGTGTACGGAGCGGGGCTGTGTGTGTACGAGGTGTACGGAGCGGAGCCGTGTGTGTACGAGGTGTACGGAGCGGAGCTGCTTGTGTAGGAGGTGTACAGAGCGGAGCTGTTTGTGTGCAAGGTGTGCAGAGCAGAGCCGCATGTGTACGAGGTGTACGGAGCGGAGCTGTGTGTACGAGGTGTACGGAGCGGAGTCATGTGTGTACGAGGTGTACGTAGCGGAGCTGTGTGTACGAGGTGTACGGAGTGGAGCCGTGTGTGTACGAGGTGTACGGAGCAGAGCCGTGTGTACGAGGTGTACGGAGCACAGCCGTGTGTGTACGAGGTGTACGGAGCGGAGCCGTGTGTGTACGAGGTGTACGGAGCGGAGCCGTGTGTGTACAAAGTGTAAGGAGCGCAGCCGTGTGTACGGAGCAGAGCCGTGTGTGTACGAGGTGTACGGAGCGGAGCCGTGTGTGTACGAGGTGTACGGAGTGGAGCCGTGTGTGCACGAGGTGTACGGAGCGGAGCCGTGTGTGTACGAGGTATACGGAGCAGAGCCATGTGTGTACGAGGTATATGGAGTGGAGCAGTGTGTTTACGAGGTGTACGGAGCGGAGCCGCGTGTGTACAAGGTGTGCGGAGCGGAGCCGCGTGTGTACGAGGTGTACGGAGCGGAGCCGTGTGTGTATGAGGTATACGGAGCTGAGCCATGTGTGTACGAGGTGGACGGAGCGGAGCCATGTGTGTACAGGGTATATGGAGTGGAGCAGTGTGTGTACGAGGTGTACAGAGCGGAGCCATGTGTGTGCAAGGTGTACGGAGCAGAGCCGCATGTGTACGAGGTGTACGGAGCGGAGCCGCGTGTGTACGAGGTGTACAGAGCGGAGTCGTGTGTGTACGAGGTGTACGGAGCGGTGCCATGTGTGTACGAGGTGTACGGAGCGGAGCTGCTTGTTTACGGAGGTGTACGGAGCAGAGCCGCGTGTGTGCGAGGTGTACGGAGAAGAGTCATGTGTGTACGAGGTATACGGAGCAGAGCCATGTGTGTACGAGGTGCACGGAGCGGAGTCGTGTGTGTACGAGGTGTACGGAGAGGAGCCGTGTGTACGAGGTGCACGGAGCGGAGCCTTGTGTGTACGAGGTGTACGGAGCGGAGCCGTGTGTACGAGGTGTACGGAGCGGAGCCATGTGTGTACGAGGTGTACGGAGCGGAGCCATGTGTGTACGAGGTGTAAGGAGCGGAGCCGCGTTTAAACGAGGTGTACGGAGCGGAGCCATGTGTGTGCGAGGTGTACGGAGCGGAGCCGCGTGTAAACGAGGTGTACGGAGCAGAGCTGAGTGTACGAGGTGTACGGAGCGGAGCCGCGTGTGTACGAGGTGTACGGAGCGGAGCCGCGTGTAAACGAGGTGTACGGAGCGGAGCCGTGTGTGTACGAGGTGTACGGAGTGGAGCCGAGTGTGTACGAGGTGTACGGAGCGGAGCCATGTGTGTACGAGGTGTACGGAGCGGAGCCATGTGTGTACGAGGTGTACGGAGCGGAGCCATGTGTGTATGAGGTGTACGGAGCGGAGCCGCGTGTGTACGAGGTGTACGGAGCGGAGCCGTATGTGTACGAGGTGTACGGAGCGGAGCCGTGTGTGTACGAGGTGTACGGAACAGAGCCGTGTGTGTACGAGGTGTACGGAGCGGAGCTGCTTGTGTACGAGGTGTACAGAGCAGAGCCGTGTGTGTGCAAGGTGTACGGAGCAGAGCCGCATGTGTACGAGGTGTACGGAGCGGAGCCATGTGTGTACGAGGTGTACGGAGCGGAGCCATGTGTGTACGAGGTGTACGGAGCGGAGCTGCGTTTAAACGAGGTGTACGGAGCGGAGCCATGTGTGTGCGAGATGTACGGAGCGGAGCCGCGTGTAAACGAGGTGTGCGGAGCAGAGCTGAGTGTACAAGGTGTACGGAGCGGAGCCGCGTGTGTACGAGGTGTACGGAGCGGAGCCGCGTGTAAACGAGGTGTACGGAGCGGAGCCGTGTGTGTACGAGGTGTACGGAGCGGAGCCGTGTGTGTACGAGGTGTACGGAGCGGAGCCATGTGTGTACGAGGTGTACGGAGCGGAGCCATGTGTGTACGAGGTGTACGGAGCGGAGCCGCGTGTAAACGAGGTGTACAGAGCAGAACGGAGCGGAGCCGTGTGTGGACGAGGTGTACGGAGCGGAGCCGTGTGTACGAGGTGTACGGAGCGGAGCTGAGTGTGTACGAGGTGTTCGGAGCGGAGCCGTGTGTATGAGGTGTACGGAGCGGAGCTGTGTGTGTACGAGGTGTACGGAGCGGAGCCGCGTGTACGAAGTGTACGGAGCGGGGCTGTGTGTGTACGAGGTGTACGGAGCGGAGCCGTGTGTGTATGAGGTGTACGGAGCGGAGCTGCTTGTGTACGAGGTGTACAGAGCGGAGCCGTGTGTGCAAGGTGTATGAAGCAGAGCCGCATGTGTACGAGGTGTACGGAGCGGAGCTGTGTGTACGAGGTGTACGGAGCGGAGCCATGTGTGTACGAGGTGTACGTAGCGGAGCTGTGTGTACGAGGTGTACGGAGTGGAGCCGTGTGTGTACGAGGTGTACGGAGCAGAGCCGTGTGTACGAGGTGTACGGAGCACAGCCGTGTGTGTACGAGGTGTACGGAGCGGAGCCGTGTGTACGAGGTGTACGGAGCGGAGCCGTGTGTGTACGAGGTGTACGGAGCGGAGCCGTGTGTGTACGAGGTGTACGGAGCGGAGCCGTGTGTGTACGAGGTATACGGAGCGGAGCCATGTGTGTACGAGGTGGACGGAGCAGAGCCATGTGTGTACAAGGTATATGGAGTGGAGCAGTGTGTTTACGAGGTGTACGGAGCGGAGCCGCATGTGTACAAGGTGTGCGGAGCGGAGCTGCGTGTGTACGAGGTGTACGGAGCGGAGCCGTGTGTGTACGAGGTATACGGAGCGGAGCCATGTGTGTACGAGGTGGACGGAGCGGAGCCATGTGTGTACAAGGTATATGGAGTGGAGCAGTGTGTGTACGAGGTGTACAGAGCGGAGCTGTGTGTGTGCGAGGTGTACGGAGCGGAGCCATGTGTACGAGGTATACGGAGCGGAGCCGTGTGTGTACGAGGTGTACGGAGCAGAGCCGTGTGTGCGAGGTGTACGGAGCGGAGCCGCGTGTGTACAAGGTGTACCGAGCAGAGCCGTGTATGTACGAGGTGTACGGAGCCGCGCGTGTACGAGGTGTACGGAGCGGAGCCGCGTGTGTACGAGGTGTACGGAGCGGAGCCGTGTGTGTACGAGGTACACCTCGTACACACACGGCTCTGCTCCGTATACCTCGTACACACGGCTCCGCTCCGTACACCTCGCACACACACGGCTCTGCTCCGTACACCTCGTACACACACGGCTCCGCTCTGTATAACTCGTACACACACGGCTCCGCTCTGTACACACACGGCTCTGCTCCGTACACCTCCTACACACACGGCCCTGCTCCGTACACCTCGTACACACACGGCTCTGCTCCGTACACCTCGTACACACACGGCTCCGCTCCGTATACCTCGTACACACGGCTCCGCTCCGTACACCTCGCACACACACGGCTCTGCTCCGTACATCTCGTACACACACGGCTCCGCTCCGTATACCTCGTACACACACGGCTCTGCTCCGTACACCTCGTACACACATGGCTCCGCTCCGTACACCTCGTACACACACGGCTCCGCTCCGTACACCTCGCACACACACGGCTCCGCTCCGTACACCTCGTACACACACGGCTCCGCTCCGTACACACGGCTTCGCTCCGTACACCTCGTACATACGGCTCCGCTCCGTACACCTCGTACACACACGGCTCCGCTTCGTACACCTCGTATACACACGGCTCCGCTCCGCACACCTCGTACACACACGGCTCTGCTCCGTATACCTCGTACACACGGCTCCGCTCCGTACACCTCGCACACACACGGCTCTGCTCCGTACACCTCGTACACACACGGCTCCGCTCTGTATAACTCGTACACACACGGCTCCGCTCTGTACACACACGGCTCTGCTCCGTACACCTCCTACACACACGGCCCTGCTCCGTACACCTCGTACACACACGGCTCTGCTCCGTACACCTCGTACACACACGGCTCCGCTCCGTATACCTCGTACACACGGCTCCGCTCCGTACACCTCGCACACACACGGCTCTGCTCCGTACATCTCGTACACACACAGCTCCGCTCCGTATACCTCGTACACACACGGCTCTGCTCTGTACACCTCGTACACACACGGCTCCACTCCGTACACCTCGTACACACACGGCTCCGCTCCGTACACCTCGCACACACACGGCTCCGCTCCGTACACCTCGTACACACACGGCTCCGCTCCGTACACACGGCTTCGCTCCGTACACCTCGTACATACGGCTCCGCTCCGTACACCTCGTACACACACGGCTCCGCTTCGTACACCTCGTATACACACGGCTCCGCTCCGCACACCTCGTACACACACGGCTCTGCTCCGTACACACGGCTCTGCTCCGTACACCTCGTACACACGCGGCTCTGCTCCGTACACACGGCTCTGCCCCGTACACCTCGCACACACACGGCTCTGCTCCGTACACCTCGTACACACACGGCTCCGCTTCGTACACCTCATACACACACGGCTCCGCTCCGTATACCTCGTACACACACGGCTCCGCTCCGTACACACACGGCTCTGCTCCGTACACCTCCTACACACACGGCTCCGCTCCGTACACCTCGTACACACACGGCTCCGCTCCGTACACCTCGTACACACGGCTCCGCTCCGTACACCTCGTACACACACGGCTCCGCTCCGTACACCTCGTACACACACGGCTCCACTCCGTACACCTCGTACACACACGGCTCTGCTCCGTACACCTTGTACACACGCGGTTCCGCTCCGTACACCTCGTACACACACGGCTCGGCTCCGTACACCTCGTACACGCGCGACTCCGCTCCGTACACACACCTTGTACACAGGCGGCTCCGCTCCGTACACCTCGCACACACACGGCTCCGCTCCGTACACCTCGTACACACACGGCTCCGCTCCGTACACCTCGTACACACACGGCTCTGCTCCGTACACCTCGTACACATGGCTCCGCTCCGTACACCTCGTACACACACGGCTCTGCTCCGTACACCTCGTACACACGGCTCCGCTCCCTACACCTCGTACACACACGGCTCCGCTCCGTACACCTCGTACACACACGGCTCCGCTCCGTACACCTCGTACACACGGCTCCGCTCCATACACCTCGCACACACACGGCTCTGCTCCGTACACGTCGTACACACACGGCTCTGCTCCGTATACCTCATACACACGGCTCCGCTCCGTACACCTCGTACACACACGGCTCTGCTCCGTACACCTCGTACACACACGGCTTCGCTCCGTATACCTCGTACACACACGGCTCCGCTCCGTACACACACGGCTCTGCTCCGTACACCTCCTACACACACGGCTCTGCTCCGTACACCTCGTACACACACGGCTCGGCTCCGTACACCTCGTACACACACGGCTCCGCTCCGTACACCTCGTACACACACGGCTCCGCTCCGTACACCTCGTACACACGCGGTCCGCTCCGTACACCTCGTACACATGCGGCTCCGCTCCATACACCTCGTACACGAGCGGCTCCGCTCCGTACACCTCGTACACGCGCGGCTCCGCTCCGTACACCTCGTACACGCGCGGCTCCGCTCCGTACACCTCGTACACGCGCGGCTCCGCTCCGTACACCTCGTACACGCGCGGCTCCGCTCCGTACACCTCGTACAAACGCGGCTCCGCTCCGTACACCTCGTACACACACGGCTCCGCTCCGTATACCTCGTACACACGGCTCTGCTCCGTACACCTCGCACACACACGGCTCTGCTCCGTACACCTCGTACACACACGGCTCCGCTCCGTATACCTCGTACACACGGCTCTGCTCCGTACACCTCGCACACACACGGCTCTGCTCCGTACACCTCGTACACACACGGCTCTGCTCCGTATACTTCGTACACACGGCTCCGCTCCGTACACCTCGTACACACACGGCTCTGCTCCGTACACCTCATACACACACGGCTCCGCTCCGTATACCTCGTACACACACGGCTCCGCTCTGTACACACACGGCTCTGCTCCGTACACCTCCTACACACACGGCTCCGCTCCGTACACCTCGTACACACACGGCTCCGCACACCTCGTACACACGGCTCCGCTCCGTACACCTCGTACACACACGGCTCCGCTCCGTACACCTCGTACACACACGGCTCCGCTCCGTACACCTTGTACACACACGGCTCCGCTCCGTACACCTCGTACACACACGGCTCCGCTCCGTACACCTCGTACACGCGCGGCTCCGCTCCGTACACACACCTTGTACACACGCGGCTCCGCTCCGTACACCTCGCACACACACGGCTCCGCTCCGTACACCTCGTACACACACGGCTCCGCTCCGTACACCTCGTACACACACGGCTCTGCTCCGTACACCTCGTACACATGGCTCTGCTCCGTACACCTCGTACACACACGGCTCCGCTCCGTACACCTCGTACACACGGCTCCGCTCCATACACCTCGTACACACACGGCTCCGCTCCGTACACCTCGTACACACGGCTCCGCTCCATACACCTCGCACACACACGGCTCCGCTCCGTACACCTCGTACACACGGCTCCGCTCCATACACCTCGCACACACACGGCTCTGCTCCGTACACATCGTACACACACGGCTCTGCTCCGTATACCTCATACACACGGCTCCGCTCCGTACACCTCGTACACACACGGCTCTGCTCCGTATACCTCGTACACACACGGCTCCGCTCCGTACACACACGGCTCCGCTCCGTACACCTCGTACACACGCGGCTCCGCTCCGTACACCTCGTACACACACGGCTCCGCTCCGTACACCTCGTACACACACGGCTCCGCTCCGTACACCTCGTACACACACGGCTCCTCTCAGTACACCTCGTACACACTCGGCTCCGCTCCGTACACCTCGTACACACACGGCTCCGCTCCGTACACCTCGTACACACACGGCTCCGCTCCGTACACCTCGTACACACACGGCTCCGCTCCGTACACCTCGTACACGCGCGGCTCCGCTCCGTACACACACCTTGTACATACGCGGCTCCGCTCCGTACACCTTGCACACACACGGCTCCGCTCCGTACACCTCGTACACACACGGATCCGCTCCGTACACCTCGTACACACACGGCTCTGCTCCGTACACCTCGTACACATACGGCTCCGCTCCGTACACCTGGTACACACGCGGCTCCGCTCCGTACACCTCGTACACACATGGCTCCGCTCCGTATACCTCGTGCACACATGGCTCCGCTCCGTACACCTCGTACACACACGGCTCTGCTCCGTACACCTCGTACACACACGGCTCCGCTCCGTACACCTCGTACACACACGGCTCTGCTCCGTACACACGGCTCCGCTCCGTACACCTTGTACACACACGACTGCGCTCCATACACCTCGTACACACACGGCTCCGCTCTGTACACCTCGTACACACACGGCTCTGCTCCGTACACCTCGTACACACGGCTCTGCTCCGTACATCTCGTACACACACGGCTCCGCTCCGTACACCTCGTACACACAGCTCCGCTACGTACACCTCGTACACACATGGCTCCGCTCCGTACACCTCGTACACACAGCTCCGCTCCGTAAACCTTGTACACATGCGGCTCTGCTCCATACACCTTGCACACACACGGCTCCGCTCTGTACACCTCGTACACAAGCAGCTCCGCTCCGTACACCTCGTACACACACGGCTCCGCTCTGTACACCTCGTACACACAGCTCCGCTCTGTACACCTCGTACACACATGGCTCCGCTCCGTACAATTCGTACACACAGCTCCGCTCCATACACCTTGTACACATGCGGCTCTGCTCCGTACACCTTGCACACACACGGCTCCGCTCTGTACACCTCGTACACAAGAAGCTCCGCTCCGTACACCTCGTACACACACGGCTCCGCTCCGTACACCTCGTACACAAGGCTCTGCTCCGTACACCTCGTACACACACACCTCCGCTCCGTACACCTCGTACACGCGGCTCTGCTCCGTACACCTCGTACACACACAGCTCCGCTCCGAACACCTCGTACACACCCGGCTCCGCTCCGTACACCTCGTACACACACGGCTCTGCTCCGTACACACGGCTCCGCTCCGTACACCTCGTACACACGGCTCCGCTCCGTACACCTCGTACACACACGGCTCCGCTCCGTACACCTCGTACACACACGGCTCCGCTCCGCACACCTCGTACACACACGGCTCTGCTCCATACACACGGCTCTGCTCCGTACACCTCGTACACACACGGCTCCGCTCCGTACACCTCGTACACACGCGGCTCTGCTCCGTACACACGGCTCTGCTCCGTACACCTCGTGCACACACGGCTCCGCTCCGCACACCTCGTACACACACGGCTCTGCTCCGTACACACGGCTCTGCTCCGTACACCTTGTACACACACGGCTCCGCTCCGTACACCTCGTACACACACGGCTCCGCTCCGTACACCTCGTACACACACGGCTCCGCTCCGTACACCTCGTACACACATGGCTCCGCTCAGTACACCTCGTACACACACGGCTCCGCTCCGTACACCTCGTACACACACGGCTCTGCTCCGTACACCTCGTACACACACGGCTCTGTTCCGTACACCTCGTACACACACGGCTCCGCTCCGTACACCTCGTACACACACAGCTCCGCTCCGTAAACCTCGTACACACACGGCTCCGCTCCGTACACACGGCTCCGCTCCGTACACCTCGTAAATACGGCTCCGCTCCGTACACCTCGTACACACACGGCTCCGCTTCGTACACCTCGTACACACACGGCTCCGCTCCGCACACCTCGTACACACACGGCTCTGCTCCGTACACCTCGTACACACGCGGCTCTGCTCCGTACACACGGCTCTGCTCCGTACACCTCGTACACACACGGCTCTGCTCCGTACACCTCGTACACATACGGCTCCGCTCCGCACACCTCGTACACACACGGCTCTGCTCCGTACACACGGCTCTGCTCCGTACACCTCGTACACACACGGCTCTGCTCCGTACACCTCGTACACACACGGCTCCGCTCCGTACACCTCGTACACACACGGCTCTGCTCCGTACACCTCGTACACACACGGCCCCGCTCCGTACACCTCGTACACACACGGCTCCGCTCCGTACACCTCGTACACACACGGCTCCGCACACCTCGTACACACACGGTTCCGCTCCGTACACCTCGTACACGCGCGGCTCCGCTCCGTACACCTCGTACACACGCGGCTCCGCTCCGTACACCTTGTACACACGCGGCTCCGCTCCGTACACCTCGCACACACACGGCTCTGCTCCGTACACCTCGTACACACACGGCTCTGCTCCGTATACCTCGTACACACGGCTCCGCTCCGTACACCTCGTACACACACGGCTCTGCTCCGTACACCTCATACACACTCGGCTCCGCTCCGTATACCTCGTACACACACGGCTCCGCTCCGTACACACACGGCTCTGCTCCGTACACCTCCTACACACACGGCTCTGCTCCGTACACCTCGTACACACACGGCTCCGCTCTGTACACCTCGTACACACACGGCTCCGCTCCATACACCTCGTACTCACACGGCTTCGCTCCGTACACCTCGTACACACATGGCTCCGCTCCGTACACCTCGTACACACATGGCTCCGCTCCGTACACCTCGTACACACACGGATCCACTCCGTACACCTCGTACACACGCGGCTCCGCTCCGTACACCTCGTACACACACGGCTCCGCTCCGTACACCTCGTACACACACGGCTCCGCTCCGCACACCTCGTACACACACGGCTCTGCTCCGTACACACGGCTCTGCTCCGTACACCTCGTACACACACGGCTCTGCTCCGTACACCTCGTACACACACGGCTCCGCTCCGTACACCTCGTACACACATGGCTCCGCTCCGTACACCTCGTACACACACGGATCCGCTCCGTACACCTCGTACACACACGGCTCTGTTCCGTACACCTCGTACACACACGGCTCCGCTCCGTACACCTCGTACACACACAGCTCCGCTCCGTAAACCTCGTACACACACGGCTCCGCTCCGTACACACGGCTCCGCTCCGTACACCTCGTAAATACGGCTCCGCTCCGTACACCTCGTACACACACGGCTCCGCTTCGTACACCTCGTACACACACGGCTCCGCTCCGCACACCTCGTACACACACGGCTCTGCTCCGTACACCTCGTACACACGCGGCTCTGCTCCGTACACACGGCTCTGCTCCGTACACCTCGTACACACACGGCTCTGCTCCGTACACCTCGTACACATACGGCTCCGCTCCGCACACCTCGTACACACACGGCTCTGCTCCGTACACACGGCTCTGCTCCGTACACCTCGTACACACACGGCTCTGCTCCGTACACCTCGTACACACACGGCTCCGCTCCGTACACCTCGTACACACACGGCTCTGCTCCGTACACCTCGTACACACACGGCCCCGCTCCGTACACCTCGTACACACACGGCTCCGCTCCGCACACCTCGTACACACACGGCTCCGCACACCTCGTACACACACGGTTCCGCTCCGTACACCTCGTACACGCGCGGCTCCGCTCCGTACACCTCGTACACACGCGGCTCCGCTCCGTACACCTTGTACACACGCGGCTCCGCTCCGTACACCTCGCACACACACGGCTCTGCTCCGTACACCTCGTACACACACGGCTCTGCTCCGTATACCTCGTACACACGGCTCCGCTCCGTACACCTCGTACACACACGGCTCTGCTCCGTACACCTCATACACACTCGGCTCCGCTCCGTATACCTCGTACACACACGGCTCCGCTCCGTACACACACGGCTCTGCTCCGTACACCTCCTACACACACGGCTCTGCTCCGTACACCTCGTACACACACGGCTCCGCTCTGTACACCTCGTACACACACGGCTCCGCTCCATACACCTCGTACTCACACGGCTTCGCTCCGTACACCTCGTACACACATGGCTCCGCTCCGTACACCTCGTACACACATGGCTCCGCTCCGTACATCTCGTACACACACGGATCCGCTCCGTACACCTCGTACACACGCGGCTCCGCTCCGTACACCTCGTACACACACGGCTCCGCTCCGTACACCTCGTACACACACGGCTCCGCTCCGCACACCTCGTACACACACGGCTCTGCTCCGTACACACGGCTCTGCTCCGTACACCTCGTACACACACGGCTCTGCTCCGTACACCTCGTACACACACGGCTCCGCTCCGTACACCTCGTACACACATGGCTCCGCTCCGTACACCTCGTACACACACGGATCCGCTCCGTACACCTCGTACACACGCGGCTCCGCTCCGTACACCTCGTACACACACGGCCCCGCTTCGTACACCTCGTACACACACGGCTCCGCTCCGTACACCTCGTACACACACGGCTCCGCACAACTCGTACACACACGGTTCCGCTCCGTACACCTCGTACACGCGTGGCTCCGCTCCGTACACCTCGTACACACGCGGCTCCGCTCCGTACAACTTGTACACACGCGGCTCCGCTCCGTACACCTCGCACACACACGGCTCTGCTCCGTACACCTCGTACACACACGGCTCTGCTCCGTATACCTCGTACACACAGCTCCGCTCCGTACACCTCGTACACACACGGTTCTGCTCCGTACACCTCGTACACACTCGGCTCCGCTCCGTATACCTCGTACACACACGGCTCCGCTCCGCACACACACGGCTCTGCTCCGTACACCTCCTACACACACGGCTCTGCTCCGTACACCTCGTACACACACGGCTCCGCTCCGTACACCTCGCACACACACGGCTCCGCTCCGTACACCTCGTACACACACGGCTCCGCCCCGTACACCTCGTACACACACAGCTCCGCTCCGTACACCTCGTACACACACGGCTCCGCTCCGTACACCTCGTACACACGCGGCTCCGCTCCGTACACCTCGTACACGCGCGGCTCCGTACACCTCGTACATACACGGCTCTGCTCGGTACACCTTGTACACACGCGGCTCCGCTCCGTACACCTCGCACACACACGGCTCTGCTCCGTACACCTCGTACACACACGGCTCCGCTCCGTATACCTCGTACACATGGCTCCGCTCCGTACACCTCGCACACACACGGCTCTGCTCCGTACACCTCGTACACACACGGCTCTGCTCCGTATACCTCGTACACACGGCTCCGCTCCGTACACCTCGTACACACACGGCTCTGCTCCGTACACCTCGTACACACACGGCTCCGCTCCGTATAACTCGTACACACACGGCTCCGCTCCGTACACACACGGCTCTGCTCCGTACACCTCCTACACACACGGCTCTGCTCCGTACACCTCGTACACACACGGCTCTGCTCCGTACACCTCGTACACACACGGCTCCGCTCCGTATACCTCGTACACACGGCTCCGCTCCGTACACCTCGCACACACACGGCTCTGCTCCGTACATCTCGTACACACACAGCTCCGCTCCGTATACCTCGTACACACACGGCTCTGCTCCGTACACCTCGTCCACACACGGCTCCGCTCCGTACACCTCGTACACACACGGCTCCGCTCCGTACACCTCGCACACACACGGCTCCGCTCCGTACACCTCGTACACACACGGCTCCGCTCCGTACACACGTCTTCGCTCCGTACACCTCGTACATACGGCTCCGCTCCGTACACCTCGTACACACACGCCTCCGCTTCGTACACCTCGTACACACACGGCTCCGCTCCGCACACCTCGTACGCACACGGCTCTGCTCCGTACACACGGCTCTGCTCCGTACACCTCGTACACACGCGGCTCTGCTCCATACACACGGCTCTGCTCCGTACACCTCGTACACACACGGCTCTGCTCCGTACACCTCGTACACACACGGCTCCGCTCCGTACACCTCATACACACACGGCTCCGCTCCGTATACCTCGTACACACACGGCTCCGCTCCGTACACACACGGCTCTGCTCCGTACACCTCCTACACACACGGCTCGGCTCCGTACACCTCGTACACACACGGCTCCGCTCCGTACACCTCGTACACACGGCTCCGCTCCGTACACCTCGTACACACACGGCTCCGCTCCGTACACCTCGTACACACACGGCTCCGCTCCGTACACCTCGTACACACACGGCTCCGCTCCGTACACCTCGTACACACACGGCTCCGCTCCGTACACCTCGTACACACACGGCTCCGCTCCGTACACCTCGTACACGCGCGACTCCGCTCCGTACACACACCTTGTACACAGGCGGCTCCGCTCCGTACACCTCGCACACACACGGCTCCGCTCCGTACACCTCGTACACACACGGCTCCGCTCCGTACACCTCGTACACACACGGCTCTGCTCCGTACACCTCGTACACATGGCTCCGCTCCGTACACCTCGTACACACACGGCTCTGCTCCGTACACCTTGTACACACGGCTCCGCTCCATACACATCGTACACACACGGCTCCGCTCCGTACACCTCGTACACACACGGCTCCGCTCCGTACACCTCGTACACATGGCTCCGCTCCATACACCTCGCACACACACGGCTCTGCTCCGTACACGTCGTACACACACGGCTCTGTTCCGTATACCTCATACACACGGCTCCGCTCCGTACACCTCGTACACACACGGCTCTGCTCCGTACACCTCGTACACACACGGCTTCGCTCCGTATACCTCGTACACACACGGCTCCGCTCCGTACACACACGGCTCTGCTCCGTACACCTCCTACACACACGGCTCTGCTCCGTACACCTCGTACACACACGGCTCTGCTCCGTACACCTCGTACACACGGCTCCGCTCCGTACACCTCGTACACACACGGCTCTGCTCCGTACACCTCGTACACACACGGCTCCGCTCCGTACACCTCGTACACACACGGCTCCGCTCCGTACACCTCGTACACACGCGGTCCGCTCCGTACACCTCGTACACACGCGGCTCCGCTCCGTACACCTCGTACACGCGCGGCTCCGCTCCGTACACCTCGTACACGCGCGGCTCCGCTCCGTACACCTCGTACACGCGCGGCTCCGCTCCGTACACCTCGTACACGCGCGGCTCCGCTCCGTACACCTCGTACACACGCGGCTCCGCTCCGTACACCTCGTACACACACGGCTCCGCTCCGTACACCTCGTACACACACGGCTCCGCTCCGTATACCTCGTACACACGGCTCTGCTCCGTACACCTCGCACACACACGGCTCTGCTCCGTACACCTCGTACACACACGGCTCCGCTCCGTATACCTCATACACACGGCTCTGCTCCGTACACCTCGCACACACACGGCTCTGCTCCGTACACCTCGTACACACACGGCTCTGCTCCGTATACCTCGTACACACGGCTCCGCTCCGTACACCTCGTACACACACGGCTCTGCTCCGTACACCTCATACACACACGGCTCCGCTCCGTATACCTCGTACACACACGGCTCCGCTCCGTCCACACACGGCTCTGCTCCGTACACCTCCTACACACACGGCTCCGCTCCGTACACATCGTACACACACGGCTCCGCTCCGTACACCTCGTACACACACGGCTCCGCTCCGTACACCTCGTACACACGGCTCCGCTCCGTACACCTCGTACACACACGGCTCCGCTCCGTACACCTCGTACACACACGGCTCCGCTCCGTACACCTCGTACACACACGGCTCCGCTCCGTACACCTTGTACACACACGGCTCCGCTCCGTACACCTCGTACACACACGGCTCCGCTCCGTACACCTCGTACACGCGCGGCTCCGCTCCGTACACACACCTTGTACACACGCGGCTCCGCTCCGTACACCTCGCACACACACGGCTCCGCTCCGTACACCTCGTACACACACGGCTCCGCTCCGTACACCTCGTACACACACGGCTCTGCTCCGTACAGCTCGTACACATGGCTCCGCTCCGTACACCTCGTACACACACGGCTCTGCTCCGTACACCTCGTACACACGGCTCCGCTACATACACCTCGTACACACACGGCTCCGCTCCGTACACCTCCTACACACGGCTCCGCTCCATACACCTCGCACACACACGGCTCTGCTCCGTACACATCGTACACACACGGCTCTGCTCCGTATACCTCATACACACGGCTCCGCTACGTACACCTCGTACACACACAGCTCTGCTCCGTACACCTCGTACACACACGGCTTCGCTCCGTATACCTCGTACACACACGGCTCCGCTCCGTACACACACGGCTCCGCTCCGTACACCTCGTACACACGCGGCTCCGCTCCGTACACCTCGTACACACACGGCTCCGCTCCGTACACCTCGTACACACACGGCTCCGCTCCGTACACCTCGTACACACACGGCTCCTCTCCGTACACCTCGTACACACTCGGCTCCGCTCCGTACACCTCGTACACACACGGCTCCGCTCCGTACACCTCGTACACACACGGCTCCGCTCCGTACACCTCGTACACACACGGCTCCGCTCTGTACACCTCGTACACAAGGCTCTGCTCCGTACACCTCGTACACACACAGCTCCGCTCCGTACACCTCGTACACACGGCTCTGCTCCGAACACCTCGTCCACACACGGCTCCGCTCCGTTCTGCTCTGTACACCTCGTTTACACGCGGCTCCGCTCCATACACCTCGTACACACATGGCTCCGCTCCGTACACCTCGTACACACATGGCTCCGCTCCGTACACCTTGTACACACACGGCTCCGCTCCGTACACCTCGTACACACACGGCTCCGCTCCGTACACCTCGTTTACATGCGGATCCGCTCAGTACACCTCGTACACACGCGGCTCCGCTCCGTACAACTCGTACACTCAGCTCTGCTCCGCACACCTCGTTTACACGCGGCTCCGCTCCGTACACCTCGCACACACATGGCTCCGCTTCGTACACCTCGTTTAAACGCGGCTCCGCTCCGTACACCTCGTACACATATGGCTCCGCTCCGTACACCTCGTACACAGATGGCTCCGCTCCGTACACCTCGTACACATGCGGCTCTGCTCCGTACACCTTGCACACACACGGCTCCGCTCTGTACACCTCGTACACAAGCAGCTCCGCTCCGTACACCTCGTACACACACGGCTCTGCTCCGTACACCTCGTACACACACGGCTCCGCTCCGTACACCTCGTACACATACGGCTCCGCTCCGTACACCACGTACACACGCGGCTCCGCTCCGTACACCTCGTACACACATGTCTCTGCTCCGTATACCTCGTGCACACACGGCTCCGCTCCGTACACCTCGTACACACACGGCTCCGCTCCGTACACCTCGTACACACACGGCTCCGCTCCGTACACCTCGTACACACACGGCTCTGCTCGGTACACACGGCTCCGCTCTGTACACCTTGTACACACACGACTCCGCTCCATACACCTCGTACACACACGGCTCCGCTCTGTACACCTCGTACACACACGGCTCTGCTCCGTACACCTCGTACACACGGCTCTGCTCCGTACATCTCGTACACACACGGCTCCACTCCGTACACCTCGTACACACAGCTCCGCAACGTACACCTCGTACACACATGGCTCCGCTCCGTACACCTCGTACACACAGCTCCGCTCCGTAAACCTTGTACACACGCGGCTCTGCTCCGTACACCTTGCACACACACGGCTCCGCTCTGTACACCTCGTACACAAGCAGCTCCGCTCCGTACACCTCGTAAACACACGGCTACGCTCCGTACACCTCGTACACACAGCTCCGCTCTGTACACCTCGTACACACATGGCTCCGCTCCGTACACTTCGTACACACAGCTCCGCTCCATACACCTTGTACACATGCGGCTCTGCTCCGTACACCTTGCACACACACGGCTCCGCTCTGTACACCTCGTACACAAGAAGCTCCGCTCCGTACACCTCGTACACACACGGCTCCGCTCCGTACACCTCGTACACAAGGCTCTGCTCCGTACACCTCGTACACACACACCTCCGCTCCGTACACCTCGTACACGCGGCTCTGCTCCGTACACCTCGTACACACACAGCTCCGCTCCGAATACCTCGTACACACCCGGCTCCGCTCCGTACACCTCGTACACACACGGCTCTGCCCCGTACACACGGCTCCGCTCCGTACACCTCGTACACACGGCTCCGCTCCGTACACCTCGTACACACACGGCTCCGCTCCGTACACCTCGTACACACACGGCTCCGCTCCGCACACCTCGTACACACACGGCTCTGCTCCGTACACACGGCTCTGCTCCGTACACCTCGTACACACACGGCTCCTCTCCGTACACCTCGTACACACGCGGCTCTGCTCCGTACACACGGCTCTGCTCCGTACACCTCGTGCACACACGGCTCTGCTCCGTACACCTCGTACACACACGGCTCCGCTCCGCACACCTCGTACACACACGGCTCTGCTCCGTACACACGGCTCTGCTCCGTACACCTTGTACACACACGGCTCCGCTCCGTACACCTCGTACACACACGGCTCCGCTCCGTACACCTCGTACACACACGGCTCCGCTCCGTACACCTCGTACACACATGGCTCCGCTCAGTACACCTCGTACACACACGGCTCCGCTCCGTACACCTCGTACACACACGGCTCTGCTCCGTACACCTCGTACACACACGGCTCTGTTCCGTACACCTCGTACACACACGGCTCCGCTCCGTACACCTCGTACACACACAGCTCCGCTCCGTACACCTCGTACACACTCGGCTCCGCTCCGTACACACGGCTCCGCTCCGTACACCTCGTACATACGGCTCCGCTCCGTACACCTCGTACACACACGGCTCCGCTTCGTACACCTCGTACACACACGACTCCGCTCCGCACACCTCGTACACACACGGCTCTGCTCCGTACACCTCGTACACACGCGGCTCTGCTCCGTACACACGGCTCTGCTCCGTACACCTCGTACACACACGGGTCTGCTCCATACACCTCGTACACACACGGCTCCGCTCCGCACACCTCGTACACACACGGCTCTGCTCCGTACACACGGCTCTGCTCCGTACACCTCGTACACACACGGCTCAGCTCCGTACACCTCGTACACACACGGCTCCGCTCCGTACACCTCGTACACACACGACTCCGCTCCGTACACCTCGTACACACACGGCCCCGCTCCGTACACCTCGTACACACACGGCTCCGCTCCGTACACCTCGTACACACACGGCTCCGCACACCTCGTACACACACGGTTCCGCTCCGTACACCTCGTACACGCGCGGCTCCGCTCCATACACCTCGTACACATGCGGCTCCGCTCCGTACACCTTGTACACACGCGGCTCCGCTCCGTACACCTCGCACACACACGGCTCTGCTCCGTACACCTCGTACACACACGGCTCTGCTCCGTATACCTCGTACACACGGCTCCGCTCCGTACACCTCGTACACACACGGCTCTGCTCCGTACACCTCATACACACTCGGCTCCGCTCCGTATACCTCGTACACACACGGCTCCGCTCCGTACACACACGGCTCTGCTCCGTACACCTCCTACACACACGGCTCTGCTCCGTACACCTCGTACACACATGGCTCCTCTCCGTACACCTCGTACACACACGGCTCCGCTCCATACACCTCGTACACACACGGCTCTGCTCCGTACACCTCGTACACACACGGCTTCGCTCCGTATACCTCGTACACACACGGCTCCGCTCCGTACACACACGGCTCTGCTCCGTACACCTCCTACACACACGGCTCTGCTCCGTACACCTCGTACACACACGGCTCTGCTCCGTACACCTCGTAGACACGGCTCCGCTCCGTACACCTCGTACACACACGGCTCTGCTCCGTACACCTCGTACACACACGGCTCCGCTCCGTACACCTCGTACACACACGGCTCCGCTCCGTACACCTCGTACACACACGGCTCTGCTCCGTACACCTCGTACACACGTGGCTCAGCTCCGTACACCTCGTACACACACGGCTCCGCTCCGTACACTTAGTACACACACGGCTCCGCTCCGTACACCTCGTACACACACGGCTCCGCTCCGTACACCTCGTACACACACGGCTCCGCTCCGTACACCTCGTACACACGCGGCTCTGCTCCGTATACCTCGTACACACGGCTCCGCTCCGTACACCTCGTACACACACGGCTCTGCTCCGTACACCTCATACACACTCGGCTCCGCTCCGTATACCTCGTACACACACGGCTCCGCTCCGTACACACACGGCTCTGCTCCGTACACCTCCTACACACACGGCTCTGCTCCCTACACCTCGTACACACACGGCTCCGCTCTGTACACCTCGTACACACACGGCTCCGCTCCATACACCTCGTACACACACGGCTTCGCTCCGTACACCTCGTACACACATGGCTCCGCTCCGTACACCTCGTACACACACGGCTCCGCTCCGTACACCTCGTACACACACGGATCCGCTCCGTACACCTCGTACACGCGGCTCCGCTCCGTACACCTCGTACACACACTGCTCCGCTCCGTACACCTCGTACACACACGGCTCCGCTCCGCACACCTCGTACACACACGGCTCTGCTCCGTACACACGGCTCTGCTCTGTACACCTCGTACACACACGGCTCTGCTCCGTACACCTCGTACACACACGGCTCCGCTCCGTACACCTCGTACACACACGGCTCCGCTCCGTACACCTCGTACACACACGGCCCCGCTTCGTACACCTCGTACACACACGGCTCCGCTCCGTACACCTCGTACACACACGGCTCTGCTCCGTACACCTCGTACACACGGCTCCGCTACATACACCTCGTACACACACGGCTCCGCTCCGTACACCTCCTACACACGGCTCCGCTCCATACACCTCGCACACACACGGCTCTGCTCCGTACACATCGTACACACACGGCTCTGCTCCGTATACCTCATACACACGGCTCCGCTACGTACACCTCGTACACACACAGCTCTGCTCCGTACACCTCGTACACACACGGCTTCGCTCCGTATACCTCGTACACACACGGCTCCGCTCCGTACACACACGGCTCCGCTCCGTACACCTCGTACACACGCGGCTCCGCTCCGTACACCTCGTACACACACGGCTCCGCTCCGTACACCTCGTACACACACGGCTCCGCTCCGTACACCTCGTACACACACGGCTCCTCTCCGTACACCTCGTACACACTCGGCTCCGCTCCGTACACCTCGTACACACACGGCTCCGCTCCGTACACCTCGTACACACACGGCTCCGCTCCGTACACCTCGTACACACACGGCTCCGCTCTGTACACCTCGTACACAAGGCTCTGCTCCGTACACCTCGTACACACACAGCTCCGCTCCGTACACCTCGTACACACGGCTCTGCTCCGAACACCTCGTCCACACACGGCTCCGCTCCGTTCTGCTCTGTACACCTCGTTTACACGCGGCTCCGCTCCATACACCTCGTACACACATGGCTCCGCTCCGTACACCTCGTACACACATGGCTCCGCTCCGTACACCTTGTACACACACGGCTCCGCTCCGTACACCTCGTACACACACGGCTCCGCTCCGTACACCTCGTTTACATGCGGATCCGCTCAGTACACCTCGTACACACGCGGCTCCGCTCCGTACAACTCGTACACTCAGCTCTGCTCCGCACACCTCGTTTACACGCGGCTCCGCTCCGTACACCTCGCACACACATGGCTCCGCTCCGTACACCTCGTTTAAACGCGGCTCCGCTCCGTACACCTCGTACACATATGGCTCCGCTCCGTACACCTCGTACACACATGGCTCCGCTCCGTACACCTCGTACACATGCGGCTCTGCTCCGTACACCTTGCACACACACGGCTCCGCTCTGTACACCTCGTACACAAGCAGCTCCGCTCCGTACACCTCGTACACACACGGCTCTGCTCCGTACACCTCGTACACACACGGCTCCGCTCCGTACACCTCGTACACATACGGCTCCGCTCCGTACACCACGTACACACGCGGCTCCGCTCCGTACACCTCGTACACACATGTCTCTGCTCCGTATACCTCGTGCACACACGGCTCCGCTCCGTACACCTCGTACACACACGGCTCCGCTCCGTACACCTCGTACACACACGGCTCCGCTCCGTACACCTCGTACACACACGGCTCTGCTCGGTACACACGGCTCCGCTCTGTACACCTTGTACACACACGACTCCGCTCCATACACCTCGTACACACACGGCTCCGCTCTGTACACCTCGTACACACACGGCTCTGCTCCGTACACCTCGTACACACGGCTCTGCTCCGTACATCTCGTACACACACGGCTCCACTCCGTACACCTCGTACACACAGCTCCGCAACGTACACCTCGTACACACATGGCTCCGCTCCGTACACCTCGTACACACAGCTCCGCTCCGTAAACCTTGTACACACGCGGCTCTGCTCCGTACACCTTGCACACACACGGCTCCGCTCTGTACACCTCGTACACAAGCAGCTCCGCTCCGTACACCTCGTAAACACACGGCTACGCTCCGTACACCTCGTACACACAGCTCCGCTCTGTACACCTCGTACACACATGGCTCCGCTCCGTACACTTCGTACACACAGCTCCGCTCCATACACCTTGTACACATGCGGCTCTGCTCCGTACACCTTGCACACACACGGCTCCGCTCTGTACACCTCGTACACAAGAAGCTCCGCTCCGTACACCTCGTACACACACGGCTCCGCTCCGTACACCTCGTACACAAGGCTCTGCTCCGTACACCTCGTACACACACACCTCCGCTCCGTACACCTCGTACACGCGGCTCTGCTCCGTACACCTCGTACACACACAGCTCCGCTCCGAATACCTCGTACACACCCGGCTCCGCTCCGTACACCTCGTACACACACGGCTCTGCCCCGTACACACGGCTCCGCTCCGTACACCTCGTACACACGGCTCCGCTCCGTACACCTCGTACACACACGGCTCCGCTCCGTACACCTCGTACACACACGGCTCCGCTCCGCACACCTCGTACACACACGGCTCTGCTCCGTACACACGGCTCTGCTCCGTACACCTCGTACACACACGGCTCCTCTCCGTACACCTCGTACACACGCGGCTCTGCTCCGTACACACGGCTCTGCTCCGTACACCTCGTGCACACACGGCTCTGCTCCGTACACCTCGTACACACACGGCTCCGCTCCGCACACCTCGTACACACACGGCTCTGCTCCGTACACACGGCTCTGCTCCGTACACCTTGTACACACACGGCTCCGCTCCGTACACCTCGTACACACACGGCTCCGCTCCGTACACCTCGTACACACACGGCTCCGCTCCGTACACCTCGTACACACATGGCTCCGCTCAGTACACCTCGTACACACACGGCTCCGCTCCGTACACCTCGTACACACACGGCTCTGCTCCGTACACCTCGTACACACACGGCTCTGTTCCGTACACCTCGTACACACACGGCTCCGCTCCGTACACCTCGTACACACACAGCTCCGCTCCGTACACCTCGTACACACTCGGCTCCGCTCCGTACACACGGCTCCGCTCCGTACACCTCGTACATACGGCTCCGCTCCGTACACCTCGTACACACACGGCTCCGCTTCGTACACCTCGTACACACACGACTCCGCTCCGCACACCTCGTACACACACGGCTCTGCTCCGTACACCTCGTACACACGCGGCTCTGCTCCGTACACACGGCTCTGCTCCGTACACCTCGTACACACACGGGTCTGCTCCATACACCTCGTACACACACGGCTCCGCTCCGCACACCTCGTACACACACGGCTCTGCTCCGTACACACGGCTCTGCTCCGTACACCTCGTACACACACGGCTCAGCTCCGTACACCTCGTACACACACGGCTCCGCTCCGTACACCTCGTACACACACGACTCCGCTCCGTACACCTCGTACACACACGGCCCCGCTCCGTACACCTCGTACACACACGGCTCCGCTCCGTACACCTCGTACACACACGGCTCCGCACACCTCGTACACACACGGTTCCGCTCCGTACACCTCGTACACGCGCGGCTCCGCTCCATACACCTCGTACACATGCGGCTCCGCTCCGTACACCTTGTACACACGCGGCTCCGCTCCGTACACCTCGCACACACACGGCTCTGCTCCGTACACCTCGTACACACACGGCTCTGCTCCGTATACCTCGTACACACGGCTCCGCTCCGTACACCTCGTACACACACGGCTCTGCTCCGTACACCTCATACACACTCGGCTCCGCTCCGTATACCTCGTACACACACGGCTCCGCTCCGTACACACACGGCTCTGCTCCGTACACCTCCTACACACACGGCTCTGCTCCGTACACCTCGTACACACATGGCTCCTCTCCGTACACCTCGTACACACACGGCTCCGCTCCATACACCTCGTACACACACGGCTCTGCTCCGTACACCTCGTACACACACGGCTTCGCTCCGTATACCTCGTACACACACGGCTCCGCTCCGTACACACACGGCTCTGCTCCGTACACCTCCTACACACACGGCTCTGCTCCGTACACCTCGTACACACACGGCTCTGCTCCGTACACCTCGTAGACACGGCTCCGCTCCGTACACCTCGTACACACACGGCTCTGCTCCGTACACCTCGTACACACACGGCTCCGCTCCGTACACCTCGTACACACACGGCTCCGCTCCGTACACCTCGTACACACACGGCTCTGCTCCGTACACCTCGTACACACGTGGCTCAGCTCCGTACACCTCGTACACACACGGCTCCGCTCCGTACACTTAGTACACACACGGCTCCGCTCCGTACACCTCGTACACACACGGCTCCGCTCCGTACACCTCGTACACACACGGCTCCGCTCCGTACACCTCGTACACACGCGGCTCTGCTCCGTATACCTCGTACACACGGCTCCGCTCCGTACACCTCGTACACACACGGCTCTGCTCCGTACACCTCATACACACTCGGCTCCGCTCCGTATACCTCGTACACACACGGCTCCGCTCCGTACACACACGGCTCTGCTCCGTACACCTCCTACACACACGGCTCTGCTCCCTACACCTCGTACACACACGGCTCCGCTCTGTACACCTCGTACACACACGGCTCCGCTCCATACACCTCGTACACACACGGCTTCGCTCCGTACACCTCGTACACACATGGCTCCGCTCCGTACACCTCGTACACACACGGCTCCGCTCCGTACACCTCGTACACACACGGATCCGCTCCGTACACCTCGTACACACGCGGCTCCGCTCCGTACACCTCGTACACACACTGCTCCGCTCCGTACACCTCGTACACACACGGCTCCGCTCCGCACACCTCGTACACACACGGCTCTGCTCCGTACACACGGCTCTGCTCTGTACACCTCGTACACACACGGCTCTGCTCCGTACACCTCGTACACACACGGCTCCGCTCCGTACACCTCGTACACACACGGCTCCGCTCCGTACACCTCGTACACACACGGCCCCGCTTCGTACACCTCGTACACACACGGCTCCGCTCCGTACACCTCGTACACACACGGCTCCGCACACCTCGTACACACACGGTTCCGCTCCGTACACCTCGTACACGCGCGGCTCCGCTCCGTACACCTCGTACACACGCGGCTCCGCTCCGTACAACTTGTACACACGCGGCTCCGCTCCGTACACCTCGCACACACACGGCTCTGCTCCGTACACCTCGTACACACACGGCTCTGCTCCGTATACCTCGTACACACAGCTCCGCTCCGTACAACTCGTACACACACGGCTCCGCTCCGTACACCTCGTACACACACGGCTCCGCTCCGTACACCTCGTACACACACGGCCCCGCTTCGTACACCTCGTACACACACGGCTCCGCTCCGTACACCTCGTACACGCGCGGCTCCGCTCCGTACACCTCGTACACACGCGGCTCCGCTCCGTACAACTTGTACACACGCGGCTCCGCTCCGTACACCTCGTACACACAGCTCCGCTCCGTACACCTCGTACACACACGGCTCCGCTCCGTACACCTCGTACACACACGGCTCCGCTCCGTACACCTCGTACACACACGGCCCCGCTTCGTACACCTCGTACACACGCGGCTCCGCTCCGTACACCTCGTACACGCGCGGCTCTGCTCCGTATACCTCGTACACACAGCTCCGCTCCGTACACCTCGTACACACACGGCTCCGCTCCGTACACCTCGTACACACACGGCTCCGCTCCGTACACCTCGTACACACACGGCCCCGCTTCGCACACCTCGTACACACACGGTTCCGCTCCGTACACCTCGTACACGCGCGGCTCCGCTCCGTACACCTCGTACACACGCGGCTCCGCTCCGTACAACTTGTACACACGCGGCTCCGCTCCGTACACCTCGCACACACACGGCTCTGCTCCGTACACCTCGTACACACACGGCTCTGCTCCGTAAACCTCGTACACACAGCTCCGCTCCGTACACCTCGTACACACACGGCTCCGCTCCGTACACCTCGTACACACACGGCTCCGCTCCGTACACCTCGTACACACACGGCCCCGCTTCGTACACCTCGTACACACACGGCTCCGCTCCGTACACCTCGCACACACACGGCTCTGCTCCGTACATCTCGTACACACACGGCTCCGCTCCGTATACCTCGTACACACACGGCTCTGCTCCGTACACCTCGTACACACACGGCTCCGCTCCGTACACCTCGTACACACACGGCTCCGCTCCGTACACCTCGCACACACACGGCTCCGCTCCGTACACCTCGTACACACACGGCTCCGCTCCGTACACACGGCTTCGCTCCGTACACCTCGTACATACGGCTCCGCACCGTACACCTCGTACACACACGGCTCCGCTTCGTACACCTCGTACACACACGGCTCTGCTCCGTACACACGGCTCTGCTCCGTACACCTCGTACACACGCGGCTCTGCTCCGTACACACGGCTCTGCTCCGTACACCTCGTACACACACGGCTCTGCTCCGTACACCTCGTACACACACGGCTCCGCTCCGTACACCTCATACACACACGGCTCCGCTCCGTATACCTCGTACACACACGGCACCGCTCCGTACACACACGGCTCTGCTCCGTACACCTCCTACACACACGGCTCCGCTCCGTACACCTCGTACACACACGGCTCCGCTCCGTACACCTCGTACACACGGCTCCGCTCCGTACACCTCGTACACACACGGCTCTGCTCCGTACACCTCGTACACACACGGCTCCACTCCGTACACCTCGTACACACACGGCTCCGCTCCGTACACCTTGTACACACATGGCTCCGCTCCGTACACCTCGTACACACACGGCTCCGCTCCGTACACCTCGTACACACAGGGCTCCGCTCCGTACACCTCGTACACACACGGCCCCGCTTCGTACACCTCGTACACACACGGCTCCGCTCCGTACACCTCGTACACACACGGCTCCGCACACCTCGTACACACACGGTTCCGCTCCGTACACCTCGTACACGCGCTGCTCCACTCCGTACACCTCGTACACACGCGGCTCCGCTCCGTACAACTTGTACACACGCGGCTCCGCTCCGTACACCTTGTGACGAACAGCCCACCGCCGTTCGTCCACTTACGGGCGACACTAACGGGAGTCCCGCTGCCACCAAAACGCGACGGACAGCGGACCCTGTGTCACCACTATGTCACAATCCCACCACTGACCCGGGTGTATCAGCGGACGGAGGGACGTGACACAATGCCGGCACACGGCTATCACAGGCACCGTTGGGGCTTATCTTAGTTATCCCACCACCGGCACCATGTGACAAAAATATCCAGCAAGCTAATCTCGCTCTACAATTTGCCGCAGGGGGAGTTTAATTTGGATGCCCCACCACTGCTATCAATCTTCCAAGTACTGCGGGGATTTATGTATATCCCACTTTCTCAGTTCCACTTTGGAACTCGCAGCTCTCCGGCGCCCCCCTTACCCTCAGGTCAGTCAGGGAACTGCACCTAGGATAATTAGTCGCCGGACGGGCTGCCTGTTGTGAACCGGCAATTAGGCTTCTGCAGTAAGGGAATTATCAATGCTGTGGCTGAAGCCCCTTACTCAGCAATATAAGACCCTTCTAGACTGCCAGCAAGCCGTAATAGCCGTACACAACGCGCTGCCACCAGTCACGGTTACTTAATTCACAGTGTTAAATTAAGAGGGTCCGTGGCAAACCCCTTGAATTAGTAGCGATTATCTATCAAAGGCGTATAGTTCGATTCTTAGAGCATGGAGACAGATCTAAATAATTATTTCATTTATTTTCCGAAAGAGGACAGTGATTACAGATAAAAGTTGCTATAAAATTGAGACATAAAATATGTACAGTACAGGTATAAAATAAAAGTGGAGAAAACAAAGAGATTACACTCACAGTTCCATATTGTTCCTTAGGCAGACCATGCGGCTTTAAGGGGGGAGGAGCCACACGTCTCCATTCATCTGGAGTTCTTGTCAGCACCGACTCTGCAGCTGTTCTGAGCTGGTTCTGCCAGGGAATGCCTTATAGACTTTCCTATGTGACATCACAGAGAGGTGCATTCTGGGTTGATCCCACCTCTCTTATCCAAGTTATGTTTTGGCTACAAAACTTAGATTAGCTATAACTTTATGGGAGAAGCTGGTATGGACTCATCAGTGGTATCATGTTTCCCAGCGTAATGAGCCCATCAAGAAAACATCAAACATCTATGCGATATGACCGTCCATTTGGGCGCAAATCATATCTCAGGTTCTGGACATCCGAGAGTTTTGCAACAGGCACCACAGCGAAGCTGGGTCTGCTCGGATCGCAGAAATATGATTTTTATATTTCTGCTGGGTATGGTTTTCGTAATATGACTTTTATGTTTCCCATATACCGGCATACAGCCTGTGTTTTTCCGAACAAAGGGATCCCTTCCCCCTGCTCTTCGAGAGGAAGTTGGTTTAAGGTTTCAGAGCTAGCCCAGGCAGGGGGGCACTGGTCAGTGTGTGAGTGAGCCATGGGCGAAAAGAGGAGGGGGGAAGGTGCTGCATGAGCTGACAGCCTGCATTGGCATAGAGGGCTGGATTTTTCTGGAAAGTTACAACAGAAAACATCATATTTTGTAGACAAAACCCCATACCTCACAGACATTGTACATCACACCTCCCCCCTTAAGAGGGCGCTAAGGAGGCATTACCTCTCGGTAATCGGCCATGCGCACCTCAGCGGGTTCGCCCCGGCGGGACAACCCATCGGCATTGCCGTTTTCGCTGCCCTTCCTGTGTTTTACAGTAAAATCGTACTGTTGAAGGGCAAGGCTCCAGCGGAGCAATCTTCCATTGGTTCCGGACACTGTGTGCAACCAGCTCAGAGGGTTGTGGTCGGTTACCACCGTGAAGGCGCGCCCGTACAGGTAGGGCTGCAAACGTTGCAGTGCCCACACCATGGCCAGACACTCCTTCTCGATGGTCGAGTATGCCACTTCCCTCGGCAGAAGTTTCCGGCTCAGGTACAACACGGGGTGCTCTTGGTTCCCCGAGTCGACCTGGCTAAGCACAGCACCGAGGCCAAACTCGCTGGCGTCGGTCTGTACCAGAAACGGGCGACTGCTGTCGACTGCTCTCAACACTGGAGAGTTGCACAGGGCTGCTTTCAAAGCTTGGAAAGCCGCCTCACAGTCATCTGTCCAGTTGACTGTTTGGGGTAGCCTCTGCTTGGTGAGGTCAGTCAAGGGTTTGGCAAGGGCGCTATAGTCCTGTACGAACCGCCTATAGTACCCTGCAGTGCCCAAGAAGGACTTCACCTGTTTCTTGGTCCTGGGGGTGGGCCAGGACACGATTGCGTCCACTTTTCCTGGCTCCGGACTCATGGAACCCCCGCCTACCCGGTGCCCCAGGTAGTGGACCTTGTGCATGCCTATCTGGCACTTCCCCGGCTTGATGGTCAGGCCTGCCTGGTGAAGACGCTTGAGCACCTCCTGGAGGTGCTGAAGGTGTTCCTCCCAGGTGGAACTGAAGACGGCAATATCGTCTAAGTATGCCACGGCGTACTCCTCCAGTCCCCGAAGCAGGTGGTTGACCATCCGCTGGAAAGTGGCAGGGGCATTCTTCATGCCGAAGGGCATGACCGTGGACTCGTACAGTCCAAAGGGGGTGATAAAGGCGGATTTCTCCTGCGCCTCAGGGCTCAGGGGAATCTGCCAGTATCCCCGACTCAAATCCATGATGGATATGTAGTTGGCGTTTGTCAACCGCTCGAGAAGATCCTCGATGCGCGGCATCGGGTGGGCATCAGAGGTTGTGATGGCGTTGAGCCCCCTGTAGTCCACGCAGAACCGGGTGGTTCGATCCTTTTTAGGCACGAGGACTACAGGTGAAGCCCACGCACCTTTTGACCGTCGAATCACCCCCAGCCTTAACATCTCATCGATCTCTTGGCGCATGACTTGTTGCACCGTTTCAGAGATCCGATAAGGTGTTCGCCGTAATGGGGCATGATTCCCGGTGTCCACCTCATGAACCGCTAACTCCGTCCTCCCAGGACGGTTGGTGAACACGGGCCGGAAGAGTTCCAGGGTGGCCATCAACTGCAACCGCTGGGACACGGTGAGCGAACCACTTATCTCCATGTCCTCAATGGACCCATTGGCCTTGGCCTGGGCCAGCATGTCCAGGAGGGAATCTTCCTCCCCATCCTCTGGCCGATTGCAGACCGGTAGGACGCAAGCTTCACGTTCGTAGTGCGCCTTCAGCATGTTGACGTGAAAGGCCTTGCGCCTACCCCGAGCATGGTCAAGCGTGACCACGTAGGTGACCGGGTTGAGCTGTTGGTGGACGATGTATGGGCCTTCCCAGGCTGCCTGAAGCTTATCCGTTGGTACAGGGACCAGCGCCCACACCTTTTGACCCACCTGGTAGGTCCGCTCCCGGGCGTTCTGGTCGTACCAGCGCTTCTGGTCAGCCTGAGCCTGCGTCATGTTGTCATGCACCAACTGCGTCAAGGTCTGCATCTTGTCACGGAAGCGCATGACATAATCCACGATGGACACTTCTGTGGGGTTTGGCTCATCTTCCCAGGATTCTCTTATCAACCCAAGGGGTCCCCGGACTCGCCTGCCATACAGGAGCTCGAAGGGGGAGAACCCGGTCGAGGCCTGCGGAACTTCTCTGTAAGCGAACAGCAGGTGTGGGAGGTACCGCTCCCAGTCGCGCCCTTGGGTCTCAACCAGTATGCGGAGCATCTGTTTGAGGGTACCGTTGAAACGTTCACACAAACCGTTAGTCTGTGGGTGATACGGACTCGATACCAGCTGCGTCACCTGCATTTTCTCACAGAGAGCCTCCATTAGGCGAGACATGAATTGGGGCCCTTGATCGGTAAGCATCTCCCTGGGAAATCCTACTCTTGAAAAGATGGTCACCAGTGCGTCAGCCACCTTATCTGCCCTGGTTGAAGACAGAGCTACTGCCTCTGGGTACCGGGTAGCGTAGTCTACCACGGTGAGAATGTATCGCTTTCCGGAGCTGCTGGGGACGGACAGCGGTCCTACAATGTCCACCGCGATTCTCTGGAAAGGCTCCTCTATCACCGGCAAAGGAATAAGGGGAGCCTTAAGAGCAGGCCCCGCCTTACCCACTTTTTGACAGGTGGCACAGGAGCGGCAGTAGTGTGTTACATCTGTCCCCATCTTGGGCCAATAGAAGTGTTGAGACAGCCGTGCCTTTGTTTTGCTGATCCCCAAGTGTCCAGCGAGTGGAATCTCATGGGCAATCCGCAACAACTCAGTTCTGAACTGATAGGGGACGACCAGCTGTCTTTCCCTCAACCACTCCTTTTTAGGATCTCCGGGTACTGTCTCCCGGTACAACCTTCCTCGTTCCCAGAACACCCTCTCCTTATCAGACTTGGAGGTGGGCGTCTCGGCGAGACCTCTCAATTTCTCCAGGCTGGCATCTGAGTGCAGAGCAGCCTGGAACTCCATGCTGGAGGCTGCCAGAAGTGACGTCAGGGTCCCCTCTTTACTGGGACCCTCTGGAACCGGCTCTGGGTTCACCTCTGGTTCAGTCTCTCCTGTAGCAGCAGAGGGTCCAGAAGACAGTGCGTTACCTGCGATCTGGGCACTCTGACTGCGTGTGACAGCTGCTATGTATGCTGTCTCCCTGGGGATTTCTACAGACCCACCAGCTGGTGCTGCCCTGGGCTCTACCTCCCCATCCACCCCCAACACTTTAGGAGCAGTGCTACTTATGGGCCAGTTACCTTCCTCGGTGGCACTGGTCAGCTGCATGGCATTACCTTCCTCATGGTCCCCATGCACCTCCCCATTTCCTTGAGCACCGTTGCTTGCTCCTGCCAGGGGTTCCTCAGCCGTCTCACTCCGCAGAGTGACGGGGCTGAGCACCTCGGTACCTGTGGACACATCTACCGTTTCAAAGAAAGGGTTAACGGGTTCAGTCGGCACAGATACATCATCATTCCTAGGAAAAGAATGGTTATCAGTTTGCTTTGGTACATTCACATCAGCATCAGCATCGTACCTGGGGAAAGAATGGTTGTTAGTTGCATCATTACTCATCAAGGCATTAGCAGGTAACACATTCAGTTTCCCATCATCAACATCATCAGGGTTAACGTTACCCTTATTATCAGTTTGGGGAAGGGTGTCAGGGACATAGTATGCAACCATCCTCCCCAAGTCCGTCCCCAATAAAACATCAGTGGGCAAATTTTCAGACACTCCCACCTCCCTCAACCCGCTCCCGGCACCCCAGTCAAGAAAAACTCGTGCCACTGGCAAGGGACAACGGGTGCCTCCAATCCCGGTGACAGTCAGGGTTTTCCCCTCAACAAACTCTTCAGGGGCCGCCAGTCCAGGACGGATGAGGGTTCGTTCAGCCCCGGTGTCCTTGAGGCCTGTAGCAAGACGGGCCCCCACCTGAACAGGTTGAACGTTGTCGTCAGCCCTCCCAACCACACCTCCCACCAAAAGAACAGAGGCGTTGGGCCCGGGGGCCTTGGCTGGGGGGTTCTTCGGCCTATTCGGACAGGTGTAAGAGAAGTGACCAGGCCGCTGGCAGTGGTGACACAGGCGACTGTCAGTAGCCGGCCTGTTGTTGGCAACAGGGACAGGGCCTCCGGAGGGACGGCCAGCTGGGGCATTGGGGTTGGTTGCTGGCTTACCCCCTTTCCAGCTGGTGGTGACTGGCCTCCGCGTCTCGGGCTTCCGGTTGGCCTCGTGGTTGTCGGCGATCTGCGCCGCTTTGTCCGCGTTCGTTGGTTCGCGGTCCAGGATGAACTGTCGGACCTCAGCTGGGCAGAGATGCAGGAACTGGTCTTTGATCATCAGGTCCCGTAGCTGCTCAAAGGTTTCAACGGACAGTCCATGGATCCACTGGTCAAAGTGGGTCCTGAGTCCTTGCACCACATCACTGTAGCTATCGTGTGGGCCACGTTGGAGGTGTCGGAACTTCTTTCGGTATACCTCAGGTGTCAGCCGGTATTTGGCGATCAGCGCCTGCTTTATGGCGTCATAGTCGTCATCGGCTTCTGGCGGAAGAGAAGCAAATGCCTCCAGGGCTTTGCCTTTTAGCCCTGGGGTCAAGTACCTTGCCCATTGGTCTCTAGGCAGCTGGTACTGTCTGCAGGCTTTCTCAAAGGCTCGCAGGAACGTGTCCAAGTCCCCATCCTTTTCCATCACGGGAAAATGCTCTGGCCGGGGTTTAGGAGTCTGGACGCTGCTGGGCTCACGGCTTCGGGCTGTGGGGGCATTCCACCCCCGCTGGAGCATCTCCAGCTCATGGGCCCTCTGAGCTTCAGCTTGGCGCTCACGTTCGGCTTGGGCCTCCTGCCGATATTGCTGGATCAGCCTCACCCGCCCATCCCTGTCTTCGGCGGGGAGTTCGTCCAAGGCCATTTGCAGATAGGGGTCCACCCCGTTCTGGTTGAATGTGGGGCCAGCGCTCAGGAGTGGAGCCTCTGCTGCAGCCCCATGGCAACTTGGGCCAACTTCTGCGCTCGCTGGATTCTGGCCGTTGTCCAGCTGCACTAGAGCCGCGATCATTTGATCTTTGGTTCCTCCTGCGGCGTCTATGCCTCGGTACGTGCATAACCCAGCAAGGGTGTCCTTTTTCTGCTTCTGATACCACTCCACTGTCATCGCCGCCATGGTTGCCAAATAAAAGATAGAAAAAGAAAAACGAAGAAACGGGAGGGGGATACTTGCAAGTACACACTAATGTCTCAGGACTAGTAACCACTGAGTCTGTTCTCCAAAACCTATGATGCAGGATTCCCGCAGGAACCGTGCAGGTTTTTAGTGAGAGGAATGATTGCTCAAACCAAATCACTAATGCTCTAGGATTATCCCACCGCTGCCACCAATATGTGACGAACAGCCCACGGCCGTTCGTCCACTTACGGGCGACGACTAACGGGGGTCCCGCTGCCACCAAAACGCGACGGACAGCGGACCCTGTGTCACCACTATGTCACAGTCCCACCACTGACACGGGTGTATCAGCGGACGGAGGGGCGTGACACAATGCCGGCACACGGCTATCACAGGCGCAGTGGGGCTTATCTTAGCTATCCCAACACTGGCACCATGTGACCAAAAATATCCAGCAAGCTAATCTCGCTCTACAATTTGCCGCAGGGGGAGTTTAATTTGGATGCCCCACCACTGCTATCAATCTTCCAAGTACTGCGGGGATTTATGTATATCCCACTTTCTCAGTTCCACTTTGGAACTCGCAGCTCTCCGGCGCCCCCCCTTACCCTCAGGTCAGTCAGGGAACTGCACCTAGGATAATTAGTCGCCGGACGGGCTGCCTGTTGTGAACCGGCAATTAGGCTTCTGCAGTAAGGGAATTATCAATGCTGTGGCTGAAGCCCCTTACTCAGCAATATAAGACCCTTCTAGACTGCCAGCAAGCCGTAATAGCCGTACACAACGCGCTGCCACCAGTCACGGTTACTTAATTCACAGTGTTAAATTAAGAGGGTCCGTGGCAAACCCCTTGAATTAGTAGCGATTATCTATCAAAGGCGTATAGTTCGATTCTTAGAGCATGGAGACAGATCTAAATAATTTCATTTATTTTCCGAAAGAGGACAGTGATTACAGATAAAAGTTGCTATAAAATTGAGACATAAAATATGTACAGTACAGGTATAAAATAAAAGTGGAGAAAACAAAGAGATTACACTCACAGTTCCATATTGTTCCTTAGGCAGACCATGCGGCTTTAAGGGAGGAGGAGCCACACGTCTCCATTCATCTGGAGTTCTTGTCAGCACGGACTCTGCAGCTGTTCTGAGCTGGTTCTGCCAGGGAATGCCTTATAGACTTTCCTATGTGACATCACAGAGAGGTGCATTCTGGGTTGATCCCACCTCTCTTATCCAAGTTATGTTTTGGCTACAAAACTTAGATTAGCTATAACTTTATGGGAGAAGCTGGTATGGACTCATCAGTGGTATCATGTTTCCCAGCGTAATGAGCCCATCAAGAAAACATCAAACATCTATGCGATATGACCGTCCATTTGGGCGCAAATCATATCTCAGGTTCTGGACATCCGAGAGTTTTGCAACAGGCACCACAGCGAAGCTGGGTCTGCTCGGATCGCAGAAATATGATTTTTATATTTCTGCTGGGTATGGTTTTCGTAATATGACTTTTATGTTTCCCATATACCGGCATACAGCCTGTGTTTTTCCGAACAAAGGGATCCCTTCCCCCTGCTCTTCGAGAGGAAGTTGGTTTAAGGTTTCAGAGCTAGCCCAGGCAGGGGGGCACTGGTCAGTGTGTGAGTGAGCCATGGGCGAAAAGAGGAGGGGGGAAGGTGCTGCATGAGCTGACAGCCTGCATTGGCATAGAGGGCTGGATTTTTCTGGAAAGTTACAACAGAAAACATCATATTTTGTAGACAAAACCCCATACCTCACAGACATTGTACATCACACACCTCGCACACACACGGCTCTGCTCCGTACACCTCGTACACACACGGCTCTGCTCCGTATACCTCGTACACACAGCTCCGCTCCGTACACCTCGTACACACACGGCTCTGCTCCGTACACCTCGTACACACTCGGCTCCGCTCCGTATACCTCGTACAAACACGGCTCCGCTCCGCACACACACGGCTCTGCTCCGTACACCTCCTACACACACGGCTCTGCTCCGTACACCTCGTACACACACGGCTCCGCTCCGTACACCTCGTACACACACGGCTCCGCTCCGTACACCTCGTACACACACGGCTCCGCTCCGTACACCTCGTACACACACAGCTCCGCTCCGTACACCTCGTACACACACGGCTCCGCTCCGTACACCTCGCACACACGCGGCTCCGCTCCGTACTCCTCGTACACGCGCGGCTCCGTACACCTCGTACATACACGGCTCTGCTCGGTACACCTTGTACACACGCGGCTCCGCTCCGTACACCTCGCACACACACGGCTCTGCTCCGTACACCTCGTACACACACGGCTCCGCTCCGTATACCTCGTACACATGGCTCCGCTCCGTACACCTCGCACACACACGGCTCTGCTCCGTACACCTCGTACACACACGGCTCTGCTCCGTATACCTCGTACACACGGCTCCGCTCCGTACACCTCGTACACACACGGCTCTGCTCCGTACACCTCGTACACACACGGCTCCGCTCCGTATAACTCGTACACACACGGCTCCGCTCCGTACACACACGGCTCTGCTCCGTACACCTCCTACACACACGGCTCTGCTCCGTACACCTCGTACACACACGGCTCTGCTCCGTACACCTCGTACACACACGGCTCCGCTCCGTATACCTCGTACACACGGCTCCGCTCCGTACACCTCGCACACACACGGCTCTGCTCCGTACATCTCGTACACACACGGCTCCTCTCCGTATACCTCGTACACACACGGCTCTGCTCCGTACACCTCGTACACACACGGCTCCGCTCCATACACCTCGTACACACACGGCTCCGCTCCGTACACCTCGCACACACACGGCTCCGCTCCGTACACCTCGTACACACACGGCTCCGCTCCGTACACACGTCTTCGCTCCATACACCTCGTACATACGGCTCCGCTCCGAACACCTCGTACACACACGGCTCCGCTTCGTACACCTCGTACACACATGGCTCCGCTCCGCACACCTCGTACACACACGGCTCTGCTCCGTACACACGGCTCTGCTCCGTACACCTCGTACACACGCGGCTCTGCTCCGTACACACGGCTCTGCTCCGTACACCTCGTACACACACGGCTCTGCTCCGTACACCTCGTACACACACGGCTCCGCTCCGTACACCTCATACACACACGGCTCCGCTCCGTATACCTCGTACACACACGGCTCCGCTCCGTACACACACGGCTCTGCTCCGTACACCTCCTACACACACGGCTCCGCTCCGTACACCTCGTACACACACGGCTCCGCTCCGTACACCTCGTACACACGGCTCCGCTCAGTACACCTCGTAGACGCGCGACTCCGCTCCGTAAACACACCTCGTACACAGGCGGCTCCGCTCCGTACACCTCGCACACACACGGCTCCGCTCCGTACACCTCGTACACACACGGCTCTGCTCCGTACACCTCGTACACACACGGCTCTGCTCCGTACACCTCGTACACATGGCTCCGCTCCGTACACCTCGTACACACACGGCTCTGCTCCGTACACCTTGTACACACGGCTCCGCTCCATACACCTCGTACACACACGGCTCCGCTCCGTACACCTCGTACACACACGGCTCCGCTCCTTACACCTCGTACACATGGCTCCGCTCCATACACCTCGCACACACACGGCTCTGCTCCGTACACGTCGTACACACACGGCTCTGCTCCGTATACCTCATACACACGGCTCCGCTCCGTACACCTCGTACACACACGGCTCTGCTCCGTACACCTCGTACACACACGGCTTCGCTCCGTATACCTCGTACACACACGGCTCCGCTCCGTACACACACGGCTCTGCTCCGTACACCTCCTACACACACGGCTCTGCTCCGTACACCTCGTACACACACGGCTCTGCTCCGTACACCTCGTACACACGGCTCCGCTCCGTACACCTCGTACACACACGGCTCTGCTCCGTACACCTCGTACACACACGGCTCCGCTCCGTACACCTCGTACACACACGGCTCCGCTCCGTACACCTCGTACACACGGCTCCGCTCCGTACACCTCGTAGACGCGCGACTCCGCTCCGTAAACACACCTCGTACACAGGCGGCTCCGCTCCGTACACCTCGCACACACACGGCTCCGCTCCGTACACCTCGTACACACACGGCTCTGCTCCGTACACCTCGTACACACACGGCTCTGCTCCGTACACCTCGTACACATGGCTCCGCTCCGTACACCTCGTACACACACGGCTCTGCTCCGTACACCTTGTACACACGGCTCCGCTCCATACACCTCGTACACACACGGCTCCGCTCCGTACACACACGGCTCTGCTCCGTACACCTCCTACACACACGGCTCTGCTCCGTACACCTCGTACACACACGGCTCTGCTCCGTACACCTCGTACACACGGCTCCGCTCCGTACACCTCGTACACACACGGCTCTGCTCCGTACACCTCGTACACACACGGCTCCGCTCCGTACACCTCGTACACACACGGCTCCGCTCCGTACACCTCGTACACACGGCTCCGCTCCGTACACCTCGTAGACGCGCGACTCCGCTCCGTAAACACACCTCGTACACAGGCGGCTCCGCTCCGTACACCTCGCACACACACGGCTCCGCTCCGTACACCTCGTACACACACGGCTCTGCTCCGTACACCTCGTACACACACGGCTCTGCTCCGTACACCTCGTACACATGGCTCCGCTCCGTACACCTCGTACACACACGGCTCTGCTCCGTACACCTTGTACACACGGCTCCGCTCCATACACCTCGTACACACACGGCTCCGCTCCGTACACCTCGTACACACACGGCTCCGCTCCTTACACCTCGTACACATGGCTCCGCTCCATACACCTCGCACACACACGGCTCTGCTCCGTACACGTCGTACACACACGGCTCTGCTCCGTATACCTCATACACACGGCTCCGCTCCGTACACCTCGTACACACACGGCTCTGCTCCGTACACCTCGTACACACACGGCTTCGCTCCGTATACCTCGTACACACACGGCTCCGCTCCGTACACACACGGCTCTGCTCCGTACACCTCCTACACACACGGCTCTGCTCCGTACACCTCGTACACACACGGCTCTGCTCCGTACACCTCGTACACACGGCTCCGCTCCGTACACCTCGTACACACACGGCTCTGCTCCGTACACCTCGTACACACACGGCTCCGCTCCGTACACCTCGTACACACACGGCTCCGCTCCGTATACCTCGTACACACGGCTCTGCTCCGTACACCTCGCACACACACGGCTCTGCTCCGTACACCTCGTACACACACGGCTCCGCTCCGTATACCTCATACACACGGCTCTGCTCCGTACACCTCGCACACACACGGCTCTGCTCCGTACACCTCGTACACACACGGCTCTGCTCCGTATACCTCGTACACACGGCTCCGCTCCGTACACCTCGTACACACACGGCTCTGCTCCGTACACCTCATACACACACGGCTCCGCTCCGTATACCTCGTACACACACGGCTCCGCTCCGTACACACACGGCTCTGCTCCGTACACCTCCTACACACACGGCTCCGCTCCGTACACCTCGTACACACACGGCTCCGCTCCGTACACCTCGTACACACACGGCTCCGCTCCGTACACCTCGTACACACGGCTCCGCTCCGTACACCTCGTACACACACGGCTCCGCTCCGTACACCTCGTACACACACGGCTCCGCTCCGTACACCTCGTACACACACGGCTCCGCTCCGTACACCTTGTACACACACGGCTCCGCTCCGTACACCTCGTACACACACGGCTCCGCTCCGTACACCTCGTACACGCGCGGCTCCGCTCCGTACACACACCTTGTACACACGCGGCTCCGCTCCGTACACCTCGCACACACACGGCTCCGCTCCGTACACCTCGTACACACACGGCTCCGCTCCGTACACCTCGTACACACACGGCTCTGCTCCGTACACCTCGTACACATGGCTCCGCTCCGTACACCTCGTACACACACGGCTCTGCTACGTACACCTCGTACACACGGCTCCGCTACATACACCTCGTACACACACGGCTCCGCTCCGTACACCTCGTACACACGGCTCCGCTCCATACACCTCGCACACACACGGCTCTGCTCCGTACACATCGTACACACACGGCTCTGCTCCGTATACCTCATACACACGGCTCCGCTCCGTACACCTCGTACACACACGGCTCTGCTCCGTACACCTCGTACACACACGGCTTCGCTCCGTATACCTCGTACACACACGGCTCCGCTCCGTACACACACGGCTCCGCTCCGTACACCTCGTACACACGCGGCTCCGCTCCGTACACCTCGTACACACACGGCTCCGCTCCGTACACCTCGTACACACACGGCTCCGCTCCGTACACCTCGTACACACACGTCTCCTCTCCGTACACCTCGTACACACTCGGCTCCGCTCCGTACACCTCGTACACACACGGCTCCGCTCCGTACACCTTGTACACACACGGCTCCGCTCCGTACACCTCGTACACACACGGCTCCGCTCCGTACACCTCGTACACGCGCGGCTCCGCTCCGTACACACACCTTGTACACACGCGGCTCCGCTCCGTACACCTCGCACACACACGGCTCCGCTCCGTACACCTCGTACACACACGGCTCCGCTCCGTACACCTCGTACACACACGGCTCTGCTCCGTACACCTCGTACACATGGCTCCGCTCCGTACACCTCGTACACACACGGCTCTGCTCCGTACACCTCGTACACACGGCTCCGCTCCATACACCTCGTACACACACGGCTCCGCTCCGTACACCTCGTACACACACAGCTCCGCTCCGTACACCTCGTACACACGGCTCCGCTCCGTACACCTCGTACACAAGGCTCTGCTCCGTACACCTCGTACACACACAGCTCCGCTCCGTACACCTCGTACACACGGCTCTGCTCCGAACACCTCGTCCACACACGGCTCCGCTCCGTTCTGCTCTGTACACCTCGTTTACACGCGGCTCCGCTCCATACACCTCGTACACACATGGCTCCGCTCCGTACACCTCGTACACACATGGCTCCGCTCCGTACACCTCGTACACACACGGCTCCGCTCCGTACACCTCGTACACACACGGCTCCGCTCCGTACACCTCGTTTACATGCGGATCCGCTCCGTACACCTCGTACACACGCGGCTCCGCTCCGTACAACTCGTACACTCAGCTCTGCTCCGCACACCTCGTTTACACGCGGCTCCGCTCCGTACACCTCGCACACACATGGCTCCGCTCCGTACACCTCGTTTAAACGCGGCTCCGCTCCGTACACCTCGTACACATATGGCTCCGCTCCGTACACCTCGTACACACATGGCTCCGCTCCGTACACCTCGTACACATGCGGCTCTGCTCCGTACACCTTGCACACACACGGCTCCGCTCTGTACACCTCGTACACAAGCAGCTCCGCTCCGTACACCTCGTACACAAACGGCTCTGCTCCGTACACCTCGTACACACACGGCTCCGCTCCGTACACCTCGTACACATACGGCTCCGCTCCGTACACCACGTACACACGCGGCTCCGCTCCGTACACCTCGTACACACATGGCTCCGCTCCGTATACCTCGTGCACACACGGCTCCGCTCCGTACACCTCGTACACACACGGCTCCGCTCCGTACACCTCGTACACACACGTCTCCGCTCCGTACACCTCGTACACACACGGCTCTGCTCCGTACACACGGCTCCGCTCCGTACACCTTGTACACACACGACTCCGCTCCATACACCTCGTACACACACGGCTCCGCTCTGTACACCTCGTACACACACGGCTCTGCTCCGTACACCTCGTACACACGGCTCTGCTCCGTACATCTCGTACATACACGGCTCCACTCCGTACACCTCGTACACACAGCTCCGCTACGTACACCTCGTACACACATGGCTCCGCTCCGTACACCTCGTACACACAGCTCCGTTCCGTAAACCTTGTACACATGCGGCTCTGCTCCGTACACCTTGCACACACACGGCTCCGCTCTGTACACCTCGTACACAAGCAGCTCCGCTCCGTACACCTCGTACACACACGGCTACGCTCCGTACACCTCGTACACACAGCTCCGCTCTGTACACCTCGTACACACATGGCTCCGCTCCGTACACTTCGTACACACAGCTCCGCTCCATACACCTTGTACACATGCGGCTCTGCTCCGTACACCTTGCACACACACGGCTCCGCTCTGTACACCTCGTACACAAGAAGCTCCGCTCCGTACACCTCGTACACACACGGCTCCGCTCCGTACACCTCGTACACAAGGCTCTGCTCCGTACACCTCGTACACACACACCTCCGCTCCGTACACCTCGTACACGCGGCTCTGCTCCGTACACCTCGTACACACACAGCTCCGCTCCGAACACCTCGTACACACCCGGCTCCGCTCCGTGCACCTCGTACACACACGGCTCTGTCCCGTACACACGGCTCCGCTCCGTACACCTCGTACACACGGCTCCGCTCCGTACACCTCGTACACACACGGCTCCGCTCCGTACACCTCGTACACACACGGCTCCGCTCCGCACACCTCGTACACACACGGCTCTGCCCCGTACACACGGCTCCGCTCCGTACACCTCGTACACACGGCTCCGCTCCGTACACCTCGTACACACACGGCTCCGCTCCGTACACCTCGTACACACACGGCTCCGCTCCGCACACCTCGTACACACACGGCTCTGCTCCGTACACACGGCTCTGCTCCGTACACCTCTTACACACACGGCTCCTCTCCGTACACCTCGTACACACGCGGTTCTGCTCCGTACACCCGGCTCTGCTCCGTAAACCTCGTGCACACACGGCTCTGCTCCGTACACCTCGTACACACACGGCTCCGCTCCGCACACCTCGTACACACACGGCTCTGCTCCGTACACACGGCTCTGCTCCGTACACCTTGTACACACACGGCTCCGCTCCGTACACCTCGTACACACACGGCTCCGCTCCGTACACCTCGTACACACACGGCTCCGCTCCGTACACCTCGTACACACATGGCTCCGCTCAGTACACCTCGTACACACACAGCTCCGCTCCGTACACCTCGTACACACACGGCTCTGCTCCGTACACCTCGTACACACACGGCTCTGTTCCGTACACCTCGTACACACACGGCTCCGCTCCGTACACCTCGTACACACACAGCTCCGCTCCGTACACCTCGTACACACACGGCTCCGCTCCGTACACACGGCTCCGCTCCATACACCTCGTACATACGGCTCCGCTCCGTACACCTCGTACACACACGGCTCCGCTCCGTACACCTCGTACACACACGGCTCCGCTCCGTACACCTCGTACACACACGGCTCCGCTCCGTACACCTTGTACACACACGGCTCCGCTCCGTACACCTTGTACACACACGGCTCCGCTCCGTACACCTCGTACACACACGGCTCTGCTCCGTATACCTCGTACACACGGCTCCGCTCCGTACACCTCGTACACACACGGCTCTGCTCCGTACACCTCATACACACACGGCTCCGCTCCGTATACCTCGTACACACACGGCTCCGCTCCGTACACACACGGCTCTGCTCCGTACACCTCCTACACACACGGCTCCGCTCCGTACACCTCGTACACACACGGCTCCGCTCCGTACACCTCGTACACACACGGCTCCGCTCCGTACACCTCGTACACACGGCTCCGCTCCGTACACCTCGTACACACACGGCTCCGCTCCGTACACCTCGTACACACACGGCTCCGCTCCGTACACCTCGTACACACACGGCTCCGCTCCGTACACCTTGTACACACACGGCTCCGCTCCGTACACCTCGTACACACACGGCTCCGCTCCGTACACCTCGTACACGCGCGGCTCCGCTCCGTACACACACCTTGTACACACGCGGCTCCGCTCCGTACACCTCGCACACACACGGCTCCGCTCCGTACACCTCGTACACACACGGCTCCGCTCCGTACACCTCGTACACACACGGCTCTGCTTCGTACACCTCGTACACATGGCTCCGCTCCGTACACCTCGTACACACACGGCTCTGCTACGTACACCTCGTACACACGGCTCCGCTACATACACCTCGTACACACACGGCTCCGCTCCGTACACCTCGTACACACGGCTCCGCTCCATACACCTCGCACACACACGGCTCTGCTCCGTACACATCGTACACACACGGCTCTGCTCCGTATACCTCATACACACGGCTCCGCTCCGTACACCTCGTACACACACGGCTCTGCTCCGTACACCTCGTACACACACGGCTTCGCTCCGTATACCTCGTACACACACGGCTCCGCTCCGTACACACACGGCTCCGCTCCGTACACCTCGTACACACGCGGCTCCGCTCCGTACACCTCGTACACACACGGCTCCGCTCCGTACACCTCGTACACACACGGCTCCGCTCCGTACACCTCGTACACACACGGCTCCTCTCCGTACACCTCGTACACACTCGGCTCCGCTCCGTACACCTCGTACACACACGGCTCCGCTCCGTACACCTTGTACACACACGGCTCCGCTCCGTACACCTCGTACACACACGGCTCCGCTCCGTACACCTCGTACACGCGCGGCTCCGCTCCGTACACACACCTTGTACACACGCGGCTCCGCTCCGTACACCTCGCACACACACGGCTCCGCTCCGTACACCTCGTACACACACGGCTCCGCTCCGTACACCTCGTACACACACGGCTCTGCTCCGTACACCTCGTACACATGGCTCCGCTCCGTACACCTCGTACACACACGGCTCTGCTCCGTACACCTCGTACACACGGCTCCGCTCCATACACCTCGTACACACACGGCTCCGCTCCGTACACCTCGTACACACACAGCTCCGCTCCGTACACCTCGTACACACGGCTCCGCTCCGTACACCTCGTACACAAGGCTCTGCTCCGTACACCTCGTACACACACAGCTCCGCTCCGTACACCTCGTACACACGGCTCTGCTCCGAACACCTCGTCCACACACGGCTCCGCTCCGTTCTGCTCTGTACACCTCGTTTACACGCGGCTCCGCTCCATACACCTCGTACACACATGGCTCCGCTCCGTACACCTCGTACACACACGGCTCCGCTCCGTACACCTCGTACACACACGGCTCCGCTCCGTACACCTCGTACACACACGGCTCCGCTCCGTACACCTCGTTTACATGCGGATCCGCTCCGTACACCTCGTACACACGCGGCTCCGCTCCGTACAACTCGTACACTCAGCTCTGCTCCGCACACCTCGTTTACACGCGGCTCCGCTCCGTACACCTCGCACACACATGGCTCCGCTCCGTACACCTCGTTTAAACGCGGCTCCGCTCCGTACACCTCGTACACATATGGCTCCGCTCCGTACACCTCGTACACACATGGCTCCGCTCCGTACACCTCGTACACATGCGGCTCTGCTCCGTACACCTTGCACACACACGGCTCCGCTCTGTACACCTCGTACACAAGCAGCTCCGCTCCGTACACCTCGTACACAAACGGCTCTGCTCCGTACACCTCGTACACACACGGCTCCGCTCCGTACACCTCGTACACATACGGCTCCGCTCCGTACACCACGTACACACGCGGCTCCGCTCCGTACACCTCGTACACACATGGCTCCGCTCCGTATACCTCGTGCACACACGGCTCCGCTCCGTACACCTCGTACACACACGGCTCCGCTCCGTACACCTCGTACACACACGTCTCCGCTCCGTACACCTCGTACACACACGGCTCTGCTCCGTACACACGGCTCCGCTCCGTACATCTTGTACACACACAACTCCGCTCCATACACCTCGTACACACACGGCTCCGCTCTGTACACCTCGTACACACACGGCTCTGCTCCGTACACCTCGTACACACGGCTCTGCTCCGTACATCTCGTACACACACGGCTCCACTCCGTACACCTCGTACACACAGCTCCGCTACGTACACCTCGTACACACATGGCTCCGCTCCGTACACCTCGTACACACAGCTCCGCTCCGTAAACCTTGTACACATGCGGCTCTGCTCCGTACACCTTGCACACACACGGCTCCGCTCTGTACACCTCGTACACAAGCAGCTCCGCTCCGTACACCTCGTACACACACGGCTACGCTCCGTACACCTCGTACACACAGCTCCGCTCTGTACACCTCGTACACACATGGCTCCGCTCCGTACACTTCGTACACACAGCTCCGCTCCATACACCTTGTACACATGCGGCTCTGCTCCGTACACCTTGCACACACACGGCTCCGCTCTGTACACCTCGTACACAAGAAGCTCCGCTCCGTACACCTCGTACACACACGGCTCCGCTCCGTACACCTCGTACACAAGGCTCTGCTCCGTACACCTCGTACACACACACCTCCGCTCCGTACACCTCGTACACGCGGCTCTGCTCCGTACACCTCGTACACACACAGCTCCGCTCCGAACACCTCGTACACACCCGGCTCCGCTCCGTGCACCTCGTACACACACGGCTCTGCCCCGTACACACGGCTCCGCTCCGTACACCTCGTACACACGGCTCCGCTCCGTACACCTCGTACACACACGGCTCCGCTCCGTACACCTCGTACACACACGGCTCCGCTCCGCACACCTCGTACACACACGGCTCTGCCCCGTACACACGGCTCCGCTCCGTACACCTCGTACACACGGCTCCGCTCCGTACACCTCGTACACACACGGCTCCGCTCCGTACACCTCGTACACACACGGCTCCGCTCCGCACACCTCGTACACACACGGCTCTGCTCCGTACACACGGCTCTGCTCCGTACACCTCTTACACACACGGCTCCTCTCCGTACACCTCGTACACACGCGGCTCTGCTCCGTACACACGGCTCTGCTCCGTAAACCTCGTGCACACACGGCTCTGCTCCGTACACCTCGTACACACACGGCTCCGCTCCGCACACCTCGTACACACACGGCTCTGCTCCGTACACACGGCTCTGCTCCGTACACCTTGTACACACACGGCTCCGCTCCGTACACCTCGTACACACACGGCTCCGCTCCGTACACCTCGTACACACACGGCTCCGCTCCGTACACCTCGTACACACATGGCTCCGCTCAGTACACCTCGTACACACACAGCTCCGCTCCGTACACCTCGTACACACACGGCTCTGCTCCGTACACCTCGTACACACACGGCTCTGTTCCGTACACCTCGTACACACACGGCTCCGCTCCGTACACCTCGTACACACACAGCTCCGCTCCGTACACCTCGTACACACACGGCTCCGCTCCGTACACACGGCTCCGCTCCGTACACCTCGTACATACGGCTCCGCTCCGTACACCTCGTACACACACGGCTCCGCTTCGTACACCTCGTACATACACGGCTCCGCTCCGCACACCTCGTACACACACGGCTCTGCTCCGTACACCTCGTACACACGCGGCTCTGCTCCGTACACACGGCTCTGCTCCGTACACCTCGTACACACACGGCTCTGCTCCATACACCTCGTACACACACGGCTCCGCTCCGCACACCTCGTACACACACGGCTCTGCTCCGTACACACGGCTCTGCTCCGTACACCTCGTACACACACGGCTCAGCTCCGTACACCTCGTACACACACGGCTCCGCTCCGTACACCTCGTACACACACGGCTCCGCTCCGTACACCTCGTACACACACGGCCCCGCTCCGTACACCTCGTACACACACGGCTCCGCTCCGTACACCTCGTACACACACGGCTCCGCACACCTCGTACACACACGGTTCCGCTCCGTACACCTCGTACACGCGCGGCTCCGCTCCATACACCTCGTACACATGCGGCTCCGCTCCGTACACCTTGTACACACGCAGCTCCGCTCCGTACACCTCGCACACACACGGCTCTGCTCCGTACACCTCGTACACACACGGCTCTGCTCCGTATACCTCGTACACACGGCTCCGCTCCGTACACCTCGTACACACACGGCTCTGCTCCGTACACCTCATACACACTCGGCTCCGCTCCGTATACCTCGTACACACACGGCTCCGCTCCGTACACACACGGCTCTGCTCCGTACACCTCCTACACACACGGCTCTGCTCCGTACACCTCGTACACACACGGCTCCGCTCCGTACACCTCGTACACACACGGCTCTGCTCCGTACACCTCGTACACACACGGCTTCGCTCCGTATACCTCGTACACACACGGCTCCGCTCCGTACACACACGGCTCTGCTCCGTACACCTCCTACACACACGGCTCTGCTCCGTACACCTCGTACACACACGGCTCTGCTCCGTACACCTCGTACACACGGCTCCGCTCCGTACACCTCGTACACACACGGCTCTGCTCCGTACACCTCGTACACACACGGTTCCGCTCCGTACACCTCGTACACACACAGCTCCGCTCCGTACACCTCGTACACACACGGCTCTGCTCCGTACACCTCGTACACACGTGGCTCAGCTCCGTACACCTCGTACACACACGGCTCCGCTCCGTACACCTAGTACACACACGGCTCCGCTCCGTACACCTCGTACACACACGGCTCCACTCCGTACACCTCGTACACACACGGCTCCGCTCCGTACACCTCGTACACACACGGCTCCTCTCCGTACACCTCGTACACACACGGCTCCGCTCCGTACACCTCGTACACACACGGCTCCGCTCCGTACACCTCGTACACACACGGCTCCGCTCCGTACACCTCGTACACACACGGCTCCGCTCCGTACACACACGGCTCTGCTCCGTACACCTCCTACACACACGGCTCTGCTCCGTACACCTCGTACACACACGGCTCTGCTCCGTACACCTCGTACACACGGCTCCGCTCCGTCCACCTCGTACACACACGGCTCCGCTCCGTACACCTCGTACACACACGGCTCCGCTCCGTACACCTCGTACACACACGGCTCCGCTCCGTACACCTCGTACACACACGGCTCCGCTCCGTACACCTCGTACACACACGGCTCCGCTCCGTACACCTCGTACACACACGGCTCCTCTCCGTACACCTCGAACACACACGGCTCCGCTCCGTACACCTCGTACACACACGGCTCCGCTCCGTACACCTCGTACACACACGGCTCCGCTCCGTACACCTCGTACACACACGGCTCCGCTCCGTACACACACGGCTCTGCTCCGTACACCTCCTACACACACGGCTCTGCTCCGTACACCTCGTACACACACGGCTCTGCTCCGTACACCTCGTACACACGGCTCCGCTCCGTACACCTCGTACACACACGGCTCTGCTCCGTACACCTCGTACACACACGGCTCCGCTCCGTACACCTCGTACACACACAGCTCCGCTCCGTACACCTCGTACACACACGGCTCTGCTCCGTACACCTCGTACACACGTGGCTCAGCTCCGTACACCTCGTACACACACGGCTCCGCTCCGTACACCTAGTACACACACGGCTCCGCTCCGTCCTTTACTGGGACCCTCTGGAACCGGCTCTGGGTTCACCTCTGGTTCAGTCTCTCCTGTAGCAGCAGAGGGTCCAGAAGACAGTGCGTTACCTGCGATCTGGGCACTCTGACTGCGTGTGACAGCTGCTATGTATGCTGTCTCCCTGGGGATTTCTGCAGACCCACCAGCTGGTGCTGCCCTGGGCTCTACCTCCCCATCCACCCCCAACACTTCAGGAGCAGTGCTACTTATGGGCCAGTTACCTTCCTCGGTGGCACTGGTCAGCTGCATGGCATTACCTTCCTCATGGTCCCCATGCACCTCCCCATTTCCTTGAGCACCGTTGCTTACTCCTGCCAGGGGTTCCTCAGCCGTCTCACTCCGCAGAGTGACGGGGCTGAGCACTTCGGTACCTGTGGACACATCTACCGCTTCAAAGAAAGGGTTAACGGGTTCAGTCGGCACAGATACATCAACATCATCATCATCCTCCCTAGGAGAAGAATGGTTATCAGTTTGCTTTGGTACATTCACATCAGCATCAGCATCGTACCTGGGGAAAGAATGGTTGTTAGTTGCATCATTACTCATCAAGGCATTAGCAGGTAACACATTCAGTTTCCCATCATCAACATCATCAGGGTTAACGTTACCCTTATTATCAGTTTGGGGAAGGGTGTCAGGGACATAGTATGCCACCATCCTCCCCAAGTCAGTCCCCAATAAAACATCAGTGGGCAAATTTTCAGACACTCCCACCTCCCTCAACCCGCTCCCGGCACCCCAGTCAAGAAAAACTCGTGCCACTGGCAAGGGACAACGGGTGCCTCCAATCCCGGTGACAGTCAGGGTTTTCCCCTCAACAAACTCTTCAGGGGCCGCCAGTCCAGGACGGATGAGGGTTCGTTCAGCCCCGGTGTCCTTGAGGCCTGTAGCAAGACGGGCCCCCACCTGAACAGGTTGAACGTTGTCGTCAGCCCTCCCAACCACACCTCCCACCAAAAGAACAGAGGCGTTGGGCCCGGGGGCCTTGGCTGGGGGGTTCTTCGGCCTATTCGGACAGGTGTAAAAGAAGTGACCAGGCGACTGTCAGTAGCCGGCCTTTTGTTGGCAACAGGGACAGGGCCTCCGGAGGGACGGCTAGCTGGGGCATTGGGGTTGGTTGCTGGCTTACCCCCTTTCCAGCTGGTGGCGACTGGCCTCCGCGTCTCGGGCTTCCGGTTGGCCTCGTGGTTGTCGGCGATCTGCGCCGCTTTGTCCGCGTTCGTTGGTTCGCGGTCCAGGATGAACTGTCGGACCTCAGCTGGGCAGAGATGCAGGAACTGGTCTTTGATCATCAGGTCCCGTAGCTGCTCAAAGGTTTCAACGGACAGTCCATGGATCCACTGGTCAAAGTGGGTCCTGAGTCCTTGCACCACATCACTGTAGCTATCGTGTGGGCCACGTTGGAGGTGTCGGAACTTCTTTCGGTATACCTCAGGTGTCAGCCGGTATTTGGCGATCAGCGCCTGCTTTATGGCGTCATAGTCGTCATCGGCTTCTGGCGGAAGAGAAGCAAATGCCTCCAGGGCTTTACCTTTTAGCCCTGGGGTCAAGTACCTTGCCCATTGGTCTCTAGGCAGCTGGTACTGTCTGCAGGCTTTCTCAAAGGCTCGCAGAAATGTGTCCAAGTCCCCATCCTTTTCCATCACGGGAAAATGCTCTGGCCGGGGTTTAGGAGTCTGGACGCTGCTGGGCTCACTGCTTCGGGGACTGGAGGAGTACGCCGTGGCATACTTAGACGATATTGCCGTCTTCAGTTCCACCTGGGAGGAACACCTTCAGCACCTCCAGGAGGTGCTCAAGCGTCTTCACCAGGCAGGCCTGACCATCAAGCCGGGGAAGTGCCAGATAGGCATGCACAAGGTCCACTACCTGGGGCACCGGGTAGGCGGGGGTTCCATGAGTCCGGAGCCAGAAAAAGTGGACGCAATCGTGTCCTGGCCCACCCCCAGGACCAAGAAACAGGTGAAGTCCTTCTTGGGCACTGCAAGGTACTATAGGCGGTTCGTACAGGACTATAGCGCCCTTGCCAAACCCTTGACTGACCTCACCAAGCAGAGGCTACCCCAAACAGTCAACTGGACAGATGACTGTGAGGCGGCTTTCCAAGCTTTGAAAGCAGCCCTGTGCAACTCTCCAGTGTTGAGAGCAGTCGACAGCAGTCGCCCGTTTCTGGTACAGACCGACGCCAGCGAGTTTGGCCTCGGTGCTGTGCTTAGCCAGGTCGACTCGGGGGACCAAGTGCACCCCGTGTTGTACCTGAGCCGGAAACTTTTGCCGAGGGAAGTGGCATACTCGACCATCGAGAAGGAGTGTCTGGCCATGGTGTGGGCACTGCAGAGTTTGCAGCCCTACCTGTATGGGCGCGCCTTCACGGTGGTAACCGACCACAACCCTCTGAGCTGGTTGCACACAGTGTCCGGAACCAATGGAAGGTTGCTCCGCTGGAGCCTTGCCCTTCAACAGTACGACTTCACTGTAAAACACAGGAAGGGCAGCGAAAACGGCAATGCCGATGGGTTGTCCCGCCGGGGCGAACCCGCTGAGGTGCGCATGGCCGATTACCGAGAGGTAATGCCTCCTTAGCGCCCTCTTAATGGGGGAGGTGTGATGTACAATGTCTGTGAGGTATGGGGTTTTGTCTACAAAATATGATGTTTTCTGTTGTAACTTTCCAGAAAAATCCAGCCCTCTATGCCAATGCAGGCTGTCAGCTCATGCAGCACCTTCCCCCCTCCTCTTTTCGCCCATGGCTCACTCACACACTGACCAGTGCCCCCCTGCCTGGGCTAGCTCTGAAACCTCAAACCAACTTCCTCTCGAAGAGCAGGGGGAAGGGATCCCTTTGTTCGGAAAAACACAGGCTGTATGCCGGTATATGGGAAACATAAAAGTCATATTACGAAAACCATACCCAGTAGAGATATGAAAATCATATTTTTGTAACCTGAGCGGTCCCAGCTTCGATACCGTGTCTCTTTCGAAGTTCCACCCTGCCCAGAACATGAGATATGATTTGCGCCCAAATGGACGGTCATATCGCATAGATGTTTGATGTTTTCTTGATGGGCTCATTACGCTGGGAAACATGATACCACTGATGAGTCCATACCAGCTTCTCCCATAAAGTTATAGCTAATCTAAGTTTTGTAGCCAAAACATAACTTGGATAAGAGAGGTGGGATCAACCCAGAATGCACCTCTCCGTGATGTCACATAGGAAAGTCTATAAGGCATTTCCTGGGCAAACCAGCTCAGAACAGCTGCAGAGTCCGTGCTGACAAGAACTCCAGATGAATGGAGACGTGTGGCTCCTCCCCCCTTAAAGCCGCATGGTCTGCCTAAGGAACAATATGGAACTGTGAGTGTAATCTCTTTGTTTTCTCCACTTTTATTTTATACCTGTACTGTACATATTTTATGTCTCAATTTTATAGCAACTTTTATCTGTAATCACTGTCCTCTTTCGGAAAATAAATGAAATTATTTAGATCTGTCTCCATGCTCTAAGAATCGAACTATACGCCTTTGATAGATAATCGCTACTAATTCAAGGGGTTTGCCACGGACCCTCTTAATTTAACACTGTGAATTAAGTAACCGTGACTGGTGGCAGCGCGTTGTGTATGGCTATTACGGCTGGCTGGCAGTCTAGAAGGGTCTTATATTGCTGAGTAAGGGGCTTCAGCCACAGCATTGATAATTCCCTTACTGCAGAAGCCTAATTGCCGGTTCACAACAGGCAGCCCGTCCGGCGACTAATTATCCTAGGTGCAGTTCCCTGACTGACCTGAGGGTAAGGGGGGCGCCGGAGAGCTGCGAGTTCCAAAGTGGAACTGAGAAAGTGGGATATACACAAATCCCCGCAGAACTTGGAAGATTGATAGCAGTGGTGGGGCATCCAAATTAAACTCCCCCTGCGGCAAATTGTAGAGCGAGATTAGCTTGCTGGATATTTTTGTCACATGGTGCCAGTGGTGGGATAACTAAGATAAGCCCCACTGCGCCTGTGATAGCCGTGTGCCGGCATTGTGTCACGTCCCTCCGTCCGCTGATACACCGGTGTCAGTGGTGGGATCGTGACATAGTGGTGACACAGGGTCCGCTGTCCGTCGCGTTTTGGTGGCAGCGGGACCCCCGTTAGTCGTCGCCCGTAAGTGGACGAACGGCCGTGGGCTGTTCGTCACATATTGGTGGCAGCGGTGGGATAATCCTAGAGCATTAGTGATTTGGTTTGAGCAATCATTCCTCTCACTAAAGACCTGCACGGTTCCTGCGGGAATCCTGCATCATAGGTTTTGGAGAACAGACTCAGTGGTTACTAGTCCTGAGACATTAGTGTGTACTTGCAAGTATCCCCCTCCCGTTTCTTCGTTTTTCTTTTTCTATCTTTTATTTGGCAACCATGGCGGCGATGACAGTGGAGTGGTATCAGAAGCAGAAAAAGGACACCCTTGCTGGGTTATGCACGTACCGAGGCATAGACGCCGCTGGAGGAACCAAAGATCAAATGATCGCGGCTCTAGTGCAGCTGGACAACGACCAGAATCCAGCGAGCGCAGAAGTTGGCCCAAGTTGCCATGGGGCTGCAGCAGAGGCTCCACTCCTGAGCGCTGGCCCCACATTCAACCAGAACGGGGTGGACCCCTATCTGCAAATGGCCTTGGACGCACTCCCCGCGCTGCCACCAAAACGCGACGGACAGCGGACCCTGTGTCACCACTATGTCACGATCCCACCACTGACACCGGTGTATCAGCGGACGGAGGGACGTGACACAATGCCGGCACACGGCTATCACAGGCGCAGTGGGGCTTATCTTAGTTATCCCACCACTGGCCCCATGTGACAAAAATATCCAGCAAGCTAATCTCGCTCTACAATTTGCCGCAGGGGGAGTTTAATTTGGATGCCCCACCACTGCTATCAATCTTCCAAGTTCTGCGGGGATTTGTGTATATCCCACTTTCTCAGTTCCACTTTGGAACTCGCAGCTCTCCGGCGCCCCCCTTACCCTCAGGTCAGTCAGGGAACTGCACCTAGGATAATTAGTCGCCGGACGGGCTGCCTGTTGTGAACCGGCAATTAGGCTTCTGCAGTAAGGGAATTATCAATGCTGTGGCTGAAGCCCCTTACTCAGCAATATAAGACCCTTCTAGACTGCCAGCCAGCCGTAATAGCCATACACAACGCGCTGCCACCAGTCACGGTTACTTAATTCACAGTGTTAAATTAAGAGGGTCCGTGGCAAACCCCTTGAATTAGTAGCGATTATCTATCAAAGGCGTATAGTTCGATTCTTAGAGCATGGAGACAGATCTAAATAATTTCATTTATTTTCCGAAAGAGGACAGTGATTACAGATAAAAGTTGCTATAAAATTGAGACATAAAATATGTACAGTACAGGTATAAAATAAAAGTGGAGAAAACAAAGAGATTACACTCACAGTTCCATATTGTTCCTTAGGCAGACCATGCGGCTTTAAGGGGGGAGGAGCCACACGTCTCCATTCATCTGGAGTTCTTGTCAGCACGGACTCTGCAGCTGTTCTGAGCTGGTTTGCCCAGGAAATGCCTTATAGACTTTCCTATGTGACATCACGGAGAGGTGCATTCTGGGTTGATCCCACCTCTCTTATCCAAGTTATGTTTTGGCTACAAAACTTAGATTAGCTATAACTTTATGGGAGAAGCTGGTATGGACTCATCAGTGGTATCATGTTTCCCAGCGTAATGAGCCCATCAAGAAAACATCAAACATCTATGCGATATGACCGTCCATTTGGGCGCAAATCATATCTCATGTTCTGGGCAGGGTGGAACTTCGAAAGAGACATGGTATCGAAGCTGGGACCGCTCAGGTTACAAAAATATGATTTTCATATCTCTACTGGGTATGGTTTTCGTAATATGACTTTTATGTTTCCCATATACCGGCATACAGCCTGTGTTTTTCCGAACAAAGGGATCCCTTCCCCCTGCTCTTCGAGAGGAAGTTGGTTTAAGGTTTCAGAGCTAGCCCAGGCAGGGGGGCACTGGTCAGTGTGTGAGTGAGCCATGGGCGAAAAGAGGAGGGGGGAAGGTGCTGCATGAGCTGACAGCCTGCATTGGCATAGAGGGCTGGATTTTTCTGGAAAGTTACAACAGAAAACATCATATTTTGTAGACAAAACCCCATACCTCACAGACATTGTACATCACACCTCCCCCCTTAAGAGGGCGCTAAGGAGGCATTACCTCTCGGTAATCGGCCATGCGCACCTCAGCGGGTTCGCCCCGGCGGGACAACCCATCGGCATTGCCGTTTTCGCTGCCCTTCCTGTGTTTTACAGTGAAGTCGTACTGTTGAAGGGCAAGGCTCCAGCGGAGCAACCTTCCATTGGTTCCGGACACTGTGTGCAACCAGCTCAGAGGGTTGTGGTCGGTTACCACCGTGAAGGCGCGCCCATACAGGTAGGGCTGCAAACGCTGCAGTGCCCACACCATGGCCAGACACTCCTTCTCGATGGTCGAGTATGCCACTTCCCTCGGCAAAAGTTTCCGGCTCAGGTACAACACGGGGTGCTCTTGGTCCCCCGAGTCGACCTGGCTAAGCACAGCACCGAGGCCAAACTCGCTGGCGTCGGTCTGTACCAGAAACGGGCGACTGCTGTCGACTGCTCTCAACACTGGAGAGTTGCACAGGGCTGCTTTCAAAGCTTGGAAAGCCGCCTCACAGTCATCTGTCCAGTTGACTGTTTGGGGTAGCCTCTGCTTGGTGAGGTCAGTCAAGGGTTTGGCAAGGGCGCTATAGTCCTGTACGAACCGCCTATAGTACCCTGCAGTGCCCAAGAAGGACTTCACCTGTTTCTTGGTCCTGGGGGTGGGCCAGGACACGATTGCGTCCACTTTTTCTGGCTCCGGACTCATGGAACCCCCGCCTACCCGGTGCCCCAGGTAGTGGACCTTGTGCATGCCTATCTGGCACTTCCCCGGCTTGATGGTCAGGCCTGCCTGGTGAAGACGCTTGAGCACCTCCTGGAGGTGCTGAAGGTGTTCCTCCCAGGTGGAACTGAAGACGGCAATATCGTCTAAGTATGCCACGGCGTACTCCTCCAGTCCCCGAAGCAGGTGGTTGACCATCCGCTGGAAAGTGGCAGGGGCATTCTTCATGCCGAAGGGCATGACCGTGGACTCGTACAGTCCAAAGGGGGTGATAAAGGCGGATTTCTCCTGCGCCTCAGGGCTCAGGGGAATCTGCCAGTATCCCCGACTCAAATCCATGATGGATATGTAGTTGGCGTTTGTCAACCGCTCGAGCAGATCCTCGATGCGCGGCATCGGGTGGGCATCAGAGGTTGTGATGGCATTGAGCCCCCTGTAGTCCACACAGAACCACGTGGTTCGATCCTTTTTAGGCACGAGGACTACAGGTGAAGCCCACGCGCTTTTTGACCGTCGAATCACCCCCAGCCTTAACATCTCATCGATCTCTTGGCGCATGACTTGTTGCACCGTTTCAGAGATCCGATAAGGTGTTCGCCGTAATGGGGCATGATTCCCGGTGTCCACCTCATGAACCGCTAACTCCGTCCTCCCAGGACGGTTGGTGAACACGGGCCGGAAGAGTTCCAGGGTGGCCATCAACTGCAACCGCTGGGACACGGTGAGCGAACCACTTATCTCCATGTCCTCAATGGACCCATTGGCCTTGGCCTGGGCCAGCATGTCCAGGAGGGAATCTTCCTCCCCATCCTCTGGCAGATTGCAGACCGGTAGGATGCAAGCTTCACGTTCGTAGTGCGCCTTCAGCATGTTGACGTGAAAGGCCTTGCGCCTACCCCGAGCATGGTCAAGCGTGACCACGTAGGTGACCGGGTTGAGCTGTTGGTGGACGACGTACGGGCCTTCCCAGGCTGCCTGAAGCTTATCCGTTGGTACCGGGACCAACGCCCACACCTTTTGACCCACCTGGTAGGTCCGCTCCCGGGCGTTCTGGTCGTACCAGCGCTTCTGGTCAGCCTGAGCCTGCGTCATGTTGTCATGCACCAACTGCGTCAAGGTCTGCATCTTGTCACGGAAGCGCATGACATAATCCACGATGGACACTTCTGTGGGGTTTGGCTCATCTTCCCAGGATTCTCTTATCAACCCAAGGGGTCCCCGGACTCGCCTGCCATACAGGAGCTCGAAGGGGGAGAACCCGGTCGAGGCCTGCGGAACTTCTCTGTAAGCGAACAGCAGGTGTGGGAGGTACCGCTCCCAGTCGCGCCCTTGGGTCTCAACCAGTATGCGGAGCATCTGTTTGAGGGTACCGTTGAAGCGTTCACACAAACCATTAGTCTGTGGGTGATACGGACTCGATACCAGGTGCGTCACCTGCATTTTCTCACAGAGAGCCTCCATTAGGCGAGACATGAATTGGGTCCCTTGATCGGTAAGCATCTCCCTGGGAAATCCTACCCTTGAAAAGATGGTCACCAGTGCGTCAGCCACCTTATCTGCCCTGGTTGAAGACAGAGCTACTGCCTCTGGGTACCGGGTAGCGTAGTCTACCACGGTGAGAATGTATCGCTTTCCGGAGCTGCTGGGGACGGACAGCGGTCCTACAAGGTCCACCGCGATTCTCTGGAAAGGCTCCTCTATCACCGGCAAAGGAATAAGGGGAGCCTTAAGAGCAGGCCCCGCCTTACCCACTTTTTGACAGGTGGCGCAGGAGCGGCAGTAGTGTGTTACATCTGTCCCCATCTTGGGCCAATAGAAGTGTTGAGACAGCCGTGCCTTTGTTTTGCTGATCCCCAAGTGTCCAGCGAGTGGAATCTCATGGGCAATCCGCAACAACTCAGTTCTGAACTGATAGGGGACGACCAGCTGTCTTTCCCTCAACCACTCCTTTTTAGGATCTCCGGGTACTGTCTCCCGGTACAACCTTCCTCGTTCCCAGAACACCCTCTCCTTATCAGACTTGGAGGTGGGCGTCTCGGCGAGACCTCTCAATTTCTCCAGGCTGGCATCTGAGTGCAGAGCAGCCTGGAACTCCATGCTGGAGGCTGCCAGAAGTGACGTCAGGGTACCTCCTTTACTGGGACCCTCTGGAACCGGCTCTGGGTTCACCTCTGGTTCAGTCTCTCCTGTAGCAGCAGAGGGTCCAGAAGACAGTGCGTTACCTGCGATCTGGGCACTCTGACTGCGTGTGACAGCTGCTATGTATGCTGTCTCCCTGGGGATTTCTGCATACCCACCAGCTGGTGCTGCCCTGGGCTCTACCTCCCCATCCACCCCCAACACTTCAGGAGCAGTGCTACTTATGGGCCAGTTACCTTCCTCGGTGGCACTGGTCAGCTGCATGGCATTACCTTCCTCATGGTCCCCATGCACCTCCCCATTTCCTTGAGCACCGTTGCTTACTCCTGCCAGGGGTTCCTCAGCCGTCTCACTCCGCAGAGTGACGGGGCTGAGCACTTCGGTACCTGTGGACACATCTACCGCTTCAAAGAAAGGGTTAACGGGTTCAGTCGGCACAGATACATCAACATCATCATCATCCTCCCTAGGAGAAGAATGGTTATCAGTTTGCTTTGGTACATTCACATCAGCATCAGCATCGTACCTGGGGAAAGAATGGTTGTTAGTTGCATCATTACTCATCAAGGCATTAGCAGGTAACACATTCAGTTTCCCATCATCAACATCATCAGGGTTAACGTTACCCTTATTATCAGTTTGGGGAAGGGTGTCAGGGACATAGTATGCCACCATCCTCCCCAAGTCAGTCCCCAATAAAACATCAGTGGGCAAATTTTCAGACACTCCCACCTCCCTCAACCCGCTCCCGGCACCCCAATCAAGAAAAACTCGTGCCACTGGCAAGGGACAACGGGTGCCTCCAATCCCGGTGACAGTCAGGGTTTTCCCCTCAACAAACTCTTCAGGGGCCGCCAGTCCAGGACGGATGAGGGTTCGTTCAGCCCCGGTGTCCTTGAGGCCTGTAGCAAGACGGGCCCCCACCTGAACAGGTTGAACGTTGTCGTCAGCCCTCCCAACCACACCTCCCACCAAAAGAACAGAGGCGTTGGGCCCGGGGGCCTTGGCTGGGGGGTTCTTCTGCCTATTCGGACAGGTGTAAAAGAAGTGACCAGGCCGCTGGCAGTGGTGACACAGGCGACTGTCAGTAGCCGGCCTTTTGTTGGCAACAGGGACAGGGCCTCCGGAGGGACGGCTAGCTGGGGCATTGGGGTTGGTTGCTGGCTTACCCCCTTTCCAGCTGGTGGCGACTGGCCTCCGCGTCTCGGGCTTCCTGTTGGCCTCGTGGTTGTCGGCGATCTGCGCCGCTTTGTCCGCGTTCGTTGGTTCGCGGTCCAGGATGAACTGTCGGACCTCAGCTGGGCAGAGATGCAGGAACTGGTCTTTGATCATCAGGTCCCGTAGCTGCTCAAAGGTTTCAACGGACAGTCCATGGATCCACTGGTCAAAGTGGGTCCTGAGTCCTTGCACCACATCACTGTAGCTATCGTGTGGGCCACGTTGGAGGTGTCGGAACTTCTGAGGTATGGGGTTTTGTCTACAAAATATGATGTTTTCTGTTGTAACTTTCCAGAAAAATCCAGCCCTCTATGCCAATGCAGGCTGTCAGCTCATGCAGCACCTTCCCCCCTCCTCTTTTCGCCCATGGCTCACTCACACACTGACCAGTGCCCCCCTGCCTGGGCTAGCTCTGAAACCTTAAACCAACTTCCTCTCGAAGAGCAGGGGGAAGGGATCCCTTTGTTCGGAAAAACACAGGCTGTATGCCGGTATATGGGAAACATAAAAGTCATATTACGAAAACCATACCCAGTAGAGATATGAAAATCATATTTTTGTAACCTGAGCGGTCCCAGCTTCGATACCGTGTCTCTTTCGAAGTTCCACCCTGCCCAGAACATGAGATATGATTTGCGCCCAAATGGACGGTCATATCGCATAGATGTTTGATGTTTTCTTGATGGGCTCATTACGCTGGGAAACATGATACCACTGATGAGTCCATACCAGCTTCTCCCATAAAGTTATAGCTAATCTAAGTTTTGTAGCCAAAACATAACTTGGATAAGAGAGGTGGGATCAACCCAGAATGCACCTCTCCGTGATGTCACATAGGAAAGTCTATAAGGCATTTCCTGGGCAAACCAGCTCAGAACAGCTGCAGAGTCCGTGCTGACAAGAACTCCAGATGAATGGAGACGTGTGGCTCCTCCCCCCTTAAAGCCGCATGGTCTGCCTAAGGAACAATATGGAACTGTGAGTGTAATCTCTTTGTTTTCTCCACTTTTATTTTATACCTGTACTGTACATATTTTATGTCTCAATTTTATAGCAACTTTTATCTGTAATCACTGTCCTCTTTCGGAAAATAAATGAAATTATTTAGATCTGTCTCCATGCTCTAAGAATCGAACTATACGCCTTTGATAGATAATCGCTACTAATTCAAGGGGTTTGCCACGGACCCTCTTAATTTAACACTGTGAATTAAGTAACCGTGACTGGTGGCAGCGCGTTGTGTACGGCTATTACGGCTTGCTGGCAGTACAGAAGGGTCTTATATTGCTGAGTAAGGGGCTTCAGCCACAGCATTGATAATTCCCTTACTGCAGAAGCCCAATTGCCGGTTCACAACAGGCAGCCCGTCCGGCGACTAATTATCCTAGGTGCAGTTCCCTGACTGACCTGAGGGTAAGGGGGGCGCCGGAGAGCTGCGAGTTCCAAAGTGGAACTGAGAAAGTGGGATATACATAAATCCCCGCAGTACTTGGAAGATTGATAGCAGTGGTGGGGCATCCAAATTAAACTCCCCCTGCGGCAAATTGTAGAGCGAGATTAGCTTGCTGGATATTTTTGTCACATGGTGCCAGTGGTGGGATAACTAAGATAAGCCCCACTGCGCCTGTGATAGCCGTGTGCCGGCATTGTGTCACGTCCCTCCGTCCGCTGATACACCGGTGTCAGTGGTGGGATCGTGACATAGTGGTGACACAGGGTCCGCTGTCCGTCGCGTTTTGGTGGCAGCGGGACCCCCGTTAGTCGTCGCCCGTAAGTGGACGAACGGCCGTGGGCTGTTCGTCACATATTGGTGGCAGAGCGGTGGGATAATCCTAGAGCATTAGTGATTTGGTTTGAGCAATCATTCCTCTCACTAAAGACCTGCACGGTTCCTGCGGGAATCCTGCATCATAGGTTTTGGAGAACAGACTCAGTGGTTACTAGTCCTGAGACATTAGTGTGTACTTGCAAGTATCCCCCTCCCGTTTCTTCGTTTTTCTTTTTCTATCTTTTATTTGGCAACCATGGCGGCGATGACAGTGGAGTGGTATCAGAAGCAGAAAAAGGACACCCTTGCTGGGTTATGCACGTACCGAGGCATAGACGCCGCAGGAGGAACCAAAGATCAAATGATCGCGGCTCTAGTGCAGCTGGACAACGGCCAGAATCCAGCGAGCGCAGAAGTTGGCCCAAGTTGCCATGGGGCTGCAGCAGAGGCTCCACTCCTGAGCGCTGGCCCCACATTCAACCAGAACGGGGTGGACCCCTATCTGCAAATGGCCTTGGACGAACTCCCCGCCGAAGACAGGGATGGGCGGGTGAGGCTGATCCAGCAATATCGGCAGGAGGCCCAAGCCGAACGTGAGCGCCAAGCTGAGGCTGAGAGAGCCGAGCGCCAGGCGCAGAGGGCCCATGAACTGGAGGTACTCCAGCGGGGTGGGAATGCCCCCACAGCCCGAAGCAGTGAGCCCAGCAGCGTCCAGCCTCCTAAACCCCGGCCAGAGCATTTTCCCGTGATGGAAAAGGATGGGGACTTGGACACATTTCTGCGAGCCTTTGAGAAAGCCTGCAGACAGTACCAGCTGCCTAGAGACCAATGGGCAAGGTACTTGACCCCAGGGCTAAAGGGCAAAGCCCTGGAGGCATTTGCTTCTCTTCCGCCAGAAGCCGATGACGACTATGACGCCATAAAGCAGGCGCTGATCGCCAAATACCGGCTGACACCTGAGGTATACCGAAAGAAGTTCCGACACCTCCAACGTGGCCCACACGATAGCTACAGTGATGTGGTGCAAGGGCTCAGGACCCACTTTGACCAGTGGATCCATGGACTGTCCGTTGAAACCTTTGAGCAGCTACGGGACCTGATGATCAAAGACCAGTTCCTGCATCTCTGCCCAGCTGAGGTCCGACAGTTCATCCTGGACCGCGAACCAACGAACGCGGACAAAGCGGCGCAGATCGCCGACAACCACGAGGCCAACCGGAAGCCCGAGACGCGGAGGCCAGTCGCCACCAGCTGGAAAGGGGGTAAGCCAGCAACCAACCCCAATGCCCCAGCTAGCCGTCCCTCCGGAGGCCCTGTCCCTGTTGCCAACAACCGGCCGGCTACTGACAGTCGCCTGTGTCACCACTGCAAGCGGCCTGGTCACTTCTCTTACACCTGTCCGAATAGGCCGAAGAACCCCCCAGCCAAGGCCCCCGGGCCCAACGCCTCTGTTCTTTTGGTGGGAGGTGTGGTTGGGAGGGCTGACGACAACGTTCAACCTGTTCAGGTGGGGGCCCGTCTTGCTACAGGCCTCAAGGACACCGGGGCTGAACGAACCCTCATCCGTCCTGGACTGGCGGCCCCTGAAGAGTTTGTTGAGGGGAAAACCCTGACTGTCACCGGGATTGGAGGCACTCGTTGTCCCTTGCCAGTGGCACGAGTTTTTCTTGACTGGGGTGCCGGGAGCGGGTTGAGGGAGGTGGGAGTGTCTGAAAATTTGCCCACTGATGTTTTATTGGGGACTGACTTGGGGAGGATGGTTGCATACTATGTCCCTGACACCCTTCCCCAACCTGATAATAAGGGTAACGTTAACCCTGATGATGTTGATGATGGGAAACTGAATGTGTTACCTGCTAATGCCTTGATGAGTAATGATGCAACTAACAACCATTCTTTCCCAAGGTACGATGCTGATGCTGATGTGAATGTACCAAAGCAAACTGATAACCATTCTTTTCCTAGGAATGATGATGTATCTGTGCCGACTGAACCCGTTAACCCTTTCTTTGAAACGGTAGATGTGTCCACAGGTACCGAGGTGCTCAGCCCCGTCACTCTGCGGAGTGAGACGGCTGAGGAACCCCTGGCAGGAGCAAGCAACGGTGCTCAAGAGGATGGGGAGGTGCATGGGGACCATGAGGAAGGTAATGCCATGCAGCTGACCAGTGCCACCGAGGAAGGTAACTGGCCCATAAGTAGCACTGCTCCTGAAGTGTTGGGGGTGGATGGGGAGGTAGAGCCCAGGGCAGCACCAGCTGGTGGGTCTGCAGAAATCCCCAGGGAGACAGCATACATAGCAGCTGTCACACGCAGTCAGAGTGCCCAGATCGCAGGTAACGCACTGTCTTCTGGACCCTCTGCTGCTACAGGAGAGACTGAACCAGAGGTGAACCCAGAGCCGGTTCCAGAGGGTCCCAGTAAAGGAGGTACCCTGACGTCACTTCTGGCAGCCTCCAGCATGGAGTTCCAGGCTGCTCTGCACTCAGATGCCAGCCTGGAGAAATTGAGAGGTCTCGCCGAGACGCCCACCTCCATGTCTGATAAGGAGAGGGTGTTCTGGGAACGAGGAAGGTTGTACCGGGAGACAGTACCCGGAGATCCTAAAAAGGAGTGGTTGAGGGAAAGACAGCTGGTCGTCCCCTATCAGTTCAGAACCGAGTTGTTGCGGATTGCCCATGAGATTCCACTCGCTGGACACTTGGGGATCAGCAAAACAAAGGCACGGCTGTCTCAACACTTCTATTGGCCCAAGATGGGGACAGATGTAACACACTACTGCCGCTCCTGCGCCACCTGTCAAAAAGTGGGTAAGGCGGGGCCTGCTCTTAAGGCTCCCCTTATTCCTTTGCCGGTGATAGAGGAGCCTTTCCAGAGAATCGCGGTGGACCTTGTAGGACCGCTGTCCGTCCCCAGCAGCTCCGGAAAGCGATACATTCTCACCGTGGTAGACTACGCTACCCGGTACCCAGAGGCAGTAGCTCTGTCTTCAACCAGGGCAGATAAGGTGGCTGACGCACTGGTGACCATCTTTTCAAGGGTAGGATTTCCCAGGGAGATGCTTACCGATCAAGGGCCCCAATTCATGTCTCGCCTAATGGAGGCTCTCTGTGAGAAAATTCAGGTGAAGCAACTGGTATCGAGTGCGTATCACCCACAGACTAATGGTTTGTGTGAACGCTTCAACGGTACCCTCAAACAGATGCTCCGCATACTGGTTGAGACCCAAGGGCGCGACTGGGAGCGGTACCTCCCACACCTGCTGTTCGCTTACAGAGAAGTTCCGCAGGCCTCGACCGGGTTCTCCCCCTTCGAGCTCCTGTATGGCAGGCGAGTCCGGGGACCCCTTGGGTTGATAAGAGAATCCTGGGAAGATGAGCCAAACCCCACAGAAGTGTCCATCGTGGATTATGTCATGCGCTTCCGTGACAAGATGCAGACCTTGACGCAGTTGGTGCATGACAACATGACGCAGGCTCAGGCTGACCAGAAGCACTGGTACGACCAGAACGCCCAGGAGCGGACCTACCAGGTGGGTCAAAAGGTGTGGGCGCTGGTCCCTGTACCAACGGATAAGCTTCAGGCAGCCTGGGAAGGCCCATACGTCGTCCACCAACAGCTCAACCCGGTCACCTACGTGGTCACGCTTGACCATGCTCGGGGTAGGCGCAAGGCCTTTCACGTCAACATGCTGAAGGCGCACTACGAACGTGAAGCTTGCGTCCTACCGGTCTGCAATCTGCCAGAGGATGGGGAGGAAGATTCCCTCCTGGACATGCTGGCCCAGGCCAAGGCCAATGGGTCCATTGAGGACATGGAGATAAGTGGTTCGCTCACCGTGTCCCAGCGGTTGCAGTTGATGGCCACCCTGGAACTCTTCCGGCCCGTGTTCACCAACCGTCCTGGGAGGACGGAGTTAGCGGTTCATGAGGTGGACACCGGGAATCATGCCCCATTACGGCGAACACCTTATCGGATCTCTGAAACGGTGCAACAAGTCATGCGCCAAGAGATCGATGAGATGTTAAGGCTGGGGGTGATTCGACGGTCAAAAAGCGCGTGGGCTTCACCTGTAGTCCTCGTGCCTAAAAAGGATCGAACCACGCGGTTCTGTGTGGACTACAGGGGGCTCAATGCCATCACAACCTCTGATGCCCACCCGATGCCGCGCATCGAGGATCTGCTCGAGCGGTTGACAAACGCCAACTACATATCCATCATGGATTTGAGTCGGGGATACTGGCAGATTCCCCTGAGCCCTGAGGCGCAGGAGAAATCCGCCTTTATCACCCCCTTTGGACTGTACGAGTCCACGGTCATGCCCTTCGGCATGAAGAATGCCCCTGCCACTTTCCAGCGGATGGTCAACCACCTGCTTCGGGGACTGGAGGAGTACGCCGTGGCATACTTAGACGATATTGCCGTCTTCAGTTCCACCTGGGAGGAACACCTTCAGCACCTCCAGGAGGTGCTCAAGCGTCTTCACCAGGCAGGCCTGACCATCAAGCCGGGGAAGTGCCAGATAGGCATGCACAAGGTCCACTACCTGGGGCACCGGGTAGGCGGGGGTTCCATGAGTCCGGAGCCAGAAAAAGTGGACGCAATCGTGTCCTGGCCCACCCCCAGGACCAAGAAACAGGTGAAGTCCTTCTTGGGCACTGCAGGGTACTATAGGCGGTTCGTACAGGACTATAGCGCCCTTGCCAAACCCTTGACTGACCTCACCAAGCAGAGGCTACCCCAAACAGTCAACTGGACAGATGACTGTGAGGCGGCTTTCCAAGCTTTGAAAGCAGCCCTGTGCAACTCTCCAGTGTTGAGAGCAGTCGACAGCAGTCGCCCGTTTCTGGTACAGACCGACGCCAGCGAGTTTGGCCTCGGTGCTGTGCTTAGCCAGGTCGACTCGGGGGACCAAGAGCACCCCGTGTTGTACCTGAGCCGGAAACTTTTGCCGAGGGAAGTGGCATACTCGACCATCGAGAAGGAGTGTCTGGCCATGGTGTGGGCACTGCAGCGTTTGCAGCCCTACCTGTATGGGCGCGCCTTCACGGTGGTAACCGACCACAACCCTCTGAGCTGGTTGCACACAGTGTCCGGAACCAATGGAAGGTTGCTCCGCTGGAGCCTTGCCCTTCAACAGTACGACTTCACTGTAAAACACAGGAAGGGCAGCGAAAACGGCAATGCCGATGGGTTGTCCCGCCGGGGCGAACCCGCTGAGGTGCGCATGGCCGATTACCGAGAGGTAATGCCTCCTTAGCGCCCTCTTAAGGGGGGAGGTGTGATGTACAATGTCTGTGAGGTATGGGGTTTTGTCTACAAAATATGATGTTTTCTGTTGTAACTTTCCAGAAAAATCCAGCCCTCTATGCCAATGCAGGCTGTCAGCTCATGCAGCACCTTCCCCCCTCCTCTTTTCGCCCATGGCTCACTCACACACTGACCAGTGCCCCCCTGCCTGGGCTAGCTCTGAAACCTTAAACCAACTTCCTCTCGAAGAGCAGGGGGAAGGGATCCCTTTGTTCGGAAAAACACAGGCTGTATGCCGGTATATGGGAAACATAAAAGTCATATTACGAAAACCATACCCAGTAGAGATATGAAAATCATATTTTTGTAACCTGAGCGGTCCCAGCTTCGATACCGTGTCTCTTTCGAAGTTCCACCCTGCCCAGAACATGAGATATGATTTGCGCCCAAATGGACGGTCATATCGCATAGATGTTTGATGTTTTCTTGATGGGCTCATTACGCTGGGAAACATGATACCACTGATGAGTCCATACCAGCTTCTCCCATAAAGTTATAGCTAATCTAAGTTTTGTAGCCAAAACATAACTTGGATAAGAGAGGTGGGATCAACCCAGAATGCACCTCTCCGTGATGTCACATAGGAAAGTCTATAAGGCATTTCCTGGGCAAACCAGCTCAGAACAGCTGCAGAGTCCGTGCTGACAAGAACTCCAGATGAATGGAGACGTGTGGCTCCTCCCCCCTTAAAGCCGCATGGTCTGCCTAAGGAACAATATGGAACTGTGAGTGTAATCTCTTTGTTTTCTCCACTTTTATTTTATACCTGTACTGTACATATTTTATGTCTCAATTTTATAGCAACTTTTATCTGTAATCACTGTCCTCTTTCGGAAAATAAATGAAATTATTTAGATCTGTCTCCATGCTCTAAGAATCGAACTATACGCCTTTGATAGATAATCGCTACTAATTCAAGGGGTTTGCCACGGACCCTCTTAATTTAACACTGTGAATTAAGTAACCGTGACTGGTGGCAGCGCGTTGTGTACGGCTATTACGGCTTGCTGGCAGTACAGAAGGGTCTTATATTGCTGAGTAAGGGGCTTCAGCCACAGCATTGATAATTCCCTTACTGCAGAAGCCCAATTGCCGGTTCACAACAGGCAGCCCGTCCGGCGACTAATTATCCTAGGTGCAGTTCCCTGACTGACCTGAGGGTAAGGGGGGCGCCGGAGAGCTGCGAGTTCCAAAGTGGAACTGAGAAAGTGGGATATACATAAATCCCCGCAGTACTTGGAAGATTGATAGCAGTGGTGGGGCATCCAAATTAAACTCCCCCTGCGGCAAATTGTAGAGCGAGATTAGCTTGCTGGATATTTTTGTCACATGGTGCCAGTGGTGGGATAACTAAGATAAGCCCCACTGCGCCTGTGATAGCCGTGTGCCGGCATTGTGTCACGTCCCTCCGTCCGCTGATACACCGGTGTCAGTGGTGGGATCGTGACATAGTGGTGACACAGGGTCCGCTGTCCGTCGCGTTTTGGTGGCAGCGGGACCCCGTTAGTCGTCGCCCGTAAGTGGACGAACGGCCGTGGGCTGTTCGTCACAGTACACACACGGCTCCGCTCCGTACACCTCGTACACACACAGCTCCGCTCCGTACACCTCGTACACACACGGCTCTGCTCCGTACACCTCGTACACACGTGGCTCCGCTCCGTACACCTCGTACACACACGGCTCCGCTCCGTACACCTCGTACACACACGGCTCCGCTCCGTACACCTCGTACACACACGGCTCCGCTCCGTACACCTCGTACACACACGGCTCCGCTCCGTACACCTCGTACACACGCGGCTCTGCTCCGTATACCTCGTACACACGGCTCCGCTCCGTACACCTCGTACACACAAGGGTCTGCTCCGTACACCTCATACACACTCGGCTCCGCTCCGTATACCTCGTACACACACGGCTCCGCTCCGTACACACACGGCTCTGCTCCGTACACCTCCTACACACACGGCTCTGCTCCGTACACCTCGTACACACACGGCTCCGCTCTGTACACCTCGTACACACACGGCTCCGCTCCATAAACCTCGTACACACACGGCTTCGCTCCGTACACCTCGTACACACATGGCTCCGCTCCGTACACCTCGTACACACACGGCTCCGCTCCGTACACCTCGTACACACGCGGATCCGCTCCGTACACCTCGTACACACGCGGCTCCGCTCCGTACACCTCGTACACACACGGCTCCGCTCCGTACACCTCGTACACACACGGCTCCGCTCCGCACACCTCGTACACACACGGCTCTGCTCCGTACACACGGCTCTGCTCCGTACACCTCGTACACACACGGCTCTGCTCCGTACACCTCGTACACACACGGCTCCGCTCCGTACACCTCGTACACACACGGCCCCGCTTCGTACACCTCGTACACACACGGCTCCGCTCCGTACACCTCGTACACACACGGCTCCGCACACCTCGTACACACACGGTTCCGCTCCGTACACCTCGTACACGCGCGGCTCCGCTCCGTACACCTCGTACACACGCGGCTCCGCTCCGTACAACTTGTACACACGCGGCTCCGCTCCGTACACCTCGCACACACACGGCTCTGCTCCGTACACCTCGTACACACACGGCTCTGCTCCGTATACCTCGTACACACAGCTCCGCTCCGTACACCTCGTACACACACGGCTCTGCTCCGTACACCTCGTACACACTCGGCTCCGCTCCGTATACCTCGTACACACACGGCTCCGCTCCGCACACACACGGCTCTGCTCCGTACACCTCCTACACACACGGCTCTGCTCCGTACACCTCGTACACACACGGCTCCGCTCCGTACACCTCGTACACACACGGCTCCGCTCCGTACACCTCGTACACACACGGCTCCGCTCCGTACACCTCGTACACACACGGCTCCGCTCCGTACACCTCGTACACACGGCTCCGCTCCGTACACCTCGTACACACGCGGCTCCGCTCCGTACACCTCGTACACGCGCGGCTCCGTACACCTCGTACATACACGGCTCTGCTCGGTACACCTTGTACACACGCGGCTCCGCTCCGTACACCTCGCACACACACGGCTCTGCTCCGTACACCTCGTACACACACGGCTCCGCTCCGTATACCTCGAACACATGACTCCGCTCCGTACACCTCGCACACACACGGCTCTGCTCCGTACACCTCGTACACACACGGCTCTGCTCCGTATACCTCGTACACACGGCTCCGCTCCGTACACCTCGTACACACACGGCTCTGCTCCGTACACCTCGTACACACACGGCTCCGCTCCGTATAACTCGTACACACACGGCTCCGCTCCGTACACACACGGCTCTGCTCCGTACACCTCCTACACACACGGCTCTGCTCCGTACACCTCGTACACACACGGCTCTGCTCCGTACACCTCGTACACACACGGCTCCGCTCCGTATACCTCGTAAACACGGCTCCGCTCCGTACACCTCGCACACACACGGCTCTGCTCCGTACATCTCGTACACACACGGCTCCGCTCCGTATACCTCGTACACACACGGCTCCGCTCCGTACACCTCGTACACACACGGCTCCGCTCCGTACACCTCGTACACACACGGCTCCGCTCCGTACACCTCGCACACACACGGCTCCGCTCCGTACACCTCGTACACACACGGCTCCGCTCCGTACACACGGCTTCGCTCCGTACACCTCGTACATACGGCTCCGCTCCGTACACCTCGTACACACACGGCTCCGCTTCGTACACCTCGTACACACACGGCTCCGCTCCGCACACCTCGTACACACACGGCTCTGCTCCGTACACACGGCTCTGCTCCGTACACCTCGTACACACGCGGCTCTGCTCCGTACACACGGCTCTGCTCCGTACACCTCGTACACACACGGCTCTGCTCCGTACACCTCGTACACACACGGCTCCGCTCCGTACACCTCATACACACACGGCTCCGCTCCGTATACCTCGTACACACACGGCTCCGCTCCGTACACACACGGCTCTGCTCCGTACACCTCCTACACACACGGCTCCGCTCCGTACACCTCGTACACACACGGCTCCGCTCCGTACACCTCGTACACACGGCTCCGCTCCGTACACCTCGTACACACACGGCTCTGCTCCGTACACCTCGTACACACACGGCTCCACTCCGTACACCTCGTACACACACGGCTCCGCTCCGTACACCTTGTACACACACAGCTCCGCTCCGTACACCTCGTACACACACGGCTCCGCTCCGTACACCTCGTACACGCGCGGCTCCGCTCCGTACACACACCTTGTACACAGGCGGCTCCGCTCCGTACACCTCGCACACACACGGCTCCGCTCCGTACACCTCGTACACACACGGCTCCGCTCCGTACACCTCGTACACGCGCGGCTCCGCTCCGTACACACACCTTGTACACAGGCGGCTCCGCTCCGTACACCTCGTACACACACGGCTCCGCTCCATACACCTCGGATTTCTAAATTTCACCAGCACCTTCTTCAGATTCACTGATGAGGGCACTTTATCTGGACTATATACACTCTATTCATAAGGATAACGGAACAGCAAAGGCAACAACATCATAAGGATATAATTTCATCTGAATTTTTAACAGATTACTGAGGGACAGATTTTGTGATAAGTATCCTGAGGTCCATTCTTTAGATAAGGGGTCCCCAACCACCGGTCCGCAGCCCAGGACCAGGCCGTTGCAGTTCTGTTGCCGGTCCGCGGAGCCACGGCTCAGAATGCTGGACACAAAGAGAGCCGGCTGCTGTAGCACTGTAGTGACAGCTGCAACCGCCGGCTTCCATAAGACATCGATATTCACCCTCAATTTCTGCATCCCTGTCAGGCGCGGCAGCTTCATTGAGTGCTGAGCGGTCACGTAGTACCGCTCATTAAGGTCATGAATATGGACGCGACTCCACTCCCATAGGCGTGGCGTCCATATTCATGATCTTAATGAGCAGTACTACGTGACTGCTCCGCACAGGAAGAAGCTAACGCGCCAGGATAGAGATGCAGGGAAGTTCAGCAACGGTGTGAGGGTAAGTATGATGGGGAGGACGGGGGAGCCAAGCCATGCATACAAGGGTGGGGGCAGAGCCATGCATACAAGGTTGGGTGCAGAGCCATGCATACAAGGGTGGGAGCGGAGCCATGTATACAAGGGTGGGAGCGGAGCCATGCATACAATGGTGGGAGCGGAGCCATGCATACAATGGCGGGAGCGGAGCCATGCATACAATGGCGGGAGCGGAGCCATGCATACAATGGCGGGAGCGGAGCCATGCATACAAGGATACAAGGATGGGATCGGAGCCATGTATACAAAGGAGGTAGCGGAGCCTTTTTTGCACCAGGGACCGGCTTCAAGCAAGACCATTCTTCCATGGCCCAGCAGGGCGGGGATGGAGGTGTGACAGGGGCGTGGCTTTGGACATAAGGGAGCGGGGCTATGGATGGGGTTGTAGTTTAGTAGTGCATGCTTATTTAATTATAACATTTATAATGTGAATGTGACTCAACTCACCATAGGTTTTGAATGAGTGGGAGCACCGGGCTTGTTTCCCTGTATCAGTGGGCGCACAGGGCTTGTTTTCCTGCAACAAGACGGTCGCATCTAGGGGTGATGGGAGACAGCGACACCATTGTATGAATGGCTCCGCTCCCACCCTTGTATGCATGGCTCCGCTCCCACCCTTGTATGCGATGCTGCGGGTGCACGGCATCACAAGACATGCGCACTCTTCACTTTCGGTACCGGAAATAACCGGACCGCCTTTTTGACTATGGGCCCAACAATGAAAAGAAGTTAAAATATGCCCTAACAAGGGTCATATACGGGAACCTATGTTAATGAAGACAAACAGGTACATTGACTATATAGTCTGAGACATAATAGTGTAATTAAGTGACAATAATACCATTCAAAAGTGTAAATTATACAGAAAATTCAATATGGATAACACATAGTAAGTGACGTGACCATATAGTGCCAGTATAAATCATACTCCAGTATATAAAGTGATACCGCAAAAAACACAAAGTGACGAAACAAAAAACAAATAATATAAGTGAAGATAAATATATAAACAATATATAAACAATTTTTATGTGACACGTGTAAGGTCCGATATTGTCTTCTTTTAGTTCACTTGAACTCGGTTCCATCAAAGGCCCTTTATATAGAATCATCTTAGAATGGTTCTTTAAAAAGCAGGATAGCTACTAACTATCAATATCTATGTAGTGATTTAGTTCACCATAGTATTGTTTATATTTTTGAGTTATCACTTTATATAGTCATACATGTGATTAAAGGGAATCTGTCACCTCATTTTTCGCATTGAAGCTGCGGCCACGACCATTAGGGGCTAATCTACAGCATTCTGTAACGTCCTCTTGCTTGCTTCTGTCGCAGCTCCCACGCAGGCGTAATTCTCTGCCCTGTTGAGGGCAGAGCAAAGTACTGCAGTGCGCAGGCTCCGGGAAAGGTCAGAGAGTCCCTGCACCTGCGCACTGCAGTATTTTACTCTGCCCTCAACAGGGCAAATCAGTACGCCTGCGCAGGAGCCGCGGGAGAGCAAGGAAGAGGACGTCATTGCTTGAAGATGGGCGGCACCGGACCCGGGACCTGCGACACCCATCAGACCAGACCGCCCCCCCCAGGTGAGTATAATATAACTCATTTTTCTTTACTTTCAGGTTCCATCGGAGGCTTATCGACAGCATTACAGAATGCTGTAGATAAACCCCTAATGGCGGTGGCCTCAGCTTACTGTATATGCGAAAAATGAGGTGACAGATTCCCTTTAACCACAAGCCATCTTGGGATTACTGTATCTTGTTGATGTATGTATAGTGACTCCGTGTATAACACTGTATTATAGTACCATTGATCTGTAGCGATATACTTTGCATTTGCTGCATTTGTATAGGGAATTCCATCATGTTGGTTGTCCTCACATGAGGAAGGGTGTCAGCATCATGTTTTTAGACTGTTTTTTTTTTTTAAATCAGATAGTTTTTATTAAAAGTTTTAGAAATGACAGGCATGTACAACTTACAACATGTTGTCAAACATTCCCTTCCCCCATAACACCCCCCCCCCCCTTGTCCGATGGCATATAGACTGGTACATAGCGAATAAACCAAATTCCATCACACAACCATATCATATGAGACATGATGATTAACTACCGACAGGAGACCACCCCCAGGGCCCACTCATTAATCTAGGAGATTCGAGGCAGCCAGGCCGGGAACCTTCAACCATCCCTCCCATATTTTCCCAAAAATATGCGGCACACCCCTCCTGAGGTACACAAACTTTTCCCTGTATAATATTTGGTTTAATCTATTAATATATTCTTTTCTTGAGGGAGTTTTGGCAGAGATCCAGTGATAAGCTATCAGCTTTCGGGCCACAAATAGCATTCTGGCCACAGCAATTTTAAGGTATTGATCCCAACCCACCTCATCAACATAGCCCAAAACACATATCGTGGGGTCCCTGGAAATATCCTGTCCCGTGACCAAATGTATAAGGCCAAGGACCACGATCCAAAATATTTGTAGGCAGGAGCATGTCCACATTATATGTAAAATGTCCGCATTATCCATCGTGCACCTGGGGCACCTCGAATCCCACCGTAACCCTCTACTGAACAACCATTCGGGAGACCTGTATGTCCTATAGAGGATATATAGTTGAGACAGGCGGCCAGGCTCACTAAGAGACAGTCTGGGAATCATCTGTAGAATCGAGTCCCACTGTTCCGCTGATATCATACCCAGCTGTTGTTCCCACTTTGTCAGTGCACCAATAGGATGCCTTGACAGGACCTGTCCAAGTAAACCACCATACACCATCGAAATCAGTCCCCTGGTGGACCCCTGCATACCAAGCCTATGGATAATGACGTCGTGGTGAATGGTTAGGTCAACTTTTTTGCTCTGCACCATATACGCGTGACGCAGCTGCAAATATTGATAAAACATAGAACGTTGGAGGGGAAATTCCCGTCCCAATTGCTCAAAAGTCTTAAAAACCCCTCCCTCCACCAGCTGCGACACCCACCATACGCCAATCCGCCTCCAGTGAGCAAAGCCTCTGAGCGTTTTCATGCATGGCAAATGCTGATTGTCCCATATGGGGGAGTACCTTGTAAGACAGCGTATTCCTCTCAGCTGCCTCAGCTTGTCCCATACCCTAACCATCAGAAGTACCGTAGGGAACCTGAATGCAAGGGATCGAAATCTACCCGACTCCAGACTCGACACCAGTGATCCCCGCCCCACTAGGAATTGAAGGATCTTCTGACCTCCCACCAAATCCACCAATTCGCCCTCCATTCCTCCCGCTACATGCTGGCATTGGGAAGACAGAAAATAAAGCCATGGGTTGGGCAACGCAAGTCCCCCCTCTTCTTTAGGTTTTTGCAAGTGTTCAAGTTTAATTCTCGCGCCTTGTTTTAGCCAGATGAGCTCTCTAAAAATCATATTAATTTTATGAAACCTGTTCTGGGGAAGCCAGACAGGGGAGTTATGAAGGACATATAGGAGTTGCGGCATAACTACCATCTTCAACAGATTCACTCTTCCCACAACAGAGAGGTGTAGCTTCGCCCAGGCCTTAACCTTCTGTTTGATCCTATCCAACAGCGGAACAAGATTGAGGCTCTCATAGTCTGTTAGCTTATTGGATATTCTTATGCCCAAATATTGGAGGGACGTTGCAACCGGCACACCTACTACACTGCAGGAGCTTGAGTCCAGTGGAAGGAGCGCTGACTTCTCCCAGTTAATAACCAGACCCGAGACCTCCCCAAACGCCCCAAGAAGTGTCATCGTGTTTTGTAATGATCTGTCCGCATCCGCTAAAAATAACAACAGGTCATCCGCATATAATGCTACCTTCTCCTCATGCTCCCCATACCGGAATCCCTCTATGCCAGCATCCGATCTTACCCTCGAGGCCAATGGCTCCACCGCAAGAGCAAACAGCAGCGGGGATAAAGGGCATCCCTGCCTTGTTCCTCTATGAAGTGAAAAAGGATCAGACAACTGACCATTGGCCCTCAACCGAGCACTCGGTTCCGAGTACAAGAGCTTGACCCAGCCAATAAAGCCCGGGCCAAAGCCCATACAGTGAAGCGTCGCCCATAAATAGTCCCACTCCACACTATCAAATGCCTTAGCGGCGTCTAGGGACAGAACCACCCTCTTCCCGGCATTATCAGCCCTCACCTGCATATTCAGATATAATCTCCTAATATTCATAGCCGTCGATTTGTTGGGAATAAACCCGGTCTGATCGGGGTGTATTAACACAGCTACTACCTTTGAGAGTCGAATGGCCAGGACCTTCGCCAAAAGTTTAATGTCTAGCGTCAACAGGGAGATGGGCCTATACGACGCGGGCAGAGTTGGGTCCTTATCCTTTTTCAACAGCACGGCAATGACAGCTTCTCGCATAGACGGTGGGAGAACACCCCGTTCCAAACTATCATTAAACACTGTCAATAGAGCAGGGAGCAACACCGTTCTATACCGTTTGTACACCTCAGCTGGCAACCCATCTACCCCAGGTGCCTTACCATTGGACATGGTTCCCAGAGCCTCCTCCAACTCGTCCAGACATAGAGGTCTATCTAGAGAGTGTCTGTCCTCAGGAGTCAGCCGTGGGAGATTGGCAGTCTCCAAAAAGGCAACAACATCCTCCGCCGGGGCCCTAGCATGTGGGGAATATAAGTCAGCATAAAAAGTCTCCAGAATTTTTAAAATCCCCGGTGCGTCAGTGAGTAGTCGCCCATTCACATCCTGAAGACCCGCTATAGTCGCAGACCCTCTCTGTGCCGATGTCACAACAGAAAGCAAATGCCCCACACTCTCCCCACTCTCAAAATATTGAGTAGATTGAAACAGCCGTTTTTGCGCCGCCGCCTCCAATGTCTGTTTGGTCACCTTTGACTGCGCCTCCCCCAACCGCTTCCGAGTGGCAGGTGTGCTCTGTGTTGCAAGGGCCCTTTCCGCATCCTCCAGTTCCCTGAGTACAAGTTGTGATTTTGCCCTGGAGGCGGTCTTTATTTTAGAAATCTCTCGTATGTACATTCCCCTTAAGTACGCCTTTAAGGCCTCCCAGACAATCCCACTAGAAGCCGAGCCTCTATTAAAACTAAGATATTCCTGCAACTCAGAGATAAAGCCGTTATTCTTATCGATTAGCTGCAGCCAAAACGGGTTGAGGCGCCAGAGAGGTCTATCACTCCTCCCGTTCCCGCCCCCCCCCAGCATGACTGAAACAGGCGAATGATCAGATACTGTTCGCGCCAGATATTTAACCTCTAAAGTTTTCCCCAGCATAAGATCATCACCCAGGGCCAAATCAATGCGAGATAGGGAGGAATGAGTAGAGGAGAAGCACGAGAATTGACGGACACCAGGGTTACGGCATCTCCACAAGTCGGTCAAAGCTATCTCCCGCACGAGCACCCCAAATGGCGTAAGATTACCTCCCAACCTCAGAGGTTCATGTCTACCCCTGTCCCAGTGTGAATCCAGAATATTATTAAAATCTCCCACCACCATATGCGGAACCCCCGGAAAATCTCTCAGAATGGTAAGAACTTTATAGATAACTCTACTGCTATATGGCGGAGGTGTATATATAGATATCAGTACCAGTGGGGTAGAAAAGATTGTACAAAATAAAAGGACAAATTGCCCCTCTGTGTCCACCTCCACCCGATGACACTTAAATTGAGTCCTGGAGTGAATCAATATAATAACCCCCCTAGAGTATTGGGAATGAGTAGAGTGAAAGCCCGCCTGTACCCATCTTTTATCCAGGATTCCCAACGTCTCCCGTGTGAGATGCGTCTCCTGCAAACAAACAACCGCCGGCTTCTGGTCCGTTATGAAGGAGAATATGGCCTGTCGTTTTACCGGCGACTTTAACCCCCTGATATTCCAACTAAGTATCTTGAAATCAGCCATTATCATACCATAGCATATTGCCTGCCATCTCCCCCCCAACCGCACCACAGCCAATATTGAAATGTACAAATATGCCAAAGGACATTTTGAACCTAGTCCCTCCCCCCTCCCCCCAAAGAACACCCTCCAACATTTCCTTGGGCTGAACCAAGGGTGCAACAGGTAAGGGTGCTGTCGAACCCTTCCACCCCATTCAGCAGGTGCTTCAGTTCCTTTTCACTACCCGCATTTGACAGGATATAACCCCACAGCACTTTGCATTTTTCCTTATCCATATTCAAACCAAGGCCCCATAAGGACCACAGATTCTTAAAAAAACAGCATATAACAGAATAATATAAGAATAAACAAAAATATAACTTCTTAGGCAGTCCATTGCCTCAGGACCGCAGACTTCAACCACAAGGCTCCATAATAACTGAGCGACATAAGATACCATCAGCCACATTCCTGCTCCTTCCCTTCCTTCCTCAGCTGTCGCTCGTTAAGATCCAACCAGTCTACGGCTTCCCTGGGGTCCAGAAAAAAGTGGATTTTATTCCAGGCCTCAACACGCAGTTTAGCCGGGAAAAACATGGAGTACTTGACGCCACAGGCTCTCAGACGCTTCTTGATGTCTGTAAACTTCGCTCTCATCTTCTGAACCTCCGGCGAAAAGTCCGGGTAAAAGGAGACTCTGGATCCTTCTATTGTAAGGTCAGGGTGTTCTCTTGAGTATCTAAGGATAACGTCTCTATCCCTGTAATGGAGGATTTTAGCCAGCACAGGTCTTGGTGGATGACCAGGGAGGGGGGGCCGAGTCGGAACTCTGTGTGCTCTTTCCACTGCGTATAGATGTGTTAGATTGTCCTCACCTACTTTTTCCTTAAGCCATGTTTCAATAAAGGCAGTAGGGTTCTTTCCCTCACAGCACTCTGGCATGCCCACAATACGAACATTATTCCTTCTGGATCTATTTTCAAGGTCGTCAGTTTTAGCCCAGACAGCTGCCATGTCCTTCTTGAGCTCTGTACAATAGTGTCCTGAGTCAGAGGCCAAATTCTCCACAGCACCCATACGTTTTTCCAGCTGGCTTGTTCTGTCTCTAACACTGTGCAGTTCATGTCGCACAGTCTGCATGGACTCCTGCAGAAAGCCCAGTTGTGTCAGGACATGTGAAATCGCAGTCCACCACTGCCAGCATTACATCTTTATTGGTGGGCTCGTCTGGAACTTGTAGTTGCAAGGCTGTGAGGTGTTGTTTATTTCTTTCCACCAGATCACTCCAGCTAGGCTCAGCTCCCTTCCCCCCCTGCGCTCTGGCATGAGCAGCCTCCTCCTCCTCCCCCATTCCCGGGCTCATGTCCTCTGCCACAGTCTCCTGGTCCATATCAAAGTCCTGGAGAGGCTCCTGCACTGCCTCGGCCGTGCGGGCAAAGCGCTGCAGCCTGACTGCCACTGCCCTGTTCCTAGCCGCGCTGTCTTCTGCGGCCTCCTCTAAGGCGCGCGCTGTGGCGGCGGCGCCATCTTGGCTCCCCGCTCCGGCCTCTCCTGCCACCCTTCTCTGACCTTTTTTCCCCATATCCTGGGGTGAAGCAGCGACCTCCGGTGCCCCGCGGTGTCTACCGACTCCGGTGCAGCCTCCAGGGGTTATACTAGCCGTGCTGTGGGGACGGAACAGCTGTATTAAGCAGGTATATGCGGGAGCTCAGCGGGCACACGTCTTCCTCACATGCCGCTCAGGCCACGCCCCTTTTAGACTGTTTTTAACCATTTTTTGTGTCTTTGTAACAATAAAGTATGTATTTTGGTATATTATAGGTGTGCACAGATCTCTATGCATCGGTCTCTTTTTTTCTGTTTTGTGCACATTCCTCCAAGCCTGACCAAGAGACCCAAGAAAAATTTTACTTAACACAAGTAACAGGTACATGTAATTGGATGAGACCATGTAAATCTTTCTCGAGTTCCTCCAAGGGTAAAACCTTTTTCCAGAGGGATTGTTCCAACTGTAAAACCTCAGGACTTGTATATACGGCCACAAGCACCTGCCCTCTAGATTATGTAGGTAAGATGAAGAGGGAGTTTAGGAGGAGGGTGGGGCAGCATTTGGGAGATATTCACCATGGTCGGGACACCCCATTAGTGAGACGCATGAACATTGTGAAGCCTCAAAATGGAAAGTGAGTGGATTTTTAGCCTGGATTCACTAGTCCCTAAGGGACTCACTGAGCAATTTTCCTATGCCTGTTTTGTAGAACTACAGCCCCTTTCTGGATTACATTTTTGGATTTTATCCTCTACCCATTGCTACTCATCATCCAGTGTGAATAGAGGCCACATATTGTTGTACTTCATTGACCTGTCTGAGCTTCTATATCAGAATTATTTCTTACCAGCTATATCCGACATATGCTATTTAGTAACTAACAAGTGTTGTGATCCTTCTATAGCTCTAATTATACAATAGGAATCACATTTGACCATTTAGGAATATACTGTGGGTCATCATCCCATATTTCATGTAGTGATAAAGTAGATCTACATGCCTATTGCACGATGGGAGGATGTGCAATACTTGTGTTTAGTCTCCCATGATGCTGATCTCAGAAATAGGACTTTTCTATATTGATGGAATGCAATGCAAATCCATTATGCGTTCCGGCGAGGAACACATGCTTCTGGACATGCGCAGTCGTCGCAGATAGGAGACCGTGGTGCGCTCTAGTTTGGAGTGCACACATCCAGGCGTGCGCAATCGCAGACAATGATCTTAACCACGCTCTGTCGTGCAACGCTTAACAAGAGCATGGACAGTCACTGGTACAAGTGGCGCGGTGGCAATCAGATTATTTTACTTTTCAGTTTAAAGCACGTCACTTCTGGACATGCACAGTAGGGAATGGTAAATATTAGACTTAAAGCGCAGGTGCAGTACATTATTGTACACAGACTCCATTCTATATATCCTAAAATGATTCGCCTCTAGTTATGGGAATGGGTCTCCTAGTCTGGGGAGCGTTTTTTGATGAAGTGGGATATTTAAACATGGACACCTCGCTAATAGGCAGGGCTGTGGAGTCGGAGTCGTGGAGTCTGAGTCGGAGCTCATTTTGGTGGAGTCGGAGTCGGTATAAAATGGACCGATTCCGACTCCTAAAATATATAATAAATTGGGTACAGTAGTTCAATGCAGAATGTGCTGAATATTTTTTCATAGGAATTTGGGAAAGTTATGAAATGTCCTATAAATGGCTGTTCTATTCCTGATCTAAGGCTACATTCACACACAGCGTTTTTGCTGCGTTTTTTGAGAATATGGTTTTCAGCTGCAAAAGCAGATCAGCTTTTTAAAAAACCGCATCACCTGGAAGGTTTTTGAGCTCATAGATAATGTTTTCAATAGCAAAAGCAGATTAGAAATCTGCTCTATCTATCTATCCATTGGTGTTTCTCTGGAAAAAGAAAATATTACAAAATTAGTGATTGAAGTAGCCCTTAAACAAAAGGAAGATCTTAAAAAGACTCTCAAAAGGCGCTTCATGTTTCTTAAAATGGACGCCTGCACACATCGCAGAGTGAACTATTTTGCCATCAATGTTCGATATGTTTGTGACAACAAAGAAATTGTTAGCAAGACACTGGCAGTAAAAGATACTAAAGCTCATCACAGCAGCCAGTTTCTCCAGGCCTTAGTGGAAAAAGTTCTACAAGATTACGAACACAAAAAAGAACAGGTTCTTGCTATTGTAACGGACAATTCTTCAAACATGATAAGTACAATTACACTGATGAATGAGAGTAATGAACAACAGCTAGAAGAAAATTTAGGATTCAGTATGTTTGAGATGGAAGGCCACAGTGCTATTCATGTAACTGAGGAACAAACAGATATTACAACAGAAGAACAGCAAAATTATACTGTAGAAATAGATGATCTTGTTGAAGCTGCTTCAAAACACTTTCCTATTCATCACATGCACTGTGTTGTGCACACGCTGCAGCTGGCAATAAGAGATATTCTGCAAGGGGGACATGCTGGAAATCTGATTGGAAAAGTGAGGAAATTGGTTATTGCTGCCAGAACCCCTAAAATTGATTCCATCTTGAAGAGATGTGCTGTGAAAGGGGCAATTGTCGATCAAGCCACTCGGTGGGGCAGCACTTATTTAATGATTGAGCGATTGCTTGAACTAAAACCGTTTCTTATAGATATGGCGAACCCTCAGGAAACCCTAAATGAAGGTCAATGGACTCAGGTGGCTGAATTGAAGGAATTGCTTAATCAGCCATTTACCGTGACTAAAATATTACAGGTTGAGGATTTAACTCCTGGCATTTTCATAAGGGAGTGGAAGAACTTGCTATTTTGCCTGTCCCAAAGAGGAGGTTTAATCGCAGATGGCATTTCTGCTTCAATGAAACGGAGAGAGACACAGCTATTGGAAAAAAAAAAATTTTCTGGCAGCTGTTTATGTGGACCCAAGTCATCGTATACTGCATGATGATCAACGGCTTACTAAAGGAAAAGAAGCTCTGACGGAGGTAGCAGTTAGGATGAGTGGTCTACAGGAGGACTGCCAGGCGCAAGAGGACTCGGGTCCTGACAGTGCTACTGCTGCCATATCTTCATCCTCATCAGATGAGGAGTTTGACTTTGACAAGTATTTGGATGACATGGAGCAAGCAAAGATTTCACTCTGTCTCCTATAGCAAGCAGATTGACCATATTTCAGCAAAATGTTTCACTTGCTCTCAAAGAAATAGAAAAATTCAACCGTTCATCAAAACTGACTGTGCATGAGGCAATTCCTTTATACCCGGAAATTGATAGAGATGTTGCCCATGTGGTTACGGCTTTGCCTCCAACCCAAATTAGTGTAGCGAGGTTGTTCTCTAGCCTTAAAATTATTAGGTCAGATTTTAGGTCATCTATGAAGGAGGATCTGATGGAGGCAATTCTATTTCTTAGAACAAATTCATAGACTGCACAAATGTTATTTAGTAGTAGTAGTTTTGTTGAAAACAGTTTTTTGCCACTTACATAGTATATTACATAGTGTGTGTGTGTGTGTGTGTGTATGTATGTGTATATATATATATATATATATATATATATATATATACACAGTATATGTAATCGATATTACATAGTGTATTACATATTTACAATTTATTGCAGTTTTTTGTGCTCTAAAGTTGTATTCCAATAAATATATATTATGTTCTATCTAAATGTCTTGATTAATGTATCATAAAAATGATTAAATGTCTGATGTTCACATTGTACTACAATAAATTTTTCACTTAAATATAAGCAATATGTGTGGGAGTCGGAGTCAGTGTAAGGGAAATTGAGGAGTCGGAGTTGCAGGTTTGGCTTACCGACTCCACAGCCCTGCTAATAGGCACACTATGCTGAACATCATGAATTGACTTCCTTGTATCAAGCCTTGTGATGAAGCTGTTGGGGAAACGCTTCAAGGTAGATTTTTGAAACATCATCTGATGAGTTCCATACCCTTTCCTTTAGACCTTGAGACATATCTGGGCCTAGTTAATGTGTGTATGTGTGTTTGTTTATGTGTGTGTGTGTGTGTATATATATATATATATATATATATATATATATATATATATATATATAATGTAAAAAATAGGAACAGCACAAAACACCTTAAAGCAGTGGACGCGTCTCCAGACACCTCAATGTCCTTAGTTGATAGCAAAAAAAGAAAAAAGCAGCACCAAAATAATAGTGGTGTGAAATTTTTAATAGCCTAGTAGCATGGCGACGTTTCGGATATAGCAATCCTTTCTCTGTCACGTCTGTCACTTGTACTCAGTGTGAACCTGCTTCCATCTGTGACGAGCACAGGGCGCCAGTGGCGAATTTGCCAATTCTAGTGTTCTGTGGAAAATGCCAAGCGTCCTGAACGGTGTTGGGCTGTGAGCACAACCCCCATCTGTGGACATTGGGCCCTCAGACCATCCTCATGGAGTCAGTTTCTAACCGTTTGTACAGACACATGCATATTTGTGGCCTGCTGGAGGTCATTTTCCAGGGCTCTGGCAGTGCTCCTCCTGTTCCTCCTTGCGCAAAGGTGGAGGTAGCGGTCCTGCTGCTGGGTTGTTGCCCTCCTATGTCCCCCTCCACGTCTCCTGGTGTACTGGCCTGTCTCCTGGGCAGCCGCTATGAATGATACGCCCCTGCTTAACTAAGCGACGCGCTCGCCTAGTTACCCGATATTTACCTTGGATACCAGCGTCCTCGCTGGTCCTGATCGCTGGTGAGTCTGCCTGTTTGACAGCTCCCCAGCGATCATGTAGCGAGGCACCAGCGATCCTGACAAGGTCGTATCGTTGCCAGGATCGCTGGTGCATCGTTTAGTCTGACGGGACCCTTAGTTAAGGTAGGATTCCTTATCTTAGACCAGGATTTAAGCAAACAATTGTCTATATTTGAGAGGAAATGACAGTGTCGTCAAACTGGCACATGAATTCTCCTATGGAGAGCTAAAGATTCAGTACCAAAGCAAGGAGTGTGTGGCGCTCATCGAATGGACTTTGAGAGTACTATTGAGGAGTCATACCGCTGCACCTCAGCCACTGAGGTCCTCACAAATCAACTGGGAGTAGCTCTGATGGGCCGTAGCAACACATCTCAGCCCGTATGGTCGCCACAGGGATAATGGGAATTTCCATAATGGTTTGCTGGACTGTTGTAGCTTGTAACAAAAGTTATGCACTGCCACATGTAACCGGAAAGTTCCTGAATGTGCATAATGCAGAAGAAGCATTCATAAAGTGCTATGCCTGCTATCTGATGTATATAATTCTCATCAAGTTCATCTTAAGAAAAGTTTATTTTTGGACTTTGGCTTCCCTCATTCATCTTCATACCATCTGGTCCGGGCCTGCCAAATACAACAACAGCATGCGGTCGTCAAGAGATATGACTACGACAAAATTATATATATTTTTTTTTCCTTTTGATGTTGGGGGCCCAATTACAGCTATTGCTGTTGGACTTGTGCATTCTATCTAAAGTTGTTATGGATTTGACTTAACGAACATTGTGCAGTGACTCTGTTTTCCCTATAGTGACAGATATTTCTTGTTTCTAAAACTGTGATATTTTTTCCACTTTAAACCTTTCCTCAACCTCTCATCAGTGCGATAAAAAACATACAAACCTGTTGTGGCTCCGGTGATGCACTGTACTACTGTAGTGCTGTGTATCATCACTGCCTGTCAGTGTAATACTAATGACCCCATACACATGAGATAAGTGTTGGCTGAACGGTCATTTGGCAGACGGCTATCTCCCCCGACTCCCCCATACACACAAATATTCCAGCTTTCCTGTGGTCTGTATGAGAGAGTCGCCTCCAGACTCCTCTAGCGGAGGATTATCTACAGGAAGATCAAACGGATTGTCCTCTGAAATTCAGGATGCCAGATCCTTCTCTGCCCTGACATCATCTGTTGGGAGCCCCACAAATACCTTATATAGTCTCCCAAACCCCCCCCGAAATCAGTGCTTTCATGCAACTTTAGTCTAATGTTAATGGGGGCGTTAAAAGGTAACTTATTGGTTGCTGCCTCTGGCCCGGCCTAATAGACCTTCATACATTGCAGGCCAGACACCATTATTAGGCATGTAAGTATCGTAGTAACTAGGCCGCCCCATACTATCGAGTACTTGGTGGCGGAGGGCATTCAGCCGAACTCTGTCACACCTTCTTAGATGCCATATTTGCTTTTCAGGTCTCCCGCAAAAACGGACGGCAAAAAACTTCCTCGGATCGCTGTTTTTCCCTGTTGTAACAAATTGCAGGGAAAAAAACGGCGATCTGCAAATACGGTGTACCGCAAAAACAAGCTACCGTTGTTTTTGCAGTACCATTGATTTAAATGGAGGCCGTGCCCATGAGCCGTGAAAAATATTCAGCAAGTTCGATAATTTTTTCACGGCCGTGTATACGGCCCTCACGGCCATACAGGACACGGCGCTCCGATGTATTTTTGCGGCCCCATAGAAATTTATTGGGGCCGCAAAAATGGCCTGCAAAAACACGGCAAGTGTAAAGGAAGCCTTTGTTGCAGCCGAACCTGTGCTGTCCCTGCGGTGTACATCTATGAGTTAATCTTTTTAAAACAAATGTTTAGCGTCTTTAAATAAATAACAAAATGTGTCTTCTGGTTTTTTCTTTTTAAAAGAAATGTTGGTGCCAATTTTCTTTTGAAACATTTTAATATCTGCTTTTCTTCTGGTGCTTTTCTTGAAAAATAGGAAAGCCTAAGGCCAGAAATAAACCCCATAAGACACATTACATGGAGACTTTGGGATCAGATCATTTCTGTCCACGGTGTTTGTGGAAACAAAAAACCTTTTATAAAATCCTCAAACTTCTGTGTGTGACTCAGACCTGAGATCTAACGTGATAGAAGATTACAGTGCGGGGAAGACGGGAAACCTTCATATAGACGGCCGGTGGGGATGGAGTCAGTGACGGACTCTGGCCAAATATGTTTCTAGAGCCGTAGTAGAAGATGAAGATGTCGTCCTCATCATGAAGTAGTTATTTCTCCTGTCACGTGTAATGAATATCTCCTGCAGTATTGCTAATGCCGATTCCAGTGTCGGGAAATGAGACGAGAATTAGCGTTATGGAAGATGAGTCTATGAGGAACGTATTCAGCTGCCGACTCCGAGGAAGAAACTGCTTGTTGTCTGTGGCCTAAATATATAGGTTTTATTAGTAGATGTAAAGAAGAAAACTAAATACTGTAAAATAATAAATCTCATATGTTTCCCTTATTATCTCCAGTAATTGTATTATTACACAGGATTTTATGATGTTACGTCGACACATCTTTTTCTCTTTCAGGTCTCTACAACATCGGATCCTCTCAGTGAAGATCTTCTATATAAGAGAATTGTCCTAATTTACTCATCAAACATGGATATGAATGGAGACAAGATGGTGGAGAGGATATTACACCTCACCCTAGAGATCCTCTTCCGGCTTACTGGAGAGGTGAGAGACTCTGATGACGTCACATTATATCATTCTTATCTATGGGAATAACAGATGGACAGAACTGGAGAGGTGAGGACTCTGGAAATGTCTGTAGTGAGATTTATTAATGTGTCTCTCCATAACCAGGATTACACAGTAGTGAAGAAGACCTCTAGTGAGCGCTGTCAGGACCCTGTGTCTGGGTTTAGTGGTCTTCCCCATCTTACAATCAAGGGACCTCCACCTCACCCCTTGATACGTGAGGATATCGACGACCAGAAGATCCTAGAACTTGCCTACAGGATGATTGAGCTGCTGACTGGAGAGGTGATACTGCTGGGAATGCTGGGACATTATACAGTAACGCTATGAAAGGATCGGGGGATGACGGTATCATTGTATGTGTCAGGTTCCTGTAAGGTGTCATGATGTCGCCATCTATTTCTCCATGGAGGAGTGGGACTATTTAGAAAGACACAAAGATCTGTACAAGGACGTCATGATGGAGGTTCCCCAGCCCCTCACATCACCAGGTAATAGACAGGACTAAATACACATGGCCTATAATTATCTGTATGTAAAGAATGAATTCAGTCCCTGTATGTGTTTCCTCCAGATCTAACTAATAAGATGACAACACCAGAGAGATGTCCCCGTCCTCTATATCCCCATCCTCTTCTTCCACAGGACTGTAAACAAGAAGATCCCAATGTTCCTCATGATCATCAGGTAGATTGAGACAAGGTGTCATGAGATGTCTCCTATAGGGATGAGCGAGTAGTGAAATACTCGGACTCGCTGTACTCGTTACGAGTAGCTCCTAATACTCGGGTATTCGTAACGAGTAGCGAGTCCAATGTAAGTCTATGGGAAATGCGAGTAATGGGCTGGGTGTTTGTGTGTGTGGGGCTGTGCTGGCCTGTGCCGGGCCCTGCGGGTTCTGTTGGGCCTGTGCTGGGCTGTTCGGGGCCTGTGCGGGGGCTGTGCGGGGCCTGTGCGGGTCGTGCCGAATATTGCGAGGCGAGTAGTGAAATTTACTCGCTAGGATTCAAGTACCGTGAGTATCGCATTACTCGCCGAGTACTGAATCCTAACGCGTATACTCGCTCATCCCTAGTTTCCTATGATATTTAAACAGCTTGGAAGGTCTGCTCAGTCTTGTTTTATCCATCAGTATTATAAAGTCATGGCCGAAACTGTTGGCATCGTTGAAATTGTTCCAGAAAGTGAAGTATTTCTCCCTTAAAATTATTGCAATTACACATGTTTTGATATACACTTTTATTTACTTTGTGTGCATTGCAACAACACAAAAAAACTGTGAAAAAATGGCAAATTTCACATAATTTCTCACAAAACTTCCAAAAATGGGCTAGGCAAAATTATTTGCATTGTCAACTTAGTATTTGCTTGTACACCCTTTGGAATAAATAACTGCAATCTATCACTTCCTATAACCGTCAACAAGCTTATTACAACTCTCAACTGGAGTTTTGGAGCACTCTTCTGTTGCAACCTGCTACAGGTCTCTCATATTTAAAGAGCAATTTTTAGATCTCTCCACAGGTGTTCAATGCTATTTAGATCTGGGCTCATTGCTGGCTACTTCAGACCTGTCCAGAGCCTTATTTCCATCTATTTCTTAGGACTTCTTGAAGTATGTTTAGGGTCATTGTCATACTGGAAGATCTATGACTTAGGATGCAAACCCAGCTTTCTGACATTGGGCACTACATTGCAATCCAAAATCATTTGGTGATCTTCACATTTCATGATGGCTTACTCACAGTAAAAAAAATCCAGTGCCAGAGACCCCCAAAACATCTTTGAACCTCCATCGTTTTTGACTGTAGGTACTGTGTTCTTTTCTTTGTAGGCTTCATTCATTTTTGATAAACAGTAGAATGATGTACTTTGCCAAAAAGCTCTACCTTGATCTCATCTGTTCACAACACTCTTTCACAGAAGGATTTTGGCTTACTCGTGTACGTTTTGGCAAACTACAGTCTAGCTTTTTTATGTCTCTGTGTCAGCAGTGGGGTCCTCCTGTGTATCATACCATAATGTTTAATTTCATTAAAATGTTGAAGGATACTTTGCGTTGATGCACCTTGAGCCTGCAAAACAGTTTGAATTTCTGGAACTTGATTGGGGCTGCTTATCTGCCGTCTGACTATCGTGCATTGCAACCATTCATAAATTTTTCTCTGCTGACCTCGTTCAAGGAGATTAGATACAGCTCCATGGGATGTTAACGTCTTGATTATGTTGCACACCGTGGACAAAGGAACATCAAAATCTCTGCAGATGGACTTGTAACTTTTTAGATTGTAGATATTTTTCAACAATTTTGATTCTCAAGTCCTCACACAGTTCTCTTCTTCGGTTCTCCATGCTTAGTGCAGCACGTAAGGACACACAATGCAAAGAATAAGTCAACTTATCCCCTTTTTATCTGGCTTCAGGTGTGATTTTCATATTGCCCACACCTGTTACTTGTCACAGGTATGTTGAAATGAACATCACATGCTTGAAACAAAGTTATTTACCCACAATTTTGGAAAGGTGTCAGCAATTTTGTCCAGCCATTTTGGGGGTTTTGTGCGAAATTCTGTCAAATTTGCCATTTTCTTTCTTTTTTTTGTGTTGTACCAATACGCACAAAATAAATGAACATGTGTATAACAAAATATGTGTAATTGCAATAATTTTCTGGAAGAAATACCGTATTTTACGCATTATAAAACACACTTTTTTGGGGGGAAATGGGGGTGCTTCTTATAATGCGTATATACCGGTATCGTGGTGGGAGGCTGGGATGAGGGGGGTGCCCGCCACCACTGCTGCCCATAGTGTCCATTGCCGCTGCCTGGGATATGCGCCGCTGAGGGGCGGGGCTGTGCCGACATCTCCTTAGATCTTGATGCCAAGATCTCCATCTGCGCATGCGCCGCCCCCCCCCCCGGCAGCCATTTTCCGGGAGTCCACCACACAGGAGGAAACCATGGAACTGCGGGGAGCTCTGGCCTTTCACGAAATGTCGGCAGAGCCCCCCCACAGTGGTGGACACCCCGGGTGGCAGCAGCACTGGACACCCCAGCAGCACCGCCAGGGACACCCGCAGCAGCGCACTGCACATCGGACCCCCTCATCCCATTCTGCGGCCTGCAGCATCACCCCACTCCTGCCTCCTCCAGCAGCGACTCTGGGATCCCGCTTCACCGCAGCCACCACCCCCGGTAAGCAATAAGACATATGGATTATAAGAAGTATCACCATTTTATTAAATAATAAATAAAAATTCCTATTTTTCTCCTCAAAATTTGGAGTGTGTCTTATAATCCGAAAAATACAGTACTTCATTTTCTGCAACAATTTCAAGAGTGCCAACACTTTCGGCCATGACTGAATGTCTTATACTTGTGTAATGAGAACGGTGGAGTTGGCAGGATTAGAGCTGATCATAGATGTGACTTCTCCATCTGTGACTTTTACAATATTTGTTTCAGGGTGATGATCTGACCCATATTAATACTACAAAGACATATGTAAGGGGTGATGAGAGGTGTAAAGAGGAGATTCCTACATATGACTACCCAGGTGAGTAGTGACCACTAAATGCAGAGAAGTCACAGATTCTTCTCAGTCACCGGCTGTGGCTGCTTTATCGGTGGTGTAGTCCGACCGTATCACAATAGTGTGATCACCATTTTATCTCTAGACCACAATATTCTCCTCCACCAAAGCTATTCAAATGACTTTGGTCATTGAAAGCCTTTTTCTATGTAGCTTACAACCTGGAGGATCCACCTATCCCCTGGGATTAGAAGACGCTGACCGTTACCTGCCCAGATCTGTAAACTATAAAGCTAAATGACAGCGAACGTAGAATGTGCTGACAAGTCAAAGAAAATCACTTGAAGAAAAATATTATGATGGTGCTGTAAGAGAAAGCGGAGGGTAATGATGTTGTTGGCTTCCTAGATCCCTGATATCTTATTGGATGAATCTCCCTTCTCTCCCTTCTGTGCTGCTGAATGTGCTCATATGGTCCCTACAAGACAAGGTCCAGTCTTTCTGGCCAAACTTCAGTTTTATGATCGACAACATTAAATGTGCAGTGAGGCCAAGTGTGAATTTCTGTATAATAACAGCAGAGTTTCCCTTTATCCTGACTTTTCATTTTCTTTTAAAACCAACTAACGTCAGACAGGATTGTGATAAACTACAGGACAAACATTACACCTGTCCCATGATATATCTCTAAACTGTGCGTGGCTGATGGCTGTAATATACATTTATTCACGCCTGCAGGAGATGTGTTGGCATGGCTCCAGCCCTGGTTTCATGGATTCACGCCACATCATAAATTCCATTTTGTTTTCGATCAAAAGGAATTCAGATTACTGCACAGTCTCTCCTGAAATGGGGAAGATGTATATCTTTGTACCGTGTTAGCCAGTAGATAGAAGAATATTTAGAACTGATAGTCCTCAGTGGTTGATACCTTTTAATGGCTAACTGAAAAGATGGTAACACATTGCAAGCTTTCGAGACTATTCAGGTCTCTTCATCAGGCTAGACTATTGCAACATCTGAAGAATCACATATTTATACACAAGGATATATATCTTTCCTGTATCAAAGCGGAGGATGCCAGAATGTACCGCATCTTTATGGAACTAAAACCACTTCTGAAGAAACGTGCACAAATGGACAGCGACATTTTTTTCTTATCTAAATGCAAAAAGGAGAATCTAATTCCCAAAGGACTCAGGATTACAAACCCAATTCTTCATACCTACAATACGCATTATGCACCAAACCTTTGTCACAGGACTTCTGAGTGACTAAGGAACCACCTGTTGCATGTCTGCTATAGCATAAAGAGTAAAGTCCAAGGGAAATTTGAAACTCTGAGGAAAACACTTACAGAAAGCACAGAGCAAAAATTACTATAATACTACAACAAACTACGGACATTTCTGATTCATAACAAGGAAAAGAAACTACACAGATTGCGCCTCAATTCAGGACTCTATACAAACAGATACAAAACAAAGCCAAAACCTGGCAACTTGGACAACCACTCCATTCCAGACACAAAAGCATCTAACGGTGTCATCAATCTCTCAGATTATAAACACAAAAAAGTGGAGCTGGCGGTGCTTTCTAGAGGACTTTCATTTTGCCCCACTAAGACCCTAGATAAATCTGAACTCTGCAGTGATATGGAACACTATTTCAGGAGACTGCGCCTGAGGGAATATTTCAATGATGCAGAAGATTCAGAAAACACTCAGACCGACGGAAAAGGGATCCTAACAACCAAGAAGAGGTCAGACTGGACACCTCCACCTGGACATAACCCTCATTTGGATAAATACATAGACTCATTCAGGCATTTGATAAAATCCACCATCATAGACACCAACAGGAGACAAGCATCCAACATCAGTACCCAGGAGAGAAAGGCCATACAGTCTCTGAAAACCAACAAAGAAATCATCATTAAACCTGCTGACAAGGGAGGTGCAATAGTCATGATGAACACATCAAACTATATGAAGGAAGCAAGCAGGCAACTTATGGTCACACGCTACTACAGAAAATTGGAGTCGGATCCTACACAGGACTAATGCAAGGAACTAAACAAGTTAATAATAATAATCTTTATTTTTATATAGCGTGTGGTACAGCAAAGGGTGTTTTACTGGATGGGAGATACATTTCTCCCAGCAAGTTAATGTTTGGCCGGGATTTTCCCTAAAGACAAGGACCTGCGATGATGTCAGGGTCACGTGATCAGCCCATGTGATGTCTACCTCACCTGTGGGAGGGGTTATGGGCTATGTAATGGAGGTTGGCATTTGGCACATGGTGAGTGTGTGTGGAAGCTACAGGAACTTAGCTGGAGTTAATATACCCAAAATAGACCACTTAAAAATCAATCTTACCAAGATATTGTTAAATTGAAAATTTTTTTTTATTTTATTATTAGTTGGAGACACCAACAAAAAATATAAAAGACAATTTTTATTAAAAAAAAGCATATAAGAGGAAACAGGCCAACATACACTATTAAGTTGTAATAACCATGACCAGGCAATATAGTTTCTCCAAAAATATCCAATGCTCATGTGCAAACTATTATAAACATACTATACCAATAATATATCAAGTGTCATTATATACTAATTATAAACAATTCCATAAAGTGCATAGTGCATTTCTAAGTATAAAGTAAATCTAAATCATAATAATAACATAAGATAAGTCTCAATCATGATAAGCAAGAATTACTTTAACCAACCTGGATTCATGTTCTGTATGTGGACGCTGTGACTTGGCTGGAGTTAGCCTGAATCTGTTTGTTGGACTGCACGTGCTGCAGAGCTATAGCAGCAAGACTCCAAACAACCCTGGGAATGGCACCTGGCGGATGCTGCTGACCTGGCAGCTCCTTAGTTAAGCCCGTCCCTTGCAAGGGAGAGTCTGGGATCAGTGGTTCTCCAAGCTGGAGTCTATTTGTGTTTTTCCGTTACTTTCTGTTAACATGCTGTTTTAAAGTGACATTAAACCACTGAAATTGGACTATAAGCCTGTGTGTTGCCTCATTACTGCGTCCCTGCCATTGCCTACCAAAGCAAATCACTACAATTGGTGGCTTGAATGCAGGCATACGCAGTGAGGCCGGGCTGTTTTTTGCTCATTTTTTTGCTCTGTACTCCAGCTTATATCCTGGGTGAAAAGAGTGCCGCAGACCCAGGTGGAGAACTTTCCAGAAATGGAGACCACACTAAAAATGCTTATGGAGGCCATGTGGCAGCAGCAGCAGGAGGCCATTCGACAGCAGCAAGAGGCTACACAGCAGCAGCTGATATTTAATCAGCAGCAGCAGGAAACCAATCGGCTGTTGATACAGCATATCACGACAGCACAGACAACAGGAAATTCCCAGGGAATCCATGATGTCTGGAAAGCAGTTCGTACAGTGGTTCCCAAAATGGAGAAGTCTGACGATGTTGAGACATACCTGGAGATGTTCGAAGGAATGGCTGAGAGGGAGAAACTTCCCCGTGACCAGTGGGCGGAAATCAACGCTCTGTTTCTGGCCCCAGGACCGTTGAAAGCATATCAGGACCTATCCACTGAGCAAAGGGCGGACTACACGATCGTCAAGGGTGAGATACTGGCACGTCTTGGAGCAAATGTGTTAGTTCGGGCCTAGGGGGTACACCAGTGGGAGTTTACCCCCTCCAAGCCGGCTCGGTCCAAGTATTGTGACCTGGTGCACTTGTTACAAAAGTGGTTGCAGCCTGAGGTATTATCTCCCACGGCCATGCTGGACTGCACATTAACTGATAAATTGTGGAGGGCTTTGACCCACTCCCTCCAAGCATGTGTCGTGCAGGCATCTCCTACTAATGCCCTCCAGATGATAGACCTCATAGAAAGATATGGGGCTACCAAAGAGCTACAGGGAGCGACTCCCCGGAAAGAAACAGGAAGGTTCCCTCGGCGAGCAGAGACCAGGAAGGCTACTCAGGACTTATCTGGGGAAGAAAGGAGCCCCATAATCTGCTGGCGGTGCCAGGTCATGTGAGAGCTGATTGCCCCCACCTGGCTGAGCCCATGGACACAAACTATGGGTACCACCAGTCCCACTATGCCGAACCGATGTGTGCAATGGGCACCCCGAAGGGCCCCCATATGGAACATTTGTGTAAGGTTGAAGTGAAGGGCACCCCGGCTGTGGCCCTACTGGACGCAGGGAGTCTCGTAACCCTGGTACGAGCCAGCCTGGTACAAACCAGCGAATATACTGGTCATAAAATTGGGGTGTTGTGTATACATGGGGACTTTAATGACTATCCTACCACACTAGTGGTGATAAACACACCAGCTGGAAGGCACTGCCACGAGGTGGGGGTTGTGATTAATTTGCATTATGAAGTGATAATTGGAAGAGAATTTCCTTTATTTTCTGTACTATGGCCAACTGTTGTCCCCACCCATTGAGCAACTGCCGGCACCAGAGGCAGCAAGGTTACATTCTCCAGAAGTAGGGCATGAACCTGGTAGCCCAGAGGAAGAAGTGCTGGCTGTTGGGGTAACCTTCCCTTCGGTGGAGGGGAAGAAATATACCATAGAAGTATTGGCTGGAGAGGTGGAAGACTTGCCCAAGGACCTGAATTGTCCGACTTAAATGTATCAGGTGACAAATTTGGTACGGCGCAACTCCAAGACCCTACTTTTGCACGAGCTAGGGAAAATGTACTATTTGTCAATGGGGAACCCCAACAACCTGGGGCAGCTACAGTGTTGCCACGCTTTGAGCTGAACCAGGATTTGCAGTATCGAGTCAAGAAAATACAGGGGGAAATGGTAGAACAATTGCTGGTACCTCAGGCATATCGTAGGCTGGTAATGGATTTAGCGCATGCGCATGTACTCGGTGGGCATTTGGGCCAAAAGAAAACCCTAGACCGAATTCTGCAGCGGTTTTAATGGCTAGTTGTCCATGAAGAAGTTAAACGGTACTGTAATTCCTGTCCAGTGTGCCAGGTAATCAGTCCCCAGCCTCAATTTCGGAGTCCTTTGGTGCCTTTACCAATTATTGAGGTACCTTTTGAAAGAGCGTCATTGGATCTTGTTGGGCCTGTCAATAAGTCAGCAAGGGGACACCAACACATCCTTGTACTTCTAGACTATGCTACCCGATATCCTGAGGCCATTCCATTGCGCCACACATCAGCTAAGCTTATAGCAAAGGAACTCATGGGTATGTTTTCGCGAGTGGGAATTTCTCAAGAGATTTTAACAGACCAGGGAACCCCCTTTATGTCAAAAATTATGAAGGAACTCTGCTACTTGTTAAATGTTAAACAATTGCGCACATCGGTCTATCATCCCCAAACAGATGGTCTGGTAGAAAGGTTCAATATGACACTGAAGAGCATGTTAAAAAAAGCAGTTTCCAAAGATAGGAAGGACTGGGATCTCTTATTGCCCTATTTGTTTGCAGTGTGGGAGGTGCCTCAGGCATCTACGGTGTTCTCGCCCTTTGAACTATTGTACGGCAGACATTCACGGGGCTTACTCGATATAGCCAAAGAGGCCTGGGAGAACCAACCTACCCCCCACAAAAGTGTGATAGAACATGCAAAAATGCAAGAAAGAATGGAGACAGTCCTACCATTAGTCCAGGAACATATGGAGGCAGCACAATGGTCACAGAGTCGGGTCTATAACCAGGAGGCTCGGGTAAGAACCTTTAGCCCTGGGGATCGGGTGTTGGTACTTGTGCCTACTGTAGATAGCAAATTTCTTGCAAGGTGGCATGGACCATACGAGATCATGGCGAAGGTGGGGCCAGTAGAGTACAAGGTACACCAGCCAGGATGGAGAAAGCCAGAACAGGTTTACCATGTTAATTTGCTTAAACCATGGAAAGATAGAGACCACCTTGGTGGGGATAGTCCGCTGCCTGCATTTCAGATGGAGAAGGCTCCATTACCTCTGGGCGAGTCAGGAGAAACCCACTCCGTAGTCAAAATAGCAGATACTTTGTCTCCTAGACAGGTTCAGGAGGTCCGGGAGTTTGTTAGCCGAAATACCGATGCTTTTTCGGAGCTCCCTGGATGCACCTCCCTAATCCAACATGACATTGTCACGGAGCCACATGCCAAAGTCAGAATAAAGCCATATCAGGTGCCTGAGGCCCGGCGACAAGCCATCTTGGAAGAGGTAAAAGCTATGCTACAGTTAGGGGTCATTGAAGAGTCCCAAAGTGAGTGGGCCAGCCCAATAGTCCTAATACCCAAGCCTGATGGGAATCTAAGGTTCTCTAATGATTTCAGAAAACTTAATGAAATTTCAAAATTTGAAGCCTACCCCATGCCATGGGTTGATGAGTTGCTAGAGCGGTTTGGGCAGGCACGGTATTTTTCAACTCTGGACTTCACAAAAGGATATTGGCAGGTACCCCTAACAGAGGTGGCGAGGGAAAAAACGGCTTTTGTAACACCCGAGGTGTTGTTCCAGTATAAGGTGTTAACCTTTGGGTTGCATGGCGCGCCAGTGACATTCCAGCGCTTAATGGATATTGTTCTCCGTCCCCATCGCCGCTATGCCTCAGCCTAACTAGACAATATTGTGGTGTACAGTACAAACTGGGAAAGTCACTTACCAAAAGTACAGGCGGTGATAGATTCCCTGCGACAAGCAGGGCTAACTGCCAACCCAAAGAAGTGTTCCATAGGGTTGGAGGAAGCTCGGTACTTGGGTTACGTCATTGGGAGAGGAGTCCTCAAACCCCAAGTAAACAAAGTGGAGGCAATCCAGAACTGACCCCGTCCCCCTCACAACCAAACTGGTAAAAGCCTTTTTAGGTTTAGTGGGATATTACAGGTGGTTTATTCCCAATTTTGCAACCCTGTCCGCGCCTTTAACAGACTGCTTAAAGGGGAGGAAGTCTGTGATGGTCCGCTGGAATGATCAGATAGAGGAGGCCTTTGTAAAGTTCAAATTGGTACTGTGTGGTACACCAGTTCTGATCACACCCGATTTCAAAAGAGAGTTCATTGTGCAGACTGATGCCTCTGAGATAGGGCTCGGTGCCATGTTGTCTCAGGAGGTTAACGGGGAGGAGCATCCAGTTAGTTTACTAAGCCGGAAGCTTACCCCAGCTGAAACCAGGTACAGTATTGTGGAGAGAGAGTGCCTGGCCATTAAGTGGGAACTTGAGACATTGTGCTATTATTTGCTGGGGAGAACGTTTCGTCTGGTGACAGATCACTCCCCTCTTACGTGGATGAGTCAAGCTAAAGAGAGGAATGCCCGAGTCACCAGGTGGTTCCTGTCTCTGCAAAATTTTAAATTTTTAAAACATCGGGCAGGCAGACTACAGGGGAATGAAGATGCCCTTTCCAGAGTACACTGTATGTCATGTGTCCACCCCTCTAGAGTTGAACATAGGAGGGAGGTATGTGGTACAGCAAAGGATGTTTTACTGGATGGGAGATACATTTCTCCCAGCAAGTTAATGTTTGGCCAGGATTTTCCCTAAAGGACCTGCGATGATGTCAGGGTCACGTGATCAGCCCATGTGATGTCTACTTCACCTGTGGGAAGGGTTATAGGCTATGTAATGGAGGATGGTATTTGGCACATGGTGAGTGTGTGTGGAAGATACAGGAACTTGGCTGGAGTTAGCGTGAATCTTTGTTGGACTGCACGTGTTGCAGAGCTATAGCAGCAAGACTCCAGCAGCTGACCTGGCAGCCGCTTAGTTAAGCGCCTGTCCCTTGCAAGGGTGAGTCTGGGATCAGTGGTTCTCCAAGCTGGAGTCTATTTGTGTTTTTCCGTTACTTTCTGTTAACCTGCTGTTTTAAAGTGACATTAAACTACTGAAGTTGGACTATAAGCCTCTGTGTTGCCTCATTACTGCGTACCTGCCATTGCCTACCAGAGCAAATCCCTACAAGCGCTAACATATTCCGCAGCGCTTTACAGTTTGCACACATTATCATCACAATCTAAATTCCCTATCAGTATATCTTTGGAATGTGGGAGGAAACCCCCACAAACACGGGGAGAACATACAAACTCCTTGCAGATGTTGTCCTTGTTGGGATATGAACCCAGGACTCCATCGCTGCAAGGCTGCAGTGCTATCCACTGAGCCACCGTGCTGCCACAAGTTGGTATCTTGTCTGCCTGACAAATCCATAAGAGGCAATGACCTGATACCAGAGAGTCCAAGAATAGGGACATTCTACATGCTTCCCAAAATCCACAGATCTGGAAATCCAGGGAGGGCCGATTATCTCATGTGTGGGCACCCTTACTGAGCAGGTATCTGAATGGGTAGATGGTATTCTTAAACCCCTGGTAAAGGATACACCCAACTACATTCAGGACACAACTGACCTATTGAATAAACTAGCAGCAATAGGTCCTCTACCAGAAGCAACCATCCTGGCCACCATGGATGTGGAATCTTTGTACTTTAATATCCCACACCAGGATGGATTAAATGCCTGCAAATTCTTCTTGGAAAACACAGGGACTGATGATGATTATGTGGTGAAACTTATAAGATTCATCCTCACCCACAATTACTTTGAATTTGACAGCAAGATATATCTACAGGAGACTGGCACAGCTATGGGAAGTAAAATGGCTCCACAGTATGCAAATCTTTTCATGGCCAAGCTTGAAAGAGACTTTTTGTCCTTATGTCCTATCAGGCCTCTGGCCGACTACCGCTACATTGATGATATTTTAATCATCTGGACGGAGTCTGAGCAACAGCTAAAGATGTTCCACGAACAGTTTAATCAATTTCATTCCACCATCAACTTAACACTCAACTACTCCAGCACTGAGATTAACTTTTTAGACACCATCATTAAGCTAAAGAAAAATGAAATAGAGACATCCCTGTATCAGAAGCCAATCAACCGTTCAACATACCTTAAATGGGACAGTTTCCATCCAAAACACATAAAAACTCTATTGTCCACAGCCAAGCCATCAGATACAATCGTATATGTTCCAACGCCATAGATAGAGATGAACACCTTGGTCGCCTCAGAAAGACCTTTTTGAATCAGGGCTACCATCCAAGAACAATTGAAAACCAAATTACAAGAGCCACCAGAATGTCAAGGAATCACCTACTACATTACAAAGCTAAAGAAAATAACCGGGTGCCTCTAGTAGTCACCTACAATCCACATCTGGAGGTACTAAGGGGAGCTACACTATGTCTTACTTTACAAGTTATTTCTGTATGATAGTTTAATTGTGGTGGGATCGGTCTGCCTCACCTATGTGACTCTGTAACTTCCTGGTAGTGTTTAAAAAAAGATCTCTATTACCTCTTCCTAGTGCCCGAGATCTAAATTTAAGACACCTCATCTCTGCAGTGTTATAAAAAGTTATTTTTAAATGTCTAATTTTTCTTCTTGATACTCATCTGACAAAAAATATTGGCCTTTATGATAGTTTAGATTGCGAAGAGCCACCGATCCCCATAGTCTAATTACTCCAGAGAGGTTTTACCACTACTTACTCATTTTTTACCCACGAAGATTGTTGAGTTTGATCATTTCAGTAGATGTGTTATTGTCTATGCTCAGTTTGACTACAGTAGTTAGTGCCCAAAATCCTCTGATTTAACCCTTTCCTGCAGACAGTTTTGAAATCTGACGTCTTTCACTTTATGTGGTGATAACTTTGGAATTCTTCACAAAGGATAAGGGAACAAGTGGACCTTACAAATTATTTTCAAATTTCTCTTGAATTGGACAATACCCTGTATCTGGTTGTACACTACTGTCTGAGCATATGGCAAGATTAAGAATATAACCAGTGCTATTTAGCTATTTAAATGAAGATCTTGCTGGAACAGTTTGCAGACATAAAGTATTAGGGGCACTGTTCAGGGTGACCTGGCACCTTAAAATATGACCACTACGAACAGACTTTTGTTTTCCAGATCCTAGGTATTATCTTGCTCATCACCCTTTAACCCCTCTACATGGATCTGGATTTACACAAAGATCCCTAGGCTTGGGCCATGGTGTTGCCTACTGTTCAGTGGTGTAAGGTGGGATGAAGAATAGTTAGGTAGCAGAGTCTGGACCAGGATGGCAGAAAAATTCAAAATCAGAACACGCAAGAGAAGTCAGTAAATAGGCCGGGGTTACAACAGGAAGCAAATAAACCAGCCGGGAACGGAGCACAGAAGACTGAACCAGGGGAGAACAAGGCTGTATCTGGCAGCTTCCAGAAATATGCTTCGCGATTTGATAGGATATGGTGCTTTCCAGTTGGCTGAAGCAGGGAGCAGTTTACTCTAGCTGGACAGCACGCACACACACACACACACTGCCAGACTGGATGGTACTACAGGTCCCAGGAATCCTAATCTTAGTGGCTTGAGCTTTTGGTTACGATGTTTCCTCGATTACCAGCGCCGCCTGCAAAATTAATAAGGTGGCTCCTGGTGATGGAGGCAGACGTCTCAGGAGCTGATCTCAGAGGAGATGGGACACATCATTTGCAGAAGCCCTAATATGACAAAATGCGAGTAAACCAGAGCACTAGAAATCCCCATAAAGTGACTCCATTTTGGAAATTACAGCCCTCAGTGAATTAATCTATAGGAGTGACTATTTTTACTCCACACTTTCCTGAAATTGGCACACAGTGGAAGTTGGAGAATAGAAATTGCACATTTGCCATTTTATTACTCAACACATAGTACCCAGATTGTGCTCCAGGAGACACACACATACTGTAAACTAAGTGGGTTTTTCACACTAATAATAACAAGTACATGGATGCTAAATGTGGTTTGGTCACACTGCAAGGCTAGGAAGTGAGAGGGAGATTTGTCTTTGATAGAGTGAATTGTGCTAGATTGGTTAATGGAAGCCATGTTGCCTTTCAAGATCCTTTGAGCCACTAATAATTTGGAAACCTCTGTTTTTCCATTGACAGATGATGGACCTGAGTTGCAACTTGTTTTTGTGACATGATTAGAAGCTTTTAGTGGTATTATTTTTTGCTACAAACATTATTTGGTGGCTTTTTATTTCTTATTTGGGAGGCAGAATGAACAAACAGTTGATCACCACGCTCTACTGGTTCATTTAATTAGGTTTTCTATTAGATTATCAATAATTCAATATTCTTACATAACTTGCCATTTCTACAGACAGTTTAAGTAGTAAATGTTCCAAAATATAAAATTCAATGATATTTTATTAAAAAATAATTTGGTTTTATTCTTGGCAGATGACTGTACCAGGAGATCAGAGGGACAGCCGACATCTTCAATGTTTAAATCGAATGATCTTGAGATCCCACAGAATACAACTGAAGTGAATGCCATTACTCCACATATACCATCAGCCCTTCACAGCAAAGATCTATCATCCGATCCTTTGAAACAGGTCTTGTCTTCTGATTCATTAGCGACTACGAAGGAGAATCAAAGTCACAAAATAAGCATTAAAAAACTTACTGCTCCAAAAGCAAAGAAGCCATTTTCATGTTCTGAAAGTGGAACTAGTTTTGCCCTTGAAAAGTCTTTTCTTAAGCATCAAAAAATTCACATAGCAGAGAATAGATTTTCTTGTACCAAGTGTGGGAAATGTTTTAACCAGAAATCAGATGTTGTTAAGCACCAAAGAACCCATACAGGAGAAAAGCCATTTTCATGTTTAGAATGTGGGAAATGTTTTAACCAGAAATCAGATGTTGTTAAGCACCAAAAAATCCATACAGGAGAAAAGCCATTTTCATGTTTAGAATGTGGGAAATGTTTTATACAGAAATCAGATTTGGTTAAGCATCAGAGAACCCACACAGGGGAGAAACCTTTTTCATGTTCAGAATGTGGAAAGTGTTTTAGCCGTAAAGAAGTTGTTGTTGTACACCAGAGAATCCACACAGGGGAGAAGCCTTTTTCATGTTCAGAATGTGGGAAATGTTTTAACCAGAAATCAGATCTTGTTATGCACCAAAGAACCCATACAGGAGAAAAGCCATTTTCATGTTTAGAATGTGGTAAATGTTTTAAATATAAATCAGAAGTTGTTATGCACCAAAGAACCCATACAGGAGAAAAGCCATTTTCATGTTTAGAATGTGGGAAATGTTTTACACAGAAATCAAGTTTGGTTAAGCATCAGAGAACCCACACAGGGGAGAAACCTTTTTCGTGTTCAGAATGTGGGAAGTGTTTTAGCCGTAAATCACTTATTGTTATACACCAGAGATCCCACACAGGGGAGAAGCCTTTTTCATGTTCAGAATGTGAGAAATGTTTTAGACAGAAAACAGATTTGGTTAGGCATCAGAGAACCCATACAGGGGAGAAGCCTTTTTCATGTACAGAATGTGGGAAATATTTTAGCCATAAACCAGATTTTGTTAAGCACCAGAGAACTCACACAGGAGAGAAGCCATTTTCATGTTCAGAATGTGGGAAATGTTTTACAGAGAAATCGGCTCTTAATAAACATCAGAGAACCCACACAGGGGAGAAATCTTTCTCATGTTCAGGATGTGAGAAATGTTTTTCACAGAAATCAGATTTGGTTAAGCATCAGAGAACCCATACAGGGGAGAACCCTTTTGCATGTTCAGAACGTGGAAAATGTTTTAACCAGAAAGTGCATCTTGATAGTCACCAAATAACCCACACAGGGGAGAAGCCTTTTTAATGTTCAGAATGTGGGAAATGTTTTAACTAGAAATCAGATGCTGTTATACAGCAAAGATCTCATACAGGGGAGAAGCATTTTTTCATGTCCAGAATGTTAGAAATGTTTTAACCAAAAATTATAGTTTATTAAAGGGGTTGTCCATTACCAGGGCAACCCTTTGTCGTTCCTCAAGTTTGGCCTTGTTAAAATAAAAACACTTATACTCCCCTTACTTGCCAGTGCCTTTCCAGCTGTTTCAGCACTTGGGTTCCCTGTGCTCATGTGAGGTTGTTACATTGCATGAAACCTGCTCACAATCACTGTCTCCACCTTTGGACATATTAAACATCAACAGGAAGCCAGGTCTGCGGCTGCTCTCTGACTTCCTCTTATTGTTCAGTTTGTCTGAAAGTGGGGATAGTGACGCCAGAGCTGATTGGGTGCAGGGCTCAAATAATGTAACAACCTCACATAGGCCTCGGAAACGCAAATGCTGACATCAATGGAATGACACCAGCATGGGAGGTTTGTTATGAATGAGTCACCGTAGGAGGCAAAAACAGAAATACAAGCTAAGTCCAGAAAACCAGAGAAGTTTGCAACTATCAGATTGCAGACCCCTGAACCTATCAACACAACTAGCAGTAGCCATGGGGGGTTCCTACGATGCCCTAGACCCCTCGATCACAGCCGGAGAATTAAATAGGCCTAAAGAAAGAAAGGGGAAATATAAACTGCCCCAGAGCAGACCCCAAAGCAATAGTCAGCCCCCAACATATAATGACGGTGAAGCAAGATGAAAACACTAACACAGACAGAAAGATAGACTGAGCTAAGACGGGGCCCAAAACTACCTAGATAGGAAAGGACAGGAAGGCTGCTGTCTGCAATCTGCCAAAACCCTATCAAAGACATAAGCCAACAAGCTGATATGAAAAAGGCCCTGAAGCAGCTAGGCTTCAAATCTAAATCAGCACTCAGGTATTTTCAGAAGACAGAGCTAAAGGAATTCAGCACACCCCAGCAGGGAATGGCAGAAATCCAGAAACACAAAGCAAAACAAAGTCAAAGCACCAATGCAAAAAGCCGAGCAGCAAACTTAGCTTTAGAGGAGCAGGAATTCAGACTGGTCTCCAAGGATCCCACAGAGAAATCACCCGCAGGGCAGGAGGGCGTCAGCAGCCTTATATCCAGTCAGTAACTCCACTCAGCCAGTCATCATCATCAGCCTCAGGTGTTTGATAATCAGGCTCACTACCTTTACCAGAAGAGGGAGTTCCTCGGGCCTCAGTAGTGAAGGGGAAAATGAATTCACAACAGAGGTTTATTTAAGTGGTTATTTTTACAGGACCAAACATGAGGAATGAGAAGGGGGTTGTCCATCCCATTTAACCCCTTAACGAACGCCGATATGCCTTTTAACGGCGGTAGTTAAGGGTACTTAAACCACAGCGCCGTTAATTAACGGTGTTGTGGAAAAAGTGTATAGCGCCCCGTCGTATTTTCTCCGGGGTCTCGGCTGCCGGGGTTAGCTGAAACCCCAGAGAGCATGATTCGGGTCGGTTTTTACCGACCCCGCTTTTGCGATCGCCGTTACTAACCTTATAACGGCGACTGCAAAAAAAAGCTGTGATTTTGCTTCCACTTTCTCTCTCCTCTGATGTGATCACACATCAAAGGAGAGAGAAATAGGGTCCCCGGTACCTCCCGGTGGTCCTCGGGCCCTTCTGCCTCCTCTGGAGGGCGCAGCCATCTTGATCTGAGAAGAAAATGGCAGGCGCATGCGCAGTGTGCCCGCCGAATCTGCCGGCCAGCAGATTCCATTCATTCATTCAATGTCCATTTTGATCACTGTGATAAACTCTATCACAGTGATCAAAATAAAAAAAAATAGTAAATAACCCCCCTTTATCACCCCCTTAGTTAGGGAAAAATAATTAAATAAATAAAATATATTTATTTTCATTTTTCCGTTAGGGTTAGGGTTGGAATTAGGGTTAGGGTTAGAATTAGGGTTAGGGTTGGAATTGGGGTTAGGGTTGGGATTAGGGTTAGGGTTGAGATTAGGGTTAAATTGGGATTAGGGTTAGGGGTGTGTTGGGGTTAGAGTTGGAGCTAGAATTGAGGGGTTTCTACTATTTAGGCACATTAGGGTGTCTCCAAATGCGACATGGCGCCACCATTGATTCCAGTCAATTTTGCGTTCAAAAAGTCAAATGGTGCTCCTTCCATTCTGAGCTCTGCCGTGTGCCCACACAGTGGTTTACCCCCACTTATGGGATATGGGCGTACTCAGAACAAATTGCACAACAACTTTGGGGGTCTAATTTGTCCTGTTACCCTTGTAAAAATAAAAATTTGGGGGCAAAAAGATCATTTTTGGGAAAAAAATGATTTTTTATTTTCACGGCTGTACGTTATAAACTTCTGTGAAGCACTTGGAGGGTCAAAGTGCTCACCACACATCTTCATAAGTTCCTTAAGGGGTCTAGTTTCCAAAAAGCGGTCACTTGTTGGGGGTTTCCACTGTTCAGTCACATCAGGGGCTCTCCGATTGCAACATGGCGTCCGATCTCAATTCCAGCCAATTCTGCATTGAAAAAGTCAAACGGCGCTCCTTCCCTTGCGAGCTCTGCCGTGCGCCCAAAAAGTGGTTTACTCCCACATATGGGGTATCGGTGTATTCAGAAGAAATTTCACAACAAATTTTGTCTTTCATTTTGTCCTTTAACACTTGGGAAAATAAAAAAAATTGGTTTTGAAGTAAATTTTTTGCAAAAAAGTTAATAAACTTCTTGAATGTGGTTTGAGCACCTTGAGGGGTCTATTTTTTAGAATGTTGTCACTTTTGGGTATTTTCTGTCATGTACACCCCTCAAAATGACTTTAAATATGATGTGGTCCCTAAAAAAATTATTTTGTAAATTTTGTTGTAAAAATGAGAAATCGGTAGTCAACTTTTAACCCTTATAACTTCCTAACAAAAAAAAAATTTTGTTTCCAAAATTGTGCTGATGTAAAGTAGACATGGGGGAAATGTTATTTATTAAGAAATTTGTGTGACATATGTGTCAAAGACACCGCACTGAACTTGCTCACTGAGCCAGTGCGCGTGTCCTTAGTAAAGCGAAAGCGTGCTCAAAGCTACCTGTGGAGCGGGCAGCAACCAAATAGCTGCGTACCTCAGAGCCGCAGGACCTGAAGCACGTGACTGCTAGAGGCGTGGCCTAAACTCCACAGAGCTAGGAGCTGCAAGACAATTCCTAGCAGAGTAACTGCGAGACAAAGTTACCCAGGGGCATAGACAGTGAGAATAGTCAGGACGTAGCCAATGAGTCACACACAGAGATAGCTGCAAGGTACCAAAGGGGGCGAGCAGAGAGTAGTCAGGTCACAGGCAATGAGTCATACACAGATAATAACGCAGTACAAAATCAACAGGCAAACTCACAACGGGAAACAGAGCCGGGTCAGAACCATATAAACAAGCTATAGCAACAAACAGGCACACGGGGGTCAGCACACTAGGCCAAAGGCAGAAGTATAACTGGCAGGGATTGAAGCTACCCAGGGGTTTATGAAGCTCTCCCAGAACCAGAAAGAGGCCACAATCATTAACCCCAAGTGTGCAGGTAAAAACCTGCACAGAGCTCCAGACATTAACCCCTGGTGTGCAGCTCAAAAACCTGCACTGGGATCATGACAATATGTCTCTGATTTAAGGGCATAAAATTTAATGTTTGAAAATTGCAAAATTTTCGCCATATTTCCGTTTTTTTCATAAATAAATACAAGTTATATAGAAGAAATTTTTCCACTAACATGAAGTAAAATGTGTCACAAAAAAAACATTCTCCGAATCAGCGGGATCCGTTAAAGCATTCCAGAGTTATAACCTCATAAATTGACAATGGTCAGAATTGTAAAAATTGGCCTGGTCATTAAGCTGAAAAATGGCTCTGTCGCTAAGGGGTTAAACCCTTATACAAAGAAACCAAAAACAGTCATGAAGCCCATTAGAAATAACCAAATATCAATCTTTATTAAATCAAATAAATACAAGACAGGAGGCAAATGGGGCTAAAAGAGTGAAATCGGTGGTAATACAGCATCCATGAATTGCCCCGGCAGGTAGGTCACAGATAGTATTAAAGATATATATGCATGACAAATAGATGAATTAGATCCATAAAGAAAAAGCACCCAACCTGTACATAAGTAATAGTAAATACTGGTACTTCAATAGGATGCAATAGCAGGATCTCCTGTGGCGTACCCACCCCGACACGCGTTTTGGTAATACCTTCCTCAGGGGGGCGAAAAGCATGTATTAGGACCGCAAGTATAAATACACTACAACCGGTTATAGAATACCAGAACAAGACACCACGTTGTCATAGCTACCCCAACGCCCATCTGGTCGCACACTGTGCAGCAGCCGAAACAGGAAACACGTGGGGCCCCACGTGATCCGGGATCAGGTGCATCGCTAGAGCGAAAGTCGGCGAATGCAGGGAGAGCCACGGAGCATGCGCATTGTGGTGCAGCGAAGCCAGTAGACATGTCAGTTACTAGCAAGCCCCAGAAATACAATCAAATCATATAATCAAACAGCATATTATAAGTACAAATACACCAATTCCAGAATATATTAAAATAACATAACAAGAAAGGAGTGCATGGGAAAGGGAACATCGCCAGCCAATTGAACTAGGACACAAATATATGGAATCTTTGCAGCATATATAATGGTATCTATTTCAAGCTACTTCACTGAATTCTGTATGTGTCCTACCTATATCATTCATCTTTGCAGCATATATAATGGTATATAGTTATTTCAACTTACTCTACTTGTCCCCTTATGCTATGAGGTCAAGTAACTTTTCAAAGTGGTTTATGATTCATGTAGGACTGGACATTTGTTTATCGACTCACTACATTTATTGTGTCCGGCTGTCTTAACTTAGTCTGATTGCTAACGAGTGAGGAAAAAAAAAGTTAGATCTTAGAACTGGCATATATATTCAGACATAGCTTGGGGATGCATTTATCCAGGGGGGTATTTATGTACATTTAATCGAAGTACATTTGATTAAAGTACGGACAGTTATAACATGGCAGTTAGACAGGGCAGGAGACAGGTAAGACACATTAATAAATCTATTCCCTGTACATTTGGATTACAACAAATATATACCATATGCATTTGTATAATTTATATCCTGGCTGCTGCATTCACTCACATCCACTGCCCTTGCATTTACTCTTTACACTCCATCCATATCAGCCCCTCTGTTCTTTCCTCTCCTATGTATATAGCACTCATGCTCTTTTCTCATTGCTAAACAGCACAGATCCATTCATTCGCACCATACAACACACGAGACGCTCTCACAAATCACTTAACCATCTGTTCACTCTTTCTATCCTCCTCCTAGTCGCAGGAGATATCTCTCCCAACCCCGGCCCCTCATGTTGTAAGTAGAACCCCTCAACTGCTACACTCAGAAACCCCTCTAATCTTATTAATATTCCCTGCATGCCTTCTGTCTCTTTTAATTGTGCCCTTTGGAATTCTTGCTCAGTGTGTAATAAACTCTCCTTCATCCATGGCTACATTCTTTCCGATTCTCTTAACCTTCTCGCTATTACTGAAACCTGGATCCAGCAGTCAGACACCACTGTTGCTGCTGCTCTTTCATATGGTGGACGACACTTCTCTCATACCCCAAGATCGGACAACAGAGCAGGTGGAGGCATTGGTCTGCTCCTACCACGCAAATGTACCTTTCAGGTTATCCCTCAAGTACACTCACTACTTGTTTTCCCTTCTTTCAAGGTCCGTGCTCTCAGACTCTACATCCCCTTCTCCATGCAAGTGGCGGTGGTGTATCGTCCTCTAGGCCCCTCCCATCAGTTTCTGGATCACTTTACCACCTGGCTTCTACACAATCCTGTGACATCCCCACCATCATCATGGGAGACTTCAACATTCCCATTGCCCTTCCCCTCTCACCATCTGCTTCTCAACTTTTATCTCTAACCTCCTCTTTCGGCCTCTCGCAGCATACTAACTCCCCCACCCATGAAGACGGAAACTGCCTCGACTTGGTCTTCTCCCGGCTTTGCTCAGTGGATGATTTCACAAACTCTCCTCTCTCGCTCTCTGACCACAACCTTCTATCATTCTCTATCAAGAACTTCCATACCAGCCAGGTCACCCCCATTTTCCACACTTTTAGAAACACACAGGCCATTAACACCCAGAAACTTATGAAGAACTTGCAGTCATCATTGGCCTCTATCTCCTCCTTCTCATGTCCTGATTCTGCACTGAAGCATTACAATGAAACGCTTCAAAGTGCCCTGGATGAAACTGCACCACCTATACATAGAACAGCTAGGCACAGACGGCGACAACCTTGGCACACGATGCAAACACGCTTCCTACAGCAGTGCTCCAGGTGCGCCGAACGTCTGTGGTGAAAATCCAATCTACCCGAAGATTTCATCTATTATAAGTTTATGCTTAAAACATACAACACTGCCCTTCACCTCTCAAAACAAACCTTTTTCAACAACCTCATCACCTCACTATCTAATAACCCAAAACGTCTCTTTGACACTTTTCATTCCCTACTCAACCCAAGAGTGCAGGCCCCAACCATGCATCTCCATGCTGACGATCTGGCTAACTATTTCAAAGAAAAAATTGACCATATCCGACAGGGAATTATCTCCTAATCCCCTCATACCAGGCACTGTCCTCCCCCACTGCATCTAGCTCACACTCTGATTTTGAACCTGTAACAGAAGTAATCAGGCTTCTTGCATCTTCTCGCCCTACCACTTGCACCAGTGACCCCATTCCATCACATCTCCTCTAGTCCCTTTCCCCTGCTGTCACCACTTACATAACTAAAATATTTAACCTCTCTCTTCTGGTATCTTTCCTTCCTCATTTAAGCATGCCATCATACAGCCATTACATATAAAACCATCCCTCGACCAAAACAGTGCCGTTAACTATAGACTTGTCTCTAATCTTCCCTTCATCTCTAAACTTCTGGAACGCCTTGTCCCGTCTTATCCGCTATGTCTCAGATAACTCTCTCCTTGACCCTCTACAATCTAGTGTGGTAGCAAACTCAAATTTTCATTTAATGGGAATATATAATATTGTTGACAGTATTCTAATTAATCTCATATATAAATAACACATAAGAGATAAATACCATCATCACAAATCATGGCCATATAGAAATCGTATAGTAAGTATGCAACAACACACAAGGGATAATAGTGCAGCGAATATAGAAAATTTTTAATCATGCAATAATATCAGATATATAACCTATAAGAACATAATATGTGTTCCATATATATTGCTTGCTTCAGAAGGAGTAGTCAATAGATAGTGCGGTCCATCTCAGCATGATCGAAAGCATTCAGAAACCAGATCAAGTCACTTACGAACCTATGCAAAAAGTAACAGTAAAAATTAAAATAAATTCGAAGGATGAGGAAATACACTCAAATGTGCAGCAGTCGAGTGGTCAGAGAAATGGCACAAAACTTAAATTTTAATTAAGACGTAGGGGTTGGGTCATAAGGAGGGTCCAGATCATCGTGTTTCCATCCGTCCTCTCCGTTTAGAAAGGTTACCACCTCTGATATTGATGTGCAAGGTATCAATACCACGCACCCTCAGCAGGGCACCATCGCACTGGTAGAAGGCCTTAAAATGACGCGGTATTGTTTTGAGGGTGGAGGCATCCGTGTGAGTCGCAGCAGCTTGAAACCCAAGGACATGTTCTCTTATGCGGACCTTAAGTTGTCTTGTTGTAAGGCCGACATAAATAAGTCTGCATGGACAGGTGGCATAATATATAACATATCTGTTGGTAGAAGATCAAATATGATGTAAAATATATTGACCTAGAGATTAAGATGTAGTTTGATTGTTTGGTCGTCGAGAGTGTTAGTCCTTTAGCTTTACCCAGGGTGCACCACGTGGAGGTGTACTAATGTTGCACCCCCAGGTGGCATAATATATAAGATATCAGACCTACGCCCATAAACTGGTTACCTGTCTTGAGCCATATTGCACCTGCAAACCTGAGAAAACAAAAGCTCCTACTTAAAGAATACACTAAACTACTGAATAATGAAAATCTCCCAATACATCAAAATATCCAAGATGTTCAAATCCAGTGACTGAAATCAAGACACCCACCCATTCGAACCACAATTGCCCTCTATGAACATGATTTTAAGTTAGAAGAGAACTTTGGGTCAGTGCATTAGATGGTGAGCCTCAAATGTTTCCTCACTTACAAAATCCACCACCAGGCTTCAATCTACGTAGGAAAACCTGGGTTGCTCTGAATCGTATCAGAACAAACTTTGGTGTCTGTGCAGATCTTATGCATAAGTGGAGAAAATTTGACTCTCCTACATGTGACTGTGGAGCTGATCGTCAAATAGTTTAGCACATTGTTGAGGAGTGTCCCTTCAGATCTTATACTGGTGACAAGAATGATTTCTACACTGGAAATGACAATGTTATTGCATATATAGAAAACCTTGATATTCGACTCTGAGTTTTGCTTCTTTGTTCTTTCCAATCACTGTTTATTGTTCGTTGGTTATTCTTATGATGTAGAAATATATGTTCATACGATTAAAGTGGTACAAGATATCCGTTTTTTAATCTTATAATGTTTTGTACGGAGCACAACCATCCCCTACTGAAAATTCATCCAAAAATGTTGTCATATGTTGGCCGGCATAGTGACTATGGGTCAGATAGTCGCGTAGATTCCTTGCTCGTCTAAACGTAATGGCCTACTGGGTAAAAAAATTTTAATGATAGGATCGACCTGTAAAATAGACCATGCCTTCTGCTATGCTGACCATACCCTGTTGGAGTGCGGATGGTAAGTAGTGATAAATCTTAATTGTCCTTTTGGAAGTGCATTGAGCAGCAAGGTGGTGTGCTGGTAAAAGGGGGAAAAAAAAAAAAAAAAAGCTCTTTTAAATCTTCTTCCTGAGCGAGTGTGAACGAGCTGCTGAGTGTGACCTGTGCGTAAGTGCGAACTGTGGTAAGTGTGTGACTTGAAATTCAGTGACTTTAGATTCAGGGCGTTTCCAAGGGAGGTCTTACTGAATTGCTGTTATATTAATACTTTTTTTTTTTTTTTTTTTAAATTTATTTTTGCTTATCTTATTGTCTGGTGCAATCCCCATTAGGATGTGCTCCACTATTGCCAATGCCATCCAGTGCACATCTTGCCGCATGTATGAAATCCTTGAACAGCCGGTCGAGGGTGCATACTGCTGTGCAAGATGTGAGCACGTTGTGCATTTGGAAGCCCAGATACTGGATCTAAATGTGCAGCTGGCAACACTGAGATCCATAGACAATATGGAAAGGAGTCTTCTGCTCACTGAGCAGACGCTCAATGGGATAGATGAGGGGGGGGATGCTAGGTTGGAGCTGCAGGACAATGAAGCAGCTAGCTGGGTGACAGTTAGAAGGCGGGGTAGAGGGAAGAGCACCAGGGAGGCTAGTCCTGATCTGGCACACCCCAATAAGTTTGCTAAGTTGGCAGATGAGGGGAGTGTTAGTGCAGGAGTAGCACTGCTGCAGCAAGGCATGTCCTCTGAAAGCCAGAGGAGTGTCTGCTCCAGTAAGGAGGGAAATAGGAGAGCAGGGCAGGCCAGACAGGTTCTGGTAGTGGGAGACTCAATTATTAGGGGAACAGATAGGGCAATCTGTCACAAAGACAGGGATCGTCGAACGGTGTGCTGCCTACCTGGCGCTCGAGTCCGACACATCGCTGATCGGGTTGACAGATTACTGGGAGGGGCTGGAGAGGATCCAGCGGTCATGGTGCACATTGGCACAAATGACAAAGTTAGAGGTAGGTGGAAGGTCCTTAAAGATGATTTCAGGGAATTAGGCTGTAAGCTTAAAGCAAGGACCTCCAAGGTGGTATTTTCGGAAATACTTCCTGTACCACGTGCCACGCCAGAGAGGCAACGGGAGATTAGGGTGGTTAATAAGTGGCTCAGGAATTGGTGTAGGAAGGAGGGGTTTGGGTTCCTGCAGAACTGGGCCGACTTCTCAGTTGGCTACAGGTTCTACGCTAGGGACGGGCTGCACCTCAATGGGGAGGGTGCAGCTGTGCTGGGGGAGAAAATGGCTAGAAAGTTGGAGGAGTGTTTAAACTAGGGACGGGGGGGGAGGGTATTCCTTTTATAGGAGGGGAAGACCGTGCAGATAGAGACCTGGGCACAAATAATGACATTGGGGGTGGGGGTGGCATGGGGGGTGGGGTTAGAACAGTTAATAATTTAAGAAAGAATAGAGGTACAGAGAGATACATAAAGTGCATGTATACTAATGCCAGAAGTCTCGCCAACAAAATGGAGGAATTGGAGTTAATGTTGTTGGAACATAATTATGGAATATTGTGTCCAGTTTTGGGCACCACATTTTAAAAAAGACATCAACAAACTGGAGCAAGTTCAGAAAAGAGCGACCAGAATGGTGACCGGTCTGCAAACCCTGTCTTATGAGGAAAGGTTGCAGGATTTGGGAATGTTTAGTTTGCAAAAGAGAAGACTGAGAGGAGACTTAATAGCTGTCTACAAATATCTAAAGGGCTGTCACATTGTAGAAGGATCAACTTTATTCTCATTTGCACAAGGAAAGACTAGAAGCAATGGGATGAAACTGAATGGGAGGAGACACAGATTAGATATTAGAAAAAACTTTTTGACAGTTAGAGTGATCAATGAGTGGAACAGGCTGCCACGAGAAGTGGTGAGTTCTCCTTCAATGGAAGTCTTCAAACAGAGGCTGGACAGACATCTGACTGGGATGATTTAGCGAATCCTGCTTTGAGCAGGGGGTTGGACCAGATGGCCCAGGAGGTCCCTTCCAACTCTACGATTCTATGATTCTATGACATGGTGGGGATATCTGAGACATGGCTGGATGAGAGCCATGACTGGGCTGTTAATTTACAGGGCTATAGTCTGTTCAGAAATGACCGTACAAATAAGCGAGGGGGAGGCGTGTGTTTATATGTAAAATCATCCTTAAAACCCATCCTTCGTGATAATATATATGAATCTAATGAAAATGTAGAGTCCCTGTGGGTAGAGATAAGGGGAGGGGGGAAAAATAATAAATTACTGATAGGGGTTTGTTATAAGTCTCCAAAAATAATGGAAGCTACAGAGAATATCCTCATAAAGCAAATAGATGAAGCAGCGACTCAAGGAGAAGTCATTATTATGGGGGACTTCAACTACCCTGAAATACATTGGGGAACCGAAACCTGCAGTTCCAGCAAAGGTAATAGGTTTCTGACAACGATGAGAGACAATTACCTTTCACAACTGGTTCAGGACCCAACAAGAGGGGGGGCACTGCTAGACCTAATATTAACCAACAGGCCAGACCGCATATCAAATGTAAGGGTTGAGGGTCACTTGGGTAATAGTGCTCACAAATTAATAAGTTTTCATGTATCCTTTAATAAGATGTGTAGTAGAGGGGTTACAAGGACACTAAACTTCAGGAAGGCAAATTTCCAACGGATGAGAGATGATCTTGGTGCAATTAACTGGGACGATATCCTGAGACATAAAAATACACAAAGAAAATGGGAGACGTTTATTAGCATCCTGAATAGGACCTGTGCACAATATATACCGTATGGGAATAAACATGCGAGAAATAGGAGGAAACCACTATGGCTAAATAGAGCTGTAAGGGGTGCAATAAGAGATAAAAATAAAGCATTTAGAGAATTAAAGCAAGTAGGTAGTGATGAGGCATTAAATAAATACAGAAGATTAAATAAATTCTGTAAAAAGCAAATCAAGACAGCAAAGATTGAGACAGAGAGACTCATTGCCAGAGAAAGTAAAAATAATCCCAAAATATTCTTTAACTACATAAATAGTAAGAAACTAAAAAATGATAGTGTTGGTCCCCTTAAAAATAGTCTGGGTGAAATGGTGGATGAGGATGAGGAAAAAGCCAATATGCTAAATGACTTTTTTTCAACAGTATTTACACAAGAAAATCCCATGACAGATAACATGATCAGGGATAAAAATTCTCCATTAAATGTCACCTGCTTAACCCAGCAGGAAGTACGGCGGCGTCTACAAATCACTAAAATTGACAAATCCCCGGGCCCGGATGGGATACACCCCCGAGTACTGCAGGAATTAAGCACAGTCATAGATAGACCACTATTTTTAATCTTTAAAGATTCCATAATAACAGGGTCTGTACCACAGGACTGGCGTATAGCAAATGTGGTGCCAATATTCAAAAAGGGGACAAAAACTGAACTTGGAAATTATAGGCCAGTAAGTTTAACCTCAACTGTGGGTAAAATCCTGGAGGGTTTTCTAAGAGATACTATACTGGAGTATCTGGAGAAGAACAACCTTATGACCCAATATCAACATGGGTTTACAAGAGACCGTTCCTGTCAGACTGATCTGATAAGCTTTTATGAAGAGGTAAGTTCTGGACTGGACCAAGGGAATGCAGTGGACGTGGTGTACATGGACTTTTCAAAAGCTTTTGATACGGTGCCACACAAAAGGTTGATACATAAAATGAGAACAATGGGGATAGGGGAAAATATGTGTAGGTGGGTTAAGAGCTGGCTCAGGGATAGGAAACAAAGGGTGGTTAATAATGGAGCACACTCGGACTGGGTCACGGTTAGCAGTGGGGTACCACAGGGGTCAGTTTTGGGCCCGCTTCTTTTTAACATATTTATTAATGACCTTGTAAGGGGCATAGAGAGTAGAATTTCAATATTTGCAGATGACACTAAACTCTGCAGGGTAATTAATACAGAGGAGGACAATTTTATATTACAGGAGGATTTATGTAAACTAGAAGCTTGGGCTGATAAATGGCAAATGAGCTTTAATGGGGATAAATGTAAGGTCATGCACTTGGGTAGAACGAACAAGTTGTATAATTATGTGCTTAATTGTAAAACACTGGGCAAAACAGTCACTGAAAAAGACCTGGGTGTATGGGTGGCCGACACTCACATTTAGTGGCCAGAGTCAAGTAGCTGCTGCAAAGGCAAATAAAATAATGGGATGCATTAAAAGAGGCATAGATGCTCATGAGGAGAACATAATTTTACCTCTATATAAGTCACTAGTGCGACCACACTTAGAATACTGTGTACAGTTCTGGTCTCCGGTGTATAAGAAAGACATAGCTGAACTGGAGCGGGTGCAGAGAAGAGCGACCAAGGTTATTAGGGAACTAGGGGGTCTGCAATACCAAGACAGGTTATTACACTTGGGGTTATTTAGTTTGGAGAATCGAAGGCTTAGGGGTGATCTTATTACAATGTATAAATATATGTGGGGACAATACAAAGACCTTTCTAATGATCTTATTACTCTTAGACCTGTGACGGGGACAAGGGGGCATCCTCTACGTCTGGAGGAAAGAAGGTTTAAGCATACTCACAGACGCGGATTCTTTACTGTAAGAGCAGTGAGACTATGGAACTCTCTGCCATATGATGTTGTAATGAGTGATTCACTACAAAAATTTAAGAAGGGACTGGATGCCTTTCTTGAAAAGTATAATATTACAGGGTATATACACTAGTCTCCTTAATATTGCGTTGATCCAGGGAGCTAGTCTGATTGCCGCATGTGGAGTCGGGAAGGAATTTTTTTCCCCAATGTGAAGCTTACTGTTTGCCACATGGGGTTTTTTTTGCCTTCCTCTGGATCAACATGTTAGGGCAAGTTAGGATAGGATATGGGTTGAACTAGATGGACTCAAAGTCTCCCTTCAACCTTAATAACTATGTTACTATGTTACTAGCGGATTTGGAACGGGACTGGGTTTTATATAGCAGATCATTATGTAATAAGTTTTTGGCTCTGTGATAGGCTTTTTTAATTATATGTCTGCTATATCCACATGCCAAAAAATGCATCTTTAGTTCTTCCGCCCACTTCTGAAAATCACTGTCAGTTGAGCAGATACGGCCCAAGCGGAGGAACTGACCATCAGGTATGGATTTAATCATGTGCTGGGGATGACAAGATGATGCGTACAGCAATGTGTTTGTTGCTGTCATCTTTCTGAAGATGTCCGTCTGGACATTCTCAACTGAATCCTTCCTGATAGCAACATCCAGAAAATCAACTTTCTCAACGTCCCACGTGAAAGTGAGATGAATATTGAGATCGTTGTTCAGCGTAAGGATTAGCTGTTGAAGGTCGACGGCTGTGCCCTGCCAGATAAGCAAGATGTCATTGATGTACCGCGTCCAAATAAAGAACAAAAAAATGAGAAGATATTAATCCAATAAATACATTTATGTAAAAAATATCTGTACTTTTTCTGTATTGTCGTGTTGGAATGACCCAACCCATACAAATGTTATACTAGTTAACCTCTTCAGTGAACACCATAAAAAAATGAGGCAACAACTATGCTTTATCATCATACCGGTGAACAAAGAGTGCAATAAAACGCTATAAAGATGAATGGAAATAAAAATGGTACAGCTGAAAACATAATCTTGTCCCGCAAAAACAAGCTGTTCAGAATAAAGTTATGCAAAAAAATTTTTTATTGTGTAAAAGCTCCAAAAAATTTAAAAAAAAGATATAAATGTGGTATTTCTATAATCATGCTGACGCAAAGAAAAAAGTTGTCTAATTAAAAGGAACGGCGTAAAAATAATTAAAACCAATTCTTCACCTGATGTTCCCTTGTTCGTTCTGCCTCCCAAAGATCACAGTAAGGCTCAGCGCACATTTTTCCTGCACGCTACAATGAGCACTTACACTGGGGTTTCCATGTAAATCTCTGAAATACATGCCTTAGACGGAACCCTAGGCGAAAGATTCCCTATAATGAAGCAAATTGAGGCACTGTGGCCATAAGAACTGTGATCTGGCAGTGTCCATCTTTTTATGTGAGCAGAAAACTGTAGTTGGCCACAGTTTTGTGAACTTCTGAAAAGGGCACCGCTAAACAAAGGCCAGACAGAGTCCAGAGTATCTCTGCTGCCTCAATATAGTGAATGGATCCCTTGGGGGTTTCATCTGTCATGTCACTCAGAGACTTAGTTGGAATCCCTAAAGTAGGTGCTCAGCATAGTGTGCCCCATAAATTTGATCCTAAATGTTATGTAAAATGTTCCCAATAAAAGCTCCAACTCAATCCACAAAAAAGCAAGTCCCCACTTGAATCCGTCATCTGTTAACGGAAATATTGGGGGGTTCCACATTACTGGTAGTACAAAGGCTATGGAAAAGCACTGTGGCACCTCACCCTCCAAAAGAAATCCAGTGAATTCTGCGCTCCCAAATTCCAAATGCCCACTTTCCCTTCTGACCCCCAGTGTGCTTAATCCACATTTAACGTCCACATGTTTGACATTTCTGTAGTGATGAGAGCCAGCCTAATTTACAGATGTGTGTCTCCAGAAGCAGGAGCTGAGCATAATATACTAGTGGCTACAACATAGTGGGCACTACAATAGCAGATTATCAATTTTCACTGATCAATATCCACTGCTGCTTGTTTCTGGAAAACACCCATGGAGTCAAAATCGTCACTACACCTGTAGCTAAGCTCCCATAGGGCTATAATTTCCAAAACATGGTCATTTGTTGGGGGTTTATGCTTTTCTAGCACTCTCTTTATATGGAGTCTGCAAACTATTCTAGGAAAATCTGCGCCTCAGGAGGTAAATGGCGCTCTATCCCTCTCGAGTCTCGCCGTGTGGCTAAGTAGTACTCTACAGCCATATATAAGGTATTTTTACATTGAGCAGAAATTGTGGGACACATTTTGGTGTCATTTTTACCCATTTCCCATTATGAAAATGTAATCTGGGGTTAACACACAATCTTGGTGGGAAAAATGTAATTATTTTTTCTTCTTTGCCCAATGGTATAAAATTCTGTAATACATCTGTGGTGTCAATATTATCACTGCACCCCTAGATTAAATTGAGTGGTGTAGTTTGTAAAATGGGGTCAGTTATGGGGGTTTTGCTGGTCTGGCACCTCAGGGGCTCTGTCAATATGGCGCTTCTTCCTTTCTGAGCTTTGAACTGTGCCTCAAAAGTAGCATTCCTCTAGATATTGGGTAATGGTATACTCAGGAGAAATTGCTCAGCAAATTGTATGGTGCAATTTCTCCTGTTAACCTTATGAAAAATTTGGGTCTGAAACATTTTTGGGTGAAAAATGTGATATTTTTTTCCCCGCATCTTAATGTTATAAAGACGCGTGTCAAAAACTCAAATTAGTAACATAATAATACCCATAGGCTTAACAAGTGAGTGGTGAAGAGGGAAGGAGTGACCCCCGTTAGGATTTGGAACCCAGACTGTACAGATTTTCAAGGGGATGTCAGAAACTGGTCATTGAGGACCTTAAATTTGTGACGGTGTATGGTCATATGACCAGAATAAACCAATAGTGTTGAAGCTGCCGGAGCATGCGCACTGCGTGTCACAGGTCCTGAGACCTGACACCTGACACATGGCGTCATGCATCACTGCGCACGCGCGGGGAAGAAAAAAGCCCCACTCGTGCGCAGGAGGCATATAGACGCCCGTCCACGAGTCAGACCAGCGCACCCAGAGCGCATGCGCACCGTCAATCGGAGGGGAGTGAAATGCTACAACTGCAAACCCAATATTGCCATGCAATAGTGTAGAGACATGTTACTGTCAAAGATAATACAATTAATTTAAGATGTAATCAGAAAATTGGTATCACTAAGTAGTAATAGTTAATATAAAGGACAGTACTAAATTGGCAAAAGAGGATAACAATTAAACCATGACATAGTGATAACCAAACGGTATAGAAGGAGCCAAAAAGGCTATATATAAACTCCATTTCATACCAAAGGTTCAATAAGGATATTTCCCAGCAGAATCAGAAGAATAGAAGATCAGCAACACACCAATGTGGCAATAGCTACAAAATAAACACATTAAAAATAAAAATAAGTTAAAAGAAATTCAAACTGATGGGCAATACGTGGCTATAGGAATGTTATAAAAACGGGGTGAAGCTAAGCGATACATTCAAGCCCTTTGGAACCATAGTTTCAAGAGTGACAATCCATTTTGTTTCCATCTGGGCAAGTAATTTTTTTTTACTGCCACCCCTAATGCCCAGATGTAAAACATCGATGCCCCTAATCTTTAACGATCTAGTATCACAACCGTGAAATGACGGGGAAGAGTTTTCAAGTCAGAAGTGTTGGACACTGTCCTAGCTGCGCCAATGTCCCTCACATGCTCCCGCACACGTACACGAAGCTCTCTGGTAGTGAGGCCAACGTATATCCTGGGACAGCCACAGGTGGCATAATAACATTGACACTGCCACAGAATATCCGCTGGCGAATATCAAAAGTTCTGGAGCCATCAGATGACGTGAACATAGAGCAGCGGTGGACATTGGCACAGGCGCGAGACAGTGCCCACACTGAAAAAATCCTGGAGCAGGTCCCCGCGTATTTAAGAAGTTGCTAGGGGTCGGGGTTTAATGGCTTCTAACCAAGAGATCGCTCAAATTTTTGGACCTTCTAGAAGTCATAGATGGGAAGTCACCAAGCACTGTCCCCAGAGAAGGTTCTGCCTTCAATATATCCCAGTGCTTTGTCAAGATTTTTTGCATATTATACCACTCATGATTATAAGTTGTATATTATGGTAACTCTTGATGTGGAGTCTCTGTACACGAGCATAAATCATAGGCTAGGCATGAAGGCAATGTCTTTTTTTCTCCTGATCGCAGTTCCACAGGCGACAGAAGACACGACTCTTTTGTCCTGGACCTGTGGCATTTTGCCCTAGACAAAAAATTATTTTATCTTTGACAGACATTTCTGCAGACAGATCACTGGGACCGCCATTGGTGCACATTGGCGTAAGAAGGTGCACAATTTTTTTCTAGGTTGGTGGGAGCAAACGGTGGTATATAAACATCACGATTTTGTCACCCACATCCGCACATGGCTTTGATACATTGATGATATTATCTTGTTTTGGACAGGTGCCATGGAGGAATGCCATCAGTTCATTGCGGAACTAAATAACTCCCTTAACATCAAGCCCACCTCCAACATATCTCACACATCGGTTGATTTCCTGAACTTGAGACTCACGCTGGATGGTTTGTTTATCACAACTTCATTTATCGCAAGCCTACAGCAACAAACAATTTACTAATAGTGATGAGTGAGCATGCTCGCCACTACTTGTTACTCACCCGAGCATCTCACTGCTCGAGATGCTCGGAGCTTGCCGGGTATTTCTGGGGTTGCTCGGCAGGAGCATTTGGGTTCCTCGCCCTGCAGGTTTGGTGCTCTTTAGAGAGCCAATGAACATGCAGGAATTCTCTGCCACACACTGTAATGCCGCAGCCATGTTGGTTGTGACATTATAGTGATTGGCTGGCCGCACAGCGTCATCAAGTCTGTATCAGACCTGGCGCCGCCATGCTCGTCACAGTCTACTATGGAATCAGGCAGTGTAGGGAGAGATGCTGTTGAGCTAGGGAGAGATTTGCTTGGTTCTTACTTAGTGTGGGTATACCATATATTATACACATATCCAACTCAACTAACAGTCCTTCTGAGGACTAATAAAATATCAGTGCTAGGCAGGCATGCAATGTATGTGGCAGACTTAATAATAATCTTTATTTTTTTTATATAGCGCTAACATGTGCCACAGCGCTTTACAATCTGCACACATTATCATCACTGTCCCCAATGGGGCTCACAATCTAGATTCCCTATCAGTATGTCTTTGGAATGTGGGAGGAAACCACAGTACCCGGAGGAAACCCACGCAAACACGGGGAGAACATACAAACTCCTTGCAGATGCTGTCCTTAGTGGGATTTGAACCCAGGTCCCCAGCGCTGCAAGGCTGCAGTGCTATCCACTGAGCCACTGTTCAGACTTCAGTCCATATAGCAAGACGCTTCATTCCAGTTATGTCTGCTGCTGCTATTACAGATATTTCTAGACATAGCCCCAGGTATCAGGGGCCAGGAATAATTTTTTTGGATTTTAATCCTGATTATTTGCTTAAAAAGCAATCCAGAGAACACAGTTTTTCTGCTCCATTTGCTTGTTGGCACTGCAGAATACAGGCAGATCCTTTCCATATTACAGCGCTAAAAATCTAGCTAATTTTAACTATAGTTTGTCCGTCACACAGATCAGAGATAAAAAGTGAGCTCAAAATTCTGCCATTTCTGGCCTCCCTTTAAATTTTGTTGCAGTGTGTTAGCAAAGTTATTGACACCAGTTTGCTGGTAAAAATAGTTACCTACAAGCAGAGGTGGATTAAGGGTAGCCCCCCGGTCATGTGACGGGGTCGGGAAGTCACTAGTTTTGATGACATATACTGTGCGTCAAGGAGCGGGAAGGGGTTAAATACTGAGGTAAAAAACTCAGCAAATACACAATGTGTGCACAAGGCCTCACAAGTACGGAGGTAAAAAACACCAAATACTCAGCGTGTGCATGAGGCCTTATAAATAATGAGATAAAAACTCACCAAACACTCAGCGTGTGAATGAGGCCTTACAAACACTGGAAGGCTTCCACCCAACATCTAGTCCTGACTCACTTGTACTTAACATCGAAACCAGCTAATAGTCTAAAATCACCCGCTGACCTGGGCCCATGATCTGTCAGACAAGTTACTTCACATGAGCCACACAGAGTCTTCTGCTTCATGAACTTCCCCAGATAGAAGAAGCAGCCTCTGATGTGCAGCCTGTGGCCAGATACACAGGAAGAGATGCTCCTCGTCACAGGCTGTGCCAAACATGGCAGCAGAGGGGTTAACGCCACAGACAAGTCGCCGTCTCCCCACACACTGGACACGACGCTGGCGATGAACAAGCGCATATTACGCAATGTTAGTCATGTCCCAGATGTTCAGCATGTGGAGGAGCAAGGAGGGACAAAAAAGACCCCAGGATTGGAACAGGAGCATGGGAAAGTGGACGGCGGTCAGAGTGGCAGGGTTTATATAGGGGTCGGAGTAAGTAAATATATATACACAGTACAGACCAAAAGTTTGGACACACTGTCTCAAAGAGTTTTCTTTATTTTCATGACTATGAAAATTGTAGATTCACTCTGAAGGCATCAAAACTATGAATTTACACATGTGGAATTATATAATTAACAAAAAAGTGTGAAACAACTGAAAATATGTCTTATATTCTAGGTTCTTCAAAGTAGCCACCTTTTGTTTTGATTACTGCTTTGCACACTCTTGGCATTTTGTTGAGGTTCAAGAGATAGTCACCGGAAATGGTTTTCACTTCACAGGTGTTTCCTGTCAGCCAGGTTTAATAAGTGGGATTTCTTGCCTTAAAAATGGGGTTGGGACCATCAGTTGTGTTTTGCAGAAGTCTGGTGGATACACAGCTGATAGTCCTACTGAATAGATTGTTAGAATTTGTATTATGGCACGAAAAAAGCAACTAAGTAAAGAAAAACGAGTGGCCATCATTACTTTAAGAAATGAAGGTCAGTCAGTCCGAAAAATTGGGAAAACTTTGAAAGTGTCTCCAAGTGCAGTGGCAAAAACCATCAAGTGCTACAAAGAAACTGGCTCACATGAGGACCGCACCAGGAAAGGAAGACCAAGAGTCACTTCTTCTGCGGAGGATAAGTTCATCCAAGTCACCAGCCTCAGAAATTGCAGGTTAACAGCAGCTCAGATTAGAGACCAGATCAATGCCACACAGAGTTCTAGCAGCAGACACATCTCTACAACAACTGTTAAGAGGAAACTTTGTGCAGCAGGCCTGCATGGTAAAATAGCTGCTAGGAAACCACTGCAAAGGACAGGCAACAAGCAGAAGAGACTTGTTTGGGCTAAAGAACACAAGGAATGGACATTAGACCAGTGGAAATCTGTGATTTGGTCTGATGAGTCCAAATTTGAGATCTTTGGTTCCAACCACCGTGTCTGTGCGATGCAGAAAATGTTCACGGATGGACTCTACATGCCTCGTTCCCACCATGAAGCATGGTGGAGGAGGTGTGATGGTGTGGGGGTGCTTTGCTGGTGACACTGTTGGGGATTTATTCAAAATTGAAGGCATACTGAACCAGAATGGCTACCACAGCATCTTGCAGTGGCATGCTATTCCATCCGGTTTGCGTTTAGTTGGACCATCATTTATTTTTCAACAGGACAATGACCCCAAACACACCTCCAGGATGTGTAAGGGCTATTTGACCAAGAAGGATAGTGATACAGTGCTACGCCAGATGACCTGGCCTCCACAGTCACCAGACCTGAACCTAGTCGAGATAGTTTGGGGTGAGCTGGACCGCAGAGTGAAGGCAAAAGGGCCAACAAGTGCTAAGCATCTCTGGGAACTCATTCAAGACTGTTGGAAGACCATTTCTGGTGACTACCTCTTGAAGCTCATCAAGAGAATGCCAAGAGTGTGCAAAGCAGTAATCAAAGCAAAAGGTGCCTACTTTGAAGAACCTAGATTATAAGTCATATTTTCAGTTGTTTCACACTTTTTTGTTAATTATATAATTCCACATGTGGTAATTCATAGTTTTGATGCCTTCAGAGTGCATCTACAATTTTCATAGTCATGAAAATAAAGAACACTCTTTGAATGAGAAGGTGTGTCCAAACTTTTGGTCTGTACTGTATACACACACACATATTACTACATGCGGGCAGCGCACACATGCACAATCTTCAGGTTGTATACCTTTCAACTGTTCAAAACATTTCTCTCAGTAGGCCAAGAAAGATGTGGCAGGAATAAAGTACACCTCATAGTAACTTATGTGTGAGGCAGAGGTGACAAGACCTGCCATCTCCTGCACACCTTACTAGAGGTGCCAACTGCCCACATATAACAAAGTTGATGGAAACAGATGACTTCCACTATGATGATTGGTTACCGGCCGCTCAACCACACCCATTTCACAACTAGTCACACCCATGTCCATGCCCCAACCACACCCATTTAGCACTGCTGATCACACTGGTACTGAGGGCACAGTGGCTGGCATTATGGGCACAGTGGCTGGTACTGTGGGCACACTGACTGGTACTGAGGAAAAGAAAACAGAAAGAAAGAAAGAGAAACAGAGAAAGAAAGAACAGAGAAAAAAAGGGGAAAGAAAGAAAGAATAGAGAGAAAGAGGGGAAAGAAAGAGAACAGAGAAAGAAAGAACAGGGGGAAAGAAAGGGGACAGAAAAAAGAACAGAGAAAAGGAAAGTGGAAAGAACAGAGGGAGAGAAAGAAAGGGGGAAAGAAAGAACAGAGAAAGATTAGAGAGAGAAAGAAAGAGGGGAAAGAAAAAAAGAACAGAGACAGAAAGAAAGAACAGAAAGAGAGAAAGAAAGAGCAAATACAGAAAGAAAGAACAGAGAGAGAGAAAGAAACAGAGAGAAAGAAATAAAGATTCTATAAAGATAGCATTAGAGTTGAGCGACTTTAGTAGGATCGGGTTTCATGAAACAAAATTTGTTTCAGATGAAACTGGTCCGACTAGGGCAAAAAAGTTGGAGTTTCGTCCGAAACCCGACCCCAATGCAGGTCAATGGGAAATAAAAGTCGGCATTGAGCGGATGAAACTCCGACTTTTATTGCCCTAGTCGGACCAGTTTCATCTGTAACAAATTTTGTTTCATAAAACCTGATCCGACTAAAGTCGCTCAACTCTAGATACCATACCAGTCCGGCTCACATTGTAGTGCCCACCTGAGCCTCCTGGTGCAGGACAAATCATGATCCACTCACATGGCCGACATCCCCTTGTCCAAGGCGATCCCGTGTCCGTGCTGTTGGAGGACATGGTGATGATCTGAAGCATTCCCTGAAGTGCCTCCTTGGTTCCGTCACAATCTCCTCCTGAAATTACCTAATTTCCGTTCAGCTTCTAGCACGTCACTTCCAATGGAACGTCACGTGCGAGTTTTAAAGTGCTCCTCGGAGCTCTGCCGTGTATTCCTGTGTCCGCAGGAAAAGTCAGCTCCCGGTCGGGGCAGTGGGGCAGACTATCAAAATCTGGGATGGTTGGGATGAATGCTCCCCATCATGCACCTTGTACACACATGGCTCCACACACCTCATACACACACGGTTCCTATTTGTATGCTTTGTACACACACGGCTCCACTCAGTACACACATGGCTCTGCTCCGTAAACCTCGTTCACATGTGGCTCTGCTCCATACACCTTGTACACATGTGGCCACACTATGTAAACCTCGTACACACGCGGCTTCGCGCCGCTCTGTAAACACACGGCTCAGCTCCATACACTTTGTACACACAGGGCTCCGCTCTGTACACACATGCGGCTCCGCTCCATACACCTCGAAAAAGCGTGGCTCTGCTCCACACACCTCGCACACGCGTGGCTCTGCTACGTACACCTCGCACACGCGCAGCTCCGCTCCATACACCTCGCACACACGGCTCCACAGTACACACATGGCTGTGCTCTGTAAACCTCGTACACATGCGGCTCTGCTCCATACACCTTGTACACACGCAGCCACGCTCCGCTCTGTATACACATGGCTCAGCTACGTACACTTTGTACACACCCGACTCCGCTCCGTACACCTCGTATACACACCCGGCTCCGCTCCGTACACCTCACAAACGTGCGGCTCCGCTCCGTATACCTCACACATGCGTTGCTCCGCTCCATATACCTCGCACACCCGTGGCTCTGCTCCGTACACCTCGTACATGCGCCGCTCCACTCCGCACACCTCGTACACACGCGGCTCCGCTCCATACACCTCATACACACGCGGCTCCGCTCCATACACCTCGTGCACACGCGGCTCCGCTCCGTACACCTCGTACACACACGCAGCTACATCCACCCTGTAAACCCCTCCTGACCCCACACATACTTCCCTCATTCAGCACCATGATAACCAGCACACCAGAGTCCTGCATACATGCATCGAGGGCTGTTCTCACAGGACCTGTGATGAGGTCACAGGAGGGGAGGAGTCAGGAGTCACATAATCAGGGGCCTCCGACCAAGACGCCTGATCATATCACCCCTGACTCCTCTCCTGTGACCTCATCACAGGTCTTGTGCGCACAGAGGAGGGATTTATCAGTGAGAGGCTGCGGTAGCCGGTGGCGCTGTGGTGGCAGATTATAATGGGGCAATTTACCCTGGGCTGGTGGGCCCCCCCACACCACTAGGCCCTGGGCTACCGCCAATATTGACCTCATAATCCGCCATTGCCTACGGGCCAGCTATTTAAAACTGTGGTTTTCAGTCACACAGATCACATATAAGTTCGCTCCAAATTCAGCCATTTGTAGTGAACGTGGAAAATATTGTTCTCCATTTAAAATGGGCAATGCACATGGCAAGGGATGGGGAACTGGATGTTATGGTGATGGTGCATGCAGAGGCTGAGGCCGTGGGCAAGCTGAAATTGTGCCACAACAAACACTCACATCTTCCTGTCCCAATTACTAGGGGACCACAGCAGAGATGTGTCAAAAGGTTGTTGGTTGGATAACGGATAATGCTTCCAGTCACTTTGCCACCACCACCCTGCCTTCCACATGGTCAAGTCTCAGTAGCCGTGTGTCTGGACAGCATATTCCTCACCCTGATCTTCCTTCCTCCCACCATGCTGAGTGCCCGGAGACAACTGATCCTACACTTGGACACTCCGAAGAGCTGTTCACTTTTCCATTTACAGATTCGGGCCTTTCACCCAGTCCAGTGGGGAAAGAGGAGATTGCGTGTAGCGATGCCCAAATATTTGAGCAGCCATGGTCACACAAAGGCGACTTTGGGAAAGTTTCACAAGAGGTGGACGATGATGAGACACAATTGCCAGAAAGTCAGGAGGACCTGGGTGCAGAAGTAGAAGATGAGGTGGTGGATGATATAGAAACTGACCCAACCTGGCAGGAGAAAATGCAGTGTGAGGACAGCAGCACACAGGGGGAGGGAGGCGTAGCACCCCAACAGGCAAGAAGAAGCAGTGTGGTGGCCACAGACAGAAGGTGAGCAACCGTTCCCTGTAACACCAACATGACAGAAGTTTCCAGTCCAACTGTTAGATGTTCCCGAGTCTGGTTGTTTTTTAAAGACTTTGCCGATAACCCCAAAAAGGCCATTTGCACCACCTGCCATGCCAGCATCAGCAGGGGTAGCAAAATTACCAGCCTGACCACCATCAGCATGATCAGGAACATGGCAGCAAAGCACCTGACTTTGTGAGCCAAACCCCAGGGTCCAGGAACAATGTCAGTGGGTGACACTTCTTCTTCCACTGTTGTGCATGCAAGCCAATCCCCTGTCCATGGTGCATGCAAAGAAGCCTCCTGCCCTGCACCTGTCATTGCACACACTGAACTAGCACCATCATGAAGCACGTCCTTATCCCAGCGCAGCGTTCAGTTGTTCCTACCCCAGGCCTTGGAATGCAAGAGCAAATATGCAGCCATTGCCCCACCGGCCACACTACTAAATTCCCACATTTTGTGATGGCTTGCACTTTTAGGCTCATGGAGACGGAAGCTTTCCGCAACCTGATGGCAGCGGCTGTCCCGCTTTACTCAATCCCCAGTTGCCACTATTTCTCTCGGTGTGCCATCCCCGAATTACACAAGCATGTGTTACACAACATTAGCTGTGTCCTCAAAAATGCAGTTACTAGGAAAGTCCACCTAACCACTGACACGTGCACTTGCTGATGGCACACTGATTTAGCATAATGGAAGCCGGGACCTAGTTGGACCTTGGGATGGAACACATCCTCAGAACGCCGAGAATTGCACGCTCTAGGTCAATCAGGGTTGCCCCCAGTCTACAGCTCCAGCACCTCCTCCTCTTCAGCCTCCATCTCGGAAATGACCAAATCAGTCACAAGCTGGAAACACTGCAACACTGCCTCAGCCAAGCGGTAACAGGCTGTGCTGAAGCTTATATGCTTAGGTGACAAACCGCACAATGCTGAAGAGTTGTGGACAGCTCTGTAAGAGCAGGCAGATCTGTGGCTCACACCGCTGAATCTACAGCCAGGCATGATCATGTGTGACAATGACCGGAACCTAGTGGCGGCTCTGAGGCGAGCTCACACACGTACCATGCCTGGCCCATGTGCTTAACCTTGTGGTTCAGCATTTTTTCAAAACCTACCCAGAGTTGCCGGATATGCTTGTCAAAGTATGCTGCCTGTGTGCCCATTTTAGAAAGTCAGCTACAGCTTCCGCCACCCTTGCCATCACCGACTGATGTCCCCACACTGTACACTGCAGATGTTGGAAAGAATTTGTGAGCAGAAGAGGGCAGTTGTTGACTAACAGCATCAACAAGGCCGTCAGTATTCAGTTCAGACTCCACACATAAGACCTCAGGACTGGACATGGATGCTAGACATATGTACCATCCTCCAAAACATTGAAGAATCCACCAAGATGGTGAGTGGCGAAGATGCCAAAATTAGCATCACCACCCCGCTTCTCTGTGTTCTGAAATGCTCTCTGCTCACAATCAAAGAAGATGCATTGCAGGAGGAGCACGATGAGATGGAGCTAGGAACCATACAGGGTGATTACACACAGCCCAGCCTCATCTCATCCCAACGTTGATTGGGTGACAATGAGGAAGAGGAGGAGGAGGAAGAACAGGAGCTAGTTTCATGCGCTATAGATGGTACTACCTGCACAACTGGCATACCATTTGTTCAGCATGGATGGCCTCAGGACAGGGAGGAGGAGGAGGAAAGCATGGTCAGTCATCCTCTTGGTGAGGACACAGAAGTCCTGCCTGTTAGCAATAGGGCATGCATGGCTGAGTTTATGTTACGCTGCCTTTCCCTTGACCCTCGCGTTCTCAAAATTTTGGGTGACAGTCATTACTGGTTGGTGACACTTCTACACCCACACTACGAGCAGAACTTTCTATCTCTTATTCCCAATGTGGACAGGTCTACTAAAATGGGGCAGTACCAGAAGGCCATTGCTGCAGAATTATTAAAAAAATTCCCATCTCTAAACGCTGGTGGCAGAGGTCAGTTTGTTGGACAACCAAGGAGTACAGGTGAGAGAGACACAACTCCAATCCAGCAGAGGCAGAGGAACACTGTCAAAGTTCTGGGAGAGTTTTCTCAGATCCTCCCATCACACAGGCCCTGAGGCGTGGGGTACTCTCACAAGGAGTGCAAAGTTTGAGAAGATGCTGAGGGATTACCTTGCTGACCATACCTACGTCCTCCGTGATTCCTCTGTGCCTTATAATTATTGAGTACCCAAGCTGGACGCATGGCATGAATTGGCTCTCTACGCCTTGGAGGTCCTGGCCTGCCCTGCCACTAGCGTTTTGTCAGCAGGATCTCACCCCGTGGGGTCAAAGTGATCACAAGACCGGTGAGCAAAAATCCCAGGACCACACGGGGGGGGACCTAGTGAATGACCTGCTTAAAGTTGGGACCACTGTAACAAAGGCTACCATCGGTAACACTACGTCGCCAGGGACTCATATCCTGCAGTGCCAGACATGTTCCCCTGCTTAAGCCAGTACATGTCCGGGCCTATCTGAAATTTGCTAGAGACCATTTGGATTATCCAGAAGAGTACTGAGAAAATGTCATATGGTCTGATGAAACCAAAGTAGAGGTGTTTGGTAGAAACAAAACTTATAGTGTTTCAAGGAGACAGAATGCTGAGTTGCATCCAAAGAACACCATACCTACCGTGAAGCATGGGGGTAACAACATCATGCTTTGGGGCTGTTTCTCTGCAAAAGGACAAGGATGACTGATCCATGTACATGAAAGAATGAAAGGGGCCAAGGGGAGAAGACAGCAGATGAGGGAGCGAGAAAGCGCACAAGGGTGAGAGAGGCAGAGTGTAAGAAAAAGTCCTACTGAGAGCTGGAAGAGTCGGGAAGAAGTTCCACAGACGATCTCTTATCAAGCTGAGGTTGAAGGTTTATTCGGAGATACACAGCAAGACAGATACAGAATAACAGAGGAGCTGGAATATGCGGGCAAAAACAGGAATACAGACAGGCAGAGATTCGCTAGGAAGTCTGGCGATGATAAGGCTCTGTGCCCTGGCCATGGTGAGGCACAGTGGCATGATGGCGATGGAATGGCCCCGATCGACAGTAACAGGGGCTTCTTATACATTATCAGAACAAAGAAAGCTGAATTTTGCCGCAGAAAGGCGTTAACATTATAATTCTAAGGCGTTTTCATGGTAATCTACAGAAACGTGGTTTAGAACAGAGAATATAATGACATAATACGAAGATATTAATTAACATTTCTTCAAGCAACACTAAAACCCATAAGTCATTGGTATCTATGGCTACTGTCCTAAAATCTTATCATTATCTCCAGTCTAGGTCCCTAAATTCTTACATCCTGACATTTTAACTACTCTACACTTCGCTACCACACTATCACGTATAAGCATACTGGCCATATATTTGGTGACCTGTGATCCTATTGATTGATCCAATCTTCCTCTACGCACTTCGGCTGAGGTTGCTAGGAGACATGATCTCATTTTCCATCCTCCATTTAATACATTTTATCAGCTCTTTTGTAAAAGTTGAATCTTCTCTAACTTTCAACAAAATGGCTGCTAGAGACAACATGGCCGCTCAGTATATTATGACTGACCATTCTCTTACAAGTCCCCCTCTTGTACTCTATCCGGAGTACAACATACAGTACTGTAATATCCATGGGTGAATTACTGAAAATAAGAATATTGAGGTAATTCAGCACTTTATGCACGTGTGTGTGTAAGGCAAATGTCCCTAAAAATAGAACAAACACATAATAAAAAAATAATTCAAATAGTCCCGAAAAAATAAGTTGCACAAATAGTCCCGAAAAAATAAGTTGCACAATAGTCAATTCTTTTGGTCTTGTCAATTCTTTTGGTCTTTTTCTTCTCATTCTTTGTCTTCTGGATTTTCCTTATCTTCTCCCCCTCTCACACTATCAGAGTCCCACTGTATAGTGTGAAACATCTTCTCCTGATCATCCAATAGGTTCATGGTCCCAGGAGTCGAATATGAAAATCTTCAGCGGACCTGGAGAAAATAGAAAAAAAGAGTGGAGTATCAGTCCTTACCAGAAATTTCCGTAAAATAATTAAGAAGTCTACACTGATTGATATGAACCATTTTAATCGCCTTTTTAGCTTGAAAATTTGAGCAAAGACTTAATCATTGTTGTTGGGATGTAAAGCACTAGTCTATCATTAACCCGTTTGTAGTACAAGCACTCCCCCTCAATGGGCAGGGACTCAAGGGAATTGAACAGAGATGAGTCTCCATCCTTCTCCTGTGCTTTTACGAGATATTGAAGAGAAGAATAAACAAGGGGGGGCTCTCGGGGTTTTTTTAGTAACTGCAGCGATGACTTCTTGGGGATATTTGTCCTCGCCTGTGAGTGCAGCTTCCCTGGCTGCGTGATCTACATATGCATTGCCAAGGATGTGAGGGTCAGGAATTAGCCTTTGGTGTCCTTTAATTTTGCAGAAGGACCATAATTTTGGAAATTCTTTACCCCGTTGCTCAATTTGTTTTAGAATGTCTGCATGCTGCAAGGGCTTGTTCTGAGAATCAACCATCCCCCTAAGGGCCCATACATTAAGATATAGAGTGAGTGACGACACGACATATGCGCTATCACTGAAGATATTCATTGGCTCTGGACACACGAGAATGACCTGTAAAGCTGCTTCCAACTCAGCTCTTTGAGTCGAGCAATGACCAGGGAGTTTATACTGCAGCAGCAATGGCTTAGCTGGAAACCACACAGCGAAGCCTGTGACGTAATGCCCCTCATGCCAATAGCGAGCTCCGTCAATATAGGCACAAGGGATTCCCTCTTGAAAGTCTGCTCGGAAGGGAGAGGGAGTAACATTAGCCTGTTCAATTTGACAATCGTGACTTTTTCCTGCATATTGCATCATCTGGGCTAAGTAATATTTCTCACCCACTTCGACTTGTAAGTCTCTAGTCTCAAAATCAATGATCCATTGGGCCATTCTCTGTGAATTAATACCTGAAGCTTTTCCCTTCAGCAAAGTTTTTAAGGTGACATGCGGGGTATGTAAAATTAAAGGAGCAAATCCCACTATATGTCTCACTTGATTCATAGTCCAGTGCACGCCCAGTAGGTGCTTCATGCACTGAGTGAATCTTTTTTCCACGGGGGTCAGCAACCTGGAGTAATAACCTAGGGCATACAACTGACTAGACACTTCTGGGCTTTCTTTGGGCCATTTTTGTAGGAGCACTGAAGAAATAGAGATATCACCAGTGTGAGTCTGAATGTAGAAAGGCTGGGAAGGGTCAGGGTTAATCAATGCAGCAGCTGCCGTAAGGGCGCGCTTCAATCCCTCAAAAGCCTGTAAGGCGGTTCCCTCTACATTAACAGGGTCAAAGTCATTATCAACATTTTTCAATAAATCATACAGTGGTTTAGCCAAATAAGCAAAATCTTCAATGAATTCTCTGGAAAAATTAATAAGGCTACTTTCACACATCAGGTTTTCGGCGTCAGGCGCGATCCGGCATCGTGCCGGAATGCCGGATCCGGCAAATGTTTTGTAAAACCTGATGTGCCGGATCCGGTTTTCTGCCGGATCCGTCTTGTTCTTGACAGACAAAACCGGATCCGTCTCATCCGGTTCATCCGTTTTTCTATCCATTTTTCGACGGATTACGCCGGATCTGGTTTTAAAAATTGACCCTTGTGGCCTTCCGAACGGGATTGGCTACTGGAAAACTATATATAGCATGTTCCTACAGCCCTTCTTTGACAGGTTGTAGAGGAGAAAGTGCAGGTTGGAGAGAAGAGCAAGTTACTGGCGAAGATGGATGTTGTCATTGGAAATATTACCACTAGAAGTTCTGTGACGGTTTCAGTAATGAGGGACAATTTTGCACTATACTTTATGTCACCTCAAGGCAGAGTACACTGGCAGGATGACAGAGTGTGAAAGATTTGTGCCCTAACCAAACTTGTGTACCTTCTGGACCAACAGTATATACCTTTGCCAACCAAAGTTGGCTATCTTGTCATGGTCTTACTATTTTTAGCTTTAGGCCACAGGTGTGTACCTGGTTGTGTTTTATGCAAAGTATTTCACCTTTTAACAAAAGTTGTGTACATTGGTAGGAAATCACCAACAATAAACACAACTTTTCAGGTGAAATACTTTGCTTCAAACACAACCAGGAACACAACTGTGGCAAAAAGCTAAAATTTACCCACAGTTATATACCTGGTTTTGAATACCTTTTTACCTTTTAAATACCCTGTATTTAACCTTTTTTTTAAACATATTTCGCCGCAGAAAGAAATGACAGACAACCAGTGTAAACAATAATTTAACTTAAAATATTTTTTTTTGTGTAAACTGTTTTTAAAGTTAAAAAAACTTTTTTAATAAAGGTTTGAAACCAACCAAATGGGCATTTTTATTACAAAAAAAACATTATAACTCGGTGTAGTGTGGGGTGGAAATACTGCTGGAGAGGCTGCGGGACACTTCGACAATGGGAGTGTGGAGAGAGGACTGGGATCGTGGTGGGGAAGGAACAGTTAGAGGTGATGGTGTGGAAAAAGATACAGAATGGGTGGACATGTGGGAGGCAGAAGAGGTGGTGGGCGGTGGAGTGGAGGGTTGGGCAGGGACTGTAGGAGCAGATGATGTTGATGGAAAGTTGTATGGGGAAGGAGTTTGGTACGGGGAAGGAGTTTGGTACGGGGAAGGAGTTTGGTACGGGGAAGGAGTTTGGTACGGGGAAGGAGTTTGGTACGGGGAAGGAGTTTGGTACGGGGAAGGAGTTTGGTACGGGGAAGGAGTTTGGTACGGGGAAGGAGTTTGGTACGGGGAAGGAGTTTGGTACGGGGAAGGAGTTTGGTACGGGGCAGGTTGCTGGAAGTGGGGAGATGTCTGGTACTGGGGAGGTTGCTGGTACTGGGAAGGTTGCTGGTACTGGTGAGGTTGCTGGTATGTAATAGGAGGGGGAGGATGGAAAGTGGCTGGAGGGGGTGCAGATGTAATAGGAGGGGGAGGATGGAAATTGGCTGGAGGGGGTGCAGGTGGAGGAACTACAGTGGTGGGAGGTGGAGGTTGGGAGGTAACCTGCTGTAGAGCACCGTGGCACGAATGCATTACATGCATCTGCTGGGTAGGAGATAGTGTTGCCATGCGCTCCACAACAGACCTGAAAAAGGTGTGGTTTGGCGAAGATCTTGCTTCTGAATGCATGGTTTGCAGAAGTGTCTTCACCTCCAGAATGCTGGAGTTGATCTGCTGAAAGCCTGCGGAGATTTGCTCTGACAAGACTTTTAGACAGTTCTGGAAAGATGCATTCAGATGCAAGAACTCTGGCGCATAACTCTTTTCCTGACCCCTCTGCCGCTGCCGCCCAGTACCCGCAGGTGTACTAGAGGTGGCAGGGGCAGAAGGGTGGGGTAAAGGGAAAGCGATCTCCTCACCAGCAGCTTCATGTAATGTAGGCGGCCATGATGCTCCTGTGCTGGTGGATGGGACAGATGGGTCGAATGTGTGGGAAGGCTGGGAAGGTGCAGATGTACCGGGGCGGTCGAAGTGTCCCTCGGTGCCGGTCTCCTCAGGGATCGCCTCAGAAGGATCCAATCGTGCAGGCTCCCGAGTGCTGCTCACCGTGCTGTGGAATAAAGAGAAAAAAAAACAATTAAAATACTGACATGGTATGGCCCTGGCTGAAAAAAAAAAGTTACATCTAACATTTTTTTTCACATGTGGTGTGTAATATTTACCTTCTAGTGACCATTGTTTCCCGGAGGAACGACAGGGCTTGTGCGTACTTGTACTTGCTCCTGCGTCCTCCAGATCCACTCGGGGCCCGCATCTCTTTATTGAACTCCTTCTTGAAACGATCCCTCACAGACCGCCACCGATTCACAATTCTGTTCCCTGAAACGAGAAAGGAGTGGTTAGTATACAACATCAGTGTTTCACAAACTCCAGTCCTCATGGTCCCCAGGGGTCATGTTTTCAGGATTTCCATAGTAAATAGAAATCCTGAACACATGATCCGTGGGGACCACGAGGACTGGAGTTCGGGAAACACTGGTTTACATCAAGCAACCGGTACTGTATATACTTACGCTCTTTAATCTGGGCCCGAACATCGAGGTCCTCCCAGCGGCCCACAAGGAGCGAACAGATTTCCTCCCAGAGTCGTCGGGTAACGATAAGGTCAGCGTGGCGGCGGTCAGCCATATTCCAGAGCGGCTCCCTTTCTCTGACGAGATCGATGAGGTGGTCCACATCGAGTCCTCCATCCTCACCGTCAGAGTCGGGAGCACGCTGTGAAGGCTGTTAAAGAAAAAGACAAAAATAACATAATTAGCCTCCACAAAAGAAATGAAATAAAAAGTGCAAAAAAACAAAGCAAAAATATTTATACTTACACGCTGGTGACCGCCGCGTTGCTGTCGCCGACGACTGTGGGAGGCACTGCGAGGACCTCTTGGCCGAGCACCAGATTGGGAAGACTAGAGAAGAAAACAAAAAATGTTATGTCTTTGGATGTAGGCATTTGTTTGCTGTGTGTGGTCTGCAGAACATTGTTTTCTATGTGTTGTGTGTAGTGTGATGTTGTGTTTCTGCGTTTGATGCAAAAAACTTACCAATTGTGAGCCCACTCCAGGTGTCTGTCCACCCCTTCCTTCTTCTTCTGGGAGCTCCTCTTCATCTTGTGATTCCTGTTTTGAAATAAAAGGCAATGAATAGACATATATTACAGAGATGATGGATTTTGGAAATAAAAACTTACCGTCAAACGCTGACGATGCGAGGGAGGGCTCCCAGAAGATGATGTGCTGTCTTCCTGGTGGCCACACTCCATGCCTGTGGGTGGTGTTCCACCTGCTGCCATTGCTGCTGCTGCTGCATCTATTGGGCGGCTGTTGAATAAAGAGAAACAAAGGGCCAATGAATATCTTGATATTCAATAGCCCTAGTTTGGAGGAATGGGGGGATTTGATAATTACCGTCTCTCATCTGCTGCTGGCCTCCCCTCCTCAGCATGTTCCATTTGCTGCTCCATTTGGGGTGGTGGTGGTGCTGATGGTGCTGCAGTGGTCTCCTGCCTTCTCCTGCTGCGCTTGGTTTCTTTCTTGGGTGGCATGTTGGGTGTGGCTGTGGGTCCCACTGTCTTGCTTTTATATATGTCTTGTGGGCAGAGCTACTGAGCATGCTCAGACCAAAAAAAACGGATCCGGCCACCGGATCCGGCTTTCGCCGCATCAGGTGCATTGCGGCGCTCATAGGCTTTCATTGTGTGAAAAAGACGGACGCGCCGGATCCGGCGTGTCCGGCTTTTTCGCCGGAGACAAAAAACGTTACAGTAGCCGTTTTTTCCAGACGCCGGATCGCGACACATTGCCGGATCCGGCGAAAACCGGATGAAACGCATGGCCATCCGGCGCGATCCGGCGCAAATGCAAGTCAATGGGGGGGAAACCGGATCCGGCATTGCATTTCGCCGGATCCGGTTTCTGTCAAAAGCGCCGGATCGCGCCTGACGGCGAAAACCTGATGTGTGAAAGAGGCCTAAGACCCAAAAATTTTCTGAGTTCAGTAATATTAGTTGGTATGGGGATAGCCTGAATAGCTTTAACCCTATCATGCATGGGCTTCTTTCCTTCTGCTGAGACAGACACACCCAGAAATTTAACCTCTGATTTCATCAATTGTACTTTATCTAGACTCTTTTTGAGTCCTGCATTTTGTAAAGCCTGACAAACATTTTCAAGGGTTTCTCTGTGTTCACCTTCATCGACAGTTTGAATCAACAAATCATCCACATACTGTAAGACTTTGTCTCCATACCCCAGGGGTTCTAACATCTGAGCCAATGCCTGATGGAAATACACAGGAGAACTGTGAAATCCCATGGGCAGCCGCGTGAACAAGTATTGCACGTTTTCAAAAGTGAATGCGAAGCGGAGTGCAGATTCAGGTGTTAGGGGTACTGAGAAAAAGCCATTTGCAATATCCAAACAAGAAAATACCTTACAATCACTCCTCAGCTGCGACATAACTTCAGGGACAGATGCAACAAGGTGAGCAGCTGAGGGAGTGTACTTATTTACAAGTCTCAGGTCTACTACCATTCGAAAACTGCCATCTTCCTTTTTTACAGGTAAAATAGGACTGTTACATGGAGAATTTCCTTTCACAACAACACCTTGTTTCTCCAATTCACTGACTGCAACCCTTATGTAAGGGATGGCGTCCTCAGGAATACGGTACTGACGCTGGAAAGGTGGCAGTTTTTCACCATCAATTTTAACCTGAGTTTGCATTAACCCACAATCAGTTTTCTTTGAGATCCACAATTCAGGGAACTTTTGCTTCAATTCATTCTTTAAAGCATTATTGTCAGTGTTTTCAACATTTTCATTAGCACCTAATCCGAAGCTAGCAATGGGTAATTTATGACTCTCCTCCTCCTCCTCCTCCACAGGGACAATTACAGAACAGATAGTGGCTTCTTTCTTCCGCCACAAGACTTTGTTACATAAATCAACAACAATTCCCATTGCTCCTAAAACATCAGTTCCCAAAATAGTGTACCGTAACTGTGGGTTTACCCAAAAAGCGCATCGAAGACCCCTTTGCTTCGATCCCCCTGTGTCCTGAAATCTCAGGTTTACTGGGCGACTTTTTTACTGCTTGAATACAGGAGCCCTCAAATTCTACAAAAGTGTAGTCTCAGGCAGTCCAGGGGATGACTGCAATTTGTGTCGTGTTATTGAAACTGAGGCTCCTGTATCGATGAGGATGTCTTCCCAAGGCAGCCCCTCTATTCTCCCTCTGACATAAGGTCTACCGTCCCTGCCCAGGGAAAGGGGAGCAAGGAGGGAAAGGGGAACAGGGGGAGCACTCCATCAATCAGTGTTACCTGTCATGGGAAGCCCGAAAAATCCATCATCCCCATCTGGACACGGCTTCCGTCCAACAGCTGCCACCTCCGCCCCAAAGAGATCCTTGGTCAGGGTCCGGTCCTCATGTTCCCGCAGCTCCTTAATCAGCGGAGCATAGGGACGAGGAGGAGTGACCCCTCCCTGAATAGCTTGAATCTCCGGGTGCGGATGAGTGAAAGCTATTGGGGAGGGAGCAGAAGCAGAAGGCTCCTGTGAGACTGGGTTAACCATTTGAAGACCGTTATACTGCTGATACTGCCTAGGGTCACTCACTGCTGGATACGGAGGTCTAACTCCGAAAGGTGGTCTAGAAAACTCCCTGGGATGTTGGGAGTTAAATGGCTCCCGGGGTTCTCGGGGAACAATCCCTGGCACAAGGCTGGGACAAAAACGTCTAACATGTCCCAGATGTCCACAAAAATAACACAAGGGGGGGGCTCTCATGGGATCCCTTAGGGGCTCTGCCGAACGGGACCTGCCCATTCTCGGTACCTGGCCATACCCCCCCGGAACCCCTGGCCTCCCCGAATCAGCAGATACACCCCGAGGTGAATGGTATGCAAAAACATTAGACTCATCACCCCTCACCTCGGATTGCATCGTCCTAACAAAACACTCACTTACTTTCCTCCCAATTAGGCAACATTTTTTTAATAAATTTAAGATGGACCAGGAACATTTGGCCTGGGATTTTTTTCTCTCGGGGTTGAAGCAGCATCACACCTAACCTAGGGTCTGCATGTGCTGGAGCTGTCGGGACAATATATCTTTCCTCAACTGTGTCTGCATAAGCTGGAGCTGTTGGGACACTATATCTTGTTATGTACTACTTTACTCATTCTCCTAACTCTTCTCCATTCTACAACTGTATTTACATCAGCACTGTGTCTTGAAGCTGCAGTGTCCATCTGTGACATAACTGCTCTCAGCTGCTGCTGCTGCTCGCACCCCTCCTCTCTGTGCTTCCGTGCTAGCTCCAGCATCTCACTGAGCTTTTCTGATCTCTCCCTATACGCTGCCCCTCCCCGGGTGATCATGTTAACATATTGCTGTGTAAGCTACCTATCAAGAGCCTGATCAAAAGTTATGACTGTCTTACACAAAGCCACTACTTGGCTATTAGCTTAACCTAGCGAATTTTTTCTATCTAGTTCCCTGTTCTCTGTGGTAAACCAACGCATACAATTTAACCACGTGGTTTCCACATTAACCCCCTCCAGCTGGGGTGTGCCAGCATATTTCTCTGCCTGCTTCCGTAACCACTCCATATTTACAGTGGTCTACAAGGACGAGTTTTACTCTGTTCTAGTATCAACAAATGCAATTTAAGCAACATTAGATACTCACACCTCTCTCGAATGGAAGACCTCCTGCCGGCTGTTTGGGGTCGACCAGATATCAAAAGAGGTGCAGCCGTGATTCCAGCCTCACTCGTTAGCTTGCCAGGCATCTCCCCACGCCCTTTTAAAGCTTCTTGCTACCGGGCACACAAAAAATTTCTCACGTCCTTGTAGATAGCTTCTTCTTAGTTACTCATCTTTTTATAGTCTTTTTTTTGTCCGTGGTTTTATTATAAAAAACTCGGGCAGGCGGTCTCGGAGCGATCACGAGAGGTTCTCCTTCAGGCTGGCTTACTTTGATCGGTTTCACGTGTGGCCACACGCGTTTCTTTTATTTTTTCTCTTCCTCTTCCCACCTCCAAGCCCTCATCTGCGGCCTCTTCCGGTGGATCTTCTGGAGGCAGCTCTCCGGAGCTGCTCCTCCTGGCTGGCTCGCCACTTGTAAGAAAAAGTCCTACTGAGAGCTGGAAGAGTCGGGAAGAAGTTCCACAGACGATCTCTTATCAAGCTGAGGTTGAAGGTTTATTCGGAGATACACAGCAAGACAGATACAGAATAACAGAGGAGCTGGAATATGCGGGCAAAAACAGGAATACAGACAGGCAGAGATTCGCTAGGAAGTCTGGCGATGATAAGGCTCTGTGCCCTAGTCATGGTGAGGCACAGTGGCATGATGGCGATGGAATTGCCCCGATCGGCAGTAACAGGGGCTTCTTATACATTATCAGAACAAAGAAAGATGAATTTTGCCGCAGAAAGGCGTTAACATTATAATTCTAAGGCGTTTTCATGGTAATCTACAGAAACGTGGTTTAGAACAGAGAATATAATGACATAATACGAAGATATTAATTAACATTTCTTCAAGCAACACTAAAACCCATAAGTCATTGGTATCTATGGCTACTGTCCTAAAATCTTATCATTATCTCCAGTCTAGGTCCCTAAATTCTTACATCCTGACATTTTAACTACTCTACACTTCGCTACCACACTATCACGTATAAGCATACTGGCCATATATTTGGTGACCTGTGATCCTATTGATTGATCCAATCTTCCTCTACGCACTTCGGCTGAGGTTGCTAGGAGACATGATCTCATTTTCCATCCTCCATTTAATACATTTTATCAGCTCTTTTGTAAAAGTTGAATCTTCTCTAACTTTCAACAAAATGGCTGCTAGAGACAACATGGCCGCTCAGTATATTATGACTGACCATTCTCTTACACAGAGCACAGGGGGAGACAGCTCAAACGGGACAGCACATGAGGAGAGAACACAGCACAGGAAGGAGAGAGACAGTAGACAAGGGGGATAGCACATGGGGTAGACAGGTCAAAAAAGAGCACAGACGGGAGAAGTCAGCACATGGGGAAAGAGAGAGTGGATAGGTGGGTGAGCACAATACTAATGTTTTAACTCAGGAAGAGTTCAGAAATCAATATTTTGTGGAATAACCATGATTTTTAATCCCAGCTTTCATGCGCCTTGGCATGCTTTCCACCAGTCTTTCACACTGCTTTTGGGTGATCTTATGCCACTTCTGGAACAAAATTAAGCAGTTCTTCTTTGTTTGATGGCTTGTGACTATCCATCTTCCTCTTGATTACAATCCAGAGGTTTTCAATGGGGTTTAAGTCTGGAGATTGCGCTGGCCATGACAGGGATTTGATGCGGTGGTCCTTCATCCACACATTGATTGACCTAGCTGTGTGGCATGGCACATTGTCCTGCTGGAAAAACCAGTCCTCAGAGTTGGGGAACTTTGATTGAGCAGAAGGAATCAACTGTTTTTCCAGGATAACCTTGTATGCGGCTTGATTCACACATCCTTCGCAAAGATTAACCTGCCCAATTCTTGCCTTACTGAAGCATCCCCAGATCATCACCAATCATCCACCAAATTTCACAGTGGCTGCAAGACACTGTGCCGTGTACGCCTCTCCAGGTCTCCGTCTAACCATTAGATGACCAGGTGTTGGGCAAAGCTGAAAATTGGACTCATCAGAGAAGATTACCTTACTCCAGTCCTCTGTGGTCCAATCCTTATGGTCTTTGGCAAACTTCATCCTGGCTCTCCTTTGCTTCTCATTGATGAAAGACTTTTTTCTAGCTTTACATGACTTGAGCCCTTCCTCTAGGAGCCTGTAACAAACTGTTCTTGCTGTGCACTTCACCCCAGCTGTCATTTGCCATTCCTTTTGTAGGTCACTTGATGTCATCCTGCGGTTGCTGAGTGAAATTCGAATAAGATGACGGTCATCCCGGTCAGTGGAGAGTTGTTTTTGCCCTCTGTCAGTTTGTAGCTTTGTTGTCCCCAAGTCTGCTGCTTGGCTTTGTTGTAATGGACTGCCGTCTTAGAAATGTAAAGGATGGAGGCAACATGACACTCACTGTATCCCTCTGCTAGTAAAGCCAGAATTGAGCCCTTCTTTCCCTCACTCAAGACTTTTCTTGGCATGGTTAAGTTATTTTTTTCATTCCTATTACTTTTGGGATATTACTAGCACTTGTTTTGCCATCCAGCTTGTCCAATTGCAAGAGGATTGTGAACACCACAGCAGGGTTTTTTATACTTTCCTTCATTAAATAAGATTTGGTTCAGGTCATCACCTAATCATAAGCACATTAAGTAGGATGAGGCGTACTCTGGTAGGAATCCAACTGACACTGGAATGGAATGGACGTCAGACATGTAGAAAAGCTGTTTCTTATTTTCTTATAACTGTGCAGTAGTCTCTTCACTTTTTCATTTTTGCCAGAGCTGTGTATGCATATATATATATATATATATATATATATATATATATATATATATATATATATATATATATATATATATATATATATATACACACACTAGCTGAAGAGCCCGGCATTGCCTGGGCATAATAACCAACAGTGGTTAGTTATAACAGATTATAATGATTATATTGCACATAAAGACATTCACATCATATATTCAACACTACAGATTTGCAACACAAATTAACTAAACGATTACCCAAGTATTGATAGTATTTTATTTTCAACTCATTCAAGAGCCTTTTGATAAACAACATTTTTAGTTTTTCCTTTCGCTGCAAAGATGAAAAGATTATTGGCAGTTCCAACTCTTGATCAGATCATGTAATGTTGACCATGAGAAAAGCATGGAGATTGCAAATCGATCCCTACTACTTTCAAGGACTGTCCCTGAGCATTGTTAATGGACATTGCAAATAGCAGTTGAACTGGAAACTGGAGGCGTTTAAAATCAAAAAACAAATCAGATGGAATGAGTGGAATTCTTGGACTGAAAATGTCCTCTCCTTTGGCACATCCTGTTTCTGAGCTGTGTATCTAACCCTATCCTGTGTGATAATGTCTGCTGAGCTGTGTACCTAATCCTCTCCTGTGTGATACTTTCTGCTGAGTTGTGTATCTAATCCTATCGTATTTTACTGACTGCTCAGCCGTGTATCTAATCCTATCCTGTGTGATACTGACTGCTGAGCAGTGTATCTAATCCTATCCTGTGTGATACCATCTGCTGAGCCGTGTATCTAATCCTATCCTGTGTGATACTGACTGCTGAGCCGTGTACCTATTCCTATCATGTGTGTTACTGAGTGCTCAGTCGTGTATCTAATCCTATCCTGTGTGATACCGACTGCTGAGCTGTGTATCTAATCCAATCCTGTATGATACGATACTGACTGCTGAGCCATGTATCTAATCCTATTCTGTGTGATACCTTCTGCTGAGCCGTGTATTTAATACTATTCTATGTGATACTGTGTATCTATTCCTATCCTGTGTGATACTGGCTGCTGAGCTATGTATCTAATCCTATCCTGTGTGATACTGACTGCTGAGCTGTGTATCTAAACCTATCCTGTGTGATACTGACTGCTGAGCCATTTGTCTAATCCTCTCCTGTGTGATACTGACTGCTGAGCTGTGTATCTAATCCTATCCTTTGTAATACTGACTGCTGAGCAGTGTATCTAATCCTATCCTGTGTGATACTGACTGCTGAGCCGTGTATCTAATCCTATCCTGTGTGATACTGACTGCTGAGCCGTGTATCTAATCCTATCCTGTGTGATACTGACTGCTGAGCCGTGTATCTAATCCTATCCTGTGTGATACTGACTGCTGAGCCGTGTATCTAATCCTATCTTGTGTGATACTGGGCTCCCCCTGCAGTCTGTGTCAGAGGGTGGTCTGTGTTGGCACGGTAATAAATTGTGTTATTTCCAGCTTTACAGAAGGACGATAACACCATAGAAATGATAAGAATAATAGGCCTCAGTTACCACAACTGTCTACAAAGAAAACTGTTGCTGATAGCAACCAATCACAGCTCATTTTTCATCTTTTAAAGGGAAGGTGCCATCCAAAAAAATTTTTTTCAGCAATTGAAAAAATGTAAAGAATTAATGTTTACATTTTCTTAAAAAATATTATCATTTGTTTTTAATTTTGCAAAATATGAAAAATAATTTTAAAAAGTTTGGCATTTCCACTTGTTAACACTAGGGGGAGGAGCTACTGAAATCTGGCACAAAAACCTATGATATCTAGGAACACAGTGAGCAGCCATTTTGATGGGGCCTGCAAAGTTACTGACTGTCTTTGCATGTAAACTCTGGATCAGAACGGCCATCAATCAGCCTGATCCAGACTTTGCAGGCAAAGAACCCCATTCCCCTCCTCAGATCCTGTCCTGGCGATGTGTGAAAGCGAGGCGACAGGCGCAGTCCGGGGTGACGCTGGGAAGCAGGATGGGGGAAATGTAGCCATACAGTAACGATAATAATGAGACCCCTCTCTTCAGCTGCCTCACCAGCCCTCCCCTGACTGCACCTAACTGGGGGGCATGCTTCCCCCTCTATTACCCCAGACCCAGGTGCAGGTGCTCAGCCAGAACCACCCTAGCATGGGTCCTCTTTTAGCAGATAATACTGACATAGTCTTCTCACATAATACCGCCATATAGATCATACACAATACCAGCATGTAGATCTCACACAAAACCAGCAGGGTGACAGCAGCACAGAGTATTTCAGGAGAGCAGTATCACACGGGATAGGATTAGATACACGGCTCAGCAGGCAGCATCACACAGGAGAGGATTAGATACACGGCTCAGCAGTCAGTATCACACAGGATAGGATTAGATACACGGCTCAGCAGTCAGTATCACACAGGATAGGATTAGATACACGGCTCAGCAGGCAGCATCACACAGGATAGGATTAGATGCGCGACTCAGCAGTCAGTATCACACAGGATAGGATTAGATGCACAGCTCAGCAGACAGTATCACACGGGATAGGATTAGATACACAGCTCAGCAGTCAGTATCACACAGGATAGGATTAGATACACGGCTCAGCAGGCAGCATCACACGGGATAGGATTAGATGCACGGCTCAGCAGGCAGCATCACACAGGAGAGGATTAGATACACGGCTCAGCAGACAGTATCACACAGGAGAGGATTAGATGCACGACTCAGCAGACAGTATCACACAGGAGAGGATTAGATACACGGCTGAGCAGTCAGTATCACACAGGATAGGACTTGATACACGGCTCAGCAGTCAGTATCACACAGGAGAGGATTAGATACACGGCTCAGCAGTCAGTATCACACAGGATAGGATTAGATACACGGCTCAGCAGTCAGTATCACACAGGATAGGATTAGATACACGGCTCAGCAGTCAGTATCACACAGGATAGGACTTGATACACGGCTCAGCAGTCAGTATCACACAGGAGAGGATTAGATGCACGGCTCAGCAGACAGTATCACACAGGAGAGGATTAGATACAGGGCTCAGCAGTCAGTATCACACAGGAGAGGATTAGATACACGGCTCAGCAGTCAGTATCACACAGGAGAGGATTAGATACACGGCTCAGCAGGCAGCATCACACGGGATAGGATTAGATGCACGGCTCAGCAGGCAGCATCACACAGGAGAGGATTAGATACACGGCTCAGCAGACAGTATCACACAGGAGAGGATTAGATGCACGACTCAGCAGACAGTATCACACAGGAGAGGATTAGATACACGGCTGAGCAGTCAGTATCACACAGGATAGGACTTGATACACGGCTCAGCAGTCAGTATCACACAGGAGAGGATTAGATACACAGCTCAGCAGTCAGTATCACACAGGATAGGATTAGATACACGGCTCAGCAGTCAGTATCACACAGGATAGGATTAGATACACGGCTCAGCAGTCAGTATCACACAGGATAGGACTTGATACACGGCTCAGCAGTCAGTATCACACAGGAGAGGATTAGATGCACGGCTCAGCAGACAGTATCACACAGGAGAGGATTAGATACAGGGCTCAGCAGTCAGTATCACACAGGAGAGGATTAGATACACGGCTCAGCAGTCAGTATCACACAGGAGAGGATTAGATACACAGCTCAGCAGTCAGTATCACACAGGATAGGATTAGATACACAGTTCAGCAGTCAGTATCACAGGATAGGATTAGATACACAGCTCAGCAGTCAGTATCACACAGGATAGGATTAGACACACGGCTCAGCACACAGTATCACACAGGATAGGACTTGATACACGGCTCAGCAGTCAGTATCACACAGGAGAGGATTAGATGCACGGCTCAGCAGACAGTATCACACAGGAGAGGATTAGATACACGGCTCAGCAGTCAGTATCACACAGGAGAGGATTAGATACACGGCTCAGCAGACAGTATCACACAGGATAGGATTAGATACACAGCTCAGCAGACAGTATCACACAGGATAGGATTAGATACACGGCTCAGCAGACAGTATCACACAGGATAGGATTAGATACACAGCTCAGCAGACAGTATCACACAGGATAGGATTAGATACACGGCTCAGCAGACAGTATCACACAGGATAGGATTAGATACACAGCTCAGCAGACAGTATCACACAGGATAGGATTAGATACACAGTTCAGCAGTCAGTATCACACAGGATAGGATTAGATACACAGCTCAGCAGTCAGTATCACACAGGATAGGATTAGACACACGGCTCAGCACACAGTATCACACAGGATAGGATTAGATACACAGTTCAGCAGTCAGTATCACACAGGATAGGATTAGACACACGGCTCAGCACACAGTATCACACAGGATAGGACTTGATACACGGCTCAGCAGTCAGTATCACACAGGAGAGGATTAGATGCACGGCTCAGCAGACAGTATCACACAGGAGAGGATTAGATACACGGCTCAGCAGTCAGTATCACACAGGAGAGGATTAGATACACGGCTCAGCAGTCAGTATCACACAGGAGAGGATTAGATGCACGGCTCAGCAGACAGTATCACACAGGAGAGGATTAGATACACGGCTCAGCAGTCAGTATCACACAGGAGAGGATTAGATACACGGCTCAGCAGACAGTATCACACAGGAGAGGATTAGATACACGGCTCAGCAGTCAGTATCACACAGGAGAGGATTAGATACACGGCTCAGCAGACAGTATCACACAGGATAGGATTAGATACACAGCTCAGCAGACAGTATCACACAGGATAGGATTAGATACACAGTTCAGCAGTCAGTATCACACAGGATAGGATTAGATACACAGCTCAGCAGTCAGTATCACACAGGATAGGATTAGACACACGGCTCAGCACACAGTATCACACAGGATAGGATTAGACACACGGCTCAGCACACAGTATCACACAGGATAGGATTAGATACACGGCTTACAGATATGCCCACACTGGTGAAACTTCCAGCCCCCCTAATTATACACTAGACTATGGGCTGTATAAGTCACTGTCCTCCCCAGACAGCCATAAAAGCTCTCATAAAAAGGAAGGTGTCAGATTACCGGAGATCACTGGGGCTGTGTGTGAGGAGACAGAGCAGAAGAACACAGTAGAGCAGGAAGCACAGGGCTGAGCCTGGAGTAGCAGTACAGAGGAGCATAGAGAAAAGTCACCCGCACTCACCACTCTCCATCCTCCGGCTCCAGTGAGCGCTTCTCTCCTCTGCTGACCACCTTCTCCATATCTACAGCGTCTCCTCACAACACAGGACCTGTTATGCCACAAGTGGTCCTGTGATAGAGGGTAAGTGGAGCTCAGCAGATAGCACTGGGCTACAGTAAAATGGCGCCCAGCCACACCTACAGCAGTGAATGGTGCAGCCCACAGGGGCGTGCCCAGTTCTCTGCTAATGAGGCTGCATGGTGGGGTCGGGAGCCGCCCGCAGTCTCCTATGTCCAGGGACGGCCATATTTGCAGACTGTATGAGTCCTCCACAGATCTGCAAAGCAAGATGGCAGCGCCCAGTGGCTACATTAAAACATTATTACAAACAAACCATAAATCCTGGTTAGTACAACATTTGCTGAAACATGTTTTGTTACTTACTATTTTTTTGCAAATCATATAAAACTGCGGCACCTTCCCTTTAAACAGCTCTGGGACAGTGTGGCGAGTTTTGAGTGGCGACTTTTGTATTTCGACTTTTATGTGGTGCGGTTGGTGTATGTGTGGTGAAATGTGTGCTGAGGGTGGTATCATTTGCACAAGGAAAGACTAGAAGCAATGGGATGAAGCTGAATGGGAGGAGACACAGATTAGATATTAGAAAAAACTTTTTGACAGTTAGAGTAATCAATGAGTGGAACAGGCTGCCACGAGAAGTGGTGAGTTCTCCTTCAATGGAAGTCTTCAAACAGAGGCTGGACAGACATCTGACTGGGATGATTTAGCGAATCCTGCTTTGAGCAGGGGGTTGGACCAGATGGCCCAGGAGGTCCCTTCCAACTCTACCATTCTATGATTCTATATGTGTTGAAGCACGTGGTAGTGTGTGGCGCATTTTGTGTGTGTGTTCATATCCCCGTGTGTGGTGAGTATCCCATGTCAGGGCCCCACCTTAGCAACTGTACGGTATATATTCTTTGGCGCCATTGCTCTCATTCTTTAAGTCCCCCTTGTTCACATCTGGCAGCTGTCAATTTGCCTCCAACACTTTTCCTTTCACTTTTCCCCATTATGTAGATAGGGGCAAAGTTGTTTGGTGATTTGGAATGTGCGGGGTTAAAATTTCACCTCACAACATAGCCTAGGACGCTCTCGGGGTCCAGACATGTGACTGTGCCAAATTTTGTGGCTGTAGCTACGACGGAGCAGATGCCAATCCTGGACATACACCATACATACAAACATACATACACACACACATTAAGTTTTATATATTAGATATAAATTCAAATTCAAAGAAGCTTTATTGGCAGGACTAAATATACATTAGTTTTGCCAAGGCAATTGTACAAAAGGGAATAGGGACTGTAGGGATGTTGGAAAGGGGCTGTAGGAAAGGTGGATGGGGGCAGATCCAGGATGGGACTATAGAAGTCCATGGCATAGGGAAGGTGGATGGGGGGATGGGGCAGATCCAGGGTGGGTGCCATAGAAGTCCATGGCATATCAGAGTTCTCTTTCTCGCAGTCTATGGCATTCGTTCACATATTGCGCTGCTATCTCCACTGCTCTCTCTTCTTCCCCCAGCAGGATATATGTTTTCTCTTCCTCCTTCATGGTGGTGAAATCCGGGAAGAGATGTGAGAGTCTCCTGAAGTGAGTGTCCCTCACTGCTGAGTACTTGGAGCAGTGTAGCAGGAAGTGGGTCTCATCCTCCAGGGCCTCCTGGTCACAGTGTTGGCACAGTCTTTCCTCCCTGGGCTTGTAGCTCTACCTGTGTCGGCCGGATTCGATGGCCAGACTGTGGGCACTGAGTCTATACCGGCTCAGGATCTTGCGGTCTTTGGGGTCCTGGAGTTTCTCCAGGTACGGGGCCAGTCTGTAGTCTCTCTGTAGACTCTGGTACATGGTCAGTTTCTGTGAGCTGATGATGTCGTTCTTCCAGTCACTTATGTACCTCTCCTGGCCTTCGTCTACCATCTTCCTGATTCTGGCTTTTGTCAGGTTGTTGTGATTGGTTTTCTGGTCAGGTTGGGTTTGGGTGAGCTGTTCCAAGGGTCCTGGTTTTTCTGTTTCACCTACATGTGTGGGGAGGTTGAGCTGACGGACATGTCTGTCTGTAGTGAGAGACAGAGAGATAGCGCAGTGTAGGCTGAGATACAGAGAAAAGGGTGTTATGTGGTAGTTTGACCATTGGAGGGCAGTGGGGAGTATAGGAGGGTGATTGTGCAACTGCCATGGGTCAAGGTAACTGCCATTGGTCAGAGGTTGCTGTCAGGTGATAGTGGGCGGAGCTACTGGGACTGGGAGTATAAGAGGTCAGGGAAGGTTCTGGAAGTTCCAGTCAGCCAGGGGAGCTCACAAGAGAGGAGGGTCTGCTGTGAGGAGAGGCAGCAGAAGAACCCTCAGAGGGAGAGACTGACAGTGGAGACGGTCACGGGGAGTGACCCAAAAGGACAGTGGCTGCGGACAGAGACGGACTGTGATGCAGAAAAAAAACAGCTAACAGTACACGAATTGAATGGGATGCACATTCCAAAGATCCCAGGACTAGTGTTGAGCATTCCGATACCGCAAGTATCGGGTATCGGCCAATACTTGCTGTATCGGAATTCCGATACCGACATCCGATATTTTTTCAATATCGGGCATTGGAATCGGAAGTTCAAAGTTGATTGACAGCCGAAATGATGTCATCATGATGCGCGGTGTGTGCGCATCATGATGCGCCGTCATTTCGGGCCTTCCGGGGGTCTCTGCCGGGGGGCTGTGCCGGCCTGCCGGGGGGCTGTGTGGACTGCCCGGGGTCTGTACCGGCCTGCCGGGGGGCTGTGCCTGCCTGCCGGTGGTCTGTGCACCCTGTGGGGGTCTGTACCGGCCTGCCGGGGGGCTGTGCTGATGTCCGGGGGTCTGTGCAGGCATCGTCCGATGGGACTACGAGTCCCATCTGGCGATGCCTGCTACCATGACAGTGATTGACACATTAGCCAATGATGGGACAGTAGTAGTCCCATCATCCGGCTAATGTGTTAAATGTTTAAAAAAAAAAAAAAAATACTACATACATACTACATGCATGCTACATACATACTACATGCTACATACATACCACATATATACTACATGCATGCTACATACATACTACATGCTACATACATACTACATATATACTACATGCATGCTACATACATACTACATACATACTACATGCATGCTACATACATACTACATGCTACATGCATGCTACATACATACTACATGCTACATACATGCTACATACATACTACATACATACTACATGCATGCTACATACATACTACATGCTATATACATACTACATGCTATATACATACTACATGCTACATACATACTACATACATACTACATGCATGCTACATACATACTACATGCTACATACATACCATATATACTACATACATACTACATGCATGCTACATACTACATGCTACATACATACCACATATATACTACATACATACTACATGCATGCTACATACATACTACATGCTACATACATACTACATACATACATGCATGCTACATACATACTACATGCTACATACATACTACATACATACATGCATGCTACATACATACTACATGCTACATACATACCACATATATACTACATACATACTACATGCATGCTACATACTACATGCTACATACCACATATATACTACATACATACTACATGCATGCTACATGCTACATACATACTACATATATACTACATGCATGCTACATACAAACTACATGCTACATACATACCACATATATACTACATGCTACATACATATTACATGCATGCTACATACTACATACATACTACATACATACTACATGCATGTTACATGCTACATACATACCACATATATACTACATGCATGCTACATACATGCTACATGCTACATACATACTACATACATACTACATGCATGCTACATACATACTACATGCTACATACATACCACATATATACTACATACATACTACATACATGCTACATACATACTACATGCATGCTACATACAATACATTCATACAATACATACATAGACATACAGTACATATAACATAGAGTAACATACTTACCAATACTTGTCACATTGTTCCCCGAAGCCATTGTCGTCTACGGAATAAATATTAACATAACAAACCACAAAAATACTCACCCATGATCCGAAGCAGTCCACGAGTGTGTCCCACGATGATCTTGGGTAGAGAACTGCAGCATCAGCTGATGCTGCCGCTCTCTACGGGCTGCAGGAATCCAATGACGGAAGGTAGGTATCCTTCCGCACTGTATTCCTCCGCCACTTAAAAAAAAAAAATCCCTAGTCTCACTTTATGGTAAAAGCTGTGTGGGAAATTCCCACACAGCTTTTACCATAAAGTGAGACTAGGGACTTTTTATTTACTGATGCTGCAGTTCTCTACCCAAGATCATCGTGGGACACACTCGTGGACTGCTTCGGATCATGGGTGAGTATTTTTGTGGTTTGTTATGTTAATATTTATTCCGTAGACGACAATGGCTTCGGGGAACAATGTGACAAGTATTGGTAAGTATGTTACTCTATGTTATATGTACTGTATGTCTATGTATGTATTGTATGAATGTATTGTATGTAGCATGCATGTAGTATGTATGTAGTATGTAGTATGTATGTAGCATGCATGTAGTATGTATGTAGCATGCATGTAGTATGTATGTAGCATGCATGTAGTATGTATGTAGTATGTATGTAGTATGTATGTAGCATGTAGTATGTATGTAGTATGTATGTAGCATGTAGCATGTATGTAGCATGCATGTAGTATATATGTAGTATGTATGTAGTATGCATGCAGTATGCATGTAGCATGTATGTAGCATGCATGTAGTATATATGTAGTATGTATGTAGCATGCATGTAGTATATATGTACTATGTATGTAGCATGTAGTATGTATGTAGCATGCATGTAGTATGTATGTATGTAGTATTTTTTTTTTTTTTTACATTTAACACATTAGCCGGATGATGGGACTACTACTGTCCCATCATTGGCTAATGTGTCAATCACTGTCATGGTAGCAGGCATCGCCCAATGGGACTTGTAGTCCCATCGGACGATGCCTGCACAGACCCCCGGACATCAGCACAGCCCCCCGGCAGGCCGGTACAGACCCCCACAGGGTGCACAGACCCCGGGCAGTCCGCACAGCCCACCGGCAGGCCGGCACAGCCCCCCGGCAGGCCGGCAGAGACCCCCGGAAGGCCCGTACAGACCCCCGAGAGGCTGTACAAGGGCAGGAAAGGGTTTTTCCAATTCCGATACCGGAAGTCTCATAGACTTGAATGGGACTTCCGGTATCGGCATCGGCGATACCAATACTTTTTTTAAAGATCGGCCGATCCATTCCGATCCGATATTTTGAAGTATCGGACGGTATCGCTCAACTCTACCCAGGACCCAAAGGGACCAATATGTAGCCAAAGGACAAAAAAGGGGGAACAGCATCCACCCCAGGTGACGAGATAAATGTCTTTTATTCCGCCAAAGATAGATACAACGTCTCTACCATAAGGTCTTTATCAAGTACAACAAATGGCAACATGAGCAGCCATATATGGTGTGGACAAACCAATCACCACATTGGAAACGCCCCTATATCAAAATACATACACAACATTTCAAACAAAACATCAAGTGTATAAAATAGATAATGAAATATAAAAAACACTGTGAGTCTCAGGTGACGGCGTACTCTAAAGGGCGCAACGCTGTGGTGAAAGCGCCTAGGGCAGCCACATCGGGAAAGAGCCATAGAGGACGCCACGAATGTTAATACAAGGAAGAGAAAGTACCCGGGTCTGTGTAAGAAGTGAAGTGTGGACTAATCCTGTGACGAAGTACGGTGGTCGTCCAGAAAACGGCCAATAAAATCTGAACTGTTGGACACAACCCTTGTCTCTGTGTCGTGTCTGCCGACGCCAAGAGGTGGGTCACCCCCCCAGTTCTGTGGGATCAGTATCACAGCACACCTTCCCCCACCTCTCAGCATCAACTAACACCTAATCACGCCTCCCTCAGCCCGACTCCTACATTTGGCGTAGTCGGCAGGATCGCTGCAGCAAAGACAACATCTTCAGCGACAAGCCTGCCAGCGAGTACCAGAGGAGCCCCTAAGCTGTACGGGGTGAAGAATTTTAATCTCCCTGTGGATTATGTGACTATGTTGTATTTTATATGAGCAAATAAAGTTTGCTATAACTTTCATATGTGATTGGCTCTCCTAGATACCTTATGCAATTTGATGCTTTTTGCATCTTTTTAAATTTTATAAAAAAATTCTTTTGTGCTTTGGTTTTTGTATGCTCCGGTGACAGTGGATTGTTTACATTATGGTTCATGTGACTATACACGTGACCGGTCATGTGACGTCTCTGCCTCTGGTCGTATCCTTAACTGAGCCGTTATATTTGTGCTATGGATATGGCACTTTGATATGGGGGTTGTTTGTGCGCGTGCGCGGCTGCGAGTGGGCCTGGCGGGGTGGGCTCTCGGTGAGGATGTCTCGTCTGTGAGATCACGTTCGCGCGATACTCCTGATGTTGACTTCTCGCGAGACTTCGCCGTGTCTGGGCTTCTCCTGCGGCTACACAGCGCCACCGCCAGCTATTGGCTATGTCATGCACAGGTATCTATGACAGCGTCTCTGCTATTTGTCCTATTATGATAGCAAGGATTGGTCACAATTTTGGCTCTAATGGATTAGAGCGCCTTTATTGGTTGGTGCAGGTGGGCCATGTTAGGATCATGGCGATTGGATCGTTGTGGTCATAGCAACAATGATGCTGGGAGCCGATTGGGTGATCGCTTTGACCTATGTGTTTATCTTCGCCTTCTTTCCTCTATTTATGGGATTATTTGGATCTATATAATTGCATACTGTGTTTTTTATATTTCATTATCTATTTTGTACACTTGATGTTTTGTTTGAAATGTTGTGTATGTATTTTGATGTAGGGGCGTTTCCAATGTGGTGATTGGTTTGTCCACACCACATATGGCCGCTCATGTTGCCATTTGTTGTACTTGATAAAGACCTAATGGTCGAAACGTTGTATCTATCTTTGGCGGAATAAAAGACATTTATCTCTTCACCTGGAGTGGATGCTGTTCCCCCTTTTTTGTCCTTTAGAGACAGACTGTGAGTCTCAGGTGACGGCGGACTCTAAAGGGCGCAATGCTGTGGTGAAAGCGCCTAGGGCAGCCACATTGGGAAAGAGCCATAGAGGACGCCACGAACATTAATACAAGGAAGAGAAAGTACCCGGGTCTGTGTAAGAAGTGAAGTGTGGACGAATCCTGTGACGAAGTACGGTGGTCGTCCAGAAAACGGCCAATAAAATCTGAACTGTTGGACACAACCCTTGTCTCTGTCTCATGTCTGCCGATGCCAAGAGGTGTGTCACCCCCCAGTTCTGTGGGATTAGTATCACAGCACACCTTCCCCCGCCTATCATCATCAACTAACACCTAATCGCGCCTCCCTCAGCCTGACTTCTACATTTGGCGTAGTCGGCAGGATCGCTACCGCAAAGACAACATCTTCAGCGACAAGCCTGCCAGCGAGTACCAGAGGATCCTCTAAGCTGTACGGGGTGAAGAATTTTAATCTCCCTGTGGATTACAATTTGGGACTGAGCTTCGAGTTTCTGGCTGTCAAAAAGTGAAAACCAGAGCAGAAAAGTGGACTGTTAATATGGCTGTGACGTATCAGCGACAAGGAGAAACCCATGAGTTTGAATCCATAACTGACAATCCAGGACAGTGCCGCATCCGTCCCTGGGGGGGAACGGCTTACATCAGAAGGCAGCCACCCTCCCATGCTGGCCCTTGGAAAATGGGTGGAGAGGCTGAACAACGCCCCACCCTCGAGCGGGAGTGGCCCTGGTGAAGAGACAGAGTGTAGCTGTTTGGCGCTATTGAGCCTCAGAAACTCGGGCGAAATGCGACGTTGCAGCTGTCGTGGCCTCGGACGCCTAGAATGGAGATGGCATCAGGAAGTTGAAGCCCGCCAGGAGACCTGTTCCTGGGAGCCAGCCTCAGTGTCCCGTGCCCCGATGCAGCTGCCGATGGAAGATCTATGGCGATTGGAGGAGCGGTGGGACAACCTGCTGGGAGCTGCGATGCCGGGGAAGGTGAGCGTTCCCCCAGCCCAATAGCTTGCATCGCAGACAGAGCTCGCCCCCATGCGCAGCGCAACAGACAGGTCCCCGGGTCCGGACATCAGCCCTCAACCGCCTTGGACGACTCCCGGCTCTACAGGGACTACGTCCCTGGATGAGCTCACAGCTCTTGTTGACCATTCTGAGCCGCCTCGCCCAGCGGTGCTGGCGCAGAACCAACCCACGGCCACCCCTGCCATGCTATGGCGTCCGGTTGTGGCCTGCTCATCAGAACCTGCCGTTATCACGGGCCCGCCACAGCAAACCGTGGCCTATGGAACAACACCCACGGCTGCCATTGTTGCGTCCGCAGCCATGACTGCGGCCTATTTACCGGAGCCCACGGCCGCCTTGATTCCGGTTGCGACTGACTCTCTAACTTAGCTGAAGATGCCCGCGGCCTCTTCAGTTCCGCCTGTGACTCCGGTGGAGGCCTGCTTCTCCTTGTCCGCGGCTGCTTCTGCTCCACCCTCGATTGCGGCCCACCCACCGGACTCTGCAGCCTATACCGGACCCTCTATTTGGGTTGCGGAGATAATTGAAAAGAAAAAGGCCAGAGAACGGGAGGTGTGGGCGCTACTCCATAAGGATGGGGAGGCCGCTATGTCTGTTCCATGATCATATGGACAGTTGGTGCACCTGAACAAAGGAAAAGGATATGGTTTCATTTGGGACCTTGCCACCGGCTATAAGTTCTATCTAAATGTAGCCTCCGTCCAGAATGTACGTGACCTGTGAGAGGAAGGCTTGGTCTCGTATTATAAGGAACACTGTCCCCGTGGCCTCTATGCCATAGCGGTCATTGCTTACCCTGAGGGGTATGAGCCCCCAAAATAGAGACACTACTGGCATCCCAGAGACTCTACGGCGGTGGAGTCCCATGTTACGGCAAGACAACGGCCGCCAGGAGGTGGCCCGGAGGGCCCAAACAATGGACTGCCTGGACTGCAGTGTGTAAGAGAATGGTCAGCTTTAATATACTGAGCGGCCATGATGAGTCAGGCAGCCATCTTGTCAAAAGTTAGAGAAGATTCAACTTTTACAAAAGAACTCATAAAATGTAATTTGAAATGGAAGAATTAAAATGAGAACATGTCTGCTATCACCCTGGCAGGCTTGCAGAAAGGAAAATTAGATCAATAGGGGAATAAGGTTACCAAATATATGGTCAATGTGTGTATACGTGATAGTTTTGGAAGAAAGAACAGAATCATTAAAATGTCAAATGCATGAATTTATGGATTAAGTCTGAAAGCAGTGATAAGATTTTAGGACAGTAGCCATAGATACCAATGACTTATGGGTTTTAGTGTTGCTTGGAGAAACAATAATTAATGTCTTCGTATTATGTCATTTTATTCTCTGTTCTAAACCACGTTTCTCTAGAATTATCATGTAGACGCCCTCTGCGGCAAAATGCAGCTTTCTTTGTTATGTATAAGTAGCCCCTGTTACTGTTGCTTGTTGCCATTCCATCGCCATCATGCCGCTGTGCCACACCATGGCCAGGCAAAAGGAGCCTTATCACCGCCAGACTTCCTAGCGAATCTCTGCCCGTCTGCATCCCTGTTTTTGCCCGCATATTCCAACTCCTCTGTTTTTCTGTATCTGTTTTGCCGTGCATCTCCAATAAACTTCAACCTCAGTTTCGAGAAGAATTGTCTGCGATTTTGTCCGGCTTTTCCAGCTCTCAATAAGAACTTTCTCTTACACAGTGCACAAAGAGGGGATTGTTCTGCGTCCCCATAGAAAGCATACCCTCCTCCTGATGTAACAGGAATGCCAGTGGGGGTGTTGTTTGTAAAGGAAGGGAGAGCACCCCTGTTCTCATTCTGTTAATATTTTAGCTCTTTTTGTTTGTTTATTTAAAGAGTATTGATTAAAAAAAAAGTGTTGCAGTAAACATGGTGAGGTGTGTGATAAAATTGCTATGTTGAAATGTTATTTAAAAAAAAAAATAATTCTGTGTTCAACAGGTTCCGGGTACATGCAGTATGATGACCACAACGTATTTAAGAAGACAGGATGTCAAGACAGGAAGAATGTAGACAGACTGGGGTACATGAGTCAGGCCCCCAGTACTATGTATCCCTCAGAGTAAGATTGTCGAGGACGACAATAGTCAAAGGAAGGAGAATGTGGGGAGGTTGAGCTGACAGACAGGTCTGTCTGTAGTGAGAGACAGAGAGATAGCGCAGTGTAGGCTGAGATACAGAGAAAAGGGTGTTATGTGGTAGTTTGACCATTGGAGGGCAGTGAGGAGTATAGGAGGGTGACTGTGTAACTGCCATGGGTCAAGGTAACTGCCATTGTTCAGAGGTTACTGTCAGGTGATAGTGGGTGGAGCGACTGGGAGTATAAGAGGTCAGGGAAGGTTCTGGAAGTTCCAGTCAGCCAGGGGAGCTCACAAGAGAGGAGGGTCTGCTGTGAGGAGAGGCAGCAGAATAACCCTCAGAGGGAGAGACTGACAGTGGAGACGGTCATGGGGGGTGACCCAAAAGGACAGTGGCTGCGGACAGAGACAGACTGTGAGTCTCAGGTGACGGCGTACTCTAAAGGGCGCAACACTGTGGTGAAAGTGCCTAGGGCAGCCACAGCGGGAAAGAGCCATAGAAGATGCCACGAACGGTAATACAAGGAAGAGAAAGTACCCGGGTCTGTGTAAGAAGTGAAGTGTGGACTAATCCTGTGACGAAGTACGGTGGTCGTCCAGAAAACGGCCAATAAAATCTGAACTTTTGGACACAACCCTTGTCTCTGTCTCGTGTCTGCCGACACCAAGAGGTGGGTCACCCCCCAGCTCTGTGGGATCAGCATCACAGCACACCTTCTCCCGCCTATCAGCATCAACTAACACCTATAGTAATCGCGCCTCCCTCAGCCCGACTCCTACACATGTGTCAGGGCTTTATGGTGATGGGAGCTTGGATTGCTCCTACGTAGGTGAGCCCGGAATGGCAGTGCCCTCTTTAGAACCATTAGGTTAAGATGGAATCTGCCCAGCTCCGATGGACTTGGAGAAGGTGCTTGCAGAATTCCAGGTGGAATATTTCTGTTGGGCTGGAATCCCACCTTGACCAGTCTGGGTAGGTGTGAGGACCCCAGACTTCACTGCCATACAGGAGGATTGGGACGATGATAGAGTCGAAGATTTTTCACCAGACCCTCACTGGTGGCTTCAGATGGTAGAGTTTCCTTTGGATGGCATAGAAGGTTTTGCAGGCCTTGTCTTTCAGGGTCTCTATGGCTTGTTTGAAGCTCCCTGACCTGTGACTCTCTAGGCCCAGGTAGATATATTTGTCCATTCCTGTAAGGGCGCAGTTGTTGAGGACACATGAAGGGTGCTGGTCTGATTTTCTCTTTCTCTTCTGGAACACCATGATGCTGGTTTTCTTTAGGATGACTGGTAGTGCCCAGGTGGAGCTGAATTTCTCTAAGATTTTCAGGTTGTCTTGGAGGCCTTTCTTGGTTGGTGACAGAAGCAGCAGGTCATCTGCATACAGCAGGAATTTCACCTGCGCATTGTGGAGGGTGAGACCTGGTGCTGTGGAAGATTCCAGGGCGGTAGCCAGCTCGCTGATGTAAATGTTGAAGAGCGTTGGGCTTAGGCTGCAGCCTTGTCTGACTCCCCGGCTCTGCTGGAAATAGGCCGTTCTTCTGCCGCTCACATTCACACTGCAGAGGTTCTCGGTGTAGGAGCTTTTGATAACATCGTAGGTCTTTCCTCCTATTCCGCTCTCCAGCAGTTTCAGGAATAAGCCTGGGTGCCACGCCGAATCAAAGGCCTTTTTAAAGTCCAGGAAACAAGCATATATCTTCCTGTTCTTTGTATTGTGGACGTGTCTCTGAACGAGGCTGTGCAGGGTGTAGATGTGCTCAGTGGTGCGGTGGTTTGGCATGGACCCTGCTTGGCTCTTGCTGAGGACGTGCTTGGTGAGGAAACTGAGGATCCTCTTGTTCAGGATGCTGTTGAACAGTTTTCCCAGGTTGCTGCTGACACATATTCCTCTGTACAGTAGTTGGCAGGGTCATACCTGTCCCCATTCTTGTGGATGGGTGTGATGAGGCCTTGGTTCCAGGTACGAGGGAAGTAGCCGGCACTTAGCACAATATTGAAGAGTTTAACCATTGCGGCCTGTTTTTCTGGTGGGCTGTACTTCAGCATTTCTGGTAGGATTTTATCCAGGCCACTGGCTTTTCTACACCTTATGGAAGAGATTCTTTCTGCTACTTCCTGCAATGTAATAGGTGTATCCACGGGGTTTTGGAAATTTTTTACTTTTTCCTCCATTGATTTTAGTTTTGCCATTTTGCTTTCCTCTTCTTGGCTTAGTTCTTCCTTTGGAATGTCTTTATAGAGGTCTCTGAAGTACTGGAGCCAGATGTTGCCATTTTGGATATGGATGTTGTTTTCCTTGTCTTTTGTGCCCATGTGGTTCCATAGTTCCCAGAAGGAGTTGTCTTGGAGGGCATCTTGGAGTTGGTTAAGCTTGGTGGAGATGTAACTCTGCTTCTTCCTCCTGAGGATGGTTTTGTACTGCCTTTGTATGGTTTCATAGGCTTCCCTCAGACCCAGGTGGTTGGGGTCTCTGTGTTTCTTGTTTGAGGCTGTTCTCAGGGTCTTCCATACGGCTTTACATTCTCTGTCAAACCATCCATTGATCTGTTTTTCTTTTGGTCTCTTGTAGTTGACTTTTTTAAGGTCTGACAGTCTGGCCATTGCATAGAATACAGTGCCTACAAGTAGTATTCAACACCCTGCAGATTTAGCAGGTTTGATAAGATGCAAATAAGTTAGAGCCTTCAAACTTCACACAAGAGCAGGATTTATTAACAGATGCATAAATCTTACAAACCAAAAAGTTATGTTGCTCAGTTAAATTTTAATAAATTTTAAACATACAAGTGTGGGTCAATTATTATTCAACCCCTAGGTTTAATATTTTGTGGAATAACCCTTGTTTGCAATTACAGCTAATAATCGTCTTTTATAAGACCTGATCAGGCCGGCACAGGTCTCTGGAGTTATCTTGGCCCACTCCTCCATGCAGATCTTCTCCAAGTTATCTAGGTTCTTTGGGTGTCTCATGTGGACTTTAATCTTGAGCTCCTTCCACAAGTTTTCAATTGGGTTAAGGTCAGGAGACTGACTAGGCCACTCCAACACCTTGATTTTTTGCCTCTTGAACCAGGCCTTGGTTTTCTTGGCTGTGTGCTTTTGGTCGTTGTCTTGTTGGAAGATGAAATGATGACCCATCTTAAGATCCTTGATGGAGGAGCGGAGGTTCTTGGCCAAAATCTCCAGGTAGGCCGTGCTATCCATCTTCCCATGGATGCGGACCAGATGGCCAGGCCCCTTGGCTGAGAAACAGCCCCACAGCATGATGCTGCCACCACCATGCTTGACTGTAGGGATGGTATTCTTGGGGTCGTATGCAGTGCCATCCAGTCTCCAAACGTCACGTGTGTGGTTGGCACCAAAGATCTCGATTTTGGTCTCATCAGACCAGAGAACCTTGAACCAGTCTGTCTCAGAGTCCTCCAAGTGATCATGAGCAAACTGTAGACGAGCCTTGACATGACGCTTTGAAAGTAAAGGTACCTTACGGGCTCGTCTGGAACGGAGACCATTGCGGTGGAGTACGTTACTTATGGTATTGACTGAAACCAATGTCCCCACTGCCATGAGATCTTCCCGGAGCTCCTTCCTTGTTGTCCTTGGGTTAGCCTTGACTCTTTGGACAAGCCTGGCCTCGGCACGGGAGGAAACTTTCAAAGGCTGTCCAGGCCGTGGAAGGCTAACAGTAGTTCCATAAGCCTTCCACTTCCGTATGATGCTCCCAACAGTGGAGACAGGTAGGCCCAACTCCTTGGAAAGGGTTTTGTACCCCTTGCCAGCCTTGTGACCCTCCACGATCTTGTCTCTGATGGCCTTGGAATGCTCCTTTGTCTTTCCCATGTTGACCATGTATGAGTGCTGTTCACAAGTTTGGGGAGGGTCTTAAATAGTCAGAAAAGGCTGGAAAAAGATAATTAATCCAAACATGTGAAGCTCATTGTTCTTTGTGCCTGAAATACTTCTTAATACTTTAGGGGAACCAAACATAACTCTGGTGGTTTGAGGGGTTGAATAATAAATGACCCTCTGAATAAACTTTTCACAATTTAAAAAAAAATTAAACAAAGAAATAACATTCTTTTTTGCTGCAGTGCATTTCACACTTCCAGGCTGATCTACAGTCCAAATGTCACAATGCCAAGTTAATTCCGAATGTGTAAACCTGCTAAATCTGCAGGGGGTTGAATACTACTTGTAGGCACTGTATATTGTTGAGGTCTTATGCAGCTTGACTCACTTCCTTTGGGTTAGGCTGGTACTCGTAGTTGTAGAAGTGGTGGAGCATCCGCTGTATTTCAGGTCTGCTGGGAGCCTCTTAATACTTTAATGCCGATATTTTGTGCCATTTATAGGATTGAGGCCGGGTGAAGAGGCTGCTCTGCTGTGGCTTTTGAGTGGATGGTTTCTCTGTAGATTTCAAGTACAGAAGAAGTTGGCTGTGGTCTGACAGGTGCGTTTGTGAGGAGACTATGAAGACGCTGATATTTGCCAGGTTCATATCTGTAATGGCATAATCTACAACACTTCTCCCTACATGGGAGTTTAGTGTACACCTCCCTAAGCTGTTTCTCTCTGTGAGTACTGAGTCTTGCCCGTCATTCTCTGCTCCAAATATGTAGATGTTCCCATCCGTGGTCAGGAAGTTGTTTTCTCTCCCTGTTCTTGCATTGAGGTCTCCAAAGATGAGAACTTTGCCCAGGCCCTGATAGTGGGCGGCTTCTCTTTGTAAGATTTCGAAGCAGTCTGGATTGAAGTAGGGTGACTCTGGTGAGGGTATATAGGTGGCACAGAGATAGACATCAGACTGAGAGGTGAGGATGGAGCTGCTGATCCTGATCCATATGTGGCTGCCTCCTCTCTTCACCGGTTTGATGTACTGGTGGAGCTCCTCTTTATACCAGATCAGTATTCCTCCTGAGCTCTGGCCCTGTTTGATGTTTTTATTTTTCAGGGCAGGGACAGAGATTTCCCTGTATCCGATGGGCACCAGAGATTAGTTTTCGGCTCTGGTCCATGTTTCCAGGAGGATCTGAATGTCTATATTTCTCAGTCTTTGTATAAAGTCAGGGTCATTTGTTTTACATCCAAAGGCCGAGGTGTTGAGACCCTGAATATTCCAGCTGCTGATTGTAAGTGAAGTCATGTTTCTATATATTTTGGGTGTATATCCCTTGTAATGAGTATGTAGGACACACCGGATCTCTGACTGATTTATTTATGGTTTTGGTTCCATCCAGTCACATTATTTTCCTGCACATTGTGTTGTCTCACATATATGTGTGTCTCAATGACATACTGTGTATATATATATATACAGTTAGGTCCAGGCCTTTTATCTGCTTAATTGAGAATAACATAACGAAGGGATTGCCCACACCTGTCCATGAAATAGCCTTGAAGACAATTGTCCAATTACTTTTGGTCCCTTTAAAAACAGGGTGGCACATGTTAAGGAGCGGAAACTCCTAAACCCTTCATCCAGTTTTAATGTGGATACCCTCAAATGAAAGCTGAAAGTCTGAACTTCAACTGCATCTGAATTGTTTTGTTTAAAATTCATTGTGGCAATGTCTAGAACCAAAATTAGAAAAATGTTGTCTCTGTCCAAATATATATGGAGCTAACTGTATATATGTATTCTATGTGTATATACCTATTCTTTCAATTCTTTATTAAACGTCAGTGTGATTTTACAGTATCGCGCACTTAATTGCCGGCTTTTCTAAAGGACACCGATGCGTATTTCTCGCAAGTCACACGTCTGGTCCGTGTGTAATCCGATTTTTTCTCCCCCCCCATAGGCTTGCATTGGTGTTTTACGGGCGTAATACGGTGCAAATCGCAGCATGCTGCGATTTTCTCAGCACGTATAATATGGCCAAGAAAAAAATCGGCTGAGGGGAGCTGCCCCATAGATTAACATTGGGACAAGTGCAATGCGATTTTTTTGCACATAGCACTCGTCCGTATTTCTCGCTAGTGTGACTCCGACCTTAGCCAGGACTCTGGAATGGGTTAAATAAATGAGATTTTGGCATTTTCGCTCCTGGTCTGGAGTCGATAGCACAATCATATACCGCCATATAGTAGCCGTCCGGTAACTGGTGATAATTCCCTGATGTGTGGCGTCTATTTGTCTCCAGAGAAATCACACGTTACATTCCACACATAACACTGTGTAGAAAAGGCGGCGCGGGGGAATTGTGCCAGTAGTGAGGGGCAATAATGGCGGGAATGTCACTGACTGAGGAGTAGTGATGTGTCGTTCGTGAACGAACCGAAACAAAGAGCCGGCTCTTTCATGTGACTGATGGGAGTCGGCTCACCACTGGGAGCTGAGCCAATTTTTTTTTTCCCCTGCTGTTTGCTTCTTCCTGCCTGGCTGGGGCCGGGAGGAGCTGAGGAGGAGACTTAGGCTGTGTGCACACGCTGCGGATTTTGCTGCGGTGTACAGTACCATGATTCCCTATAGGAATCAAAAACCCCAATGCAGACGGTGCGGAATTTTCCGCGCGGATTATCTGCGGTTTTCAATCCGCAGAAAGAATTGACTTGTCAATTCTTTCTGCGGATTCCCCTGCGGTTTGCCATCTCCTCCATTGAGGAGATGAAAAACCGCAGGGCAAAACCGCACCTTTACAAAATCCGCACCTAATCCGCAGCGTGTGCACACAGCCTTAGAGCAGTGAGCACAAGTGGGGAGTGACTGGCAAGGCTTTGACTTGCGATTGGGCTCCTCCCACATGAACACATAGCTGTACTGTGGTTGGCTGCTCAGTGCAGTGCGTGCACACACGTGATCTGTGATAGATCACAATGTGCAGTTACACACACTGTCACTGACATAACAGTGGATGTCCGGCAGCTGCAGGATGAGCCCTGAGAACCATCTTATCCCTCTCATTATCTTCTGTAGTTCCAGCTGCTCTACAATGGGAAAGTAATAATATAAATCTGAGGCAGAGAAACTCTGTGGACAGATCCGGGTATATGTATAATATAACGGACTAAGCGTCACTCTGTCCGAAGCCTTTATAGACTGCGCAAGCGCAAAGCACCTGCGCAGTCTGGCTCCAGACAGAGTGGCGCACCCCCCCAGGAGATCGCTGTAGACGCAGCCCCCCGCCGGCACGACACCTTACCGATTCGGTGTGGCCGCAGGGTCTTGCGTCTTGCTGTGATGACAGGAGAAGGCGGGTTGTTGCTCCGGAAGCGGAGCATGCACAGTCCGCGCTTTCCGGCGCCATTTTGGGGAAGACACACTGCAGTGTGTCTTCAAGACAATGGAGCCGGAAAGAGAGGAATGCGCAGGCGCCGATTCTAGAGCAACAACCCGCCTTCTCCTGTCATCACAGCAGGCACAAAAGATTATCGGGGTATTCGCCGTGAAGTCAGAAGGCAGTGGGTTGTGGCGACGAAATCGGGTGCCAATTACGGCCGCACAATCCCACACTCCTCAGACCTGGATCGGGGGATGAGGGAGTACCATGCATACCAGGATAGGGGGGTGAGAGGACCATGCATACCAGGATAGGGATGAGGGGACCATGCATACCAGGATAGGGGGGTGAGAGGACCATGCAAACCAGGATAGGGATGAGGGAGTACCATGCATACCAGGATTGGGGGGTGAGAGAACCATGCATACCAGGATTGGGGGATGAGGGCACCATGCATACCAGGATAGGGATGAGGGAGTACCATGCATACCACGATTGGGGGATGAGAGGTACCATGCATACCAGGATTGGGGGATGAGGGGTACCATGCATACCAGTATTGGGGGATGAGAGGACCATGCATACCAGGATAATGGGTGAGGGGGCCATGCATACCAGGATAGGGGGTGAGGGGACCATACATAACAGGATAGGGGGTGAGGGGGCCATACATACCAGGATTGGGGGTGAGGGGACCATGCATACTAGGATAGGGGGTGAGGGGGCCATACATATCAGGATTGGGGGTGAGGGGACCATGCATACTAGGATAGGGGGTGAGGGGACCATGCATACCAGGATAGGGATGAGGGGACCATACATAACAGGATAGGGGGTGAGGGGGCCATACATACCAGGATTGGGGGTGAGGGGACCATGCATACTAGGATAGGGGGTGAGGGGGCCATGCATACTAGGATAGGGGGTGAGGGGGCCATACATACCAGGATTGGGGGTGAGGGGACCATGCATACTAGGATAGGGGGTGAGGGGACCATGCATACCAGGATAGGGATGAGGGGACCATACATAACAGGATAGGAGGTGAGGGGGCCATACATACCAGGATTGGGGGTGAGGGGACCATGCATACTAGGATAGGAGGTGAGGGGACCATGCATACCAGGATAGGGATGAGGGGACCATGCATACCAGGATTGGGGGGTGAGGGGACCATGCATACCAGGATTGGGGGATGAGAGGACCATGCATACCAGGATAATGGGTGAGGGGGCCATACATAACAGGATAGGGGGTGAGGGGGCCATGCATACCAGGATAGGGGGTGAGGGGACCATACATAACAGGATAGGGGGTGAGGGGGCCATGCATACCAGGATAGGGGGAGAGGGGACCATACATAACAGGATAGGGGGTGAGGGGGCCATACATACCAGGATTGGGGGTGAGGGGACCATGCATACCAGGATAGGGATGAGGGAGTACCATGCTTACCAGGATTGGGGGGTGAGGGGACCATGCATACCAGGATGAAGAATGGGGTGCCATGCATACCAGGATTGGGGGTGTGTGGGTACCATGCATACCAGGATAGGAATGAGGGGTGCCATGCATACCAGGATAGGAGGGTGACAGCACATACCAGATGGGAGACCATATGCCAATAAAAATGCTCGCCACCTGGGCGTAGAACGGGTTCATAGCTAGTGTATGATATAATGCTCTAAGCATCATTCTGTCCGAAGCCTTTATAGACTACGCAAGTGCGACACACCTGCGCAGTCTGGCTCCAGACAGAGTGGCGCACCCCCCAAGAGATCACGGTAGACACATTCCCCCCAGGAGATCGCGGTATGCATAAGCACTGAATGCATACCACGATCTCCGGCACAACACCTTACCGATTCGGTGTTGCCGCGGGGTCTTGCGTCTGGCGGTGATGACAGGAGAGAGCGGGTTGTTGGGCCTGAATCGGTGCATGCGCAGTCCACGCTTTCTGGCGCCATTTTGTAGAATACACACTGCAGTATGTCTTCAACAAAATGGCGCCAGAAAGAGAGGAATGTGCAGGTGCCAATTCCGGCCCAACAACCCGCCCTCTCCTCCCATCACGGCACAAAAGATTACCTATCGGGTATTCACAGTGAAGTCAGTAGAGGGCGGTTTGTGGCGCCATGCATACCAGGATAGGCGGGTTAGAGGACCATGCATACCAGGATTGGGGGGAGAGGGGGCCATGCATTCCAGGATGAGGAATGGGGTGCCATGCATACCAGGATTGGGGGGGTGAGGGGACCATATATACCAGAATAGGTATGAGAGGGCCATGTATACCAGGATAGGGAGGTGAGGGGTGCCATGTATGCAAGGATTGGGGATGTGGGGACCATACATACCAGGATAGGGGGGTGAGGGGGCCATACATCCTACGATAGGGATGAGGGGGGACCACGCATATCAGGATTGGGGGGTGAGGGGACCATGCATACCATGATTGGGGGCTGAGAGGACCATGCATACCAGGATTGGGGGGTGAGAGGACCATGCATACCAGGATAGGGGGGTGAGGGGACCATGCATACCAGGATTGGGGGGTGAGGGGACCATGCATACCAGGATTGGGGGGTGGGAGGACCATGCATACCAGGATAGGGGGGTGAGGGGACCATGCATACCAGGATTGGGGGGTGAGGGGACCATGCATACCAGGATTGGGGGGTGAGGGGACCATGCATACCAGGATAGGGATGAGGGAGTACCATGCATACCAGGATTGGGGGGTGAGGGGACCATGCATACCAGGATTGGGGGTGAGGTGACCATGCATACCAGGATTGGGGATGAGAGGACCATGCATACCATGATTGGGGGGTGAGGGGACTATGCATACCAGGATAGGGGGGTGAGGGGACCATGCATACCAGGATTGGGGGGTGAGAGGACCATGCATACCAGGATTGGGGATGAGAGGACCATGCATACCAGGATTGTGGATGAGGGGACCATGCATACCAGGATTGGGGGGTGAGAGGACCATGCATACCAGGATTGGGGATGAGAGGACCATGCATACCAGGATTGGGGATGAGAGGACCATGCATTCCAGGATTGGGGATGAGAGGACCATGCATACCAGGATTGGGGATGAGAGGACCATGCATACCAGGATTGGGGATGAGAGGACCATGCATTCCAGGATTGGGGATGAGAGGACCATGCATACCAGGATTGGGGATGAGAGGACCATGCATTCCAGGATTGGGGATGAGAGGACCATGCATACCAGGATTGGGGGGTGAGAGGACCATGCATACCAGGATTGGGGATGAGAGGACCATGCATACCAGGATTGGGGATGAGAGGACCATGCATACCAGAATTGGTAGGTAAGGGGTGCCATGTATGGTGCAGATATTACAGTTACTCTGTAAGAACCTGGAACATGTCTCCAAGGATTTACATATAAGGGTATGTGCACATGTTGCGGATTGCTGTGTGGAATTTTCTGTGCGGAATCTGCATCTCTTGGCAGAATCCGCAGGTGTAAATCCGTGAGGTTTTTATGCAGATTTTTTGTGGATTTTGTGTGGATTTCTCCTGCATTTTTATACCTGCGGATTCCTATAATGGAATGGGTGTAAAAACGCAGCGGAATCCGCACAAATTATTGACATGCTGCGGAAAATAAACTGCTGCGTTTCCGCTTGGATTTTTCCGCAGCATGTACACAGCGTTTTTTGTCCCCATAGAATAACATTGTACTTGTGGATCCGCAGCAAATCCGCAACGTGTGCACATAGTTTTAGAATAATCAGAGCCGGCAGATGTCACAGCACTGACTAATGTAGAACACATGGACGAATATCAGATATTAGAGGATAACACAAATCAGCAATACGGACAGGAGGGCCTGATCCCAGGAGCTACAGTCTGAGGAAAGGGCTAAAAAGCCTTCACTAGACCCCTGTACAGCTGTATAATGAGACCCAGGCTTTATAATGAAGGGACAGGAGTCAGGGACTGTTCCCAGGAGCTACAGTCTGAGGAAAGGGCCAAAAAGCCTTCACTAGACCCCTGTACAGCAGTATAATGAGACCCAGACTTTATAGTGAAGGGACAGGAGTGAGGGCCTGTTCCCAGGAGCTACAGTCTGAGGAAAGGGCTAAAAAGCCTTCACTAGACCCCTGTACAGCTGTATAATGAGGCCCAGGCTTTATAGTGAAGGGACAGGAGTGAGGGCCTGTTCCCAGGAGCTACAGTCTGAGGAAAGGGCTAAAAAGCCTTCACTAGACCCCTGTACAGCTGTATAATGAGGCCCAGGCTTTATAGTGAAGGGACAGGAGTGAGGGCCTGTTCCCAGGAGCTACAGTCTGAGGAAAGGGCTAAAAAGCCTTCACTAGACCCCTGTACAGCTGTATAATGAGGCCCAGGCTTTATAGTGAAGGAACAGGAGTGAGGGCCTGATCCCAGGAGCTACAGTCTGAGGAAAGGGCCAAAAAGCCTTCACTAGACCCCTGTACAGCTGTATAATGAGACCCAGGCTTTATAGTGAAGGGACAGGAGTGAGGGCCTGATCCCAGGAGTTACAGTCTGAGGAAAGGGCTAAAAAGCCTTCACTAGACCCCTGTACAGCTGTATAATGAGGCCCAGGCTTTATAGTGAAGGGACAGGAGTGAGGGCCTGTTCCCAGGAGCTACAGTCTGAGGAAAGGGCTAAAAAGCCTTCACTAGACCCCTGTACAGCTGTATAATGAGGCCCAGGCTTTATAGTGAAGGAACAGGAGTGAGGGCCTGATCCCAGGAGCTACAGTCTGAGGAAAGGGCCAAAAAGCCTTCACTAGACCCCTGTACAGCTGTATAATGAGACCCAGGCTTTATAGTGAAGGGACAGGAGTGAGGGCCTGATCCCAGGAGTTACAGTCTGAGGAAAGGGCTAAAAAGCATTCACTAGACCCCTGTACAGCTGTATAATGAGGCCCAGGCTTTATAGTGAAGGGACTGGAGTGAGGGCCTGTTCCCAGGAGCTACAGTCTGAGGAAAGGGCTAAAAAGCGCTCACTAGACCCCTGTACAGCTGTATAATGAGGCCCAGGCTTCATAGTGAAGGGACAGGAGTGAGGGCCTGATCCCAGGAGCTACAGTCTGAGGAAAGGGCTAAAAAGCCTTCACTAGACCCCTGTACAGCAGTATAATGAGGCCCAGGCTTCATAGTGAAGGGACAGGAGTGAGGGCCTGATCCCAGGAGCTACAGTCTGAGGAAAGGGCCAAAAAGCCTTCACTAGACCCCTGTACAGCTGTATAATGAGGCCCAGGCTTTATAGTGAAGGGACTGGAGTGATAAAAGTGGGGAAAGGAGCACTTTTTGCAAGAAGAGCCGCTTTTTTTGAGCCAAAAAGAGCCGGCTCTTTTTGGTGAGCGGAGCCGAGTGAGCCAGATCACCAAAAAGAGCCGGACTGCCCATCACTACCAGATATCATGTGACCCCTGACTCCTCCCCTCCTGTGACCTCATCACAGGTCCTGTGCGCACAGAGCAGCAATATATGTGGAGTGCGGCTCTGCAGGTGGAGGTAGGTGCTGGAGATTCCCCATTACTGGGTGCGGGGGACATTAACCCCTTCAGCACTGAGACTCTTTTGGGGTCTTTGTTGCCCCTTTATAAGAATCATAACGTTTCTGTGCTGTTTCCTGTAATAGATACATACGGCCCAACTATGGGAGACAGGAAGGGAGGAAACGGATTGTTCTCATAGTACAGGGCCCCATTCTTGGCCCCACACAGTGTAATGCCCCATTATGCCCCTTTGAGCAGGGTTCCGCCACCACAACCAGCTGCCTTGGACACTTTACCATGGCCTGGTTCCTCAGATTCTTCCCCGACACTCCGTTCCTTTGCTTGGTGCCAAATCTGTTCTGGCTTTGGAGCTATGACCTTTAGGCTATGTGCACACGTAGCAGAAAATTTCTGCTGAAAAACCTGACTCCCTTCCCAGAAACTGCGCGTTTTTTGCGCAAAAAAGGCGCATTTTTCATGCGTTTTTTTCCGCGCGTTTTCAAGACGCATAGAAATGCCAGAAACGCGGAAAAATCCGCGAAATGAATGAGCATGCTGCGTTTTTTACCGTGAAGCATAGCAGAGACAAAAAGCAGGGTGAGGTCCTTAGCTGAGGTTTGCTGGACTATTGTGGCTTATAACAAAAGTTATGCACCGCCACGTGTAACCGGAGAGGTCATGACTCTGCATAATGCAGAAGAAGAATTCATAAAGTGCTGTATCTGCTATCTGTATTTTTCGGATTATAAGACGCACTTTTTTCCCCCAAATTTGGGGGCAAAATGGTGGTGCGTCTTATAATGTGGATATACCTTACCAGCTGCGGTGGAGCAGGGTCCCAGGGTCGCTTCTGGAGGAGGAAAGAGTGGCGCTTTGCTGCAGGCTAGGATAAGGGGTGTTCCGATGTGCGCTGCTGCGGGTGAAGCTGGCTGTGGTGTTTTGTGATGTGGGGGGGGGCTCCGCCAGCATTTTGCGAAAGCCAAGAACCCCCGAATATCCATCACTGCTAAGCGGTGGCCTCCGGGAAAATGGCCACCTGAGGCGGCACATGCTTGGATTGAGATCTCGCCACTCTTGCCTCCTCCAGCAGCGACTTTACTGCAGCCACCACCCCCGGAAAGCAATAAGATGCTTGGATTATAAGAGGCAGCACATTTTTTATTTAAAAAAAGTTTTTTTTCCCTAATTTTTCCCCTCAAAATTTGGGGTGCGTCTTATACTCCAGTGCGTCTTATAATCCGCAAAATACGGCACTTCTCATCAAGTTCTTGTTAAGTAAAGGAAAGTTTATTTTTGGACTTTGGTCTCTCATTCATCTCCGTAACATCTGAGTTAATTTTTCTTTTAATAAATGTTTAATGTGTTAAAAATAACAAAATGTGCTTTCTGCTTTATGTTTTTTTTCTTCTTCCAAGAATTGTTGGAGACAATTTTCTTTTGATACATTTTAATATCTGCTTTTTCTGGTGCTTTTATGTACTATAGGAAAGCCTAAGGCCAGAAATAAACTCCATAAATCACTGTACAGGGAGACTATAGTATCAGATAATTTTTGTCCGCTGTGTTTGTGCAAGTAAAAAAGCTTTTGTAAAAGCTGACATGTGCCCACAATAGGCGTGGGTGGAATCGCGATCCACCCACGCCTATTAACTGGTTAAATGCCGCTGTCAAACTCTTAACAGCGGCATTTAACGTGCGCTGCTGGCCTTGGGCAAGAAATACGCACACCGCTGACCCCCGTCACATGATCGAGAGTCATTGGTTTGTCGGCATAACAACCAGAGGTCTCATTGAGACCTCTATGGTTGTTGATGCCGGATTGCTTTGAGCGCCACCATGTGGTCGGTGCTCATAGCACTGCAGTAATTCTGCTACATAGAGGCGATCTGAGCATCGCCTCTATGTAGCAGAGCCGATCACTTTGTGGCAGCTTCTAGCCTCCCATAGAGGCTATTGAAGCATGCCTAAAGTTAAAGAAAAATAGTTTTAAAAATATTTTAAAAAAAATGTTTAACTCACCCCCCTTTCGTCCCATTCAAAATAAAACAAAAAAATCAAACATACACACATATTTGGTAACATTGCCTTAAAATGTAATAACGGGCGATCAAAAGATCATATCTGCACAAAATGGTATCATTAAAATAGTCAGCTTAAATTTAAAAAACTGACCGTCACATCTGTGAACAGGTGCTTAGCCTAGAGTCACCAACTCATATACACTCAAACAAACTTCACAAAGGGATGTAACTTTCTTCTTTTTGGGGCCAAACTGCTTAGTTCAATCCCACGACAAAACAGCCTCATCCTTACTTTTCACGCCAATGGCCAACATCTTTTCATCAGTGCTCAGCACCATCTCTCAGTCCACAAAATCCGCCACCTGCAATTTCTGTCACTGCGGGCAACAAAACCCAAATTCAAAATTCAAAGCCACAAGTATCAGAGTCGCTGTCAGCCAACAGCTCCATTTCTTCTAGTTCAGGCAGCAAACCACAAATTTCAGGCTCACATTCATCTTCAGCCGCTATCTCAAGCAGTCCCAGGGTTGTAAGGCTGTTCAGGTCCATCCTGCCGCATTACTCCAAGTGTAAGAAGGTGGCACGGGGGGGGGGGGGTAGTTGTAGCTGAGTTAATGAAAGGCACAGTCCACGGTCAGAGTCCACTGAGTAAACGATCAAGGAGCACCCACGGCCCCTTGTACATAAATAGACAGGACTGACACAGCTTTTTCCCACGGGTTACCTTTCCTCTCTCCGGCCACAGTACTCTGGGCAAGTAAAGTCCAAGAACACGGCTGCGAACCAAGAGGGAATAACTTTTAATAAACGTTGATGAGGAAGAAAAGAATGCAACACTGGCTTCCTGCTCTCTCCCTGACCATGGCCGTACTCGTAGTAGCCGAAGATACGCAGTAGTCCAATTGCTGGGATCTGGACGCTTAGGCTAGGTACCCACGTAAGCGGTTTTTTTTGCATTTTTTTAAGCGTTTTTACCGGCAAAAACGCTTACAAGAAGCATCCCATTCATTTTAATGAATTCCGCACTTTTTGTGCATATTGATGCGTTTTTTTCCACGAAAAAAACGCATTGCGGTAAAAAACGCAGCATGTTCATTAATTTCACATAAAAATCCGCATTTCTAACTATATTCTATGAGACTGGGGATGCTCCGGAAAAAAATGCATAAAAAACGTGCAAAAATCGCCCGGAAAAAAACGCGCATTTCCTGGGAAGGAGTTCGTTTTTTAGTCAGGAATTTTCTGCATTCGTGGGTACATAGCCTTATAGTCCCTTCAGCTGGGGCCCTTCCCTTCTGAAGTCCTGGGGCCTGTGTTGCGGTCCTTAAGTCCTTTTGAGGACAGTAACAATTAAAGTGGAACTCCCCACAATACAAAATACAGTACATAGTAAACAGGTACAACATATGGCGGTACATTGCAGGTTCACACATTGCAAACACAGCATATGAATACATAACATATATTACATTAGTACACAAGACATAAACAATACAGTAAATGCACACGTCATAAAAAGGGCAGTGCACATAGGAGAGAGGAGAGCAGACGGGGGGTTCCTGCCACCTTACATGTGAATCAGACATGAGATCTAACGTGATAGAAGATTACAGTGCGGGGAAGACGGGAAACCTTCATATAGACGGCCGGTGGGGATGGAGTCAGTGACGGACTCTGGACAAATATGTTTCTAGAGCCGTAGTAGAAGATGAAGATGTCGTCCTCATCATGAAGTAGTTATTTCTCCTGTCACGTGTAATGAATGTCTCCTGCAGTATTGCTAATGCCGATTCCAGTGTCGGGAAATGAGACGAGAATTAGCGTTATGGAAGATGAGTCTATGAGGAACGTATTCAGCTGCCGACTCCGAGGGAGAAACTGCTTGTTGTCTGTGGCCTAAATATATAGGTTTTATTAGTAGATGGAAAGAAGAAAACTAAATACTGTAAAATAATAAATCTCCACATATGTTTCCCTGATTATCTCCAGTAATTGTATTATTACACAGGATTTTATGATGTTACATCGGCTCATCTTCTTCTCATTCAGGTCTCTACAACATCGGATCCTCTCAGAGGTGGTTGTTTATAGAAGAGAATTTTCCTGATTGGTCAAGGATGGATATGGACAGAGACAAGATGGCGGAGAGGATATTACACCTCACCCTAGAGATCCTCTTCCGGCTTACTGGAGAGGTGAGAGATTCTGATGACATCACATTACATCATTCTTATCTATGGGAATAACAGATGGACAGAACTGGAGAGGTGAGGACTCTGGGAATGTCTGTAGTGAGATTTATTAATGTGTCTCTCCATAACCAGGATTACACAGTAGTGAAGAAGACCTCTAGTGAGCGCTGTCAGGACCCTGTGTCTGAGGGATGGGGAAGACGCCTGTGCCTAATCACGGGGCCTCCACCTCACCTCCTGATACATGAGGACATCAATGTCCAGAAGATCCTAGAACTCACCTACAAGATGATTGAGCTGCTGACTGGAGAGGTGACACTGCTGGGAATGTTGGGACATTATACAGTAACACTATGAAGAGATCGGGGGATGACGGTATCATTGTATGTGTCAGGTTCCTATAAGATGTCAGGATGTCGCTGTCTATTTCTCCATGGAGGAGTGGGAGTATTTAGAAGGACACAAAGATCTGTACAAGGATGTCTTGATGGAAGTTCCCCAGCCCCTCACATCACCGGGTAATAGGTCTAAATGTACACAGCCTATAATTATCTGTTTGTAAAGAATGAATTCTGTACCTGTATTTATTTTTTCCAGATCTATCTAGTAAAAGGATGGCACCAGTGAGATGTCCCCATCCTCTTCTTCCATGGGACTGTAAGCAAGAAGATTATCAGGACCATCAGGTAAATGGAGAGAAGGTGTCAGGAGATCTCCCCTATGTTGTGTAGACGGCTGTGAAGGTCTTGTGCTCAGTCTTGTTTTATCCACCAGTGTTATACAGTGGGGAAAAAAATATTGTAAGCCACCAATTGTACAAGTTCATCCTACTTAAAAAGATGAGAGAGGCCTGTAATTGACACCATAGACCACAACTATGAGAGTCAAAATGAGAAAACAAATCCAGAAAATCACTTTGTCTGATTTGGCAAGATTTATTTTGCAGATTATGGTGGAAAATAAGTATTTGGTCATTAACAAAAGTTCATCTCAATATTTTGTTATATACCCTTTGTTGGCAATGACAGGGGTCAAACATTTTCTGTAAGTCTTCACAAGGTTGGATAGTTCCACTAAGGCTAAGTGCACACGTACCGGAACTCTCGCGGAAATTACCGCGAGAATTCCGGAATTCCATTCCGCGGGAAAATCGCATTTTAAATTCCCGCTATTTTCCCGCGGAAAAACTAGCATTTTGCAAGCGTAATTAGCTTGCAAAATGCTAGCGTTCTCCAAGAGATCTGTAGCATCGCTTGGAGAACTGATTGACAGGTTGGTCACACTCGTCAAACAGTGTTTGACGAGTGTGACCAACTTTTTACTACTGAGGCCGCCTATGCGGCATCAATAGTAAAAGATAGAATGTAAAAAAAAAAAAAAAATAGTGTTATTCTCACCTTCCGGCGTCCCACGCATCCGTTCCCAGTAATCCTTTGCGAAAATGCCCGCGATGACGTCCGTTCTCGCGGGATAGCGATGTCTCGCGGTAATTCGCGATGACGTTGCGTGAATGACCGCGAGACTTCGCGATCCCGCGAGAACGGACGCCATCACGGGCATTTTCGCAAAGGATTACTGGGAGCGTGGAGAGAGGTGGGAATACTGCGCGGGACGCCGGAAGGTAAGAATAACAATATTTTTTATTTTAAATTCTATTTTTTACAGGGATATGGTACCCAAAGCCCGGAGGACAGTCTCCTCTCCTCCGGACCGTGGGTACCATCCGCAAATGTTCTGCTTACATTTCGCATGGTGTGCACAGCCACATGCAGGAAGTAAGCGGAACAATGCATCCCTATGGGTGCGGGATCGCCGCGATTCCGCAAGTTAATGAGCATGCTGCGGTTTTTACCGCGAAGCGATTCCGCCGCGGTAAAAACCGCAGCATTAGCACAGCATTGCGGAATCCCATAGGAATGCATGGGATGCTTATTTTTCGTGTTTTCGCGGCAAAATCGCGCGGTTAAAACCGCCGTGGAAACGCGAAAAAGACGCCACGGGTGAACTCAGCCTAAGAAGCAGAAAGACCGCGCTCAGCAGACTGATGACGAAAATCACCAGTTTATTGTTACATGTAGTTCATGTTGGCCGGGGGAGTGACATACAGAGTGGAAATTGAGCTGACAGCCACTCCGTTGTTGCCCTGGCGGTGTGCGTGGGATCATTAGCATGCTGAAAGACCCATCCACGTTTCATCTTCAATGCCCTTGCTGATGGAAGGAGGTTTGCACTTAAAATCTCACGATACATGGCCCCATTCATTCTTTCATGTACACGGATCAATCGTCCTGGTCCCTTTACAGAGAAACAGCCCCAAAGCATGATGTTGCCACCCCATTCTTCACAGTAGGTATGGTGTTCTTTGAATGCAACTCAGCATTTTGTCTCCTCCAAACACAACAAGTTTTGCTTCTACCAAACAGATCTACTTTGGTTTCATCAGACCATATGACATTCTCCCAATACTCTTCTGGATAATCCAAATGCTCTCTAGAGAACTTCAGACAGACCCAGACATATACTGGATTAAGCAGGGGGACACATCTGGCATTGAGTGTTAATGATGGTAGCCTTTGTTACGGTAGTCCCAGCTTTATGCAGGTCATTCACTAGGTCCCCCTTGTGGTTCTGGGATTTTTTCCTCACCGTTCTTGTGATCATTTTGACCCTACGGGGTGAGATCTTGATTGGAGCCCCAAATCGAGGGAGATTATCAGTGATCTTGTTGTATGTCTTCCATTTTCTTATTATTGCTCCCACAGTTGATTTCATCACACCAAGCTGCTTGTTTATTGCAGATTCAGTCTTCCCAGCTTGGTGCAGGGCTACAATTTTGTTTCTGGTGTTTTTTGACAGCTCTTTGGTCTTCACCATAGTGGTGTATGGAGTGTGACTGAGGTTGTGGACAGGTGTCTTTTATACTGATAACAAGTTCAAACAGGTGCGATTACTACAGGTAATGAGTGGAGGACAGAGGAGCCTCTTAAAGAAGAAGCTACAGGTCTGTGAGAGCCAGAAATCTTGCATGTTTTTAGGTGACCAAATACTTATTTTCCACCATAATATGCAAAATAAATCTTACCAAAACAAGGTGACTTTCTGGATTTATTTTCTCATTTCGACTCTCATAGTTGTGGTCTACCTATGATGTCAATTACAGGTCTCTCTCATCTTTTTAAGTGGGATAACTTGCACAATTGGCTGACTAAATCCTTTTTTCCCCCACTGTATGTTTTATACTTGGTTAATGAGCGCGGTGAAGATGTCAGGATAGTGCTGACCATAGATGTGACTTCTCCATCTTTCTTTGACTTTTGCAATATTTGTTTCAGGGTAAAGATCTGACCCATATTAATACTACAGAGACATATGTGAGGGGTGATGAGCGGTGTAAAGAGGCGAATCCTACACGTGACTACCCAGGTGAGTAGTAACCACTGTATGCAGAGAAATCACAGATTCTTCTTAGTCACCAGCTATGGCTGATTTATTGGTGGTGTAGTTCAGCTGTATCACAATCGTGTGATAACCATTTTGCCTCTAGACCACAACATTCTCCTCCACCAAAAACTGTTCAAATGACTTTGGGCATTGAAAGCCCTTTTCTGTAGAATCTACAACCTGTAGAGTCCACCTACCCCCTGAGATTAGGAGACACTGCCCAGATCTGCAAACTACAAAGCCAAATGATGGCGTACTGTTATGAATGAGTCACCGAGGAGGAAAAAACAAAAGGCAAGCTAAGCCCAGAAAACCGGAGAGGTTGGTAACTAGCGGATTGCAGACCCCTGATCCTATACACAGAACTAGCAGTAGCCATGGAGCGTGCCTACGGTGGTCCTAGACGCCTCGTCACAGCCGGAGAACTAAATAAACCTAAAGAAAGGGAAAATCTAAACTGCCCCAGAGCAGACCCCAAAGCAATAGACAGCCCCCATCATGTATTGTCGGTGAAACAAGATGAAAACACAAACACAGATAGAAAGATAGGCTGAGCAAACGATGGGGCCCTCACTAACTAGAAAGGACAGGAAAGAAAAGCTGCTGTCTGCAATCACGCAAAAAACCCTGCCAACAAATGTCCAACACGTCTGATAGAAAAAGGCCCTGAAGTTGCTAGACTTCAATTCCCTATATCAGCACTAAGGTATATCCTGAAGACAGAGCAAAAGAGATCAACTGATCAGAGACAAAATGGGGAATCAGCCCAGTCCCAGCCAGGGCTGGCTGAACAAAAAACTAAGTAAACCAGATGAAAACTTATATGAACAATATCAGAGAAAACTTAGCTTTAAGAAGGCAGGAACCAAACTGGAAACCAGAAGCCACAGTCAGGAGAAATCACCAGCAAGAAACTAGGGAGTCGGCTGCCTTAAATCCAATCAGAAATTCCTGTTGTCCAATCACAGCCAGACAAGAATCCAGTATTTTCTCTACCTCATATTCCACGTTACCTTTAACCAACCAATACAGGGTCAGGAGGTGCCGCCATAGGAACTACTGGCTCAGCATATCTCTTCAACAGCGACTTATGTAACACGTTATGGATCTTAAACGTAACAGAAAGAACCAATTGAAAAGAAACCGGATTAAGAATCTCCAAAATCTTTTACGGTCCAATAAATCTTGGCTTGAACTTTGGAGAAGCCATCTTCATAGAGATATTCTTTGATGACAACCAAACCATATCACCCACTTTAAACCGGGGACCAATGGTCCTATGGCGGTTAGAAAACCGCTGGGCCTTTTCCTGGGAGAGAGACAACTTATCCACTACTTGGTCGCAAATCTGCTGCATTCTCTCTACCACAGTGTTAACACGTCGGCAGGCTGAAGATTCCACTTGCCCTGAAGAAAATCGAGGATGAAACCCAAAGTTACAGAAAAAGGGGGACATCAAGGTGGCAGAACTAGCTCTCTTATTTAAAGCGAATTCGGCCAAGGGCAAAAATGAAACCCAATCATCCTGATCAGCAGAAATAAAACATCTCAAATAGGACTCCAAAGTCTGGTTTGTTCTCTCCGTCTGCCCATTGGTCTGAGGGTGAAACGCAGAGGAGAAGGACAACTGAATTCCCAGCTTGGAACAAAAGGCTTTCCAGAATCTGGAAACAAACGGAACTCCTCTGTCCGATACAATGTTCTCAGGAATCCCATGCAACCGAACCACCTGTTGTAAAAACAAGGGTACCAACTCTGAGGAAGATGGCAACTTTGGGAGTGGTACAAGATGGACCATCTTAGAGAATCTATCACAAATCACCCAGATAACAGTCATTCTCTGAGAGACAGGAAGATCAGAAATAAAATCCATTGAAATATGGGTCCATAGCCTCTTAGGTACCGGCAAGGGCATCAACAACCCACTAGAGCGAGAACAGGGTTTAGACCGGGAACAAGTCCCACAGGACTGCGCAAAATTCCTGACATCACGAGATAAGGCAGGCCACCAAAAAGACCGACTCACCAAGTCTCTGGTACCAAAAATACCTGGATGACCAGCCAATGCGGAGCAATGAACTTCAGACATCACTCTCTTCCTCCACTGGTCAGGAACATACAATTTTCCCATAGGACAACGCTCAGGTTTGTCCTCCTGGAATTGTTCCAGAGCACGTCTCAAATCGGGCGAGATGGCAGAAAGAACTACCCCCTCACCTAGGATGGTAGTAGGCTTGGCCACAATAGGAGAATCAGCAAAGAAACTCCTAGAAAGGGCGTCTGCCTTAACATTCTTCGTGCCTGGAAGAAAGGAGACCACAAAATCAAAACGCGTAAAAAACAAGGCCCACCTAGCCTGTCTAGGATTCAAAAGCGTTTGGCCGACTCAAGGTAAATCAAATTCTTGTGGTCAGTGAGGACCAAAACTTGATGTCTAGCTCCCTCCAACCAATGTCTCCACTCCTCAAATGCCCATTTCATGGATAACAATTCCCGATTCCCCACATCATAGTTGCGTTCAGATGGGGAGAACTTTCGGGAAAAGAAAGCACAGGGATTCATTTTAGATGTCACAGGATCTTTTGGGGATAAAACAGCTCCTGCACCAATCTCTGAAGCGTCTACCTCCACCTAAAAAGGAAGTGAGACATCAGGTTGCCGCAAAACCGGAGCAGAAGTGAACCTCCGCTTCAGCTCCTGAAAGGCCGAAACAGCCTCTGAAGACCAATTCAGCACATCAGCACCCTTCTTAGTTAAATCAGTCAGTGGTTTAGCCATACCAGAAAAATTAGCTATAAATTTACGATAAAAATTAGCAAAACCCAAAAACTTCTGGAGAGCCTTCAAAGAAGTGGGTTGAACCCAATCATAAATGGCCTGTACCTTAGCCGGGTCCATTTCAGTAGTTGACGGAGACAAAATAAATCCCAAAAATGAAATCCTCTGTACACCAAAAAGGCACTTCGATCCCTTAACATACATACAAGGGATTCACTCTCAAAATCCGGAACACAGTCCGAACATTTTCCACATGAGAATCCCAATCCCTGGAAAGATCAAAATATCATCCAGATAGATGATCAAAAACTTATCCACAAAGTCCCGGAAAATATAATTCATGAAGGATTGGAAGACAGAAGGGGCATTAGTGAGCCCAAAAGGCATCACCAGGTACTCAAAATGTCCCTCCGGAGTATTAAATGCCGACTTCCATTCATCCCCATACTTGATGCGAATAAGATTATACGCCCCCTCTGAGGTCAAGCTTAGTAAACCAGCAAGCACCTTTAACTCTGGAGAATAAATCAGAAATCAGGGGTAACGGATACTGATATTTAACCGTAATTTTGTTGAGGGAACGATAGTCAATACAAGGCCTTAATGAACCATCTTTCTTGGCCACGAAAAAAAACCCAGCACCTAAGGGCGAAGAGGATGGTCTAATATGACCCTTCTCCAACAACTCAATATAAGATCGCATAGCCTCGTGTTCGGGTACAGATAAATTGAAAAGTCGACCCTTGGGAAATTTACACCCAGGGCTCAGCTCAATTGCACAGTCATAACTTCTATGAGGAGGCAAAGACGCAGACTTACTCTCACTAAATACATCATAAAAATCAGCCAAATAGTCAGGAACATCATGCGACTGGGGAGAGGTGGAGAAAACAGGAGTGTCGCCAAGAGCACACCGACAACCCCAACTCACCACAGACACAGATTTCCAATCCAAAACCGGATTATGGATTTGCAACCAGGGAAAACCCAGAACAATGGTATCATGTAAATTATGCAACACCAAAAATCTGCAATCCTCTTGGTGGTCTGGGGCGACCCGCATTATCACCTGGGTCCAAAACTGAGGTTTATTCTTCGCCAAAGGAGTAGCATCAATACCCCTCAAAGGAATAGGCGTCCGCAGAGGTGTCATAGGAAAACCACAACGTTTAGAAAAATCCAACTCCATCAGATTCAAGGCCGCTCCTGAATCCACAAAAGCCTTCGCGGAAAATGTGGATAAGGAGCAGATCAGAGTAAATGACAAAGGAAACTTAGGTTGTATACCACTCACAGCAAATGTGTGTGCAAAACGTTTCTCTCATTTAGGGCAGACAGAAATAGCATGAGAGGCATCTCCACAGAAAAAAAACACAGCTTATTATGCCTTCTAAACTCCTGACGTTGCGCCCTAGAAAAAACTGTATCACATTGCATAGGTTCAGACATTTGTTCAAAAGGTGGCAGCGCCTCCCGTGTAGTCTTGCGTTCACGTAAACGCCGATCAACTTGAATGGCTAATGACATAGAATCGTCAAGACCAGAGGGAACAGGAAATCCCACCATAGTATCTTTTAAAGTTTCAGACAAACCCTTCCGAAAGAGAGCTGCCAATGCACTATTATTCCATGCAGTAAGGACCGCCCTCTTTCGGAATTTCTGACACTATAACTCTGCAGGATCCTGACCCTGGTTCAATGCCAATAGGGCTCTCTCAGCTTGATCAATAGCATTAGGGTCATCATATAACAACCCCAAGACTTGAAAAAATGCATCCACATTAGTCAAAACAGGATCATCAGGTGTCAAAGAAAACGCCCAATCCTGGGGATCGCCGCGCAGCAAGAAGATGACAATTTTAACCTGCTGCGCAGAGCTCCCCGATGAGTTAGGTTTCAAGGCAAGAAATAATTTATAATTATTCTTAAAACTCAAAAATTTAGACCGATCCCCAAAAAACACATCAGGAGTAGGGATCTTTGGTTCAACAGCATGTGAATGAGTGAGATAGGCGGAAATTCCCCGCACTTCAGCAGCAAGCTGCTCCACACGATCAGACAATTGCTTAATCTCCATCAAGGAGAAAGGAAAAAAAAAAAAAGAATCCTCCTACGGCCCCAGAGGAAAAAGAGGAGAAAATATACATATATAAAAAAAAAAAAAAAATTCCGATACTTTTTTTTTTTTTTAACAATTCTCTCCTGCTTTTGAGTACCCTAGAATCTGCGGTATGGCTGGTGATTCTGTTATGAATGAGTCACCGAGGAGGAAAAAACAAAAAGCATGCAAACTTTGGGCATTGAAAGCCCTTTTCTGTAGAATTTACAACCTGTAGAGTCCACCTACCCCCTGAGATTAGGAGACACTGCCCAGATCTGCAAACTACAAAGTCAAATGATGGCGTACTGTTATGAATGAGTCACCGAGGAGGAAAAAACAAAAAGCAAGCTAAGCCCAGAAAACCGGAGAGGTTGGTAACTAGCGGATTGCAGACCCCTGATCCTATACACAGAACTAGCAGTAGCCATGGAGCGTGCCTACGGTGGTCCTAGACGCCTCATCACAGCCGGAGAACTAAATAAACCTAAAGAAAGGGAAAATCTAAACTGCCCCAGAGCAGACCCCAAAGCAATAGACAGTCCCCATCATGTATTGTCGGTGAAACAAGATGAAAACACAAACACAGATAGAAAGATAGGCTGAGCAAACGATGGGGCCCTCACTAACTAGAAAGGACAGGAAAGAAAAGCTGCTGTCTGCAATCACGCAAAAACCTTGCCAAAAAATGTCCAACACGTCTGATAGCAAAAGGCCCTGAAGTCGCTAGACTTCAATTCCCTATATCAGCACTAAGGTATATTCTGAAGACAGAGCAAAAGAGATCAACTGATCAGCGACAAAATGGGGAATCAGCCCAGTCCCAGCCAGGGCTGGCTGAACAAAAAACTAAGTAAACCAGACGAAAACTCATATGAACAATATCAGAGAAAACTTAGCTTTAAGAAGGCAGGAACCAAACTGGAAACCAGAAGCCACAGTCAGGAGAAATCATCAGCAAGAAACTAGGGAGTCTGCTGCCTTAAATCCAATCAGAAATTCCTGATGTCCAATCACAGTCCTCTTCCTCAGGTGGCCGGTATCTGCCATTTAGATCAGCTTCATTACCTCACTTCACCAACAGAGGGAGTCCAGATAGAGAACTCACTACTCCTCTGTCAGCACAGCCAGCTCCATAACCCTCACCAGAAGCCAGAGGCAAACCCGAAAATGAGCTCATAACAGCATACGTAGAATGTGCTGACAAGTTATAAAATCTCTTGAAGAAAAATATTATGATGGACCTGTAAGAGAAAGCGGAGGGTAATGATGCTGTTGGCTTCCTAGAACCGATCTTATTGGATGAATCTACCTTCTCTCCCTTCTGTGCTGCTGAATGTGCTCATGTAGTCCCTACAAGACCAGGTCCAGTCTTTCTGGCCATACCTTTATTTTATGATCGACAGCAATACATGTGCAGTGAGGCCAAGTGTGAATTTCTGTACAATAACAGCAGAGTTTCCCTTTGTCCTGACTTTTCAATTTCTTTTAAAACCAACTAACTTCAAACAGGATCGCAATAAACTACATAAAACACATTACACCTGTACCATGATATATTCCTAAGCTGTGCGTGGCTGATGGCTGTAATATACATTTATTCACACCTTCAGGAGATGTCTTGGCATGGCTCGAGCCCTGGTTTGATTGGAATCAGTCCACGCCATAAATTACATTGTTTTTGATCCTAAGGAATTTTTTTATTACTGCGCAATCTCTCACGATATGGGAGCAATAAATAAGTTCAGAACTCAGTGGCTCCAATGATCCACCATGAATAAGTTCAACCCTGGTTTAGTGTTGGAGCTCTTCCCCCAAACATACGTTGTAGTTGGGGATATAACATTTTATTCTTTGGCTTTTTTCTACAGGTTAATTCTGTATGATAGTTGGATTGTGGTGGGATTGGCCTGATTCACTTACAGTATGTGCGACTGCATCTCCCTGGTAGTCTTTAAAATAAGGTCTCTATTACCTCTTCCAAATGCCCAAGATCTAAATTTAAGACATTTCAGCTCTGCACTATTATGAAAATTTATTATTAAATGGCTAATATTTCTTCTTGAAACTCATCTGACAGAAAATATTGGCCCTTACGATAGTTTAGATTGCCAAGGGCCACCACATCACCTACTCTAATTAACCCAGTTTTCACCAAGATAATAGCAAACCGATGTACCTTACAAATTATTTTTCCACTATTCTATTCTCGAATACGAAAATACCCTGTATGCAGTTGTACACTTCTGTCTGGGTACATGTCAGGTTAAGGAAAAAAAGATCACCATTTAGCTATTTGAACGTGGATCTAGTTGAAATAGTTTGCAGACACAATTTAATGGCAGCAATGTTCGTGATCACCTGGCAGCTCAAAAGATGTCCACCACAAACAGGCTTGGCACTATCTACTCCGTTTTCCAGATCTCAGGGACTGCCTTGCTCATCATCCTTTAAAAACTCTAAATGGATTTGGACTTACACAGAGACCCCTAGGCTTGGGCTATGGTGTTGCCTACTATTTTATGGTGTCATATTGTAAGAAGAATAGTCAGGTAGTTGGGTCAGAACCAGGAGGCAGAGAAAGTACAAAATCAGAAGAAGCAGGAGTAGTCAGTAAATGTTCAGGGGTCCCAACAGGAAACAAATGTACACCTGAGTACTGATGATTGAACCAGAGATCAAAGCTGTATCTGGCAGCTTCCGGCAATATGCTTTTAAGTTATAATAGCATGCAGTGCTTTCCATTTGACTGATGTAGGGAGCATATTACTCTAGCTGCACAGCACACACACCCATACTGCCAGACTGGATTGTACAACTGGTTCCAGGCAACCTAATTTTAGAAGCTTGAGAGAGCCTGCGCCATCCAGAGTTTCTGGTTCCAACAGCTCCTCGATCGCCAGTGACAGCAGCAGAATAAATAAGGTGGCACCTGGTGACGGAAGCAGACATTGCGGTAGCAGATCCCAGAGAAGATGGGACACAACATTTGCAGAAGCCCTAATATAACAAAATGCCAGAAAACTAAAGAAGTAGAAATCCCCATAAAGTGACTCCATTTTGAAAATTATAACCCTCAGTGAATTAATTCATAAGAGTAATGACTATTTTGACTCCAGAACCACTTTCCAAAAATTAGCATGTGGTGGAGGTTGCAGCTTGAAAATTGCACATTTGCTTTTTATTACCCAACACATAGTGCCCAGATTATGCTCCAGGAGTCACACACACCATAAATTAATTGACTTCTCACTATAGTAATGCTAAATACATGGATGGTAAATGTGGTTTGGGCACACTGAAAGGTTCTGAAGCAGGTGGAAATTTGACTTTTCGAGAGCAGATATTGCTGGATTGGTTTATGGATACCATGTTGCTTTTCAAGAGCTTTTGAGTCACTAATAATGTGGAAACCTCTGTTTTTCACTGACAGATGATGGACCTGAGTGGGGGCTTGTTTCTTTTTCACATGAGTAGAAGCTTTATTGGTATCATTTTCACCTACATAACATTGTTCGGTGGCTTTTTATTCCATGCTTGGGAGGCAGAATGAACAAACAGTTGAACAGCACGATCGACTGGTTCATGCTATGAGCCTTTCAATTAGACTGTGAACTGTCATTATCTTAGTGAATTATTTTGACTAATTTTTATGATATAATATATTTATATAAAATTTGGGGATATTTTATTCAAAAATATAATAATTGGTTTTATTTTTAGCAAATGACTGTACAATTGAAGTGAATGCCATTTCTCCAGATATATCATCATCCCTTCACAGCAAAGATCTGTCATCTGATCCTTTGAAACATGTCGCGTCTTCTGTTTCATTACCGACTACTAAGGAAAATCAAAGTCACAAAATAAGCATTAAAAAACAAATTGATTCGAAAGCAAAGATGCCATTTTCACGTTCAAAATATGGAAATGGTTTTCCTGTCAAAAAGACTTTTCTTAAACATCAAAAAATTCACACAGCAGAGAATAGATGTTTTTGTTTCAAGTGTGGGAAATGTTTTAACCAGAAATCAGATCTTGTTAGCCACCAGAGAACTCACACGGAGGAGAAGCCATTTTCATGTTCAGAATGTGGGAAATGTTTTAACCAGAAATCAGATCTTGTTAGACACCAAAGAAGTCACACAGGGGAGAAGCCTTTTTCCTGTTCAGAATGTGGGATATGTTTTAGCCAGAAATGGAATCTTGTTATGCACAAAAGAAATCACACAGGTGAGAAGCCTTTTTCATGCTCAGTATGTGGGAAATGTTTTAACCAGAAATCAGATTTGGTTAAGCACCAGAGAATTCACACAGGGGAAAAGCCTTATTCATGTTCAGAATGTGGGAAATGTTTTACCCAGAAATCAGACTTGGTTAAGCACCAAAGAACTCACACAGGGGAGAGACCTTTTTACTGTTCAGAATGTGGGAAATGTTTTACCCAGAAATGGACTCTTGTTATACACCAAAGAAAGCACACGGGTGAAAAGCCTTTTTTATGTTCAGAATGTGGGAAATGTTTTAACCACAAAAAATATTTTGTTACGCACCAGAGAATTCACACAGGTGAGAAGCCTTTTTCCTGTTCAGAATGTGGAAAATGTTTTAACCAGAAAGCACATCTTGATAGCCACCAGAGAACCCACACAGGAGAGAAGCCTTTTTCATGTTCACAATGTGATAAAAGTTTTAACTCTAAATCAAATTTTGATTACCACCAGAAGACTCACACAGGGGAGAAGCCATTTTCATGTACAGAATGTGGGAAATGTTTTGCACAGAAATCACATCTTAATAAACATCAGAGCAGCCACACAGGGGAGAAGCCTTTTTCCTGTTCAGAATGTGGGAAATGTTTTAATCACAAATCACACCTTGATAGCCACCAGAGAACCCACACAGGGGAGAAACCTTTTACATGTTCAGAATGTGGGAAATGTTTTAACCATAAATCAAATTTTGTTAAGCACCAGAGAACTCACACAGGGGAGAAGCCTTTTTCATGTTCAGAATGTGGGAAATGTTTTGTACAGAAATCATATCTTAATAAACATCAGATAACCCACACAGGGAAGAAGCCTTTTTCTTGTTCAGAATGTGGGAAATGTTTTAACCATAAATCAAATTTTGTTAGACACCAGAGAACTCACACAAGGGAGAAGCCTTTTTCTTGTTCAGAATGTGGGAAATGTTTTAACCATAAATCATATTTTGTTCGGCACCAGAGAACTCACACAGGGGAGAAGCCTTTTTCAAGTTTTTAATGTGGGAAGTGTTTTCCACCTAAATCAACTCTTAATAAACATAAGGGAAGTCATAAAGTGGAGAAGCCTTTTTCATGTTCAGAATGTTGGAAATATCTTAACTGAAAATTGTATCTTCTTAAAGGGGTTGACCACTACTAAGACAACTGAGCTGCCACCTTGGAAAAACTTTTGCTAACTATCTTAGAAGCTAGTGAGATGCTGTTATGGTAGCTCTAGCCAGAATGGAGAAAAAAATTTACATCTGAGCCATTACCAGGTATGGTTGGCATACACAAAGGTTAATAGAAGTAGCTGCTGGGCATTGTGAGAGTAAATAAGTGGTGTCATATGGTAGTAAGTAGTGTGTGTGACAAGGACAATACAGTTGTCAATATGTGAAGAGTTAACGACATTAGTTAAAAGGGACATGGGGATTTATGGATTGTAATGGAGTTTGGTGAACTACCCCTAAATATTGTCATGTTGTATTATCACTTTCTTTGTTGTTCTAAAATACATGTCTTTCCCTGCAGTATGAGGTTATCATGTATACGCCTTTTGCTGCAATATGTAGTTCCTTTGTCTAACCATATATAAAAAGCCCAAAAAGGTCCTCCATATATTCAGGAGTAGAAATCAACAGCATAGCCTACAAATATTACTAAAATATAAAGCAAAGGTTGCACTCAATTACACTAGAGCAAATCAGTGTGTGATACATGAAATGTGAATAGCATAATGGCTTTTGGAAATGAAAAACCATGAGATGCTTAGCACAAAATTTGGCCAAACGTTGTGATCCCATCCACCAATGTCAAGGTAATCTCATGGATCGAATGGGTCCCTGAACTAACTGCCTAGTGTTAACACTTACCTCTGGATAATAACTGGATAAAGCCTATATAGGAAGGTTGGAACCAAACCTGAGTGGATGTAATGAAAACCACAGCATGGTGAAGAGCGGGGTGTCCAAATCATAAAATATAGTACATAATAATAGAAAACTGAATGAACAAAGAGCTAGTCTTACTCTCATAAGCAAAATTTCAGTATGAAATCCAATATTTTCAACAAAACACATAAAAACATGTAAAAAGAAGAGATTATGCAGAGAAAAATCATTGGGTAAGTATATAAAGCATATTTAAATCTGACCCAAGGTATAGTTTAGTAAAATCATTTACATATAAATAATTTTAAGTGGAAAGCCCATATGAAAGAAGTATAGCAATTATATACCATACCATCCTATATCATTAACAATCTCAGGTGTACGGTCTCCGCCGTGTGGTAAATAGCAATAAACCCAGATACAAAAAAATATATAGAACGGGTTTATAATCCACACATGAATAGATATTAAATTGTCTAATAAAGTGACAGTGCTCATGTAAACATTTGAAAAATAGTACAAGCAATACATTTTATAAACCCCATTCTATAGGGCATGTGTGGCATTATGTACATGACATGGCCATTGCTCCAAATAGAGTCTTCATTGCTAGTGCATAAATCCAGAAGCAACAGAAAGTGGCAAACCGTACATTATGCTAACGCTTTCTGAGGAAGCATTACAAGTGCATAAAAGGGCCCATCTGGGTAATGTAATTATCTCTGTCTTGTCTGTGTATGCCTCTTTGGTATATGGACATTGTGGGGTTTGACCACGTTCTACTGCTTCTTGATTTATGCACTAGCAATGAAAACTCTATTTGAAGCAGTGACCGTCTCAAAATACTATTTTGTCTTCCCACACTCACTCCCTGTGATTGTCTCCTAGGCCAGACACATCCACACAGTCAACAGATTTGGGTTATAAATTAGCTGTAAATATAATATAAATTATCAAATATATTTTTCTCCCATAACAAGATCCTTGCAGGTAGTATCAGTGTGGATGAGCACCTACTGTGCTTTTTCTCCCTAGCCACAATTCGCCATCTTAATTCCATACCCCCCCTTTCTTTCTCCCCTAGTCATCTTTTCCCATGTAGATATATATCTACCAGCCAAATAAATTAAATCTTCATGGTGATAAATGTATGCAGATTAATTATATACTATATTGGTCTGTTGTCTCTGGAGGATAGATCCTGCTGATGAACACTAATAATGGTCCCTCCACTAGATACCATTGATAAGGCTAGTTTCACACTACCATATGGAGGAGCTGCGGAGGGATGCAGATGTGGCGCCCCCAGGAGTATGGTCGCCACAGTGGCATTACCTTCCTCCTAGGGAGTGTGATGTCATGCCTGGAAGCAATGAAGGGTCTCTCTAACAGTTAATCAATACACACAACACAGTTCCCACTCCAGGCCAGCAGAGGGAGCTCTGAACCAAAACTGGGGGAAGAGCTGCTCTCTGGGGGCCAGGAAGGGGAAAAAGTAGTTAGTTCTGTGAGGAGGGCGAAGTGTGTGGATGTAAGGAGAGGAGCGGGGAGATTGAGCAGAGAGTTGAGGCTCATTCCCAGCTAGAGCGCATGATCTGGAGCCTGGTCTCCAAGGTTGTATGGATACTGACGGTCCTGCAACAGAAACCAGAGGAATAGGAAGCTGTAAATGCTCTATTCCCATCTAAGACTCGGAGGCACCACAGCGACGTGTGAGCCAAAGGAGATAGAAGGCTACAGCTGTCTGCCATATGAGGGAGTTCTAAAGAGAATAAGCAAGTGGAACTTCAGTGTAACACCGTACTGCAAGTACCTAAAAATAAGCGCTAGAGAGGAGACCACACAACCCATCTGACAGAGAGATTCCTAAGTTGCTTCCAGGCTAATCAGCTCCTGTGCCATCTGTAATCTGGACCCTGAACTGCACTTACAAAGTAAAGGTAAAGAAGCTAAATTCCGCTGTGTCCTTGCCTTCTTTCTGCAATTTCTCCAGCACTGCGACAGCTCTGTGCCAGACACTGCACCCTCTTCCTCAACACCTATTCTCTTCATCTACTCTGCCCTGGGACTACAGCCCTACCTTTGGAGGGCTATAACATCACTGCTGCACCACACCATCTGTCCCAGAGGATCTGTCTGCAGCGTCGGCTTAACACCTCCCTTGCCGAACACCACAGGTGGCGTCACGAATCACTCATAAACTTTATTCCACCACTCAACCCCTTTTACATGGGCGCCCAAGGTCACGGATCGGGTCACCGCTGCTGTGACACCTTCCTCTGAAAGACCGGCCCGGTACCGAGTACCCCACAGCCCTGGGAGGGCGACCCACAGACTTCCTCCGTTCAGCTCCGCCTCCGCTGGCATGCGGCCTGCGTACCCTATCTTTAGCATTGGGTACGCAAGCCGTGCCAATGTATGAGGATGTCTCCGCATGCGTATTTTTGATGGTGCCGCGACTGCAACAAAATGCAACATGTTACGTTCAGCGCAGATCGACGCACTGTCAAAACGAAGTATGCGGAGGCATCCTCATACATCGGCATGGCCTGCATACCCAATGCTAAAGATAGGGTACTTTCACACTATTTTATTTCATTAGGAACTGATAAATTTCAACATACGTTTATTATCCCTACCTGGTAGAAAACACTTGTAATTGCATATCTTCAGATGGCCCATTTTTAGTCATGTGATTGTAATAAGACATGATTGTAATAGACATGTGACTGTAATAAGACACGACTGTATACACCCCTCCCTCTGTTCCTTGCTTTTTTAGAGTGTTATATTTATATCATGTATGTTGATTATCTCATTATGTATGGTCGAGTTGGTGGACTCTGAAATGCATAGACAAATAAACCTACATTTTTAACCTTACTACTGGTTTGTCGTGACTAGAGATGAGCGAATATTTCAATGTTCGGTTCAGATTACTTTAGCCGAATCTGCAATATTTGCCGAATGATTTGTCGAATATTCGCTGAACGCCATTCACCTCAATGGGAGGCAAAAACAAACGCATGCACAACCCCTTAGAAGGGCCCCAAATGCTGTCAAATCACATCAAATGAGGGACAAGCACCAGGAAAGTGGCCTCAATTCACCCACCGTACAAACTGCAGCAAGGAACTGCAGCAATCAAGCCAGGCATGAGGTATTTACAGCTTTCAATTGAACATCACAGTAAGACAAGGTGGGTGAGGGATCGGTGTAGGCCCCCTTTGCTGGGAGCCCTAATACCACATGCAACACCTCTACATGCCTTCATGCTGAGCCACCCTCTGGTGGTACCAATATCAGTTTTGTAGACTACCACTGTCAGAAAAATCTAAGGATAGTAAAATGGGTAGTTGGCATCCGGCATGTTAGACATCTGTGACATCTCTTATACCTCGTGATGAACCGTTACAGCAGGGAAACGCGTCGGGGTGCATCCGCTCATAAGTGACCATCTTTTGATTCAAGCACTAATGGGCCCTCCCTTGGGACATGTGGCAAACGTTATAATATTTGTCAGGCATGTTTTTGGTCCTTATTTGTTATGATGTGGATTTGTCTGGTTTTTAATTATATATATATTGTAGGGATGTGACTCGCTCAGGTGCAGCGGGAGACAATCATGAGGCAGGTTCTTCCCAAAGTTCATGAGGTTTATTTGCTCCATAAACCATAGACAGCATAACACTGAAATGTAACCTTCACTTCAGGCAAAGGAACAGAAATGTCCGTGGCTTCAGACTCGGACTGAGAGTCTCAGCACATGCTGGGAGCTGTAGTCCTCCCCATATACACTCTCTGTAGTGTCCCACCTGGACACATGGAAGTCTGTCCACACTCATACAGACTCCCTCACACTCTCTCACATGTGCCAAACACCTCAATTACATAGCCCTGTAACCACACCCACAGGTGATCACATGGCTATGACATCACTAAAGGTTGTATAGACACACACAGGCTTCCCTGACACAGTGTAACAGAAAGATCAGCAGTACCTCTGCTGATCAATACACCCTGGAGCCTGCATACCAAGGCCACCCACCTTGAGACCCATAATGGTCATTTAGGACCCTGCTCCTGTTACCACACTGAATGTGCCTGTACACCCGTCCTGGGACACCCACACAGCGCCCCCTAGCTGACATAGTGGTAACTACACCACATACCTCCCCCCTCTGTTCAAACTTGTGGGGTTGAACACATGACATCACCCAGGGATCTTGAGACCTGGCACCCATGTCACCTTGCCCTACCAGTCGGGAGGACCATCTCCGTCTGTTTCGGTAGTCATACTGCATATTTACGTTAGGCCTCCCCTGCCCCTAGCGGTCAGTATCTCGGCCTTGGGCCTTCCCGTCAACGTCCGTCAGTGTGACCAGACACTCTTTAGTCTCCGCCTGTCTGCAGTGTGCTCCATCACGCGACCTTTCTCTCACTGACTGGCTCTCCCAGTTCGCACGGTCATGAGTCCCACGTCCAGCTGGGCCAACTGGCTGGTCTGAGTCTGACCCTCTGTCGCTATGTCCACCACCGAGTCTCGTGCCTATGTTACTAAGATTAGAACGGCCACTTGCGGACTCTCGACGTTCTTGCCTTCGACTACCTGTCCTTTCATTCCTTGGAGGATCCCTTCGGGTCCTTACACCTTGGGTTGGAGGGGGACGCCACCTGACGTTCTCTATCTGCTCATTCATCTGCAGTCGATCCTGTCTTAGCTGCTCAATCTCCTTCAGGTACGCTACCCGATATTCCAGGAGCATGCGAAGCTTCCCAATGCTTTCCACCGAACCAACCACAATGACAGGAACCATGTCATCTTCAATAACGACTTGGATTTCACCAGCAGGTGGGATCCTCACTCTCTTCACACAGGATCGATTCACCATCTCCTGCATCACCTTTCCAAGTCTGCCAACGACTTTCCCCACCAGATTTCTGGGTACCGGAATTATGTCTTCCACAAAGCCCAGCCGACTTTGTGCTTCCCTTGCAAGCTCCAGACGTCGAGCGGCTTTCCTATTACGCTCCACGAGCATCTGTTTCGTGTGGAGACATTGTAGGTGCATCTCCTTCAGGACAGCCACCCTTCTCTCTGTGTCTTCCGTTTCTGCCAGTATCACCAACTGGTCTGTTTCTGGTGCCCAGCTCACACTATAGGCCTTTACTGCCTTTTTAAAGGTCTCATGCACACCTTCGCTGGCACACGCTTCTCGCACGTCTTCGGGTACCTCCATCACGCACTTGAAGGTCATGGACTTGCTCTCATCCTGGACAGATGGCTCTGGGTTCCCCACGGACACTTCCCTCAAGGTATCTGCCAAGACTGGGTGACTGTCTTGTGCAGCTCTTGGCTCACCATCTTCCTGAGATTTACAGTCTTCAGGACCCTTTTCCAAGATGGACTTTGGCAGTTCTGCCTTGCTATCAGTCGGGCAAGGCCGCTTTACGTCTTCGCCCCTCCACTTCTCCTGCAGAAGACCTTTTACTACTCCACTGAGTTCTTGCAGAACTTTATCTTTCTCCTCTGCCAGGTAGCGACGCTCATCCTCTCTCCTGAGAATCTCCTGTTGATGCTTCTCTTGGGCCTCTCTGAGCACCTCCATATCTTCCAACAGGGTCTTGTTCATGGTTTTACTCGCTGACAGGTGACCTCTGAGCTCAGAGACTTCCTTCTCCAGCTCATCCACTCTGTGCTCAGCTGCTTGCCTTAGGACTCTTTCCTGTTCGACATGTTCTGTTACAGTCTCCTTTATCAGCTGTATCTCACGATCCTGCTCTCTTTTGTCCATCACGTGTCTCACTACTACCTCTTTAATTATATCGTTAAAGGGTACCACTGGGTCAGTCACCCCAGTCGAGTGAACCCTCCAGTTACCGTCCAGCACCAATGTGTCTAGTCCAGTCGTCTCATCTCCCAGCCCACCATCTGTCTTATCACGAGACGTCAGGTCCGTCAGTTGGGCAGATGTACTTCTTCCTCTGGTCAGTTCTACCTCTGACCTGTCCATGTCAGGAGCCGTCACTGTCTCAGTGTCCGCTTGCCCCACAGTCGAAGCATCTCCATCGTCAGACCAAACGTCATCAAACAAAAGAAAGTCCCGGCCCCTCTCCCAGGCATAGACTAAGTCCCGTGGTATCCCTCTACCTTGGCACTCACCAACTTTGGTCCCCTCAAACACTACTGTGTCTACTGCGTAGTTCACCGTGACCCCGTGTTTACAGCGAACCCTGACGTTTTTCTCGGTCAGAGAGAAAACGAGAGGCGTTCCTGTCAGAGTCACCTGACTCTCTGAGTCCAGCCGACCAAAGGCTCCTTCCCGGTGCAGCATCACTGTACACATCTGTGGCCCGTCATTACTACCCGGAAAGGATATTCCACATTCTGAAAAAGACCTGCACATACACTGCAGTACTCCAGACATATCTACTGAGTCACCCAGTGTTGTCACTTCTTCACACTTGGCCCCTTTCTGGACCACCACCCCACTTTGGGTTGCCACCCCAATTTGGGTCACCGCCCCCTTTTGGAACTCCACCCCTTTTTGGGTCACCACTCCAACTTGGGTCACCGCCCCCTTTTGGGACCACCCCTTTTTGGGTCACCGCCCCCTTTTGGGTCACCGCCCCCTTTTGGGATTTCCCCATGTCCGTCCTGCAGAACCTCTTAGGCCACAGTTCACACAGTACAGTTTGTCTTTTAACGATACCACACAAGTCTTTGCTGGCACCACCACAGCTCCTGCTATCACTGATCACCGGCACCTCCGGCTGCTGTTCACACACATACACAGCGGCTGGTGTCACTGCAGCTCCTGCTGCGCCATCTTCGTGGACCCGCCGATCCACCGGAAGCCGCTTGTCACCTTCGTAACCCCGCCGGGTTACTGGAAGCCGCTTGTCACCCTCAAAGATAAAAACCACAAAAGTGCACCCATAGGGCCTTACCAGTGCAGGTATAATGGGTTATGAAGCAATGATACAGGGTACTCACCCTTAATAGTTGTGTAAAGCCACAACTACTGTATCCGCTTAGTCATATGCAATAAAGCTGCAGCAGGATGGTGTAGACAGACAGCGTCTGCTACCAATGCTCCCAGGGCAGATCCCAAAAAAGGAAAAACACCAGGTCCCTGTGCTGCGAGACCTTCGTGACCCCACTGAGCCACAGCAAGCACCTTCAGGTTTTGCAGAGGAAAAGAAAAAAAAAACAAAAACACATGCACAGTCTCTCATGTCCTGTCCGTGTGCTGTTCAGGACGTACCGTCTCCGCCTGAGACCGTCCAACACACAGGCGCACACCGGGTGCTATTCAGGGAGCAGCCCTCCTCCCAGGGTTTCCCAACACACCGGTCTCACCAGGTCCAGGGGCTCAGCGAGTGCTCTTCAGGACATCCGTCTCCACCTGAGACTGCCCAACACACGCCTCACCAGGTCCAGGGGCTCAGCGGGTGCTCTTCAGGACATCCGTCTCCGCCTGAGACTGCCCAACACACGCCTCACCAGGTCCAAGGTCATATCACGTGTTCCAGGGATCCGATTCCTCTCCCAGAACCTCCCAACACTGACCCTCCAGGACCTTGCTCACTGAACCCTCCAGGAACACAGTCTCTCACTGACCCAGGTCAGTGCAACACAGACTCCTGTCTGTTACCTGTGTCGGCCACACAGGTTCCTGGACGCCTCTTCTCCTCAGAGGTATCCCACAAATATTAATACAGTCACTTTCTCTGACCTCGGTCAGTATTACTCACGGTTGTCAGACCGTCTGCTCTCCTGGCTCAGAATTGCCAGCGCTGCCACACGTGCTTCTGGGAATCGCTGCCCGCAGTCTGTCACCAATTGTAGGGATGTGACTCGCTCAGGTGCAGCGGGAGACAATCATGAGGCAGGTTCTTCCCAAAGTTCATGAGGTTTATTTGCTCCATAAACCATAGACAGCATAACACTGAAATGTAACCTTCACTTCAGGCAAAGGAACAAAAATGTCCGTGGCTTCAGACTCGGACTGAGAGTCTCAGCACATGCTGGGAGCTGTAGTCCTCCCCATATACACTCTCTGTAGTGTCCCACCTGGACACATGGAAGTCTGTCCACACTCATACAGACTCCCTCACACTCTCTCACATGTGCCAAACACCTCAATTACATAGCCCTGTAACCACACCCACAGGTGATCACATGGCTATGACATCACTAAAGGTTGTATAGACACACACAGGCTTCCCTGACACAGTGTAACAGAAAGATCAGCAGTACCTCTGCTGATCAATACACCCTGGAGCCTGCATCCCAAGGCCACCCACCTTGAGACCCATAATGGTCATTTAGGACCCTGCTCCTGTTACCACACTGAATGTGCCTGTACACCCGTCCTGGGACACCCACACAGCGCCCCCTAGCTGACATAGTGGTAACTACACCACAATATATATATGTATTTCTGGGATTGGTTATTGGGCATTTTAATCTTTTTCATCTCTACACTATCATGAAATTGTTTTCCTACCTATGAGAATAGGGATTGGTAGGGGAGCGAGGGACAGTCCTTGTTGAGTGGGGGCGCCAAAAAAAAATTGTTTAGGGTGCCAACCTCCACAGACAGACAGGCCTAGATTAGGGCCTTGCAGCACCTGAGAATAGGTCTTTTCTATATTTTGACATTTGCCAGTTTTTTCACTGGGAATGTGTTTTTTAACATTGATCATTAAAAACTTTTTTAAGGGATTGTATGTTCACCTTCCAAGGAGGTGGAGGCCTGATGGTCTTGGAGGCCTACTGCTACAGGCAACACGCATGAAGGAGACCTAACCAGGAGTTTTAACATTTCCAAAAATTATTGGCAGACACCATCAAAGTGGCATCAATTTCACCGCAGTAGAAATGGTATAATAGGGACTAACAGGTCTTCCACTACACCCAATCCAAAAGATGGATACTATACAAAGAGTGTTCACATTTAAATAAATGAGGGCTTTACACCACAGAAGTGGCATCAATTTAACCACAGTCGAAATAGTATAATAGGGACCAACAAGTCTTCCACTACACCCAATCCAGCAGATGAACACCCAACCAGGAGTGTTCACATTTTTAAAAATGAGGGCCTAAGGCTGGTTTCACACTTGCGTTTTTTTGCGCTGTTTTTTTGCGCAAAAAAAGCATGCGGTTTTTTCCTATTAACATGAATGCGCATACACATTCGTTTGTACGCGTTTGTATGCGCATGCGTTTTTTTGTAGTGTGCGCTCGGGCGCACAAGATGCACTCTGTTGCCTTTTTTGAGCGTCCGACTTGTCCCAAAAAAACGCATGCGCACGCAATGCGTTTTTTTTTCACCCAACCACCCATTAAAGTCTATGGGTGCGCTGACGTGCACATGGACGTGACATTAATGCATCACACTAAAAAATGCAATATCACCTAGTCTGTACAGTCTGCGATTGGGTGCAAAAGGCCTTGGAGATCCATGACTTGTTCATCTTAATTAAAGTTAGGCGGGCTACACTTTCATGGGACTGCCAGAAGTGCTTATCCATCAGGACACCACCAGCAGCTCTGAAAACACATTCTGAGAGAACACTGGCTGCTGGGCATGATAAAACCTCCAAGGCATGTGAGGCGAGATCAGGCCACTCCTCCATTTTTGAAGACCAAAATGTGAAAGGGTCCAATCCCTCCCTGATGGTATTGATATTTAGTTCTAGATACTCCTGCACCATCTTCTTCATTCGTTCACCACGTGTAAGACTTGGACTCTGTTGTGCTGGTGCACGAGTTGGTGTAAAAAAAAAAGTGTCAAAGGACTCACAGAAATTGCTTCTTCCACTTCCACCACTGCTGCAGCTGCTAATGTTTTGGCATTGCTGCATTGACTGGCCGGAGGTTGGGAGTCTGCATCTGCAATGCAAACTGTGAGCTTAACTGCTGTCCTGGGGAAAAGCTCTCTTAAGGTTGCATAAAAGTTGTTTTGATACTCCAGCATTCGCGGGTCTCTTTCTAGGGTGGGAATCATCTGTCAAAATTTGGTTTTATAACGTGGATCTAATAAAGTGGCAACCCAGTGGTCAGCATTATTCCTAATTATAACTATACGGAGATCATGTTGCAGATAGTGCAGCAAGAAGGCACTCATGTTGGGCTCTACCATGAGGTCCAAGCCCATGCTTTGTTGGTGTCTGGGCATCAATGAGGCGCATTTCCTCTTTCCCCTCCCACCAACCACGAACAACAGAGAGGTGAGGATTATCCTCTTCATCCGACAGGTGCTCGCCCATCACCTCTTCCTCCTCCATTTGTTCCTCGGATCTTACACCTTTGATAACAGTTTGACTTGTTATCACCAGCCCCCCTTGATCACAGTAATCCACCCACCCTTGGCACCTGCCTGTGTGACGACAGTCTTGAACTTAGAGACATTGTTATCCCTTCCGCAGTCTCCTCTGCTTCCTCCTCTTCTTCTGGGACCACCATCTCCTCTCACAGGCTATTCAAAGTCTGCTCCAGCATATAGTTGACCGGAATAGTGATGCTGATGATGGCGTCGTCAGCACTAACCATCTTAGTAGCCATTTCAAAACTGTTCAGAAGGGTGCAGAGCTCCTTAATCCAGGCTATACGACATGACATACTGCATCAGGGCTTGTTGCTGCTGCCACAGTCGCTGCAACATGTGTAGAGTGGAATTCCACTATGTCGGCACATCGCATATCAACCTGTTAACTGGCATGGGCAAAGACCTCTGTATCCATGCAAGTCGATGGGCAGAGAGGTGCGAATGGCGGAAATGAGCACACAGCTTATGTGCTTTCTGGAGCAGCTCACCCAGGCCAGGATAATGGCTGAGAAAATGCTGCACCACCAGGTTGAGGATGTGAGCCATGCAAGATACGTGTATGAGCTTGCCTGTCCATAGGGCAGCCACCAGGTTCGCACTGTTATCCGAAACGGTCTTCCCTGGATGCAGGTTCAGCGGAGACAGCCATTGATCAACAGCCTGGAGAGCGGTCCACAACTTTTCAGCTGTATGACTGTGATCTCCAAGGCATATCAATTTGAAGACTACCTGATTGCGGTGAGCCCTGGTTGCGCAGTACAGAGGTGGTGGGGGTTCGCTATGCACTGTTGGAATGCATGTCTCGTGAAGGCAAAGCTTGAGGGTGCAGGTGGAGGCCCTAGAAGAAATAGAGAAGACAAGCAGTGGAGGAAGTGTTAAATGTAGAGGTTTGCCCTGCAAGCCTTGGCGATTCCAAGACTTATGGAGCAGCACCTGTCCCCACAGCTACCATAGTCATCCAGTGCCCAGTCAGTGAGATTTAACGCCCTTGACCATGAGTACTCGTCCAAGCATTTGTGGTGAAAGGCACCTTGGCAGACAGAGGTTTTCACATGGAATGGGTGATGTTGTCTGCTACATGCTGGTGTAGTGCAGGCACAGCTTTCTTAGAAAAGTAATGGCGACTGGGTAATTGATACTGGAGTACTGCGACCCCCATCAGCTTTCGGAAACTGTCGGTATCCACCAGGCGGAAAGATAGCATTTCGGTGGCCAACAAATTGGAGATGGCGAAGTTCAAGCTCTTAGCTTTGTCATGTGTAGGAGGAAACAATCTTTTCCATCACCACAACTGCGGAAACAGGAGTGTTCACATTTCCAAAAAACATTGGTAGACACTACCAAAATGGCATCAATTTCACCACAATAGAAATTGTTAGGAACGGCAGAACGCACTAAATAAAAATAAAGTGCGTTCACCGCTCGGGGTCCACCGTGCAGTAGATGTTACACCGCTGCTAGGTAATGGCAGATGCACAATATAGCGGTATATCGCGCACGGGTTGAACGTCACCCAAGTGCGGTAAGCAATCTCTGTTTGCTCACAGAGATATCAGCAGAGATAAACAAAAGGCTGAGCGTGTTAGTGTCACAGGACTCAGGTAAATGCACACACGGTATCTGGTCACAGAAGCAGAACCCAAGACAGGAGCTGCGTCCGTCTAGACCTACCGTGCGTGCGGCGTCGTTACTGCGGACGCCAAAGAGGACTGCAGCGCGGCGTAGAACACTGCCGCAAGTCGACAAAGCAAGGAAGCAGGTGCAATGTCGGATGCTAGCACTGTGGATGATGCTGTAGTGGCTTGAGGCTTGCCATGCGCTGGCGCTGCCTCTAATCTAAGTCCCTGTACACATTTGTAATATCAAAGGAAGGGGATCTTAATAAGTCATTCGCAGGTTCATACATCCATCATCATTCACACATTAGCAACTAGAGACTATACTAGCGCATGGCCGAACGGTCATGCGCGCTTTTTATAGCCGGGACCTTCCGGAAGCTTCCAGATCTCCGAGATGGACCAATGAGATCTGGAGCAGGACCTGGGCACATGACTCCCGATCTCCAATGGGAGATCGTCTCATGATCATGCCCAGTAGGAGAACAGAGGGACTTAGTCTCTGGTGCAATCTGCTGCAAAGTAATCTCCTATGCAGTAGATAGACAGCAGGAGACCGCAGAATGTGAGGCTCTGGATTCCTCCAGAGCAGATGCAGAACCCTAAGCCTAACATTACCCCCCTCCTAGGGCCCCCTCCCCTCTGAGCCTTCCAATCCACTACCATGTGCCCATCAGAGGCATAGGCCTCAGACTCGTCCGAAGGCAAGTCTGATGTCCCGGCAGGTGACACGGAAAACCGGGACACGTGGAAGGTATCAGAGGCGGCAAGATCGCCAGGTTTAAGAAGGGACACGTGGGAGACAACAGGAGCGGAAAAATTGCCAGGAGCAGAAGTAGTAGTGGAACGCCGCAGTGTGTTGGCGGGCGTCCTCACTCTTTGTTTAAGGAAGCTATTCCGAGCACAAGAGTCACATGCCCGACTATATTTTTTAGTGTCCCGAGCCCTGTGCAGCCACCAATAAGACCCTGTCAGGAGTTTTGTGGCCTGCATGTAGCCACAGTGACCACCCGCCCTGGACGCGTGTGCCCACGCGAGAACCTTCGGCCGAAGGCGAGGGGGCACAAAGGTCTTGCCCGGCGGCACAGAGTTTGGCCATTGCGGGGCCCTGTTATCCTGGGGAACAAAGTGCTGACAGTGGTAACCGCGAGTGGGACTTAGTGCCGGACGCACCTCGAGGCTGGCGCGAGACACCTCCATAGGCTCTGGGGGTGAACACTCTGGCTCGGGTAATTCTGGAGGTTCAAAAAGGTTGGGAGCCGAAGTAACCTTCCGTCTGGTTTGAGCATGCTCCAGCCCGCGCTCCAAAAAATGGAGATCAATGCGGGTGGCAATGGCAATCAGCTCCTCCTGACTTATCGGAACCTCTCTGGTAGACAGAGCATCCTTAACATGCTCGGCTTTATCAGACCACTCCAGCTCAGAAGCCAGTGTCCGAAAACGAACGGCATACTGCCTAACCGAAAGAGATCCCTGAGTCAATGCAAGTAACTGAAAAGAGGTATCGGGCTTGACCCGTGGTCCCAGGAAGACCTGCTTGATAGATGTTAAGAACTGAGCAGCGGTCCGAACCTCTGGGTCACCACGCTCCCATAGTGGCGTGGCCCACTCCAGCACCCTGCCCGACAGTAGGGAAACAATAAACCCCACCTTAGCCCGTTCCGTAGGGAATCGCACAGCCAGTAACTCCAGCTGGATAGAGCACTGGCTCATGAAACCCCTACAGGAGGCACAATCGCTAGAAAATTTATCAGGCAACGGGAGGCGGGAAACTGTTGGCGCAGGGGAGGACGTGGACATACGTGAAACCGCCTCTGCGATTGCCAGTACAGCAGCCTCAGTAGACTTCGCAGCTGAGATAGCACTCTCAAGAGTAGCCAACCAGCCCTCTAACTGCCGAATGTACTGTAAGAGTTGCTGCTGATCTGTCATTACTAGCCAGACGCTGGCGCTAGTATGATGTTAGGAACGGCGGAACGCACTAAATAAAAAAAATAATAAAGTGCGTTCGCCGCTCGGGGTCCACCATGCAGTGGGTGTTACACCTCTGCTAGGTAATGGCAGACGCACAATATGGCGGTATATCACGCACGGGTTGAACGTCACCTAAGTGCGGTAAGCAATCTCTGTTTGCTCACAGAGATATCAGCAGAGAAAATCACAAAAGGCTGAGCCTGTTAGTGTCACAGGACTCTGGTAAATGCACACACGGTATCTGGTCACAGGAGCAGGACCCAAGACAGAGGAGCTGCGTCTAGACCTACCGTGCGTGCAGTGTCGCTACTGCGGATGCCAAAGAGGGCTGCAGCGCGGCGTAGAACACTGCCGCTAGTCGACAAAGCAAGGAAGCAGGCGCAATGTCGGACGCTAGTGTGGCGCCCCCACGAGTATGGTCGCCACACTGGCTTTGCCTTCCTCCAGGGGTGGGGAATGTCAGGCTTGGAGGCAATGATGGGTCTCTCTCACAGTCAATCCATACATACAACACAGTTCCACTCCGGGCCAGCAGGGGGAACTCCGAACCAGGATTAAGGGGAGGAGTGCTCTCTGTGGGCCAGGAGGAGGGAAGAGTTAGTCAGTCTGCGGAGGGTGAAGTGTGCAGACGTGGAGAGAGAAGCTGGAAGTCGAGCTTCAGAAGGCGAGCTCCCTCAGCTTGAGAGCGCAAGAACTGGAGCCTGGTCTCCACGGTGGTACGGATACTAATGGTCCTGCCACAGACACCAGAGTAGGAGGCTGTAAATGCCCTACTCCCATCTAAGACTTGAGGCACAACAGCAAAGCGGATAGAGAGCCGGGATTCAGGAAGAGAGGAGTCCCAGAGATAGGCTACAGCTGTCTGCCGTGCAAGTAGAGTTCTAGGAACATCTGACAGGAGTAACTCCAGAGTAACTAAGGACTGGAGTGCTTCACACCACAAGCGCTAGGAAGGAGACTGCACAGCCCATCTGAGAGAGAATCCCTGAGTTGCTTCCAGGCTAGCCTGCTCTGTTACCATCTGTAATCAGGACCCTGGACTACAGTTATCAAGTAAAGGTACAGAAATTGCACCCCGCTGTGTCTTGTCTGCTTCCTATCCTTCCGGCACTGCTACATCCCCGTGCCAACCACATCTACACTGCCCTGGGGCTACAGCTTCACCTGTGGGGAGCTACACCATCTAAGCTGCAACACACCATCAGCCCCAGAGGATCTGCACGCAGCGTTGGCTAACACCTAACTTGCCAAACACCACAGGTGGTGTCACGAACTTTCCATATAAACTACCTTACAAACATCACCGCCATTGATATTGGGCGCCCAGGGCCACGGACCGGGTCACCGCTGCTGTGACACATCCCCCTGACACCGGCCCGGTACCGAGTACCCCACAGCCCTGGGAGGGCGACCCACTAGCACTGTGGATGATGCTATAGTGGCTTGAGGCTTGCCTCTAATCTAAGTCCCTGTACACATTTGTAATATCAAAGAAAGGGGATCTTAATGAGTCATTCGCAGGTTCATACATCCATCATCATTCACACAGTAGCAACTAGAGACTATACTAGTGCATGGCCGAACGGTCATGCGCGCTTTTTATAGCCGGGACCTTCCGGAAGCTTCCAGATCTCCGAGATGGACGAATGAGATCTGGAGCAGGACCTGGGCACATGACTCCCGATCTCCAATGGGAGATCGTCTCGTGAGCATGCCCAGTAGAAGAACAGAGGGACTTAGTCTCTGGAGCGATCTGCTGCAAAGCTCTGGATTCCTGCAGAGCAGATGCAGAAACCTGATGCCTAACAGAAATAGTGTAATAGAGACCGACAGGTCTTTCACTACACCCAATCCAGCAGATGGACACCCTACAAAGAGTGGTCACATTTAAAGAAATGAGGGCCTTACTCCACCAAAGTGGCATCAATTTCACCACAGTAGAAATAATATTATAGGGACCGACAGGTCTTCCACTACACCCAATCCAGCAGATGAACCCCCTACAAGGAGTGTTCACATTTAAAGAAATGAGGGCCTTACACCACAGAAGTGGCATCAATTTCATGGGAGTAGAAAAAGTATAATAGGGACCGACAGTTCTTCCACTACACCCAATCCAGCAGATGAACACCCAACCAGGAATGTTTACATTTTAAAAAATGAGGGCCTAACACCACCGAAGTAGAATAACTGTCACGAGAATAGAAATTGTATAGTTGTGACTGACACGTTTTCCATTAAAGCTAACCCAGCAGATGTAGACCAATCACACATGTTCATATTTCCCCAAATTTGTGTTAACATCAGCAGCAGCAACAGAAGCAACGCTAAGGCTGTGTGCACACGTTGCAATTTTTAAGCGTTTTTGCTGCGATTTTCGCCGTGAAAACATGGTGAAAACGGTTAAAAAACACATACAGAACGCACTCCATGCATTCCTATGGCATTTTGCACATGCTGTGCTAATGCTGCGATTTTTTCCATGGCGGAATCGCATCGCGAAAAAAAAACGCAGCATGCTCATTCTTTTTGCGTAATCGCCGCAATTCCGAAAAGAATTTCCGCGATTCCTCACCCATAGGAATGCATGAGATCCGCATACTTCCAGCATGTGGCTTTGCCCACCATGCACAAAGTGAGCCGCTCATGTGCAGATGGTACCCGCGGTGTGGAGGAGAGGAGACTGTACAAACTTTGACGCTGTTGTGTTGGTGCACGAGTTGGTCTAAAAAAAAAGTCAAAGGACTCACAGAAATTGCTTTTTCCACTTACACAACTGCTGCTGCTAATGTTTTGGCATTGACGCATTGACTGGCCAGAGGTTGAAAGACTACAGCTGCGATGTGAACTGTGAGCTTATCTGCTGTCTTGGGGAAAACCTCTCTGTCGAGGTTCTGCAGTCAAAGACCTGCATCTCAATAGTTGGCACGGTAACAGAGGAGGAGGAAGAAGCAGCAGATGCGATTGATGGGGCGGCTGATGGTTGTTGATGTCCGCTGGTTTGCATTTTTGCGCAGTGGGATTCCCACAGTAAAGAATATTGATAGTGCATGTGAAGATTCATACATATAGTAGTCGAATTATTGTACTTTTTACCGCGACTCAGTTTTTTTTGCAATATTGGCAGAATACATGAGTTGGCTCATCCTATGAGGTGTCAAATAAGTCCCAAACTAGGCAACCCTTGCCTCCCCTATGAGCTGCAGACCCACGAATGCTGCTGGTCAGAGGCACAGTTTTGGCTGAGGATGCATCGCTCGTCGTGGCTGCATTACTTTATGCCTGCGACGGACGCAAAGTAACCTCCTTAGATGACCTACTCAGCTGTATACCACTATGTTCACACCAACTGGGAACTAACACCTCATCATCATCCTCTGTGTTATCACATTCCTTGCCATTGGAGTCACCCTCCTCCTCTTTTTGCCCTGACAGCAGTACAGTCTGCGTGAGCCTCAGATATCTGAGTATCATCAGGATCACCTCCCCCCAGGGGTTAACGTCTGATGACGAGGGTCTGGATGCTGTTTGGACCGTACTTCTTCCTGCCCCGGATCCAAGCTAAACTAATTTTGAACAGCAGTGTTAATTTCCTCCACTTGATTGTTTGAAGCGCTTGAGTACACTTCTGATGAACATGGCATAGAATGTGTGAACAGCTCTTCAGACTCACCCATCTGTGGTTCCGTACAGTCAGTTGAATGGATGGATAGTTGGGACGCTGTGGTGCTAATAAAAATATGGATATCTTATAGCCTACATATTGTAATATATTGTTTATATGCTTTGATATAGTGTGGTCATTAGACCAAGGGTAGAAAGTATTGCAAATATGAAATATGGTTGCTTGAATCCAAACACTATATTGCAATACTAGGGTGTAATCTGGACTTTTGATACTGAGACACAAAGCGTTTGCTCTGTGTCAATACCGTAAGACAAGGAATTGCACTGTGGTCTTTGAAGCTCTGTGTTTCAAAGATTCCTTATCCTGATTTGCACACAAGTGATATTTGCTTTGAGTGAATACCTTCACTTGGGGGTGGTTGATGGAAAGAAGCTTTCCAACTAATTCTGTGTGGTATTCTAATATAAGAGTTGTGTGGTATATTCTTACATATAAGACAATAGGAATAACAACTGTATAGATAATGAATATTTATGCTGCTTGAACAAGGAAGTCTTGTGCTCAATAATAGTCAATATTGGGTCGTGCATGACATCCATAATCGAGGAACGATTGTGATACATATCTTGACATGTCTGAGTGTGTGTCTGAGTTACATAGGTATCCAGTTTTCAGAATAGGTGATTATGGAAGTCATGCCACCATCTTAGAGCATTATGCTATGAGCATGAAGAGTTAACTTTGTAACAAGCAACATATGTTGAACTTTTCAACTTTGACAAGTTGACCAGAGGCAAACAGAGTCTAGGTTGACATACTATTGGCAAACAAATCTCTGGTTGGTGCAAACACACTAAGAGGCTTTAGCAAACAGACCTTGAAGTCTTGTGCAGTTTCCAGATTCTGATGACTCAGCATACTGCACAGAGGGAATGTGGGAATATTGTGTATAAAAAGGTGGACCTGTGTCAGTGAGGTAGGGACATTTTCCAGAAGCTATCGTGGGTGCACGGTTTCTGTGATGACAAGATTTTCCTTCTCACTGACACTGTGGGGTCCCTCCAGTGGAGAAGTGATGTTGCAATGCTACCTGGTAATGTATTGATGCTTATTTCTCTATGTAAACAAGACAGGGTAATATTATATCTGCCATTCCATTAATTTGGTGTTTTATAATCATTGTATAATAAAATTGTGTTATATCCAAGTAGTAGCCTTCTTTAAAGCCGTATTCGAACCTTATTGCTAAACAGTTGGCAATACAGACGCGGAGGGAATCAATGGGGAATTTGGGTGCCACATCTGTGGACTGTACTGGGTGTGACATTGAGGTGGAGGAAGTGGAAGAGAGGCCACTTGAAGCTGCACTTGCCATCCACTTGAGTACATGCTCTTTCTGGACATCATCGACAAGGCGTACTTGTCAGGACCTGCTGCCTGACAGGAACTCACCAGTGGCAGTGTAGGAGGCTGATCTGAACGTCTGGTGCCGGGGCAAGCCCGTGGCACCAGGGAACAACAAATGTGAGCTGTACTAGTGGTGCAAAAGCAGCTAGCTGCTCTCAGGACAAGGCAGACAGGACTGCGTCACGTGACAGCGTCAAATGAGGTGGGCGGAGCCTAGTGCCGCTGTAAGGGTAGTCAGCGTGGGGTTGCTGCAGCTCTGGGGGGCACTTGCAGGAAGGAGCGGAGGTCTCAAGGGTGTTCAAGGCGAAGCAGAGGTAACGTAGTCACACATGAAACACCAGAAAAACATACAATAGCATAGGCACAAAGCACAGCAGGGTCAGACATACTAAGCCAAGTGTCAGAGTATAAATGACAAAGAATGGTCTCACAGTGAGGCTATAAAAAGCCTCCCAGAACCAAGAAAGAGGCAACCAGAGTTAGCCCTGCAACTACCTAATCCGAGAACCCAGTAAACCATGACAGTACCCCCTCTCAACGGTGGGCCTCTGGACCCCCAGATTTTTCAGGATTCCGAGCATGTAATACCAGAACCAGACGGTCAGCGTCTACTGATCTGGCCGGCACCCAAGATCGGTCCTCCGGACCGTACCCCTCCAATGCACTAGATGCTGTAAGGACCCCCGCACCCGTCGGGAGTCTACGATGTGTTGTACCTTAAATTCCATGTGCCCATCGATCAAGACTGGGGAGGGAACAGCACCTGGATCCTCTACCACCGATCCCATGGGTTTGAGCAAGGATCTGTGGAATACGTTGTGGAGTTTCAAAGGGGGGGTGAAGACAATACGCCACCGGGTTGATTACCTCGATGATCTCATAGGGACCGATGAACTTAGGCCCCAATTTGGCGGAGGACACACGAAGATTTATGTTCTGCATAGAGAGCCACACCTTGTCCCCACACTGCAACATCTGAGTAGGATCCTTTTTTTTATCCGCAAAACGCTTATAATTCTCCTGAGCCCTGGAAATTTTTAAGTGAACTGGTTTCTACCTAGGGTGGCCTCTCCTACTGAACCTAGGCACTGGAATTTTCCGACCTCTTTGGACAGGTACGAATCAGGTGCTCGGAACTACCACAGTAGAGGCAACTTCCCTCTTTGGGACGCGCCTCCTGGCGGCAGCTGCCCAAACTTACTTGATCAACCTCCATGGACTCAGGGGAGGGAGGGGAGGTAGCCGTCTAAGGAGAACCAGAGCCCAAGTGGTAGGGCCTTTTGTCTCATTTGTTCTCCTTGGAACGCTCCTGAAAACGCAGGTCAATCTGGGTTGCCAAGGATATCAGGTCATCCAAGATAGTAGGCTTGTCTCGTCCCGCCAGCTGATCCTTGATTCTTCCCAATAGGCCCTCCCAGAAGGTAGCCACCAAGGCCTCGTTATTCCAGGATAGCTTGGACGAGAGAGTACAGAACTGAACAGCATACTGAGCCACTGTGAAAGTTCCTTGACGTAAGCAGAGAAAAGCTAAAGCTGTCGACGTGGCACGACCAGGTTCATCGAAGGTCCTGCGAAAAGCTTCTAGGAAAGATTGAAGATCATTAACCAGAGGGTCCCTTCTCTCCCATAGAGGGTTCAGCCAGGTGAGGGCCTCTCCAGCAAGATGTGACATTATGAAGCCCACCTTGGCTCGGTCAGAAGCAAACATATGCCCCAGGATTTCGAAATGCAAAGTGCACTGATTGATGAAACACTCGACACTGAGTGGGGTCGCCGTGGAAGCAGGTGGGAGCTGCCAGGCAAGGACCTTTACTTGCCATGCAGGTGGGTACCTGGGTTCCGGTAGATGAGTCAGGTGCAGTAGAGGTCAGCAGGGAATCCATGCGGGTAGACAAGCTGCGAAGATAAGTCGTGATCTTGTCCTGTTGATCCCTTAAACGGGTCACCTCTTGGCAAAGTTCCACAGTCGGAGGTCTCTGGGATCCAGCAGGTTCCATAGCCTGAGCAATTTGTAACGAATGGAAGCGGAGGCACAGATGGTGAAGTTCACATTCATTTTTTATTTTTAGAGTGGAACCTCGGGAGTATGGTCCGGGGGGCTCCGAAGGGGTAGTGACTATTGAGCCTCAGGTATCTGTAGTAAGGTCCCTTGAACAGGACCAGACTGGAATACCTGGGGGACACAGGTGCTACCTCCAGTTGGACACGTGGCAGCTGTTCCAGCGGAACAAACGGGTAACAGGTATAACAGATCTGATGGAGGTGACCGGCGGACACTGGGTATGAGTGGTGAACCTGGCACTGGTGAGGAAGGTCAGGTTCCGGGTAGATGATAGGAAGCTGGCTCCAGTAACCTTGACGTAGTCCTTGGATTCAGATGGCGAGTGGCGGAATGGGATGGCACTTGAATCGATGAATACTGATGTCGTCTGAGATAGTTGAACACTGGTCACAGATACTCTGCGGAGACAAACAGGTATGAGCAAGTGCAAATGGATTGCTAATGCAGCGCAGACAGAACAGGGACAGAACCGGATGTAGCACGAGTAGATACTCATTGCTCCAGCACTCTCCCTATGGAGGAGAGGCCAGAAATAGTAATCAGTGCAGTGCCATTGGTTAATTGCTATTTTCAAAAAATGCGTGCTGTCCCTTTAAGAGACAAGAGGGAAGCACGCGTCCTAAGCATTCTCCCTGAAGGCCTGCTGGCAGCATGGGGTACCTGTTGTCATATTCGGGTTTTTGGATGGATCAGGAGAAGGTCCGCACTGCCCTTGATTGGGACCATCTCTAGAACTTGAAGTCTCTACAATGTTTTCTGGGCTTTACTAATTTTTTCTGGAAATTCATCCAAAATTATTCTGTGGTTGTGAAACCCCTCACTGGCATGACAAGGAATGGGTTTGATTTTCCCAAATAGTCGATTGTCGCCCTGCAGGCTATCTCCTCACTAAAGAACTATTTTGCTGCAGCCCCTATACTCAGTCAACCTGATTTTTCCCAACCCTTCATTGTGGAGCTTGATGCATCAAAGGTGGGGGTTGGAGCTGTGTTGTCTCAGGTTCTGTCCCCGGGTAAATACCGTCCCTGCGCTTTCTTTTCTAAGATATTGTTGTCGGCTGAGAGAAATTATGATGTGGGCAATTGGGAACTTTTGGCGATTAAATTGGCATTTGAAGAATGGTGACATTGGTTGGAGGTGGCTGTCCATCCCATTACTCTTTTTACTGACCATAAGAACCTCTCATATATATCTTCAGTCGGCTAAACGTCTCAACCCTGGGCAAACTAGATGGTCCCTGTTGTTTTACTAGGTTCAATTTTGTTGTCACTTTCCATCCAATGGTCAAAAATGGCAAGGTTGATGCTTTGTCCCTGAGCTTACCTGGTGGTGGTGACCATAAGAACCCTGCCCTGATTTTGCAGGAGGGGTTAGCATTTTGGCATTGTACCCTGAGCTGGAGGGTGAGGTGTTGGAGGCCCACGGGATGCCCCTGCCTCCTGCCCTTCAAGAAGATTATTTATAGCAGGGGTGGGGAACGTCCGGCCCGCGGGCCGTATGCGACCTGCGATATCATCTGGTGCGGCCCCCAGCCACTTTGCCCGTTTTTAGGCGGTGGGCCCTTTAATTCTTCAGAGAACTCGGACACAGACACAGACTTGGTTCCCATCACAACTGTGTCATGTCTCTGCCTACTCCTGGGGGGGACTGGTTCCAGTGAGTGAGCTGCTCACAGTCAGAGGCACCTTCTGCTGACACCACGGCTCCTGCCCGGCCCCCTCCCGAGTATCGTGTGAGTACGAGTACGTGCTGTGCCCCTCATGTCGGGCACCGCTCAGGATGGCAGACGCTCTGCTGTCTAGTTCTGTCACCTTCCAGCTCTAAGGGGTCACTGCTATTCCTGGGAGGCAGCAGCTGGTGTGTGGAGGTTCCCAACCAAAGCAAAGGGGAGAATGTCTCAGCCTGGTAACGGAGGTAAGGGAAGCCCAAATTCTGGCGTTTGCACTGTGCAAATGCAAAATCCTCCTAGTGCATATGAGAGTGCAGGAGTGCAGGCAGCTGGGGGCCAGTGCATTAGTAAGTTCGAGCCTTCCCTGTTGCACATGTATTTCCTGTTTGCTGGCTGCCCTTCTGCAGAGTTCCTGCAAGGCAGGGCTTCCATGCAACATGTCTGGAGATCACCACACTTAGTGCAAGCTGACATGGCTGCACTGGCATGCATGTACTCTCTGCAAAAACTGCACAGCCCACTGCATCTTGTCAATGTAGTACAAAAACTTGGCACTCAAAAAGAAAAATTGGTTTGATGTCAACAGCCATTCTAAGCTGAATTTGCATGCCCTTGTCAGATCGCTGCTGCTAAGTAGCTTGAGGCTGGGCCAGTACCCGCATGGGAAACTGGCTGGGAATCCCTGGTCCTGTTGACACCAAAGGAATGTACTCAACTGGATGCCTTTTACAATAAAGGAACTGTCAAACCAATTTTTCTTTTTGAGTGCCAAGTTTTTGTACTACATTGTTAGGTGGCTGGATACCCGACTTGTGCACCTCTCTCCTCATTGAGTGCCGTGTTTTTCTATTTTGCACTGCATCTTGTCAGTCAGCAAGCAACTGGTTAAAAACTCCATGCATGCTTAATTTAATATTTTTCTCTTTTTTTATATTGCTTTTTTTTTCATGGTTGCAGCTTTAGGCATTTACTACGTAGCATTTTTCTTATTTTTTTCATGCTCATTTGTGATTTTATTTTGCAAAGTTTCAAATTATCACTTGTATATTTGCAGGCATTTTACTATCATTTTTTAAATATATTTTTTTATATAATTTTGCAGTTGTATTTTTTTTCTTGCAAGTTATTTTGTATTTGCATTTCACTGACTGATGCAAGCTTAGAAAACCAGTTGGGAGTAGCAACATCATCAATACCTCCCAACATAGCAGGCCTCACCAAAGAGAAGTCCTTCCAGCCATCACATTAGGTGGGAGTTATTTAAAGGGAACCTGTCACCAGTTATGGCCACTGCCTTTCGGGGCTGATATGTAGTATTCTATATTGCTGCATATCTGCACCCGATCAGATCTGTAAGAGAAGAAAAATAACTTTTTTTTATAGTCACATGGGGGCGGTCCGATGGGCGTCGCTGGTCCTGGTCCGGTGCCTCACATCTTCTTAGGATCCCAGCCCTCCTGCTTGCTTCATGTGGATGACGCATCCCTGAATCATCCACACAGTCTCCCCGGAATCACGCTGCTGCGCAGGCGTACTTATCTGCCCTGTTGAGGGCAGAGCAAAGTCCTGCAGTGCGCAGGTGCCGGGAAACGTCAGAGAGGTCCAGCACCTGAATAAATATTAAGGCCCCCAAACGCCTTTATAAAATTCGAAATGGCCCTTGGCAGAAAAAAGGTTCCCCACCCCTGATTTATAGCATCAAATCTGCGCCAGAAAATAACTAAGGAACATCACAACTCTCTGCTTGCTGGCCAACCAAGTGGTAAGGCAACTGCGGACGCAATTCTCGCTATTTTTGATGGCTGGAGATCAGGATGTAGTTGAAAATGTATCTGTTTTTAGTATCTGTACACTTTCTATCACATACCTGTCCGTCTGGTACTCTTCTTCCACTACCTATTCCTAGCAGGCCATGGATGCACTTGTCCATAGATATCATTACTGACCTACTAGTATCTGCAGGCAAGACTGTGGTTTTGGTGGTTGTAGATATGTTCAGTCAGGTGGTTCATTTTGTCGCATTACTGGCACTTCCGAATGTCAAGACTTTTGCTCAGGTGTTTATAAATGAAATCGTGAAACTTCAAGGGGTTCCCTCCAATATCGTGTAAGATAGGGGGACCCAATTAGTTTCTAATTTCTGGAGGGCATTCTATTCTCGACTAGGGGTACAGCTGTTCTTTTCCTTTGCCTTCCTTCCCGAGTCGAATGGACAGACCGAATGTGTTTATCAGAATTTGGAGACTTGCCTCAGGTGTTTTGTCTCTGAGAATCCAGTAGGATTGGTGCCTGCTTCTTACCGCTGGTGGAATTTGCTATTAATAATCATCAGGAGTCAACCGGTAGGTCTCTTTCTTTGGGGCGTACGGTTACCATCCACAGTTTGTTACTTTTAGCCGGGGAGGGGCTTTGGGAGTTCCAGATAAGGAAAGTTTCGCTTTGTCGCTCTCTTTGGTGTGGCAGTGAGTTCTGAGTAATTTGAAGTAATTTGAAGATCATGGGAGACAGGTACAAACATATGGCTGACAGAAAGTGCTTGCCAGGTCTGGACCTGTATGTGAATGATTTTGTGTGGTTGTCTACCAGGAATATCAAGTTGACTGTTCCTTCCTGGAAGTCGGGGCCAAGATTTATTGGTCCTTATAAAATAACCTGCCATCAATAACCAAGAAGCGTTTCATCTTAAGCTACCCCAGGCCCCTTAAGATCCCCAATGTCTTTCACAGGTCTCTACTCAAGAACTATGTGGAACCTCTTGAGTCCTCACCCCTACCACCACCCCCCAATAATGACTATCCGGTAATTGGGCAGAAAATACTGAGTCTCCCAAACAATAATTAAACCATCCTAAAAAAAAGAAACTGGGGAACTCTATTGAAAAGATAATGGAAAAATCTTTATTGAATACAATATTAATTAATAAAGCATAAACATTAAAAAGTAGTACATGATTAGACAGCAAATGGTACTTTCAGATAAAAAAAAGTGGTATCAATAATAACAAAAAAAAAATTGGGGGCATAATTATTCTCATAAAAAAGTCGCCCTTAGCATATAAGTATAGAACTATATATACTATTTTTCACATTAATTTATTGACATACTGATCTACAAAAGGGGGAATCTATGCATTAATAAATCTCTGAAATTAATTTCTATAGTTAATTCAAAATCAAAGAGAAAATGCATCATGTAGTCATATATATTATTATATATAGTATATATTTTTTTATTATACTGCCATCTGGTGGTACAAAAGAGGAATATTCTCTAAATATGGTATTTTCTGGTGTATAAGACAACTTTTTAACCCCTTTTTAATTTATGATTGCTATATTATTGTTAGTGAATAAAATGTGGAATTTAGCCTAATCTAATGGCGGTCAAATGACTCTATGTAATAATTTTGTAATTTGCTAGTGATACGTTGCCTTTAAAATTGACCATGGATATGGTATATCTAAATGTATGGCTCTGCTGCAATGTGGATGTGTTGACGTTTGTCGGTAGCTATGGGGTTTGTTTACATGACTGGTCATGTGACCGGTCATGTGACTGCCCCTGTACTCTGACGGGCGCTCGCAGCCTGATTGTCATGCGTGAGCCTTTAAATTAGCTTGTGACTTAGGTGATACTGTTAGTGCGCGTGCGTGGTCACGGGTGGATGGGGGCGGGGCCTATGATCGCTGTTTGCGCTCTGCTTGAGATGCCGCGCATGCACGGTATTTCGGGCACGATTGCATCGCGAGACTTCTTCCTGGTCCCGTCCTATCTGCGGCTGCGCTCCCGCACTACACAGCAACCTGGAGCAGACGATTGATAGGGTGACGTTCCTGCCTACCATCTTATGTGTGAGTACCGCTGATAGGCTGCTTACTTGGCACCAACGCCATGATCTTCTCTCATTGGCAATGAGACAGCTTGATATGAGCAGACTTCTATCTGGAATGGTGATTGGTGTATTATCACTATGGTAATCGCTATGCCTAATGGGGATTGTGTGATGACATTGGGGAGCTGTGTTTATTATGATTTTTGTTTATTGTCCACGATAATTTTGATAAATATATATATATCTACAAAGGTTGTTTTATTCTGTAATAGAATGTTTTCTTATCTGATGTACTTTATGACTTATTTTTGTGTATGTATTATTAAGGGGTGTTACCTAAAAAGTGATTGGTTTGTCCACACTATATAAGGTCGTTCCATATGCTATTTGGATGTACTTGAAAAAGACCTTGTTATGGTCGAAACGTTGTACTGATGTACTGATGGCAGAATAAAGGAATTGAATTTTTCACCTGGACTGGATGCTGTTCCCTCTACATTTTTGTAGAAGACAGAAGCAGGTCCGAATGCAAGCCAAATCAAAACCAGGGAGTCAACAAACTTACAGGGAAACACTAACTCAGGACAGACAGAGGGAATAAACAGACACGGGGCAAGACAGGGATCACCGCAGGACAAATCAGGATATACCAGAGTCAGATACACACGCCGAAGGCAGAACTATAGCTGACACCGCCTGCAGGAGCTAAATAGCAAACCTGAAACCAGACTGAGGCTGAGAAAAGTTAACCCCCTGAAATGACCAGACAGACAGGACTCAATACCCGGTCTGGATCATGACAACACTTAGCTAAAAGGAATCATGTACTTCATTAAGAATAGCTACACATAAAGAGGGTGGTATATAAATTCTAAGGTATGTGATAAGAAACAACCCAGAGTGGTTTATTAAACAGTCAGTTTATCATGGGCGTGGCCTAGCGCGCAATGCGAGAAGACGTGCGGTGGAGCTCTCCTGCCACAATCTCCCTTAATATCGGTACCTGAGGCGCCGCCGAACGCTGAAATCACTCTAAGGAGTGTGCAAAGACTCGGGGAGCAGCATTGAGCGGAGGGCGGTCTGGTGGAGAGGAGTCCCGCAAGAGGATGACGCGCAGGAGACAGAAGGAGCCGGCAGCGTCGGGAAGCTCTCAGGCCCAAGATGGCGCCGAGGCGGCAAGGGCGAGCGCGGCATATCAAAGAAAGATGGAGGTGATCGCTTGGCTGGAACGCTTTGCGAGGTCAGAGGAGGCTGTTAATGAGAGGTCAGTGGCTGAAGGTGAGAGACCTGAAACAACACATGTCCCTGGGAAACAGCAGGAAGGAGGGGGCCAGCCGCAGAGCGGTGGGGAGGAACAGAGATATCCTGATGTGGCTGCACGTGCTGGCCAGCTTGAACAGCCGGACACATTCGATATAGCAGAGCCGACACTCAAAGATATATTCTCTGTGGTAATGCGGCTCTGAACAGTCGTGTGGATGATTTAAAGGGAGAGATGGCTGCGATTAATGTTGCAGTGCGCAAAGTTGAACAGAGAATGGAGGTGGTGGAAGAACGTGTGGGGAGCGCTGAAGACCAGGTTAATGAATTGTTGAAAAGGGAAAAAAAAGTATGTGCAGCGTATAGCTGAACTGGAATTTAAAACTGATGATCTTGAGAACTGCTCCCGCAGGAGCAACCTGAGGATTGTGGGGGTGCCAGAAAAAGAGGAAAGAAATAACCCCACTGAGTACATTGAGTCATGGCTGAAAAATACTGTAGGAGGGGATGGTCTTACTAAAATGTTTTCCGTTGAAAGGGCACATCGTGTGCCCACTAGACCCCTGCCCCCAGGATCACCCCAAGAGTCATCTTGGCTTAAGTTCTGAATTATCCGGACCGGGATACTCTGCTGAGGAAAGCCAGGAACTGTGCGGAACTAACCATAGATGGCAATCGCATCTCCATCTACCCAGATTATTCTGCAGCCGTTCAGAAGCTCCAGATGACGCTTGGAGAAGTTAAAAGACGACTACGAGACATGGATGTGCGCTATTCAATGATTTATCCAGCTAAGCTGAGAGTCGTAGCCTTGGATCGGGTGCACTTTTTTCAAAATCCAGAGGAGGCGACACACTGGCTTGACTCTAACATTAAAAATATCAGAGCGGAACGGTCCCGTTGAAGCATACTCTGGGTGATGTTGAAACAGTGACTAACTGTTATTCAGTTTGAATTTGATAAGTTAATGGTCATCTCTGAGATGACGTAATGCCATGTTGGTATATGTGGGTTGTGTTCGGCGGCGCAACGGTTATTGCAGTTTGATAAATGTGGACGGGAGAGTAGTTGGAGTGCAGAGCTTGTATTGTTAGGCTGTAAAAACGCCCTTCTAGATCTCAAATAGAGAGGGAGAAAGAATTGTTATCAGCTTAAAAGTTGTGGGAGACAACTAATTTTTCGGGAGGGGGATGGAAGGGAAGGATGGGAGTTATTTCAGTTGGAAGGTTGGGAAAGGGGGAAAGGTGGGGGGGAGGGACAGGGGGGATAGGGGGGGAGGACCGAGATCTCAGTTTTAACTAGTCAAATGTTTGGTATTGTAACATATCATGGGGGTAGAATTAAAATTCTAAGCTGGAACGTTAGGGGTCTCGCTAACGTCTCAAAACGGGCCGCAATTTTACAATATCTGCTGAAGCTGAGGCCCTCAGTGATTTGCCTTCAAGAAACACACCTGGTAGAAGACAAAGTAGCTATGTTACAAAAAAGATGGGTGAGGAAGGCTTATCACTCGACGTACTCAGCATATGCTAGGGGAGTGGAGGTATTAATCCACACTTCTACTCCATATGAAGAAGTGGAGGTTATAATAGAGAAGGATGGGCAATACGTGTTTATTATATGTAAGATATTGAATAGATTATTATGTATTGTGTCTTTGTATATCCCTCCACCGTTTTCTGGAAAAAAGATACAGGAAATTCTGGACTTATCCGGGAAATGGACTGGGGTCCCGTTGCTTGTAATAGGTGATGTGAATAATATTGCAAATGATCATTGGGATAAGGGTAAACATACGGGGAGCAGAGAGGGAGGGAATGTGACACCTTTTGGAAACTACATGAGGGAAATTGGTTGGATTGACTTGTGGAGAGTTCGGAATATGGAGAATTACACTTACTCGTGCTACTCGGCGACGTATGGATCCCTGTCTCGCATTGATGTGGCTTTGGGAAATGAGGGGATGGATAACTTGGTACAGGAAGTGGAATATTTGCCCAGAGTCCTATCGGATCATTGTCCACTGGTGGTATGTCTACAATTGGGAGAACGGGGGAGGTTGGCAGGTATGGGATGGAAAATTCACTCCTTTTGGTTACGGTTGCTGGACATGGGAAAGATAGGAGAGGAATTGTGAGAATTCTTTAGGATAAACGAAGGTAGTGCAGAGGGTCATATAGTTTGGGATACTATGAAGGCGTTCTTGAGAGGGACATTATTCAGAGAAGTATCTCAATATCAGACTTGGTCTCAAAATCTAGACAAAGCAGTGATGGAGGAATTAAGGGTGGCAGAGGAGGCATTGGGTGCGCAGTGTTCAAAAGCTACGCAGACCCGTATGAGAGTAGCCCAGTCGGAGGTTAATAAACTTCACATCCGTAAGGCAGAGAGACTGGGCATTTCAGAAAGAGGCATTCAATGCGGGGGGTGAAAAAGTGGGGCACCAGCTCTCAGTAGTAGCTTCGGCACAACTTGAATCCTCACATGTGTATGCAATTAAAACTAAGGAAGGTAATGTGGTTACATAGGGGGATCAAATTTTGGATGTATTTAAACAATTTTACAGTGAGCTATACTCCTCAAAGATACATAAAGGTCAAGAGGAGATGGACAGGTATATGAGTGCGATTAAGCTTCCTAGACTAGGGGATGAAGACAGAGAATGGTTGGATAGGCCGCTTGCCGCGGAGGAGTTGAGGGTGGCACTGGCGGACATGGCGGGTAGTAAGGCCCCGGGGGCGGATGGCATTCCGGCAGAGGTGTATAAAATTTTTTAATGAAGAAGTAATAACTAAATTGGAGAAGGTATTTAATGAGTCGTTGGAGAGGGGAATATTGCCTACATCTATGAGAGAGGCCATTGTTGTGGTCATTCCTAAAACGGATAAGGATCCATTGAATCCGGAGTCCTACAGACCAATCTCACTCCTTACAGCGGATATAAAGATTTTGGCGAAGGCCTTGGCCAACAGACTGACCCATGTGATTGATAAGGTAATCCACCCAGATCAATCTGGATTTATGCCCAATAAATCTACAGCAATCAATTTAAGGAGGCTATTTTTAAATATGCAAATTCCAGCCGAAAATGCTGGAAAGAGAGTAGTAGTGTCTTTGGATGCCCATAAGGCCTTTGATTGTGTAGAATGGAATTACTTGTGGTTGGTTCTGTTGGGCCTTGGGTTCGGGCCTAAGTTTATATCTTGGGTGGGCTTGCTATACTCCTCTCCAACGGCAAAAATTAGAGTAAATTATAAGTTATCTGATAGTTTCTCATTACATAGGGGTACGAGGCAGGGGTGCCCATTGTCTCCGTTGCTGTTTGCCCTAGCCGTGGAGCCCCTGGCCGCTAAAATAAGGGATGCACGAGAGATAAAAGGATTTGTCTATGCAATGAAGGAGGAGAAGGTGTCTTTGTATGCCGACGATATTATGTTATTTTTGGGGGACTCAGGGGAGAATCTGGATAATGCGGTGACATTAATTGAGGAATTCGGGGAATTTTCTGGACTCAAAATCAATTGGGACAAATCATGCATTATGCCCATTGATGAGGTGGATAGGGGTATGGGGGAGGTGGAAATGTCAGCAAAATTGAAGGTAGTTTCGAGATTTAAATATTTGGGGATACAAATCGCCCTTCCTCTAATGAGGTTTGAAGAACTTACCGTATTTTTCCGACCATAAGACGCACTTTTTTCCCCCAAAATTTTTGGGGAAAGTGGGGGGTGCGTCTTATGGTCGCAATACACGGTACTAACCTTCTAGCTGGTGGCAGCGGGTGGAGCTCTGCGGTGCGGTGGTGGCAGCGGGCGGCGCTCTGCGGTGTGGTGGTGGCAGCAGGCTGTGCTCCGGTGCAGGGGCGGCAGCTCCGCCGGCATTTCTTCGCAGCCCGGAGGCCCCCGCACAACCCTTGCTGGCCGCCGCCATGTTGCGGTGGCCTCCAGGAGCATGGACGTCGGGAAGATGGCCGCCGGTCCGGGGACGGCGCATGTGCAGCTTCAGATCTCGTCCCGAGATCTCGGGGGACGAGATCTCGTTGCCGAGATTTGAATCTCATCCCCCGAGATCTCGGGACGAGATCTGATCCCGCGCATGCGCCGTCCCCGGACCGGCGGCCATCTTCCCGGCGTCCATGCTCCCGGAGGCCACCGCAACATGGCGGCGGCCAGCAAGGGATGTGCGGGGGCTTCCGGGCTGCGGAGAAATGCCGGCGGAGCTGCCGCCCCTGCACTGGAGCACAGCCCGCTGCCACCACCGCACAGCTGCCCCAGCCCCAGCACTGCTGCCCCTGCCCCAGCACAGCTGCCCCAGCACTGCTGCCCCAGCCCCAGCACTGCTGCCCCTGCCCCAGCACAGCTGCCCCAGCCCCAGCACTGCTGCCCCTGCCCCAGCACAGCTGCCCCAGCACAGCTGCCCCTACCCCAGCGCAGCTGCCCCAGAACAACCAACCTGCCCCAGCACAGAGCCTGGACCACTGAATGACCCCTGTGACTACTTCTCCACCTGTGCCGGATCCCTTCCCAGGTAAGCTGAATTCAGACTGTAAGACGGACCCCCATTTGACACATTATTATTTTTTTCCCTATTTTCCTTCTGAAAATTGGGGTGCGTCTTATGGTCCGGTGCGTCTTATAGTCCGAAAAATACGGTAATCTAAGCCCTCTGTTACAAAAAATACATTCCAAAATTTCGGCGTGGAATAAATTACATCTTTCTGTAATTGGAAGGGTGAACCTTTTAAAGATGATTGTGATGCTACAGCTATTATATGTACTGCATAATTCTCCAATTTGGATCCCGCAGAGTAGGTTCCGCAAAATTAAATCGCTGTTTGGCGAACTAATATGGGGGGGGAATCCCACGGTTTAAACAAGAAACTTTGCAGAGGCCACAGGAGGAAGGAGGCTTAGCGCTCCCTAACCCCTAGGTATATTTTTTATCAGCACAATGTAAGCATATTGGAGGATGGGGGGAGGAGACGGGAAAGGGACAATCGCCCAGTAGTTTGAGATATGTGATTGGAAAATGGCCTCTAGGAGAGAGTTTGGAAGGGGGGCAATTTTTAAAACTGGGTTCTCGGTTTCCTACTGTTCTCCTAATTCATAAGGTATGGGAAAAAGTTAAACAGATTAGGGGTGTCACGGGCCTTACCAAATACTCTCCTGTATGGGATAATATGAATTTACAAGAATTTAAGCAAATGGAAGCATTTGGGCCCTGGAGAGAGGCAGGAATTAGAAGGATGGGTCAGCTAATGGGTCAGGGGAGACTTAAGTCATCCGTGGAGTTACAAACAGAATTTCAGTTATCACATTTAAATTTATATCATTATAAAAGAATTCAGCATGCGTATCAGTCGCAATGTCGGAGAAAACTTGTTGAGATCCAGATTGATGTCACGCTGGCCTCCATTTTGGAGAACAGCGTGACAAGGGGGGCAATCTCATAAGTGTATAGAGATTTATTATTCACCTTTCTAGTCAAACATCCCATCAAGTCTATAGTGAAATGGGAAGCTGAATTGGGAGAGATAAATGACGATAGATGGGAATCTATTTTGGAATATGTGCCTAAGATCTCTATGAGCGAACTCTGGAGGATGTCTCAGCTGTACGTAATTCATAGAGCTTACAGAACTCCAGATAGACTGTTCAAGATGGGTTTGAGGTCCGATTCCGAGTGTCCACGATGTTCGCAGGAACGGGCAGACATGCTGCACATGCTGTGGCATTGCCCTAGATTGTCTACCTACTGGACAGTTGTTTTGAGTCGGATTGAATTGATATATAGGTGTGCAATCCCCAGAGACCCTTTGGTCGGTATATTAGGTTATGTGGAAGAATTAGTAGCGGTATCCATGGTCAAACTGGCGATTGCTAGACTCTTGTTCATAGCAAGGAAGTTGATCGCTCGGTTCTGGATCAGAGAAGAGCCTCCGACTAGACAAGACTTTCTTATGCAGGCGGAGCATATAATTTTATTGGAAAAATGTATTTATACTAAGAGAAATAAACTTGATGTATTTCATAAGATATGGCAGCCATGGGTAGAATGGAGAAAGATTTGTGGGGAGGATGTATTATGACATAGATGATGTTCATACTATACAGTTGTATATGGATGTGGGAAAGAGTACCGGAATAGAAATGAGGAAGACACTGAGGGGGTCTCGAAGGGGGGGGGATAGGGGGAAAAAGGGGGGGGAGTTTTGTTCATAAAAATATATGATTATATGTGAACAATAGCTTGATGTCATATATGTTATAATTGTTATCATTAATAAAAATTTATCTGATTAAAAAAAAAAACATCATACAGGAACACAAGACAGGAGCAATCTCACCGCTCATAGCTGCCTGACTTTTCAATTGTCCAAGGACCATGGGCTATCAAGCAAACAGGATCCCATACTGGTCTCTCCTCAGCCAGACATAAATATAGTTTTCAAGGCCGCCCTCCCTGGAAGGGGTTAAACAAACGAGATTTCCTCATTTTCGCTCCTGGTATGGAGTCTATAGCACAATCATATGCCGCCATATAGTAGCCGTCCGGTAACTGGTGATAATTCCCTGATGTGTGGCGTCTATTTGTCTCCAAGCAGAGAAATCACACGTTACATTCCACACATAACACTGTGCAGAAAAGGCGGCGCGGGGGAATTGTGCCAGTAGTGAGGGGGAATAATGGCGGGAAAGTCACTGACTGAGGAGAAGTCTCCATGTAGCGTCTGCACTCCGGATATCATGTGACCCCTGACTCCTCCCCTCCTGTGACCTCATCACAGGTCCTGTGCGCACAGAGCAGCCATATATGTGGTGTGCGGCTCTGCGGGTGGAGGTAGGTGCTGGAGACTCCCCATTACTGGGGGGGGGCATTAACCCCTTCAGCACTGAGGAGACTCTTTTGGGGTCTTTGTTGCCCCTTTATAAGAATCATAACGTTTCTGTGCTGTTTCCTGTAATAGATACATACGACCCAACTATGGGAGACAGGAAGGGAGGAAACGGAGTGTTCTCATAGTACAGAGCCCCATTCTTGGCCCCACACAGTGTAATGCCCCTTATGCAGTATGTATGATGGCCCCCACACTGTATAATGTTCCCACAGTACCGTCACCCCCCACACACAGTGTAATGCCCCCATTATGCCCCTTATGCAGTATGTATGATGGCCCCACATACAGTGTAATGCCTCCATTATTAGTGATGTACGAATTTGTTTGGAAAACGAACAACAAACATAAATTTGGCACATTCAGATTCCGGAGCAAAATTTTATAAAATCGGTAACATTTGGTAAAAGTGCGGGAAAATGTTTGCGTTGCCACATAAATAATTCCCTCACTTTAACAACAATAATGTAGCATGTAAGTCTGCAAGGGCAGGGTCCTCTCTCCCCTCTGTATCAGTCTGTGATTGTTAGTTTGTTTACTGTAAGTGATATCTGTAATTTGTATGTTACCCCTTCTCTTGTACAGCACCAAGGAACCAATGGTGCTATATAAATAATAATAATAATGGTGGTGTATCATGAGTGTTTGGCCCGTGTATGATGGGGGGAGGGGGGGTTTGCAGAGATCAGAGACGCGGCGTTCTTGTAAGCACAGCAGTCATTTTTCCCCCTAACTTTATGTGCGCACATTGCGGCTAGCCAATCAGTGCACAGGAAACATCCACAATGTCCCTACTCAATGGCTTATGTCATTGGCTGCTGAAATCACATGTCCCTCTGCATATCAATAGCGGCCATCTTGTTTTAGCGCCATTTTGACACTGACACAGCGCAGAGAGGCTGCTCCTGACGCTGCCACTGTTTGCAACAAGATTTCAGCTATTTAGTTAGGCCACTGTAGATCAGTCAGATAGTGTAGCTAGTGTCCAGTGTCGCTGTAAAATATACCTTCCAGCCCTTTTTTCATTTTTGGCCATACTGAGGTTTACATACAAATCCAGCAGGGTATGTGTTGTGCACTGGTTCTATTGTGACCCATGCATACATATATCATTCAAATTCACATGTAGCTAGTGAAAAAATATTAAACAGCCCGCTGTATCCCGCCTTGTAACTTAATGGTGGTAAAACTGTCTACAGACCTAAGGCACATAAAAAAAGTTACAATTTTTTCTGTTGCTAAATGTGAAACATGCTTCTGTATGCCACCTTGTCATTTTGTGGCAGTGATATAAAACTGTCTGCAGCCCTTTGGCACATTAAAAGAAAATTAATTTTTCAGTTGCAAAAAGTCAGACAACCCGCTGTATTACACTTTGTCATTTGGTTGGGTTGAAATTAAGCTCATACAGTAAGGGACCTGAGTTTAAAATAGTTTGTAGCATCTAGTGTGTTATAGAAGCCTGATCCAGAGGCCACAAATATATATCGAATGGTTAATGCTTTTCTTTCTTTGGCTAGAATTTGTTCTTATATTCGTGTAGCCTTATAGTCTCCGATCCAAGGACTTTATACCTCTTATCTCACATGCAATGTTTTCAAGAATCTGCAAAAAAATGTTTTGGGTACATGGTAAATAGAGGTCATCATGACCTGGGTAACGGGGGGGGGGGGGCTGCATGAGTTACATTGAGATAGACTGCTGTAAATGATATAAAATACTGCTTCTTGTGTGAACAAACTAGAAAAGTGACTTGCTTACAACCAATGTGCATTCTTTTCTCTGAGGGCTTGTTATTTGGGGGCGTAATCTCTTCATTCGGCCTCACTGGTGATCCGGATCATCTGTTTTTGCCGGATACGGTGCAGGAGAGGGAGAGGGAGAGAGAGTCTTTGCGCATGCGCTCTGCAAAAAAGTGGTCTGGCGCTGTCAATAAACGTTGCATGGAACGTTTTTTGCAGACACTGGACAGGCATTTTTTGCCGTTTCCGGCAAAAGCCGGACACGCCGCATGGCCATCAGGTGCAATGCGGCGATAATGTAAGTCTATGGGAAAAAAACGGATCCGGTGGCAACAGGCGCCGGATCCGGTTTTTACATTTTTCGCCGCATCGCGCCTGATGCTTCAAAACGGAAATCTGAAAGTAGCCTAAGGGACCTGACTTTAAAAATAGTTTGTAGCATCTAGTGTGTTATAGAGGCCTGATCCATAGGCCACAAAAACGTCCTGTGCTATTAACTAGTGATGAGTGAGCATGCTTGCAACTATTCGGCGCTCGCCCGAGCATCGCAGTGTTCGCGATGCCTGGAGCTCGCCAAGTATTAAAGGGGTTGCTCGGCTGGAGCTTGGGTGCCCGCCCTGCATGTTTGACACTCTTTAGAGAGCCAATAAACATGCAGGGATTGTCTGCCATGCACTGTAATGCCGCAGCCTTGTTGGGTGTGACATTACAGTGATTGGCTGGCCGCACAACGTCATCAGGTCAATTTCAGACCTGGTGCCACCATGCTAGTCACATGCTGTGTCTGTGAATGCAGTTGTGTGCGTGTGTCTGTGTGGGTGTGTGTGTCTGCAGGTGTGTGCGGGGACGGTACCGCCGGTACTGTCGGTCACAGCACTAGGGATCATGCTCTCAGATGTCGGCGTCAGATGATCTTTTTGCTCCCAATTTTTTATTTTCCCATATATGTGGGGGTAAACCACTGTTTGGGGCCATGGCAGAGCTTGGAAGGGAAGGAGCACCGTTTGACTTTTTCAGCGCAGAATTGGCTGGAATTGAAATCAGATGCCATGTCACGTTTGGAGTGCACCTGATGTGCCTGAACAGTGGAAACCCCCCAATTCTAACTCCAACCCTAACCCCAACACACCCCTCACCCTAATCCCAACCCTAACCCTAATGGGAAAATGGAAATAAATACATTTTTTTTAAATTTTGTTATTTTTCTCTAAGGGGGTGATAAAGGGGGTTTTGATTTACTATTTATAGCGGGTTTTTATGTTTGGCAGCTGTCACACGCTAAAAGACGCTTTTTATTGCAAAAAAAATAGTTTTTGCATCACCACATTTTGAGAGCTATAATTTTTCCATATTTTGACCCACAGAGTCATGTGATGTCTTATTTTTTGCGGGACGAGTTGACGTATTTATTGGTACCATTTTCGGGCACGTGACATTTTTTATCGCTTTTTATTCTGATTTTTGGGATGCAGAATGAACAAAAAACAGCAATTCATGAATTTTTTTTTGGGGGGGACGTGTCCACCGTTCCGCGTGTGGTAAAATTGATAAAGCGGTTGTATTCTTCAGGTCAGCACAATTGCAGCGATACCTCATTTATATATTTTTTTATGTTTTGATGCTTTTATACAATAAAAACAATTTTATATAAAAAATAATTATTTTTGCATCGCTTTATTCTGTGAGCTATAACTTTTTTATTTTTTCGCTGATGACGCTGTATGGCAGCTTGTTTTTTGCGGGACAAGATTACATTTTTAGTGGTACCATGTTTATTTATATCTGTCTTTTTATCGCGTGTTATTGCACTTTTTGTTCAGCGGTATGATGATAAAGGATTGTTTTTTGCCTTGTTTTTTTTTTCTGAAGGGGTTCACTAAAGGGGTTAACTAGTGGGACAGGTTTATAGGGCTGGTCGTTATGGATACGGCGATACTAAATATGTGTGCTTTTATTGTTTTTCTTATTATTTTCAAAAAATAAGAATTTATTAGGGAATATTTTTTTCTTTATTTAGGAATTTTTAAAAAATTATTGTTACACTTTTTTTTTTACTTTACTATATTGTCCCAGTATGGGACATCACTATATAGTGTCAGATCGCTGATCTGACTCTTTCCAATGCACTGTGTCAGATCAGCGATCTGACAGGCAGTGCAGGTGGCTTCTCAGCGCCTGCTCTCAGCAGGCACTGAGAAGCCACCTCCTTGCAGGACCTGGAAGGCCCCCACAGCCATCTTGGATCCGGGGGCCTGCAGGGAGGAGGCCCTTGGAACAACATGAGCACATCGCGTTGTTCTGAGGGTCTCAGGGAAGCACGCAGTTCACCGATCAACACTCGTGCTAGCTTTTTTTTTCCTTAGCCCCCTTTCATTTTTTTCAGCCCCCTTTGTGCCACCTAACTACAACCCTAACTGATCCCTGCCCAATCTCTCTTTATCCACCCCAATCCCCCATCCCCCTATTTTTAACCCCTTCACCCCACTTTTGCGCCACCTCTATGCACAGCCGCCGAGCGTTGATCGGTGACGCAGTTCACCGATCAACACTTGTGCTAGCTTTTTTTTCCTTAGCCCCCTTTCATTTTTTTCACCCCCCTTGTGCCACCTAACTACAACCCTAACTGATCCCTGCCCAATCTCTCTTCATCCACCCCATCCCCCATCCCCCTATTTTACCCCCTCCACCCCACTTTTGCGCCACCTCTGTACACAGCCGCCGAGCGTTGATCGGTGACGCAGTTCACCGATCAACACTCGTGCTCGCTTTTTTCCTTAGCCCCCTTTGCATCACCTCCGTACACACATCTCGCAGACGCAAAACTTGGATAAGTGACACACGTCACTCAACAAAGCTTGTGCCTGCCGTTTTTCATTTTTTTCACCCCCCTTTGTGCCACCTAACTACAACCCTAACTGTTGATCCCTGCCCAATCTCTCTTCATCCACCCCAATCCCCCATCCCCCTTTTTTGTACCCCCCTCCACCCACCTTTGCGCAGCCGCCAAGCGTTGATTGGTGACGCAGTTCATCAAGCCTCACAGAAATTGACTTTTTCAAAGTCTTTTTCTCTGAGGATTTTGTTAACGTCATGGTGGAGCAAACTAATTTGTATGCTCGTCAATTTTTGGAGCAAAACTCCCGTTCATCATTTTCAAACTGGTCTCCTGCAGACGCAGTTGAAATGACGCAGTTTTGGGGCCTGGTCCTCCATATGGGGATACTGAAGAAGTCGGAAATTCGGCAATATTGGAGTGTTAATATTTTATACAACGCTCCAGTGTTCCAAATAGTCATGGCCCGGACGCGTTTTGAGGCCATCCACAAGTTTCTGCATTATACTGATAATGCACAGTGTCCCGCACGAGATGACCCCAACTTTGACCATCTTTTCAAAGTTTGGCTGGTCATCGAACACTTCAACAAAAAGTTTGCTGAAGTGTACGTGCCCAAAAGGGACATCTGCGTGGATGAGTCCTTGGTTCTCTTCAAGGGAAGGCTGCGATTCCATCAATACCTTCCCAGTAAGAGGGCCAGGTACGGAATCAAACTCTATAAGCTGTGTGAGAGTACCTCAGGGTACATCTACAAGTTTAGAGTTTACGAAGGGAAGAGCACCCGGATTGAACCCCCTGAGTGTCTCCTCCTTTCTTGGAAGTGAGTGTGAAAATTGTGTGGGATTTGGTGCACCCACTGCTGGATAAAGGTTATCACCTCTACACTGATAACTTTTATACCAGCATCCCACTCTACAAATCCCTCTCTGAGCGACGTACCGCAGCCTGCGGTACTGTCCGCAAAAATCAGAGAGGCCTCCCGAAGATGCTACTTGGGCAGATGCTCCGAAAAGGTGAGAGCAGAGCCCAATGTTGCGACCACCTGCTGGTGGTCAAGTACAAGGACAAGAGAGATGTCCATCTCTTGACCACCATACACGGTGATGGCAGTACCCTCTGCATTGTACGGGGTACCTCTACACAGGTCTGCAAACCGACATGTGTAGTGGGGTACAACAAAAACATGGGGGGCGTTGATCTGTCCGATCAACTCCTCCAACCGTACAATGCATTGAGGAAGGCCAAGGTGTGGTATAAAAAGCTGGCCGTGCACATCGTCCAAATGGCAATGCTCAACGCATTCCTGCTGTCACAATGTGCATGCCCCAGCGATACGTCGTACCTTCAGTTCCAGGAGGTAGTGGTTAAGGCCCTGATGTTTGGTGCTCAGGAAGGAGCGGGCCCCAGTACTTCTGGAACTGAAGGTGCTCGTATTGTACCAGGTCAGCATTTCCCAGGGGTGGTCCCGTCAACCCCAAGAAAAGGTAAGCCGCAAAAAAGGTGTCGCGTTTGTTACAAAAAAGGAATACGCAGGGACACCACTTATCAATGCGACACCTGCCCCGAAAAACCTGGCCTGTGTATGAAGGATTGCTTCAAATTGTACCACACCTCCATGCACTACTAATTTACATTACATTAGTTGGGGGCACATCTAGATTTGTTCTTTGGGGGTCTAGTATCCAAAATGATGTCACATGTGGTTTTTTTTCCTGTTTAGGCACATCAGGGGCTCTGCAAACGGAACATGACGCCAGCAGACCATCAAAGTCTGCATTCCAAAATGACACTACTTCCCTTTTGAGCCCCGACGTGTGCCTAAACAGTTTTTTCCCACATGTGGGGTACCAGAGTACTCAGGACAAATTGGACAATGACTTTTGGGGTCCAATTTCTCCTGTTACTCTTGGGAAAATTAAAAATTGGGGACTAAATGATCATTTATGTGGGAACAAAACAGGATTTTATATTTTCACGCCCGGGCATTATAATCTTTAGTGAAACACTTGGGGGTTCAAAGTGCTCACCACACATCTAGATAAGTTCCTTAGGGGGTCTAGTTTCCAAAATGGGGTCACTTATGGGGGGTTTCTACTGTTTAGGAACATCAAGGGCTCTGCAAACGGAACATGACGCCCGCAGACCATTCCATCAAAGTCTGCTCCAAAACGTCATTACTTCCCTTTCGAGCCCTGACGTGTGCCCAAACAGTAGTTTTCTCCCACATGTGGGGTATCAGCATACTCAGGACAAATTGGACAACGACTTTTGGGGTCCAATTTCTCCTGTTACTCTTGGGAAAATTAAAAATTGGGGACTAAATGATCATTTATGTGGGAATAAAACAGGATTTTATATTTTCACGCCTGGGCATTATAATCTTTAGTGAAACACTTGGGGGTTCAAAGTGCTCACCACACATCTGGATAACTTCCTTAGGGGGTCTAGTTTCCAAAATGGGGTCACTTATGGGGGGTTTCTACTGTTTAGGAACATCAAGGGCTCTGCAAACGGAACATGACGCCCGTAGACCATTCCATCAAAGTCTGCTCCAAAACGTCATTACTTCTCTTTCGAGCCCTGACGTGTGCCCAAACAGTAGTTTTCTCCCACATGTGGGGTATCAGCGTACTCAGGACAAATTGGACAACGACTTTTGGGGTCCAATTTCTCCTGTTACCCTTGGGAAAACAAAATATTGGGGACTAAATGATCATGTTTGTGGAAAAAATATGATTTTTTATTTTCACGCCCGGGCGTTATAAGCTTCTGTGAAGCCCTTGGGGGTTCAAAGTGCTCACCACACATCTAGATAAGTTCCTTAGGGGGTCTAGTTTCCAAAATGGGGTCACTTGTGGGGGGTTTCCACTGTTTAGGCACATCAGACACTCGTCAAACGCGACATGCGTCCGATCTCAATTCTAGCCAATTTTAGGTTGAAAAAGTCAAACGGTGCTCCTTCCCTTCTGAGCCCTGCCATGTGCCCAAACAGTGGTTCCCTCCCACATATTGGTTATCAGCGTACTCAGGACAAATTGGACAACAACTATTGGGGTTCAATTTCTCCTGTTACCCTTGGGAAAACAAAATATTGGGGACTAAATGATCATGTTTGTGGAAAAAATATGATTTTTTATTTTCATGCCCGGGCGTTATAAACTTCTGTGAAGCCTTTGGGGGTTCAAAGTGCTCACCACACATCTAGATAAGTTCCTTAGGGGGTCTAGTTTCCAAAATGGGGTCACTTGTGGGGGGTTTCCACTGTTTAGGCACATCAGACACTCGTCAAATGCGACATGGCGTCCGATCTCAATTCTAGCCAATTTTAGGTTGAAAAAGTCAAACGGTGCTCCTTCCCTTCTGAGCCCTGCCATGTGCCCAAACAGTGGTTCCCCCCCACATATTGGGTATCAGCGTACTCAGGACAAATTGGACAACAACTTTTGGGGTCCAATTTCTCCTGTTACCCTTGGGAAAATAAAAAAAAGTGTTGCTAAAATATCATTTTTGTGACTAAAAAGTTAAATGTTCATTTTTTCCTTCCACGTTGCTTCTGCTCCTGTGAAGCACCTGAAGGGTTAATAATCTTCTTGAATGTAGTTTTGAGCACCTTGAGGGGTGCAGTTTTTAGAATGGTGTCACTTTTGGGTATTTTCTGCCATATAGACCCCTCAAAGTGACTTCAAATGTGAGGTGGTCCCTAAAAAAAATGATTTTGTAAGTTTTGTTGTAAAAATGAGAAATCGCTGGTCAACTTTTAACCCTTATAACTTCCTAACAAAAAAAAGTTGTTTCCCAAATTGTGCTGATGTAAAGTAGACATGTGGGAAATGTTATTTAATAACTATTTTGTGGCACATATTTCTCTGTTTTAAGGGCATAAAAAGTCAAAGTTTGAAAATTGCAAAATTGTCACCATATTTCTGTTTTTTTTCATAAATAAACGCAAGTTATAGTGAAACATTTTTACCACTAAAGTGAAGTACAATATGTCATGAGGAAACATTGTCAGAATCGCCTAGATCCGTTGAAGCGTTCCAGAGTTATAACCTCATAAAGGGACAGTGGTCAGAATTGTAAAAATTGGCCCGGGAGGAGAGAGAGAGAGAGGGAGAGAGAGAGAGAGGGAGAGGGAGAGAGAGAGTTTTTTTCCCACCGCCAGAAAGGAAAAAAACTGCCGGATTTTGACTGATGGTCAAAAACGGAAGTGTGAAAGAGGCCTTAGGTTACAGTTGCATAATGGGCTGGTTTCATGTGGACCTTCATAGAGCGGGTGGGAGGAGGTTATTCAAACTGGATGCTAAAAAGAGCTAAAATCAGGGCAGAGAATAGGAACAGAAAAAATGTATTGGAGTCAAAAAATAATATTATAGAAAAGAAGGATATGAATATAAAAACATTTGTAAGTTTGGAATATAGCCTGCAATTCAATAAAATCAAGAGCATTTTTTTTAAATGCTTACCAATATTATATGAGGATGAAATACTAGCGAAAATATTAGATTCTGGCACTAATGTCATTGCCAGATGGGCTCATACTATTGGAGATATTGTATCTCCCAGTTTTTTTGCGTCTGCATCATCCTGTGAAAATTGGTTGAAAACCACTGGTTTCTATAAATGTGGCTCCAATAAATGCAGAATGTGCAGATATGCGCAAAAAAACAAAAACATTTAATGATTCAGGCAATATCCAGGAGTACAATATTAAACCGTTTATTAATAGTAACACAGAAAATGTAGTCTATAAAATACATTGTAAAATATGTAGTTTATTTTATGTAGGCTGCACAACAAGAAAACTAAAAGCCCGCATCTTGGAGCATATCAGAGATGTAGAAAATAATAACATTAATATATGCAACATTTCCATGATTTCTAAACATTTTTTAACGCAGCACAATTCAATTGTAGGAATTGAATGTGTTAAAAATTCAAAACGTGGTGGTGATGGAAAAAGACGCCTTCTCACAAGGGAGGCTTTCTGGATTTTTTGTCTTGGGTCTAGGTATCCAAACAGTCTAAACAAAAGAACGGAAATTATGTATCACTCTTAATGGTTATCTCTATACTTTTTATTCATTTATATATATGTTTGTTATTTTGTTTTTAATCTGTTATTATTATGCAAACCTAAATAATGTGGAGAATTGCACACAGGACCTTACTATTAGAACATGTGATAGAAGGCAATGTCGTCATTGGTCCCTATAGAGCATGTGATATGAGTCGCAGTTCCCATTGGTCAGCATTAGGTATAAGGTTTGTGTTATGTCATTAATTTGCAGCTGTGATAAAGATCCATGTAGGATCGAAACGCGTAGCTGGTGACTCAGTGCCTCACTGCACATCCATCTAGTTATGAGGAGAAAGCCGCTGTATTATGTTTTAATCCTTCAATAAGGCAAGTAATTTATCAGCTGGAATGCTCCTTTTCCTCTGTCTACTATCAACTATCGTTGGGTCCAGACGAAGTTCCGTGCTCTGGCTGTGGTTGGGGAGCTGACTAGGGCTTTTTAGCCCATTTTTTTCTATTTGTGTCACTTTATCTCCACCTGCAGAGCTGCCAGGACCTGTGTGATGTCATGATCATGTGGTCAGTCACATGCTGGAAAGAGTCACATGGTCTGGGGTTTAAATAAATGGGCTTTACAGGCAGTCTGGGTTCAGCAAGACTGGAGAGAGGAGTCTTCAGTGGTTTTGTTCGTTGTAGACGACAGACTGAACCTCTATTGCTCCAGAGTGGGGCGCCACCCATAACATCTGGACTGTGTTGCAATGTTTTTGTTTTTCTTTGTTGCTTTCCTGATTTAGCCAGAAAGGCTGAGTTTATTTCCCCTCTTGTTGGTTTATGCTGCATAATAATTAACCAACCATGGATTTAAAGAGACTGTGTTCCTATTTTCTACCTCTGTATACAGCCGTGTGAATTGAACTACCACAAATATATATATATATATATATATATAATATGTATATATATAGTTTCCTTTTGAAGTTGGGAGGCCCTATTCCAGATATTGCTGTGGGACCTGTGATTTCTATCTATTCAACTGTGTATAGGATAATAGAGTATAATAAAGTTATGGACGAGACTTCACTAACATTGTGCAGTGACTCTATTTTCCCTAAAGTGACTGGATATTTCTTGTTGTTAAAACTGTGATATTTTCTTTTCATTTTAAACTTTTTCAAACAATACTGATTAGTAGTGATGTAGTCAGTGACGGACTCTGGCCAAATATGTTTCTAGAGCCGTAGTAGAAGATGAAGATGTCGTCCTCATCATGAAGTACTTATTTCTCCTGTCCCGTGTAATGAATATCTCCTGCAGTATTGCTAATGCCGATTCCAGTGTCGGGAAATAAGACGAGAATTAGCGTTATGGAAGATGAGTCTATGAGGAACGTATTCAGCTGCCGACTCCGAGGAGGAAACTGCTTGTTGTCTGTGGCCTAAATACATAGGTTTTATTAGTAGATGTAAAGAAGGAAACTAAATACTGTAAAATAATAAATCTCATATGTTTCCCTTATTATCTCCAGTAATTGTATTATTACACAGGATTTTTATGATGTTACATCGGCTCATCTTCTCATTCAGGTCTCTACTATATCGGATCCTCTCAGTGAAGATCTTCTATATAAGAGAATTTTCCTGATTTACCCATCAAAGATGGATATGGACAGAGACAAGATGGTGGAGAGGATATTACACCTCACCCTAGAGATCCTCTTCCAGCTTACTGGAGAGGTGAGAGATTCTGATGACGTCACATTACATCATTCTTATCTATGGGAATAACAGATGGACAGAACTGCAGAGGTGAGGACTCTGGAAATGTCTGTAGTGAAATTTATTAATGTGTCTCTCCATAACCAGGATTACACAGTAGTGAAGAAGACCTCTAGTGAGCGCTGTCAGGACCCTGTGTCTGAGGAATGGGGAAGACCCCTGAGCCCAATCACAGGGCCTCCAACTCACCCCCTGATACATGAGGACATCAATGACCAGAAGATCCTAGAACTCACCTACAAGATGATTGAGCTGCTGACTGGAGAGGTGACACTGCTGGGAACACTGGGACATTATACGTTAACGCTATGAAGGGATCGGGGGGATGATGGTATCATTATATGTGTCAGGTTCCTATAAGGTGTCAGGATGTCGCTGTCTATTTCTCCATGGAGGAGTGGGAGTATTTAGAAGAACACAAAGATCTGTACAAGGACGTCATGATGGAGGTTCCCCAGCCCCTCACATCACCAGGTAATAGACAGGACTAAATACACACGGCCTATAATTGTCTGTGTGTAAAGAATGAATTCAGTCCCTGTATGTGTTTCCCCCAGATCTATCCAGTAAGAGGACAACACCAGAGAGATGTCCCCGTCCTCTTCTTCCTCAGGACTGTAAACAAGAAGATCCCAATGTTCCTCAGGATGATCAGGTAGATGGAGAGAAGGTGTCATGAGATCTCCCCTAGATGTGTAGATGGCTGTGAAGGTCTTGTGCTCAGTCTTGTTTTATCCCCCAGTATTATATGTTTTATACTTGTGTATTGAGAACGGTGGAGATGGCAGGATTAGAGCTGATCATAGATGAGACTTATCTATCTGTCTGTAACTTTTAGGGTATGTTTCCATTCCACGGTTCGTACTGCCAGCGCTTTGAATGCAGCAGATTCTCGCTCTGTCCAAAGCGCTGCCTGCATTTGTACGCGCGGTGATTCCACATGTGTTCATTGAACACATGCGAAATCATCGCATCCTATAAATAGGACGTGCTATTTATCTTGCGGAGGCTGTGTGTCTCCGCAAGATAAATAGACATGCTGCAGTCTATAAAGACGCACCGCATGTGCGCATACGCAGTTCTGCCACCTGCATCTTTGAACTCATAGTGGAGATGAGATTTTATAAAATCCCATCCACTATGCTGTAACATCTGGCTGCTGCGGATTGGATGCTGCAGATGTATGCAGCCTCCAATCCGCAGCAAATACTGAGCATGGAATTATAGCCTTACGTTATTTGTTTCAGGGTGCAGATCTGACCCATATTAATACTAAAGAGACAAACATAAGGGGTGATGAAGGGTGCCAAGAGGAGATTCCTACATATAAGTACCCAGGTGAGTAGTAACAACTAAATGCAGAGATGTCAGATTCTTCTCTGTCACCGGCTGTGGCTGCTTCATCGGTCGAGTAGTCCGGCCGTATTACAATTGTGTGATCATTATTTTGCCGCTAGACCATAACATTCTCCTCAACACAAAACTGTTCAAATGACTTTGGGCATTGAAAGCCCTTTTCTGTAGCACTTACAACCTGGAGAATCCATCTACCCCCTGGGATTAGGAGATGCTGACCGTTACCTGCACAGATCTGTATACTACAAAGCCAAATGACAGCGTACATAGAATGTGCTGACAAGTTAAAAAATCACTTGAAGAAAAGTATTACGATGGGTTTGTAAGAGAAAGCGGAGGGTAATGATGCTGTTGGCTTCCTAGATCCCTGATATCTTATTGGATGAATCTCCCTTCTCTCCCTTCTGTGCTGCTGAATGTGCTCATATGGTCCCTACAAGACCAGGTCCAGTCTTTCTGGCCAAACTTCACTTTTATGATTGACAACAATAAATGTGCAGTGAGGCCGAGTGTGAATTTCTGTACAATAACAGTGGAGTTTCCCTTTATCCTGACTTTTCAATTTCTTTTAAAACCAATTAATTTCAAACAGGATTGCAACAACATTACATTGCTATAAAACCATTACACCTGTGCCACGATATATCTCTAAGCTGTGTGTGGTTGATGGCTATAATACACATGTATTCACGACTGTAGGAGATGCATTGGCATTGTTTGAGCCCTGGTTTCATGGATTCACTTCACGTCATAAATTCCATTATGCTTTCAAACCTAATCAATTCAGATTCCTGTTCAAGCTCTTATGAAATGAAGAGCACAAATACTTTCTGTACTCTTCTGGTCAGAACTCAGAACTCATAGTAGCTCCAATGGTCGACCGTAAATGAGTGCAAGTCCAATTTAGTGTTGGAGTTCTCCTCTCATACACACGTTTACAGTTTTTCATTCTGTATTGATTGTGTTGGGATCAGTCTGCCTCCCTTATTTGAGTCTAACTCCCTGGTAGTGTTTAAAATGAATGATCTCCATTGATTCGTTCAAATGCCCAAGATCTAAATTTAAGACACCTCAGCACTGCAGTATTTTAAAAAGTTCTCTTTATATGTCTAATATTTCTTCTTAAAACTCACCTGATAGAAAATATTGACCCTTATGATAATTAAGATTGCCACCGAGCCACATACTGTAATTTTGCAAGTGAGGTTTCCCCACTTGTTAGTCATCTCCCTTTTTTTCACTTTAGATAACTGTTCAGCTTGATAATTTCAGTAGATGTGTTATTGTCTATAGTCACAGTTTTGACCATCACCCTTTCACTACTTTAACCTCTGTACTTGGATCTGGACTTACACAGAGACCTCTAGGCTTGGGCCATGGTGTATCTGCTGTTCTGTAAAGTGAGATGAGAAGAATAATAGTCAGGTAGTTGGGTCAGAATGAGGAGGGCAGAGAAAATGCAAAATCAGAAGACATAAGAGTAGTCAGTAAATGGGTCGGGGGCACAGCAGGAACCAAATACACAAGCTGGGAGCTGAGCACAGATGACTGAACCAGAGGAGAACAAGGCTGTATCTGGCAGCTTCCGGCAATATGCTTCAAGCTTTAGTAGGGTGTGGTGCTTTCCATTTGGCTGAAGCAGGGAGCAGATTACTTCTTTTGGGCAGCACGCACACCCATTCTGCCATACTGAATGGTACCACTGGTCCCAGGTACCCTAATCTTAGTGGCTGGACAGAGCTTCCATCACCCAGAGCTTCTGGTTTATAGTACAGAAGTTGAATGATCCCAGCAAAGAGCAAACAGATGAACGGCAATCTAGGGTACACAAATCACTTCATTAACAGACGGCGCTAATTATCTGAAGTATTGCGGTATATATTTCAGTCAAAAAACGGAGGTGCTTGCATGAAAAAACATGAATATTTCAATGTGAAATGAAAAAAGAAGAAATATGCAGCACTCACCAATATAGCTGAAAAACTGTGCGTCTTTATTTGTTCAGTTGCCATGACAGCACCACGAGAGAGGGGATCCGACCCTCGGGGACAGGAAACCTACAGACATAAAAAGGGCGGCCCTCTCTCCCACCTCAGTTGGTTTCCTGTCCCTGACAGGGGATCCCTTCAGACATACCTTTGGATCATGGATGAAGGCCCAGGCCTGGCGGCCGACTCAGGCAGCGGGGGTCCCATGCCTCGGCCTGACCAGAGCTGTGGAAGCGCCGCACGGCAGGGGAACTGTTGGTGCAGGCGGTGCCAGGTGGAAGTAGCCTCCAGGGGGAGAGCCTACTTCAGGACACCCAAGAGCCGGTACCGGGTGAGTAGGTCCGGTTTCCTTTCCCCCCTCGCCCGACCCCGGGGGGGGTGGGCGCTGTCCTTTCCCTTGGCGGGGGCGCTGGCCTGGGTATGTCTGCACTATTGCCAGGTGGCTGCTTCCGCTTCAGAGAGCGGCCGTTGGCGTGCAGGTGCGGACTGATGACGCGGCCGGCCGCGCCGCATGATGCGCCGGTTACGTGCTGCAGGCCGTGACCCTGACGTCAGAGGTGTGCTTTTCTGGAGGAACTGGGGTAGCGGCGTGTGCATACGCGGCGTTCGGGGCCGCGTGCGCCGGCCGGGGGCGTCTCGCCGGCCCCCGTCGGGGGGGGAAGTTGCTGGGCGCAGGAAAAGAGGTACTCGGCGGGCCTGATGGACGGCACCTGCGAGCCCCAGAGGGGGCGGTACCGTGGCTACATAAGGGCTCAGGTCACAGTGAGAGCTGCTTCTGGCCCTGTGTCATTCCATAATGGCGTCGCAGGAGCAGCCAGAGCCTCTGGAGGAGACGCAGCCTCAGTCTTCAGAGAAACCGGAGCAGCGTTCTAGTAGCAGCAGCCGCTCTGAGAAACACAGGTCCACCCAGAAGGCGAGACCTGAGAAGTCCACGAGCCGTAAGGGGTTGGCGGCTCCGATGGACCCCCCACAGTACTGCGCTGTTATAAGCCAGGGTAAGTGAGCTCCAAGAAAGTTCACCGGGGTGATTATCTGTTCCCCTTATGTTCCCTCTCTCGCTTTCTACCAGGGGAAAAAGTGCTCGGGGAAAAGCAAGCACAGAGAGTGTGCCGAATGCGGATTCCCCCTCCCGGATGGTCAGGGAAGGAAGCTCTGTAGACCCTGCGTTCATCGCCTGGTCTCGGAAGAGACAGCTGATTTTACCTCCAGTATAAGGGAGATAGTCAGACAAGAAGTCAGGGGTTCGGTTAGATCCCTTTCTCCGGCAGGGTCTAGAGAAAAATCCCCTAAATCCCTGGTTCTAGTCTCTGATAGTGATTCGCAGGAGCTAAAATCGGATTCATCATCTTCCTCGTCTTCTGAGCCAGATCGGGCCAGTCCTGTTTCCCACTGGAGCAGATCAATCATCTGGTAAAGGCGGTAAATACTACAATGGGGATTGCGGTGACCCCAACCGAGAAGTCAGTACAGGACTCTATGTTTCGGGGTTTGGACCGGAAAAATCGAAGGTCATTCCCTCTGATAGATAAAGTCAGTGCCCTTATCACAAGGGAATGGAAAAAACCAGAGTGGAAGGGCTCCCTGCCTCCGGCTCTTAAAAGAAAGTATCCATTTGATGAAGCAGCTTCATCCTCATGGGACAAAGCCCCAAGATTGGACGCGGCTATAGCGAAGGCATGTAAAAAGACTTCCCTACCCTTCGAGGATCTTGGTAGCTTAAAGGAACCTCTGGATAGGAAGGCTGATGTGTTCCTTAAGGGAACTTGGGAAACAGCAGCTGGAGCCCTACGGCCAGCAATTGCGGCCACATGCACCGCCAGGTCCTTAACGATTTGATTGGACCAGCTGGAAGAACAGATCAGGGATAAAGTCCCAAGGCAGGATATCCTTTCCTCCCTCTCTACAGCTCAGGGGCCAGCGGCCTTCCTCTCTGATGCATCAGTGGACTCAGTGAAGTTAGCAGCCAGATCCGCGGCCCTCTCCAATGCCGCTCGTAGGGCCTTGTGGCTTAAATGTTGGCCAGGTGATATGCAGGCCAGATCTAAATTATGTGGTATCCCATGTGAGTTTGGCAAAGTTCTGGATGAGCTGTTAGAAAAGGCAGGCGACAGCAAGAAGCGCTTTCCATATTTAGGAAGAACGCCTTACAGAAGAGACTCCTACAGAAGGTGGTTTGATCCTAGGAGAACATTCAGAGAAAGACCCAGATATGACACCAGGAGAAAAGGTAGGGGGTATATGTTTATTACCCCTCGAGACCGTAATGATCCCAAATGACTGACGGACCAGGTGGGAGGGAGGTTGTAATCCTTCTACCCAGCCTGGTCGCGTATTTCAAATAGTCTTTAGATACGGAGCATCATCAGAGAAGGACTGAGGTTCGAGTTCCAGCAGACTCCGTGTGAGAAATTTATTCTAACTCTCATTCGTTCTTCGTCCACAGAACAGATGGCGTTGGAGGTGGAGATCTTCGATCTTCTCCAGAAAGGTGTTTTGGTCGAAGTTCCTGAACTACAAAGGTAAGGGGTTTTACTCCCCCCTCTTTCTAGTCAAAAAGCCAGATGGCTCTTATCGTACCATTATTAATCTCAGAAGCCTTAATAAATTCATTAAAATCTACTCTTTCAAAATGGAGTCTGTAAAATCGGCGATTAAACTGCTATTCGATGGGTGCTTTATGGTAGTCCTAGACCCTAAAGACGCCTATTATCATGTCCCGATACATGCAGATCATCAGCAATTTTTAAGGGTGGCCATCTCACTGGGTGGAAGAATAAGCCATTTTCAGTATAGAGCGCTTCCCTTCGGGATGGCGGTGGCACCCCGGGTCTTCAGAAAGTTAATGGCGGAGGTTATGGCCCATCTGCACGAACAGGACATTCTCGTAATTCCTTATCTGGACGATTTCCTAATTGTGGGGAATTCGGAACCTCACTGTGCCTCCCAATTAGGGAAGGTAATATCCAGCCTTCAGAATCTAGGGTGGATCATTAACTTTAAAAAGTCACGACTGCAGCCCCTGAAGGTGCAACAGTTTCTCGGCTTTACCCTTGATTCTGATATACAGGAATGTCGGTTACCAGAATCTAATGTCTTAAAAACCCAACATCAGATACGTAGGGTAATAGATAATCCATCGATTTCTCTTAGAGGGGCTATGTCACTTTTGGGCTCACTTACGGCATGCACTCCAGCAGTACTCTGGGCCCAACTCCACACAAGAACCCTGCAGTGGGACATCTTACACACCACCCGTCGGCTAGAGGGTTGCCTTGAGAGTAGAGTCACCTTGTCTAACGCGACCATTCAGTCCCTACATTGGTGGTCCCTGAGTTCGAATCTGCGTAGAGATGTTCCTTGGGTAAACCAGATCTCCTGAATTCTAACTACGGACGCTAGCCCCAGGGGCTGGGGGGCTCATATGGGGGATAACTGGGTCCAGGGAGTGTGGTCTCCGTCTGAACAGAGATTCTCCTCTAACCTTAAAGAACTGCTAGCAGTAGAACGGGCGGTAAATGCTTTCCTTATGTCCCTACAGGGCGAACACGTCAGACTATTCTCAGACAACCAGGTAACGGTACCCTACATTAACCACCAGGGGGGAACACGGTCCAGGCCCTTAATGGATGTAGCGAATCGTATTTTCCAGATCGCAGAGCTTCACCTCCTATCCCTCACAGCTCTACATATAAAAGGGAAACAAAATCTAACAGCCAATTTCCTAAGCCGCAACAAGCTCAAACAAAGAGAGTGGACACTAAAAAAGGCCGTCTTCGGGCAGATCGCACACAGGTGGGGGCTTCCAGAGATAGACTTGTTCGCCAGCAGAAGGAACTATCAACTCCCCTTATTCTGTTCTCTGGATCCCAGAGAAGACCCGTTTGCAGTGGACGCTTTCCTGATTCTGTGGAGCTTCGGTCTGGCATATGCCTTTCCCCCGCTGAATCTGATTCTAATGGTGCTAATTAAGATCCAAGAGGACAGGGCCCACGTTATCTTAGTAGCCCCATTCTGGCCCAGGAGGTCATGGTTTCCTTGGCTGAGGAAGATGTCGGTATCTCAGCCATGGATTCTCCCCGAGCTCCCGGACCTTCTATCCCAGGGTCCAGTTTATCACCCACGAGTTTCCAACTTACATCTAGCGGTATGGAGTTTGAGGGGGTGCTGCTAAAGAAGAGGGGGTTTTCCCAAGGTCTAGTCAACACCCTCTTAAAAAGTAGGAAAGCCTCCACAACAAATATCTACACCAGGGTATGGAAGAGGTTTTTGGCAGTGTCTGGGGCGGAGGTCGGTCAGAAAATCCACGTTGATCAGATACTGGAATTCCTTCAGAGGGGGTTGGAGATGGGCCTAGCCACAAATACTCTTAGAGTCCAGGTTTCGGCGCTAGGGGCCTTTTATAACTGCAACTTAGCAAGCAATTACTGGGTGGCAAGATTCATTAAAGCAGCAGCAAGATCCAGACCCGTTATTAAAGACAGGCTGGTCCCATGGGACCTCAACTTAGTTTTATCAGCACTCACAGAGCCTCCCTTTGAGCCTATTGACTCCGTTCCCATAAAAATCCTGTCATTCAAAACTGCCCTGTTGGTTCCGGAAGGTATAAGAGCGCACTCTACTCGGGCCATGGCAACATCCTGGGCAGAGAGATCAGAAGTATCCATCGAGGACATATGTAAGGCGGCCACATGGTCCTCTCCATCAACTTTTTTTCAACCACTATAGATTAGATTTAGGCGGGTCCGCCGACCTCACGTTTGGGAGAAAGGTGCTTGAGGCAGCTATCCCTCCCTAGAGCTCTCCTCATCTCTGTAAATCTCTCATGGTGCTGTCATGGCGACTGAATAAATGCTCAGCTACTTACCGGTAGCGGTGTTTTTCAGGAGCCCATGACAGCACCTTCACATTCCCTCCCTCTGCTTTCACATCTTGGATCAGCACCTTTACTTCTGGTTAAAAATTTTGCACGAGAATAAAGTATACTTAGTTTGACTGTGCATATATAAATTGCTACTAACCAGGGAGGTCCTCTCATGCCCTGTAATCCAACTGAGGCGGGAGAGAGGGCCGCCCTTTTTATGTCTGTAGGTTTCCTGTCCCCGAAGGGCGGATCCCCTCTCTCATGGTGCTGTCATGGGCTCCTGAAAAACACCGCTACCGGTAAGTAGCTGAGCATTTCACATGAATTCCATCAATGGATATGTGGACATGCAGGACGTTAGAGGAATGCTATGGGAGGGAGGTGCCGGACAACGGCCATTTCGCGATTACTCACCTCTTTTTTCATTTCATAGTACAGAAGCCCTAGTATGACAAAATGGCAGAAAACCAGATCAGCAGAAATCCCCATAAAGTGACTCTATTTTGGAAATTATAACTCACTGTATTAATATATCGCAGCAGTAACTATTTTGACTCCATATGCACTTTCCGGAAACTATAACACAGTGGATGTTGTAGAGTTAAAATTGCACATTTGCCATTTTATTACAAAACACATAGTGCCCAGATTGTGCTCCAGGAGACACACACACCATAAATTAAGTGGTTTCATCTCACTATAGTAATGCCAAATACATGTATGCTAAATGTAGTTTGGGCACATTGCAAGGCTCAGAAGCGAGGGTGAGATTTGACTTTGGTACAGTGGATATTGCTGGATTGGTTTGTGGAAGCCATGTTGCTTTTCAAGAGCCTTTGAGTCACAATTGAAGAGGAAACATCTGTTTTTCCAGTTATGGACCTGAGGGGTGGCTTTTTTTTTCTGAGATGAGTAGAATTTTTCATTGGTATAATTATTGTCTACGTAACATTGGTGGCATTTTATTCCATATTTGGGAGGCAGAATAAAAAAAACAGTTGAGCATCACGCTCCATTGGTTCATGCTATGAGGTTTTCTATTAGACTGTGAACTGTCATTGCCTTGGTGAAAATTTAAGATTTTTACATAACTAGCCATTTTTAAATACAATTTAAGTAGAAATACTCAAAAATATAAAATTCAATGATATTTCATTCAAAAATAATAATTGGTTTTATTTTGGCAGATGACTGTACCAGGAGATCAGAGGGACAGCTGACATCTTCAATTTTTAAATCAGATAATCTTGAGATCCCACAAGTTACAATTGAAGTGAATGACATTACTCGAGATATACCATCATCCCTTCACACCAAAGATCAATCATCTGTTTTTTTAAGCAAATCCCTTCTTCATATTCATTAACAACTACTAAGGAAAATCAAAGTCACAAGTTAAGCATTAAAGAACAATTTACCCCTAAAGCAAAGAAGCCATTTTTACATGCATGTTCCAAGTGTAAGAAATGTTTTAAGCAGAAATCAGATCTTGTTAGTCACCAGAGAAGTCACACAGGGAAGAAGCCATTTTCCTGTTCAGAATGTGGGAAATATTTTACACAGAAATCAAATTTTGTTAATCACCAGAGAACTCACACAGGGGAGAAGCCATTTTCATGTTCAGAATGTGAGAAATGTTTTAATCGGAAAGCGCATCTTGATGGCCACCAGAGAATCCACACAGGGCTAAAGCCTTTTTCCTGTTCAGAATGTGGGAAATGTTTTTCCCAAAAATCACATTTTGTTAATCACCAGAGAACGCACACAGGGGAGAAGCCATTTTCATGTTCAGAATGTGAGAAATGTTTTAATCAGAAAGCGCATCTTGATGGCCACCAGAGAATCCACAAAGGGCTAAAGCCTTTTTCCTGTTCAAAATGTGGGAAATGTTTTTATCAAAAATCAGATTTTGTTAAGCACAAGAGAACTCACACAGGGGAGAAGCCTTTTTCATGTTCAGAATGTGGGAAATGTTTTAAGCAGAAAGCGCATCTTGATAGCCACCAGAGAACCCACACAGGGGTGAAGCCTTTTTCATGTTCGGAATGTGAGAAATGTTTTAACCAGAAAGCGCATCTTGTTAGCCACCAGAGAACCCACACAGGGGAGAAGCCTTTTTCCTGTCCAGAATGTGGGAAATATTTTAACCAGAAATGGGTTCTTGTTAATCACCAAAGAACTCACATAGGGGAGAAGCCTTTCTCATGTTCAGAATGTGGGAAATGTTTTACAGAGAAATCAACTCTGGTTAATCATCTGAGAACTCACACAGGGGAGAAGCCTTTTTCATGTTCTAAATGTGGGAAATATTTTACACACAAATCAAGTTTTCTTAATCACCAGAGAACCCACACAGTGGAGAAGCCTTTTTGCTGTTCAGAATGTGGGAAACATTTTACAAGGAAATCACATTTTATTAAGCACCAGAGATCCCACACAGGGGAAAAGCCTTTTTCCTGTTCGGAATGTGGGAAATATTTTACACAGAAATCAAATTTTGTTAATCACCAGAGAATTCACACAGGGGAGAAGCCTTTTTCATGTTCAGAATGTGGAAAACATTTTACACAGAAATCAAATTTTGTTAAGCACCAAAGAACCCACACAGGGGAGAGGCCTTTCTCCTGTTCAGAATGTGGAAAATGTTTTACAGCGAAATCAAGTCTTATCAGACATCAGAGAACTCATGTTTCGAATGTGGAAAATGTTTTGTGAATAAATCATCTTTTATTAGTCACCAGAGCAGTCACACAGGGGAGAAACCCCTTTTATGTTCTTAATGTGTAAAATGTTTTACTTGAAAATCAACTTTTAACAAAACACCTTGTTACATACCAGAAACTTCACACAGGGTAGAAGATATTTACATATTTAGGATGTGGGAAATAATTTCTACTTAAATGAGTTCTTTACGCACATCAGAGATCTCACACCAGGGAGAAACAATGTGGGAAATTATTTATCTTGATATCATATCTTGTTATACACCAGATAAACCATTTTCATGTTCAGAATGTAGAAATTGGGGCAGCACGGTGGCTCAGTGGATAGCACTGCAGCCTTGCAGGACATTTGCAAGGAGTTTGTATGTTCTTACTGTGTTTGCGTGGGTTTCCTCCGGGTACTCTGGTTTCCTCCCACATTCCAAAGACATATACTGATAGGGAATTTAGATTGTGAGCCCCATTGGGGACAGTGATGATAATGTGTGCAAACTGTAAAGCGCCACGGAATATGTTAGTGCTATATAAAAATAAAGATTATTATTATTAATTGTTTTGTGGTGAAATCATCTTTTACCGTCTCCCATGACGGCACACATGAGAGGGGATCCGCCCAGTCAGGACAGGAACCCTACTGAAGATAAAAGGGGCGGTACCTCTCCCTCGCTTCAGTTGGGTTTCCTGTCCTGACAGGGACCCGTGTTCTGAAGATTACGTACCTGCCCCTCTTTCGTGCCGACATGGAAGATCAGGCTGGTTCATGAGCGCTGTGTGTCGGGACGGGGAAGCGCCGTCCGCGGGTCCCCCGGGGGCTCAGCGTCCGAGCAGGCGCAGAAACAGCACGGCTGGGTTCCTGGGGCTCTGCCGTGGCTGCCGCGCCGCCCTCTCCCCCTTTGCCGCGTCCATAAGCAGCGCAGGAGCCTCAGGGAGTGGCCGCTTTCCCGGGTCGCGCCCCTCTGATGTCACACGCAGGGCATGCTGGGAAAGGGGCGTGCCCGCGTGACATCGGGAGACGGCACCGGTGATCCAAGAGGGCGGCGCCCATAGCAAACAACGCCGGCCGGCGAAAGGAGATCCCGGCGGCATGGCAGGGGGGAGGGGCTGTGGGGGTAACCGGAGGAGGCAGAGAGTGCAGTGGATCCCCCTTACATAAAGGGGATGACCACAGAAGACGCACTCATGCCCAATGCTTCATGATGGAAGTGGGGCAAGATGAGCAGCGTCAGCAGCAGCGACAGCAGCGTCAGCAGCAAGAGCTCTCGCCAGATGCTAGGCCGATCCGCCAGCATACCAGGAGCAGTCGCTCGAGTGGTGGGAGCGGCAGTCATAAACGCAACTCTGAGACTCTCTCTGCATGACTCTGAGACGTCCAGGAGAAGCGTCACGAGTGCATCTGAGGAGCCTCCGAGATCGGTACCCCTGATTGACAGGTGAGTGAGCTACGTGAATGTCACCCTTATGGTAACGGGGTTCCATTTTCTCTGTTTAATCACTAGGGGTCGAGGAAGGCTAGCAGCAAAACCAAGAATAGAGAATGCGCCCTTTGCAAACACCCGCTAGCAGATCAGTGGCAGAAAGACCTCTGCGCTGACTGTATAAACAAAACTATATAGGAGGAAACCCCCTGATTTGGTGACTAGCCTTAAAGAGTTAATACAACAGGAGGTGAAAGGTTCCTTAAAGGCAGCCCTTAAAAAGAAAGGTAAAAGAAACCGTAGAAGGAGCTCCGATTCAGAGGCCTCGCCAAGGCAGAAGGGGCGGGATAGATCCTTGTCCCCCTCCACCTCCTCTTCCTCTACTCAGTCCTCAGAATCCTCCTCGGACAGCGATATAGGTGGCCGTCCATGTTTCCCAGCGGAGGACGTGGAAAAGCTGGTCAAAGCTATCAGGGCTACAATGGGCCTTAAAGAGGAAAAGACTCCCAAATCATTAGAGGATGTAATGTTTGGAGGACTGGAGGAAAAGAGAAAATGTACCTTCCCTGTAAATGATAAAATAAAAGCACTAATTGACAGGGAATAGAAAAAACGGAGAGGTCAGGGGGCTTAACTTCCACATCAAAGAGGAGGTACCCTTTTGAGCAAAAGGATTCAGAAACCTGGGAAAATGTCTCTAAAATTGATGGGGCCGTAGCCAGATCCTCAAAAAGGTATCTCTACCATTAGAGGACTCTGGCGTGTTGAAAGACCCGCTTGATAAAAAAGCAGACGGTTTCCTAAAGCATATCTGGGAAGCTTCAGCAGGTGGATTAAAGCCAGCGATAGCTGGTACCTGTACCGCTCGTGCCCTCATGGTCTGGCTACAACAAATAGAGGACCAGATCAAGGATAGCGTTCCTAGGGACGAAATTCTGTCTAATTTGACACTGGTACACTGGTACACGGAGCAGCGGCTTTCCTAGCAGATTCCTCTACAGATTCTGCAAGGTTGACAGCTAGAGCGGCAAGCCTGTCAAATGCGGCAAGACGAGCCCTGTGGCTTAAAGGGTGTCCCGGAGATTTACCATCAAAACATAGGTTATGTTCCATTCCATGCGATGGCCAATTCCTCTTCGGAAAAAAACTAGAAGAGATTTTGGAACATGCGGGGGATAGGAAGAAAAGCTTTCCTCGATTTCCGGGAGAACCTAAAAAGCAGCCCTTTCGGAGGAGGAGATTTAACAGGGGTCGTCCCCCGGGAGATAGAAAAAGCTGGGACTTTAAAGAAAGAAGAGGATCTGGCTATATGTTTAAAGGGCCCTCCACTTCCTCCAAAAAATCTCCCCAATGACATTGGGCCGGAGGTAGGGGGAAGGCTTTCTCTCTTCCTTTCCGCCTGGGCGAATATCTCCCCCAGTACATGGGTCCTAAACATAATAAAGGACGGTTTAAAAATAAAATTCATCTGTCCGCCCAGGCATACCTTCATAATGACACCCAGAAGGAAAGCCCAAGAGCAACAGCTGGCCCTGGAGATGGAAGTCCTGGGACTAGTGAAAAAATAAGTCCTACAGGACGTCCCAGTGCAATAAGAAGGAAGGGGGTTCTACTCCCTCCTCTTCTTAATACAAAAACCAGACGGCTCTTGGAGAACCATTGTCAACCTGAGGAGACTCAATCAGTGGGTAGACAATTGCTCCTTCAAAAAGGAGTCAATCAACACAGCCACAAAGATCCTGTTCCAGCATTGCCTCATGGCAGTGATAGACTTAAAAGATGCCTACTATCACATCCCAATTCATCGGGAGTATCGAAAATACTTGAGAGTAGCGCTCTATGTCCAGGGGCAGGTGAAACACTACCAATACGCAGCCCTTCCGTTTGGCCTGTTTACAGCCCCCAGAGTATTCACCAAAGTGATGGCCGAAGTAATGTCTTTTCTTCGTTCCAGGGACATAGTGATCGTCCCATACCTAGACGACTTTCTTGTAATAGGGAGGTCGGAGTCCCACTGCGCACATCAAGTGAAGGAAGTGATAGCAATTCTAGTAGGACTAGGATGGATAGTAAACATCCCCAAGTCAAGGCTAACCCCAGTAAAAGAGCAATCCTTCCTAGGGTTGATATTGGACTCCGAGCAACAACGCTGCCTCCTACCAGAGAGCAAAGTGACCAAGATAAGAGGCCTAGCTCGCACAGCAATACAAAGACCAAATATGACACTGAGGAATGCAATGTCCCTTTTAGGCTCGTTGACATCATGCATACCCGCAGTAGCATGGGCGCAGTACCACTTAAGGCAACTACAGTGGGAGGTTCTGTCAGCACAGAAACAATTAAAAGGGCATTTAGAAGGCAAACTATGTCTCTCAGTGGCTGTAAGAGATTCCCTGCTCTGGTGGACTGTAGAAAAGAATAACAGCTGGTGTCCCGTGGCAAAAACCAGTCGAGGACATCATTACAACAGACGTGAGTGCCACAGGATGGGGAGCACACTTGAGATCCCACTCAATACAGGGGACCTGGTCCTCGCTAGAAAAGGATCACGGTTCAAATGTAAAAGAACTATGGGCAGTGGAAAAAGCCGTGAAACATTTCCTTCCTTTACTTCGGGGCCGCCACACCCGAGTCATGACGGACAATCAGGCAGTTGTAGCCTACATCAATCACCAGGGGGAACGAGATCTCGGGGCCTCATAAAAATATCGGATCTACTCTTCCAGCTAGCAGAGCAACATCTGTTATTCATCACAGCACTGCACATAAAGGGGGTAGAAAATATACAGGCAGACTTCCTGAGTCGCAGGCACCTAAGACAAGGGGAATGGTCCCTAAACCCCCAAGTCTTCCAACAAATAGTTCAGGCCTGGGGCAAACCAGAAATAGACATGTTCGCTACCGCACACAACCGGAAGGTCAGGAAGTTCTGCTCACTAAATCCAAGAGAAAACCCCTTCGCAGTAGATGCCCTACAAATACCCTGGAAGTTCATCCTGGCCTATGCATTTCCCCCGATAACAATGATCCCAGTAGTGGTCAGGAAAATCAGGGAGGATCGAGCGAGAATAATTCTTATAGCTCCGTTTTGGCCAAGGAGACCTTGGTTCTCCCTTCTGAGACTCATGTCGGTTACAGATCCATGGATATTACCGGAGATTCCAGACCTGCTTTCCCAGGGACCAGTGGTCCACTCTCAGGTGAAGGGCTTCCATCTAGCAGCCTGGAATTTGAGAGGGTGCTACTGAGTCACCAGGGATTCTCTCCAGGGTTAGTCTCCACCCTGTTGAAAAGTAGGAAACCTATAACATCCCAAATCTACGGTAGAACCTGGAAAAAGTTCCTAGACTTCCTGGGGGAACCCTTGGGGGATGTAGCGCCAGTGGGACCTATCCTAGAATTCTTACAGTCGGGGCTACTACTGGGATTAGCCACTAACACACTCAAAGTCCAAGTCTCAGCTTTGGGAGCCCTATAAACAGTGGGGCAAAAAAGTATTTAGTCAGTCAGCAATAGTGCAAGTTCCACCACTTAAAAAGATGAGAGGCGTCTGTAATTTACATCATAGGTAGACCTCAACTATGGGAGACAAACTGAGAAAAAAAAATCCAGAAAATCACATTGTCTGTTTTTTTTTCATTTTATTTGCATATTATGGTGGAAAATAAGTATTTGGTCTGAAACAAAATTTCATCTCAATACTTTGTGATATATCCTTTGTTGGCAATGACAGAGGTCAAACGTTTTCTGTAAGTCTTCACAAGGTTGCCACACACTGTTGTTGGTATGTTGGCCCATTCCTCCATGCAGATCTCCTCTAGAGCAGTGATGTTTTTGGCTTTTCGCTTGGCAACACGGACTTTCAACTCCCTCCAAAGGTTTTCTATAGGGTTGAGATCTGGAGACTGGCTAGGCCACTCCAGGACCTTGAAATGCTTCTTACGAAGCCACTCCTTCGTTGCCCTGGCGGTGTGCTTTGGATCATTGTCATGTTGAAAGACCCAGCCACGTTTCATCATCAATTCCCTTGCTGATGGAAGGAGGTTTGCACTCAAAATCTCACGATACATGGCCCCATTCATTCTTTCATGTACCCGGATCAGTCGTCCTGGCCCCTTTGCAGAGAAACAGCCCCAAAGCATGATGTTTCCACCACCATGCTTTACAGTAGGTATGGTGTTTGATGGATGCAACTCAGTATTCTTTTTCCTCCAAACACGACAAGTTGTGTTTCTACCAAACATTTCCAGTTTGGTTTCATCAGACCATAGGACATTCTCCCAAAACTCCTCTGGATCATCCAAATGCTCTCTAGCAAACTTCAGACGGGCCCGGACATGTACAGGCTTAAGCAGTGGGACACGTCTGGCACTGCAGGATCTGAGTCCATGGTGGCGTAGTGTGTTACTTATGGTAGGCCTTGTTACATTGGTCCCAGCTCTCTGCAGTTCATTCACTAGGTCCCCCCGCGTGGTTCTGGGATTTTTGCTCACCGTTCTTGTGATCATTCTGACCCCACGGGGTGGGATTTTGCGTGGAGCACCAGATCGAGGGGGATTATCAGTGGTCTTGTATGTCTTCCATTTTCTAATTATTGCTCCCACAGTTGATTTCTTCACTCCAAGCTGGTTGGCTATTGCAGATTCAGTCTTCCCAGCCTGGTGCAGGGCTACAATTTTGTTTCTGGTGTCCTTTGACAGCTCTTTGGTCTTCACCATAGTGGAGTTTGGAGTCAGACTGTTTGAGGGTGTGCACAGGTGTCTTTTTATACTGATAACAAGTTTAAACAGGTGCCATTACTACAGGTAATGAGTGGAGGAAAGAGGAGACTCTTAAAGAAGAAGTTACAGGTCTGTGAGAGCCAGAAATCTTGATTGCTTGTTTCTGACCAAATACTTATTTTCCACCATAATATGCAAATAATATGAAAATAAAATAGACAATGTGATTTTCTGGATTTTTTTTTCTCAGTTTGTCTCCCATAGTTGAGGTCTACCTATGATGTAAATTACAGACGCCTCTCATCTTTTTTAAGTGGTGGAACTTGCACTATTGCTGACTGACTAAATACTTTTTTGCCCCACTGTAACTGCAACTTAGCAGTCAATAGGTGGGTGTCCCGATTCATGAAGTCCTGTGGCAGGTCAAGGCCGTTCATTATCCCAAAGATACCACCCTGGGACCTCAACCTAGTCTTAGAGGCCTTAACCAAAGATCCCTTTGAACCACTACTAGAGCTGTCACCAAAGTTACTTACACTTAAAACTGTCTTACTGGTAGCCTTAACATCATCCCGAAGAGTGAGCGACCTACAAGCTCTATATGTCCTCCATATACACAGATCTTGGATGACCGAGTGGTTCTAAGACCAGACCCGGCCTATCTCCCCAAGGTAGTCCGAAAGTTTCATAGGACTCAGGAGATCTCCTTGCCATCTTTCTGTAACAAACCTAGAAACCCTGGGAAGCAAAAGTTCCATACATTAGATGTAAGAAGAGCCATAGTACAATATATGTCAGTAACTAGTCAGTGGAGGAAAGATCAGTCCCTTTTTGTAGCCTTTCAGGGTAGTAGAAAAAGGCACGGGGTAGCTAAGAGTACCATTGCCAGATGGATCAGGGAGGCCGTTATGCTATCCTACTCCGCAAGTGGCGCTCCGGTTCCAGAAGGCGTCAAGGCTCACTCCACCAGAGCCGTGGCTACCTCCTCGGCAGAGAAGGCTGAGGTATCGATTGAACAAATTTGTAAAGCCGCTACTTGGTCCTCACCATCCACCATTTTTAAGCACTACCGACTTAATCTGTCTTCCTCTACTGACCTAACCTTTGGTAGAAAGGTGCTGCAAGCGGTGGTCCCTCCCTAAGGTGTCTTATTCTACAAAAGTCTCTCATGTGTGCCATCATGGGAGACGGGAAAACACCAAGGTTACTTACTGGTAGCCGGTTTTTCCGGAGCCCATGACGGCACCTGTATATTCCCCCCCTTTTTCACTTCTTTGGTGTGCACTATAGTTTGGGTGCTTTTTTTAGTTAGATATAATGTGGTGATAGTTTTACCATGTGTACTAACCCGAGGGGCCTCTCATGCTCTGTAAACCAACTGAAGCGAGGGAGAGGTACCGCCCCTTTTATCTTCAGTAGGGTTCCTGTCCTGACTGGGCGGATCCCCTCTCATGTGTGCCGTCATGGGCTCCAGAAAAAACAGCTACCGGTAAGTAACCTTGGTGTTTCTTAGTCACTATAACATTCACACCGGGAGAAGCCTTTTTATGTTCTTAATGTGGGAAATGTTTTACTTTTCAATCAACTCTTAATAAATATCAAAGAACAATGGAAAGGACACCATTGTAGGCATTTACTACAGGCCGCCTGTGCAAGCTGAAGATAGGGATGAACTCTTTATGCATCAAATGGCCAAGTTCTCCAAAAAATATGACATAGTTGTCATGGGAGATTTCAACTATCCAGACATTTGTTGGGAATCTCTCTCAGGCAAAACTAACAGGTCAAGGAAATTCTTATCCTCTCTTGCTGAGAACTTTATCTTCCAAAAGGTAGGGGAGAAAACAAGGGCCATGCTATTTTAGAATTTTGGAAAACTAGAGGAGAAAGACCTGTGAAGACTCAGACGTCAAGGTTAGATTTCAGAAAGGCAGATTTTAAGGGATTCAGAAAGAGAATTGGAGGGATCCAATGTCTGGATATCCTTAAAGACAAAAATGTCCAGGAAGGATGGGAAATCTTGAAAAAATGAAATTCTCAAAGCACAATTGTTAACAATTCCGAAAACAGGGAAGAAATAATAGGAAGCATTTAAGGAAGCCAGGATGGATGAACACAGAACTTAAGCACATGCTAAAAAGGAAGAAAAAAATGTTTATAAAATGGAAAGAGGGAGGCATATCTAAAGAAGAATATAATGCTGTCTGCACAACCTGCAGGGCACAAATCAGATTTTCTAAAGCTGACAATGAATTGAGGCTTGCAAGAGATGTGAAAAGCAATAATAAAGGATTTTGGGGATATGTCAAAAGTAAAAGAAAAGTCAAAGATGCTATAGGATTTTTACAGGATGAAAATGATGAAATGGTAAGACAGGATGTTGAGAAGGCCGAACTTTTAAATTCCTATTTTGCATCTGTTTTCTCTCAGAAAGGAAATGTAACATCAACTGTTCTTCACTGTCCTATTAAGGGAATAGAAGAATCCAGGATATCTATAAACAGAAAGATAGTGAGGAAACACTTAGCTAACCTAAATGAATTCAAGTCTCCAGGTCCAGATGAAATACATCCCAGAGTACTGAAGGAGATAGCAGAAGAAAATTTTGAACCCCTCTCCATAATCTTTGAAAATTCTTGGAGAACAGGAAAAGTCCCAGAAGACTGGAGAAGAGCAAATGTTGTTCCTATCTTCAAAAAGGGGAAGAAGGTGGACCCAGGCAACTATAGGCCGGTGAGTCTGACTTCTATACCAGGAAAGATCTTTGAACAAATTATTAAACAACATGTATGTCAGTACCTGGATAAGAATGAAGTGATTAAACAGAGTCAGCATGGGTTTGTAACTAATAAGTCATGTCAGACTAACTTAATTTCCTTCTATGACGGAATCACTGATTGGGTGGATCAAGGAAATGCTGTAGATATAGTATATCTTGACTTCAGCAAAGCATTTGACAAAGTATCTCATACAATCCTTATTGAAAAAATGACTAAGTATGGAATGGACAAGGCAACTGTTAGGTGGATTCATAACTGGCTTAGTGATCGGACCCAAAGAGTGGTCGTAAATGGCTGCACATCCAGTTGGAAGAATGTCTCAAGTGGGGTACCACAGGGCTCTGTCCTGGGCCCTGTATTGTTCAACATCTTTATCAACGATTTAGATGAAGGAATTGAGGGTAAACCGATTAAATTTGCTGAAGACACAAAGCTAGGAGGGATAGCTAATACTAGAGAAGAGAGAGAGGATTCAAAAAGATATAAATAAACTGGAGAAGTGGGCAGCAACTAGCAGAATGGTTTTTAACAGGGAAAAAATGCAAAGTACTACATCTGGGCAATAAAAATGAAAAAAGCATATACAGAATGGGAGGAATAGGGCTAAGAACAGCACATGTGAAAAAGACTTGGGTATACTAATAGATCACAGACTGAATATGAGTCAACAGTGTGATGCAGCAGCAAAAAAGGCAAATGCAATTCTAGGATGTATTAACAGAAGCATACAGTCTAGATCGCGTGAAGTCATTATTTCCCTCTACTCCTCTTTGGTCAGTCCTCATCTGGAATATTGTGTTCAGTTTTGGGCACCACATTTTAAAAAAGACATCAACAAACTGGAGCAAGTTCAGAAAAGAGCGACCAGAATGGTGACCGGTCTGCAAACCCTGTCTTATGAGGAAAGGTTGCAGTATTTGGGAAGGTTTAGTTTGCAAAAGAGAAGACTGAGATGAGAATTAATAGCTGTCTACAAATATCTAAAGGGCTGTCACATTGTAGAAGGATCAACTTTATTCTCATTTGCACAAGGAAAGACTAGAAGCAATAGGATGAAACTGAATGGGAGGAGACACAGATTAGGTATTAGAAAAAACTTTTTGACAGAGTGATCAATGAGTGGAACAAGCTGCCACGAGAAGTCTTCAAACAGAGGCTGGACAGACATCTGACTGGGATGATTTAGCGAATCCTGCTTTGTGCAGGGGGTTGGACCAGATGGCCCAGGAGGTCCCTTCAAATTCTACGATTCTATGATTCTATGATTCTAAGTCACAAAAGGGAGAAGCATGTTTCATTTTCAAAATGTTGGAAGAGTTTTAACTGAAAATTGTATCCTCCAAAAAGGATTGGCCACTACCAGGGTCGGACTGGAGCACCTTGGGCCCACCAGAGAAAATAATTCTTGGGGCCCACTATGTAGTTACATAGAAATAAATACAAGACCACCAATTTTGCGGTAAAACACGTTAATATCAGGGTATAATATAAGGTAGTACACGACTTAATAATGTAGCAGGGGTTGGGTTAGCCCCCTCATAGAATATAAAGTAGCCCCCCTCATAGAATATAATGCAGCCCCCCACAGAATATAATGCAGCCGCCTCATAGGGTATAATGCAGTACCCCAGCAAAATATAACGTACCCACCTCAGAGTATAATGCAACCCCCCTCATTAGGAATACTTTCCCCTAGAATATACTGTAGCCCCCTCATAAGGCATAATGCAGCCCCCCTCATATAGTATAAGGTAGTCAGCCCAGAATATAATGTAGCCCCCCCGAGTATAATGCAGCGCCCCCACTGAATATAATGTAGCCCCCTCATAAAATATAATGCAGCCCCCTCATAGGGTATAACGCAGCCCCCTCATAGGGTATAACGCAGCCTCCTCATATAGTATAATGCAGCCCACTCATAGGGTATAATTCAGACCCCCCACTTAGGATATAATGCAGCCCCTCTCATAGGTTATAATGCAGCCCCCCATAGGGTTAAATGCAACCCCCAACAGAATATAATGCAGACCCTCATAGAGTATAACGCAGCCTGAAATGGAATATAATGTAGCCTCCCCCCATAGAATATAATCCATCCCCACAGTCCTAGTCTTATGGCCACCAGAACTCACTCAGTGACTCACAAAAAAACATTATCACTCTACGTCACACAGTGCAGATACAGAATAATATCTGCATTCAGTCACTTACCACTGACGTCTCGTCTGATTAGAGCTGCTTTCTGCTGTTGCTTCTCCATTTAGTCAGACCCTCATGTCGACATCTCCCAGCCACAGCTTGTCTTGTCACGATGATCTTCGCAGCCTTGAAAATAACAAGGTCAAATACGTTGTATACATATGTGTCTCCTCCCTGACTATAGATATATACCCCACCATTAATATACTATTAGCCAGGCGCCATTAAAAATACAAAGTAATAATCAGCACTGTGTCTCCATTAACTATAATCTCTGACTCCCAATAATATAAATTATTCAGTCTGTGACTCTCCACAATTAACTGTAAGGCTATGTGCACACGGAAAATTTGCAAGGCTTTCCAATACAAGCAAAGTGAATGAGATCCCTGTAGTCTCATACACACGCTGCTTATTTTTTCCTTTCAAATTTGCAGCAGATTAAAATCTGCATAATGTCAATTCTTGCAGCGTATTTCACGTGTACTAATGGACAAAAATACGTAGCAAAAGCATGGCAGAATTGTGGAAAAAGGATGAATGTATTTTACACAATTTTCCTCCTGCCAACACATTAGTACATGCAATACCAGCAGGTCAAACTCACATACATGGTATATCAAATATACATCTACCATATAAATATGGATTTAAGCTGCCTATCACCAACAACACATAGACCATACTAAGAAAACGGTGAACACAAGGCCAAAATTAGCATATAAAAATACAAAATTTTATTTAGGATAATTAGTAAAATCCGATCGACAGGTAAATTGGGGGAAGGGCATAGAAAAACACACACATAATGGTGGTACACAAGCACATGCAAAGGGACGCGGTCATCCAGATTAATATATACTAACAGTTTATCAAAAGAGTATCACAAACATGATTTTAATTCGTGTGGAAAAAAACACCTATAGTATATACCGACTAACAGGAAAAACATGGATGCATAATCAGTTGGGGTAAATACCACAATCAATCCCCCTTGCAACGTCCATAAAGATCCCACCCTGCCAACTGCTCACGGCCTCCCATGATCCACAAAAATAGTCACAGTAATGCCAAATCGCATAAGGAGTTGTTTACCAAGGTATTAGCAGCAGCAGGAGACTGGTCAAAATCAGGATGAGCGCATCAGCCCCGACGTGCGTTTCGGTCCTCCTTCAGGGGATATGGCTACACTACACTACACTTTATACTGCCTGGTCATAGCGCGTTTGACCGCTCGACCGGAAGTAGCGGTCCCGGCCCGGAAGTGACGCGTGCCGCTGTCAAGACACCAACGACGCCGGCCAGCCTCAGAGTCATGCAGGGGGAGGAGCCAAGGGGCTCCACCACCGCATAGAGATGCCGAAAGCGGGCGGGCGTAGGAGGGTCGAGACAGCCGGGCGCGTACAAGCCAGGAGAGCTAGTCACATAAGAGGTTCAATACATACATAGAAATATAATTTAAAATCACCACCATAGTGACTTATATGTGAAACGGATTGAAGACATCATCCATGAGCAAATATATACCAAGACAGCGGTACAACAATTATACACATATACATATGAGAATTAGGAGAAAAATATAATCATAGACACACATATATACCAAAAAGACATAATATAAATTATTCAATAACAAATGAATCTGTATTTGTGTATCTGTCATTTCTTCTTCCCACTTTCATCAATAGACATAGGACTTGGTTCATCATATGCTGTCAAAGAAGCCGCTAGTCAGGTATACATCCAGTTCACATAGGCCATCATCATGGCGAGAAGTTACTAAAACATAAAATCAAAATTAAAATGTGGACAACACACAATGTGAGCGTTCTCACTGAAACAGGATGGTGTGATCATAGGAATGAGGCATAACTGATGTGTTTGTTTAGTCCAGATGGATGGACAGTACCAAGTGTCCAAATCCATCTGGACTCTAATTGGGCTAACCTTTTAGATGTGTCCCCTCCACGGATGCCAACATTCAACATATCGATGCCTCTCACCCTGAGAAGACCACCATTGCACCCATGGAACTTCCTAAAATGACGAGGAATGGTTTTTAGCGATGAAGGATCCTCCGCGGACAATGCTGCCTCAATCCCCAATACGTGCTCACGTACACGTTTTTTAAGTTGCCCAGTGGTCATGCCCACGTATATCAAATTACACGGGCATACCGCATGGTAGATGACATTTCTACTCTCACATGTTATATATTTTTTAATTTTATACTCACGAGAGCCATCATTGCCCTTTCCACCACCTCCATCAATGTCTTCTCCTGCACCATCCCCATCATTGCCCTTTCCACCACCTTCATCATTGCCCTCCCCATCACCTCCATCATTGCCCTCTCCACCTCCATCATTACCCTCTCCACCACCGCCATCATTGTTCTCTCCCTCCACCCCAATCATGGTACTCATCACCACCTCCATCATTGCCTTCTCCCCCACCACCCCATCATTGCCCTTTCACCACCTCCATCATTGCCTTCTCCCCCACCATCCCCATCATTGCCCTTTCCACCACCACACACCTCATTGCACTCTACATCTACTCCATCAATGCCTTCTACCCTGCAACCACCCCCATCATTGCCCTTTCCACCACCTCCATCAATGTCTTCTCCCCCACCATTCCCATCATTGCCCTTTCCACCTACCACCTCATTGCCCTTTCACCACCTCCATCATTTCCTTCTCCCCCACCACCTCCATTATTACCTTCTCCCCCACCACCCCCATCATTGCCCATTCCACCTCCACCATTGCCTCTTCCCCCACCAACACCATCATTGTCCTTTCCACCACAACCATCATTGCCTTGTCCCTAACCACCCCATCTTTGTCCTTTCCACCACCTCCATCATTGCCTTCTCCCCCACCATCCCTAGCATTGCCCTTTCCACCACCACTCACCTCATTGCACTCTCCATCTACTCCATCAATGCCTTCTACCCTACAACCACCCCATCATTGCCCTTTCCATCACCTCCATCTTTGCCTTCTCCCCCACCATCCCCATTATTACCCTTTCCACCTCCCACCTCATTGCCCTCTCCATCTACTCCATCATTGCCTTCTCCCCCACCACCCCATCATAGCCCTTTCCACCCCATCATTGCCTTTTCCACCACCTCTATCATTGTTTTATCCCCCACCATTCCCATCATTGCTCTCTCCATCTTCTGTATCATTGACTTCTCCCTCATCTTTGCCCCTCCACCACCTCTATCATTACCTACTCCCTCACCACCCCCATCGCCCTTTTCACCACCTCTATCATTGTTTTTTCCCCCACCACTCCTATCATTGCCTTTTCCACCATCTCTCTCATTGTTTTCTCCCCACCACTCCCATCATTATCCTTTCCACCACCTCTATCATTGCCCTCTCAACACACACACACAGCACCACTCTCTCACACACACCACCAAACACACACACATAGCACCACTCACCTCTCCGCACGTTCACCGCAGCCACAGCATGTCTCCGCATTATCTTTTTCTCCGGCAGCTTTCTCTCTGAAACAGCTGCGTGCTGAATGATGACGTCATCCAGCCACGCTGCTGTGTCAGAGTCCGACAGGAAGCGCGGGCAGGAAGCAGGACGGATCCCTGCAGCTCTGATCCACTGCTATTCTCTCCTGTAGGCAGCGGAGCTGCAGGAATCGCTCCCTGCCCACTGATTGCGCTCAGTGTTAGCTGCCCTGCAGGAGCCCACCCCTGGGGCCCCGATGCAGCCGAACAGGCTTTACATGCGGTATGTCCACCCCTGCGGGCAGTGTTAGCTGCATCATGTGGCTAACACTGCCCGCAATTAAAGTGAAATGAATATTCATTCCTCTCCATGCGTATGGGCGTATGGGGAAGCGTGAATATTCATTTCTCTAGCAGCGGAGACAGACTCCTGTCTCCAGCTGCTGCTCCGCTGGCATCAGGCGGGCCCCCCTGACTCACAAGCTCCATAGCAGCTGTGTGGTGTGGTGCTATTAGCGACATGCCACTGGCTGGGGGCCCCTGGAGCAGCGGGGGCCCTAAGCAGCTGCCAACCCTTTATGCCAGCAGGTGTAAGTTCCTGGGTCACCTTAATGAGCAGTGCCACGTGATCGCTCAGCACAGGAAGTGCTGCCGGAAGCCAGGACCAACTAGATGCAGGGCATGCTGGAGGGTGAGTAGGATGTCTTCTGAAAGGCTGCAGCTGTCACTGCGCGATATAAGAGAAATTAATATTCATTTCTCTTTAGCAGTGGCATAGGCTGTAGCCACAGCCGCCGGCTCCTGCCTCTGTCACCCACTGCTCCGCCGCTCCCCCTCCCCTGCTGGCACTCTGGGACAATTAATCATAGAACCAATTGACTCATGTATAAGCCCAGGGGGACATTTTCAGCACAAAAAAGTGCTGAAAAACTCGGCTTATACACAAGTATATATGGTACTTTCATTCAAAACCAGGCCGTACAATATGTCAAGCACTTATGTGTGACCACAATTCCTACCTTCTCATTGGCCAGCAGTACTTTAAAGTGTCCGACACTTCCCCTCCCAAAATCACACTACCCTGAGGAAGTATTCACGAAATGTGTGTTGGGGCAGAAAGAATCACAGTCAAATCCGCAGCAGTATAAAGGATGTTCATGATTCTGGACTTCTTTACAGTAGGTAAAAACTCTTCATTTTATTTTGATATGGTATCTTTGGTATTTGTACATTAGCACAAAAACAGCCTCTTGGCCTATACGCATACTTTAATTACATGCACTTGCACTTTCTGGTCCTTGCGGACTATTAATATGGCTGATTTCAACAAGCCTGTGAATATGCATATTATGTATACAACCTATGGAATCTAAGAAAGAACCCTCTGACATGATCCATTTACTGATCAATGCATCTTATTACTACTAATTTATCTAGGGATTATCTGATGTGCAGCCCATCACACGAGTAATCTTCTGTTTTGTTTTATTACTAATAATTGTTTTGCTGATTTTAATATTAATGAAATAAAGTATATTGTTTTTTAAACAATTCCCCTTAAGTGATTATCTTTGTATGCCCTTTCCCCCTTATGTGGATTGATTAGAGGCATTACACTTTGTTTTGCCGATCCTCATACAGCCTGACGTCTCTCAGTCTTTTTTCGTTGAGGTCAATGCGTCGATGGTGGGAGTCGGGACTGTGTTGCAGCAGGGTGCATCTACTGGTAAATGGCAACCATATGCTTATTTTCCAAAACAACTGTCATCTCCTGAAAAAAATTATGACATCGGTAACTAGGAACTTCTGGCAACCAAGTGGCTTTTGAAGAGTGGTGTCATTTTTTGGAGGGAGGTCATCCGGTTATGGTAATTACGGATCATAAGAACATTATATATTTGGAATCGGTGAAACGTCTAACGCCTCGACAGGCAAGATGGGCTTTGTTCTTTACCAGGTGTAACTTTTTTGTCACATATATAGGACAGGGAACAAAAACATCAAGGCAGATGCCTTATCCCGTTGCTTTCCTGGGGGAGGAAATAATTATGAACCAATACCTATTCTTCAAAAAGGGGTGGTTATAGTATCTATATGGTCCGATCAGGAAAGAGAGGTTGTTAACGCTCAGGGGGATGCCCCTGCTGCCTGTCCACTGGGTAAACTATTTGTTCCTGTTAATCTTCGTCTAAGAGTCCTTAGTGAACCCCACGATTTGATCTTAGCTGGAGATCCTGGTAATAAGGCTACCACTGATCTTTCTACTTGTCGTTTTTTATGGCTAGGTGTTCATCAGGATGTCCGGGAGTATGTAGCCACCTGCAGTGTCTGTGCGCGTTCTAAGACCTCTCATACTCATCCATCAGGTGCTCTCCAACTATTGGAGATTCCCAGCAGACTTTGGACTCACTTGTCAGTCGGATCTACCCGTGTTGGTGGTGAATACTGTAATTCTGGTGGTAGATTCAGTAAGATGTCTCATTTTATCGCTTTACCAGCTTTACCGAACGCCAAGTCGTTGGCACAAATTTTCATCAGCGAAATTGTAAGATTACATTGGATCCCAACCGATATTGTTTCTGACTGAGGGTACAGTTTGTTTCCAAATTTTGGAGGGCATTTTGCTCCAGTCTAGGTATCCATCTGTCATTTTCTTCTGCGGGTGCAGTCTTGCAATGTCAGTAATAAGAATTACAAAGGTTAGAATGACACAAGCTAATATGAAATTTTTTAATTTTATTATATATATATGAGAAGACCCTGAGGGTCCCTGGATTCCCCTTTCAATGTATTTCATCAATCTCTCCTCAAAAAATACGTTATATCTTCGATACCATCACCACTATCTCCATATCCTGTCATTGTCGATGGAAACTTTGAGTTTCTGATAGCGAAAATCATGGATTCTCATTTAGTCCATCGGTCACTTCAGTATCTGGTACATTGGAAGGGGTACGGTCATGAGGAAAGGATGAGGGCATCAGCATCTGATTGTTCATGCGGCCTTACTGATCCATTCTTTTCACGTGGCACACCCTGATAAACCCGGTCCTGAAGTTCTGGAAGCCCCTCGTAGAAGAGGGGTTACTGTCACTCACATCCCCTTTATAATCCGGGTCCTGATTCAAATCCATGTCAGAGCTAGCATTTGCTGCATGGCTTAGGAGGAGAGATGTTAATATGAGAAGGCGTTTGGAAGGAGTTATCTGTGACTGTTGCATGGTTTGTAAGTGTGATAATTCCCATCCCTCCACTACTTTGTTTTTTTCCCATCCTCCACTCCTTGGTGCATTCCTGTTAGGCTGGCGGAAAGCACCAAATAATAAAATGATAATGAGGTGCGTTTGAAGCCTGGGGTCCACCGTGCAGAGATGTTAAACTGCAGCTCGGTAATGGGGGACACAGACTGGCGGTATAGCAAATCCACATGGGATAACTTCACCCGGTGGATTAGAAAGTGAACCCTGTTACTTCACAGGGCCGCATACCGCAAAATGAACGCTAGGGTTCGGTCACAGTAGCCTACCCCAAAGACACGGGGTTAGAGTCCGTCTAGACCCCCTAGCTTTCGGCACTGCAACAGCGGTGCCTAGGAGACCCAACTAAAGATAAGCACTAGGTGTGCATACAGCGCGGTCCAGGAGGACGCCACCAACCACCCTAAGCTTGGGGTAGGAAGGTGTACTATTTTGTGCACGGCGCCGCTCTGATGGATGTTGCTGTAGACACACTACAATCGTGCCTTGTGCTGGATGGCACTATATGGCGCTAAGTGTGGTGCTGTGACGTGATAGCACAGTGGCTCCAGACTATGCCACTAGTATGCACTGACACTAACTCTAAATCCCTAAAACATGCGTATCCAAGCGAGGGGTGTTATAATGCATCAGTCACCAGATACATGCATCCATCATCACACACACAACTAACCATAAGAGTCTATACTAGCGCGCGGCCATGCAACTCTTTTATAGTAGCGTCCTTCCAAGACCTTCCCTATGGTCCAATCAGAGCAGGAACGGGACCTGGGCATGTGACCCCTGAGCTCCAATGAGAGGCTGAACCACGGGCATGCTCAGTAGTCTGAAAGAAGGACTTAGTCCCTGGAGCTGCTCGCTGCTGGCTAGCGTGGATTGCTATAGCTGGACCAGAGGTGGCAGCAGCAACCAAACCAACAGTGCTAGCCGGAGCAAGACGCTGGGAACGACGGCTTTGCTGAGCAGGCTCCTCTGCAGCTGGGACTGAATGAGAGACTGCAGAATGCAAGGCTCGAGATTCCTCCTGTGCAGAGGCAGGAACCCGATGCCTAACAATTCCTCTGTTATATGTGATTGAATATTTGTAAGCCTGGTGTTTTCAGTTTACTCTTGTTTATCGGGTTGGTGTACTGCGGTGCACAGTAGCGCCATCTTCTCTGGGTGGGGGAAGAGAACAGACGGAGGGCTTACTCAGGAATCAATGCAAGGGTTGCTGCCCCGGGATCTTCACCTTCAGAAGTATCCCGGGGAATAGGACGAGCTAGAGCACCCTCCAATGTTAGGGACAGGGAAGGAGCCCCTGGTCCCGGGTCACCTGACAGCTGAGTCATGACAGTTGCTCTACAGAAAGATGGCCATGGCTATAACAAGATTGCCAACACCCTGAAACTGAGTTGCAGCATGGTTGTCAAGACCATACAGTGGTTTAACAAGACAGGTTCCACCAAAGAAGTTTACTCAGCTTCATTTCCAGAAGTTTCCTTTTCAAAATAGATGTGTGAGTGCTGCCAGCATTGTTGCAGATGTTAAAGGGGCAGTGGATCAATCTGTTAGTGCTCAGACCATAAGCTGCACACTGCATCAAACTGGTCTGCATGGCTTTGATGTCATAAGGAAGGCTCTTTTAAAGATGATGCACAAGAAAGTCCACAACCACTTTGCTGAAGAAATGCAGACTGTTAGGCGTCGGGTTTCTGCGTCTGCTCTGCAGGAATCCAGAGCCTCACATTCTGCGGTCTCCTGCTGTCTGAATTAGTGCAGCAGTCAGCGCCAGTCAGTGGCAAGCCTTAGGCCACTGTGCACACCGCACCTCTGCTCTAGCGTCCGACATTTCGCCTGCTTCCTAGCCTTGTCGTCTAGTGGCCATGCCCTACGCCGCGCTGCAGTTGCAGCCCTCCTTGGCGTCCGCAGTAGCGACGCCGCACACATGGTAAGTCTAGACGGACGCAGCTCCTCTGCCTTGGGTCCTGCTCCTGTGACCAGATACCGTGTGTGCATTTCCCTGTGGTCTGTGACACTAACAGGCTCAGTGTTTTTCGTATGTTTATGTTGCGGCACCTCTGTGTGTAAACAGAGCCCGCTTTGCGCACTTCGGGTGAAGTCTAACCCATGCGCATTATACCGCCATATTGCTCGTCTGTCATTACCTAGCAGCGGTGTAACACCTACTGCATGGTGGACCCCGAGCGGCGAACGCATTTTATTATTTATTTGTATTTAGTGCGTTCCGCCGTTCCTAACATTATACTAGTGCCAGGGTCTGGCTAGTAATGGCAGATCAGCAGCAACTCCTTCAGTGCATTCGCCAGATAGAGGGCCGGTTGGCTACTCTTGAGAGTGTTATCTCAGCGGCGAAGTCTTCTGAGGCTGCTGTACAGGCGATCGCAGAGGCGGTTGCACATATGTCCACGTCCTCAACCGCGCCGACAGTTTCCCACCTCCCGTTGCCCGATAAATTTTCTGGCGATTGTGCTTCCTGTAGTAGTTTCGTGAGCCAGTGCTCTATCCAGCTAGAGTTACTGGGTGCGCGATTCCCTATAGAACGGGCTAAGGTGGGGTTTATTATTTCCCTTCTGTCGGGCAGGGCGTTGGAGTGGGCCACGCCACTGTGGGAGCGTGGTGACCCTGAGGTTCGGACCGCTGCTCAGTTCTAGATCACGTGAAGTCATTATTTCCCTCTACTCCTCTTTGGTCAGACCTCATCTGGAATATTGTGTCCAGTTTTGGGCACCACATTTTAAAAAAGACATCAACAAACTGGAGCAAGTTCAGAAAAGAGCGACCAGAATGGTGACCGGTCTGCAAACCCTGTCTTATGAGCAAAGGTTGCAGGATTTGGGAATGTTTAGTTTGCAAAAGAGAAGACTGAGAGGAGACTTAATAGCTGTCTACAAATATCTAAAGGGCTGTCACATTGTAGAAGGATCAACTTTATTCTCATTTGCACAAGGAAAGACTAGAAGCAATGGGATGAAACTGAATGGGAGGAGACACAGATTAGATATTAGAAAAAACTTTTTGACAGTTAGAGTGATCAATGAGTGGAACAGGCTGCCACGAGAAGTGGTGAGTTCTCCTTCAATGGAAGCCTTCAAACAGAGGCTGGACAGACATCTGACTGGGATGATTTAGCGAATCCTGCTTTGAGCAGGGGGTTGGACCAGATGGCCCAGGAGGTCCCTTCCAACTCTACGATTCTATGATTCTATGATTCTTAACATCTATCAAGCAGGTTTTCCTGGGACCACGGGTCACGCACGATACCTCTCTTCAGCTCCTTGCATTAACTCAGGGATCCCTCTCGGTCAGCCAGTATGCCCTTCGTTTTCGGACACTGGCTTCCGAGCTGGAGTGGTCTGATAGAGCCCTCATCCCTGTGTTTTGGAGAGGTTTAGCTGAGCATGTTAAGGATGCTCTGTCATGATCCAGGACGGGATTTCGCTTTGGCCCGTCCTGGTTAGACTATGGGTTAATTGTGCTGCCTCTCTCTGGCAGAAGGAGGCTATTTAATGCTCACTGGACCTAGGTCCGGTGTCAGTTATACTCCTGCCCTCGGCTGAGTTAAGTGATCTCTTGTATTCGTGTGCCTTGTGCCTGATAACTTGTTGCTTGTTTGGTTGTGATCTGGTTCTGTCCCTGTTACGAGTTCTGCCTGACCCTCTTGTACCGCACTGTCCTCTCGTGTATGACCCTCTGCTTGTGACTCGACTGCTCTTTGCTCGTCCCTTTGGTACCACACTGCCCTCTTGTGTATGACCTTTGGCTTCGTCTGACCTCCCATCTGCTTGTCCCTCCTGTACCTTGTTCGCCTGTATTGTGTATGATCTCTGGTTTGCCCGACTCTGAGTGTTCTTGCATTTCATTAAGCAGGATGATATGCCCCGCCCTCTTGTGGTCACGTGAGCGTAGGTCCCGTACCTGCTTGCTAATACTTCAGCGTTCAGGTCCTGTGCTTCTGTACTTTCCAGCTGTTACTGTTCCCGGGACCCCTACAGCACTGCTGAGTCCCTGCTCAGCGGAGGCTGCATGCCGGCGCTGTCAGGAACCTGATATTATAACTGACCCATACCATTTTTTTTTCTCTGCTCCCATTCACCTGTTTGTGTGATGGATCCTATGCACGCTCTTTCTGAGCAGGTTAAGCACCTGACGCAGATGTCTCAGAAACTCCTTGGAGAACGAGTCCTGGCTCAGTCTCAGCAGCTGATCGCTGACACTGTACAGGGGTTTTTTTCATCGGGGGCTCGGGATGTTACATTAATTTCCCCGGAGTCTCCGGTTAAATTACTGGATACCTTTTCTGGATATAAAAATGAATTCAGAGTTTTCAAGGAGGGATGTAAGATTTTTTTTTCCTTAAGACCACACTCTTCTGGGGATGAAAGTCAGAGAGTGGGGGCCATTATGTCTCTGTTAAGGGGAGCCCCCCAAGCTTGGGCTTTCTCCCTTCCTACCACGGCCCCTGAGCGTATGACTGTGGATGCATTTTTTGAGGCCCTGTAAAATAATGCTTATCCTGTAAAATACTCAGGACTAGTTACCAGATAAAAATATAGTGGTTTATTTGGTTTCTTCCATCAAAGAAAGGTTATTACAGAAAAACAGGTGAATAAAAATAGGTGAAAGAGAAATTGTCCATAGTTCATACTCTGAGATCCCACATGGCAAAAGCAACATGTATTCTTCTTTCTCTCCGGGATCTCACATGGCAAATGGCGTCTGTCTCTCTTAGTCTTCTTCGTACTAAAGTAACATACCAGCTGTTATGTCATGTCATGGCCCAGCACAGAAGACATCTTCGTGTCTGTCTCTCATGATGGTGAGGGAAGAAGAGCGACCTCTAGAGTTAGCCATGAATTATATACGTCTCCTAAAGCACGTGGTCTCTACATATATGGAGCTGTCTTTCTACCATGAGCCAAGCTTAAAAATAGCCTATGTCGTGTAAGCTAAAGCAATGTACAGAACTGAGTCTTATAAGAAATTAACGGATTATTAATATTTAACAATTCCCCCTTTTGAGGGAGACAGACATTAATTGGAACCCTCAAAATATAACAAGATCTTCTTTCTTCTTTTCTTCTTCTTTGACAAAATAATTTAATATCAATAATAATAATCAGATTACCGTTATAAGTACTCAATGACATAATTGATGTGAATTCATGTTATGGTAAGCCGTGAACAATATTCATATAAAATATGTATAATTATACTTCCCTAAGTCTAAATTGAAGCATCTCAGGTCCAGTCATCATCATCTGATGTCATCTGGTCTTCATTTTGATGTCTTCTGTCTTCTTCTTGGTTCTTTTAAAAACACAGTTTTTCTATAGCATATAGATGTTGTAGAAATCGTGTTGTGTAAAAATTAAAGTCCATAAATTCAAATGTTGATAAGAAACAAAGTCTATAGATGAATTGCAGCTTTAATATCTGTGCAGTGTCACCTTTAAAAAACCTGGGCTTACATTGGCTCGCCTTGGATATTCTGGAATCCTCCATCGGCACTGGTCTTTGAACAGGTGTGACGTCTTTGGTCAGCAAAGCAAGGGTTAAAATGACTCTTCCTTGCTAAACATAGCACCATAACCAGTCCTTGTCCTAATGCACAGGACATATGTCAGGGTTGTAGCTTCCTGACAATTACCTTATTGTTCACCAGCTTTACATCGAAGCTTTACAGGTGATTGAAAACTTCTGGAACTTGATAAGAACGTGATAACACAGTTCATCTCAGCATCATAGGATCATCGTCCTCTGGTTGTCAGGTTAGACACTTTAATTGTGACTGTCAGTGGTGGATACTGCACTTGTAATTAACACAGTCTTACTGAGAAGTCATAGCTTTGTTACCTTCTGGGACTTCTGGAACGCGGCATTCTTCTTCTTGCAACTGATAAGAATCAATTTTAATATGAAAAGTCTTTATTAACGTAATTTCAGTATCTTGCTTGAAGTCTTCATTCCCTATCCTATACCAAATCTGGTAATTATCCTATCCTATAATATCAAAGCGTACCATAGCAATCAGTAATATCCATATAATTATTATCAGAATTTGTACTGTATATGGATTTCAATGTTTGAAATATTAAACCAATAATAAGTGATAATACATTATTATCCATATTTTTTCATGTGATAGAACATTTTTATGTCATAGGTGTAATTACCTTTTTCAACCCATAGGTGTCACTGTGTTTTATGTAACCAGTGTTTTCATCTTTATTAATAAGGAATATATTTATTATACTAATAATATGTAGGAATGTAAAGCCATGAACCAAAATAAGAATATATGAGTGAGCGAATGAATGAATAAAAGAATTGTTGCATATAACTCAGAAGTGAAACATTTCCTTAGTAATAGAACCATATAATTGCTATATTTAATGAAGCAATATTCTCAGTAGATATTACTTTACTAAATATTGGTGAAAGAATTAAAAATAATGAAAAATAAGAATAAAAATAAAAATAAGAATAAGGCCTTTATGTTGATGCAGAGTAGTTATGTCTTCAGTAACATATACCCTTAATATTTCCATGATCTGGATTATTTCATAATTGTCATAAACTTGTGTTACCAAAATATTCAAATTATGCAACTTTGCATGTAATTCCTCTTAGTGTAAAGAAATGATTCTTTATAATACTTATTATTATACCCAATACTTATAACATTGTACCTTATTAATATTTTTTTCCTATTAAAATGTGTGAAGAAGAGGTATTAATCAAATGTGATGATGTAGTCAGGATCAAAAACATATTTTCCCCCTTAATACCAAAAAATATTGTTCTATGAAATAATTCATTTATCAAAACCAAAATTAAAATAATTTATAAATTGTGTGAATATTATACTTGCTTATACCATTATTTGTCTGAAGATGTGTAACCATCAAAATTAATTTGAATATCATAAAATTATCCTTTGGAAAAATTAATTTGCATAAACCATTTTGATGTGCGATTGCACTTTGCACTTATCCACTATTAACTAAATCAAGAAATAATAATTACTATAGAAATATAGAAATATATGTTGTATAGATAATATTTCATTATGTATCTTAATATTCTAATAATTTAACTGATCTGCATATTTCTCCTAAAGATAAAAGCTTTTGGTGTTTTTTTTTTTTTTCCTTTCTCTCATGCATTCAGGATCCTGAGGCCTCATACAAACGTATCACATTACTCGCTCAGCAGCTGCTCATACACTCAGTCACTGTCACTCAGACTGTGTCACATATTTAAGTTTAAACCAAATACCTCACATACGAAGGTGTGATGAATACACGTGTTTTAACCCAAATTATCCTAATTATCAATGCATTGTAAACTATTTAAATTTAGCCTTAATATTTCTTTGAATATTCCCCAAATACACATGACATAAATATATGTATATGTATAGCTATACTTGACATTTAGGCCTGGAAAAAAAAATTCCATTGCTTTGCAAAAGTTGAGACCCCCTTTTAAAAATTCTTTCCCTAAGGAACAGGGACATAGTATACTGGTATACTTGTATTATTAGAACAAGGTACAAATTCCATATGTTGTGGTAGTCATTCAAGCCATGCGGAAAAGGCATACACCCAGAACACATTTAAAAATGCAATTAGTTATTTCCTTTTAAGGGTTAGATATATAAAATCATGCAATTATTGCAACTTCCTGTGTAAATAAAGGCATAAATCCTTATAAGAGAATTTTTCCCGATTAAGTCCTGCTTTGAAATGAAAATTCTAGGGAAACATAAAAGGTAAGGTTAATATCATATTCATAATTCTAAGTATTATTACTGATGTAGATTTTAATTTTCATTAAAAAATACAGTTCTACTATTTCTACTTCTACAAACACTCTATATATATACTGTATGAATATGTATATATCCACAAACCATAAAACTACAGGATTATAACCTATAAAATAATTACATATAACTCACTAATTGTATAACACTGTTACACAATATATATAATTACTTTTTCTAGCCAATTCCTACACCCATACTTATTTCTCTGCAAAAAATATCCTGAAAGGTTCTTGCCATTTTAAAGCTGATAGATTCTTGGAGCAGAGTATTCAGTTTACAGGCCATGATGTCACTCACCACCTGTTTCTGTCTGTCAAATTCGGCCATCTTTGTTACAGGAAGAAGATCAGAACTCATCATTTTTCTTAATTCCATTTGTGTCTTTTCGGTGTTCTTTTGCATCATTCCATATGGCTTATAACAAACATGTGATTTTCTTTTTCTTTCTTCGTAGATTTGATTTTGGGGAAAACTCATTTTAGAAGGCTTTGCTAATACAAGCTTCTGATAAGATTTTACTCTGCCTGTCTTCACAAAATTAACACAATTTACTTTCTTTTCACGATTCTCGTGTTTTCTGGCAAAATCAAGGGATTGCGCACATTCAAACAAAGAATCTTTTTGTGACGCAATAACACGAGATGCAGGATTTAAAAACCAAAATTTGCTTACAAAACTCCTTATGAGGGACGGTGTTTTGACATTCTCACTCAGCATTCTATACAAACGTTCATATATGGACATGAACGTAAAAATACATTCCTTCCGACCAATCCTTAATTTTTGAAGAATATCAATATCTGGATGATTTTCATTTGATGAACAAAAAATGAGAATTTTTAATCTGTCTTTATCATTTAAGTTCTCATGTGTTTCACCAGATAACTTTAAAGATAACCTCCTGGAAAAGGTTACAGGGATCCACATTTTGAACAACTGATTCTTCTCCTCGTTAGATAAATCAAATTTATCAACACAACTTTCAAAAACCTCAGAGTTTCTACAAACATCTATTTTGTTTTCATATGCAGGAATTATTTCGCATATCTGTAGCAAAGTTTTTCTTACTTTCCTTCGGGTTTGGGCCTGTGAGTCGTCTATTTTTAGTGGTACGTCTTTCCCTTGTACGTCCTCTACGTCAGTTCTGAAGTCTCCTCCTACTTCTCCATCTTGTTCCACGTCTGCAAGGTCACCTTCAATGGCTGCTACAGACACTTGATTACAGTCAATCTCCCTAACTTTACAGCCAATCTCGAGAACATCACAACAATCATTTTTGGATTTCTCTGACACAGATCTATGAAATATATCTACCATCTGTAGAATATTTTTTAATCTCTCTCTTTCTCTATTGAAAAACTTAGAATCTAACCTCTGATTCTCGAGTTCACACTCGGCATATAAACTCAACCATAAAACTTCTGAATTAGAATTGTCTACAGACTTAAATTTCAATCTACTCTGCTTAGCATAAGAATTAATTACATCCATTTCTCTTACCTTGAAATTTCTCAGCTTGTTCCTTTGATAGACAATGCTGGGCTCTTGTCTTGGTTTCAGCACGTCTGGCACTTTGGCACTTGTAGTACTTCTCAATCTATCTGGCAATTCTTACTTCTAGGTTCTGTGTGATTCTTGTAAGTAGTGGAATTCCCGATAACTTGCACATATGATTTGACGTTAGCAAAGTCCAATCCCCCTTTTGGGCAAGTGGAGGGAAATCCGCAAAAAGGTACAAAAATTCAGATCTGGCTGGCTCTCCAATGTAAAATAATGCTTATCCTGTAAAATACTCAGGACTAGTTACCAGATAAAAATATAGTGGTTTATTTGGTTTCTTCCATCAAAGAAAGGTTATTACAGAAAAACAGGTGAATAAAAATAGGTGAAAGAGAAATTGTCCATAGTTCATACTCTGAGATCCCACATGGCAAAAGCAACATGTATTCTTCTTTCTCTCCGGGATCTCACATGGCAAATGGCGTCTGTCTCTCTTAGTCTTCTTCGTACTAAAGTAACATACCAGCTGTTATGTCATGTCATGGCCCAGCACAGAAGACATCTTCGTGTCTGTCTCTCATGATGGTGAGGGAAGAAGAGCGACCTCTAGAGTTAGCCATGAATTATATACGTCTCCTAAAGCACGTGGTCTCTACATATATGGAGCTGTCTTTCTACCATGAGCCAAGCTTAAAAATAGCCTATGTCGTGTAAGCTAAAGCAATGTACAGAACTGAGTCTTATAAGAAATTAACGGATTATTAATATTTAACAGGCCCTGGGGCATATTTATGATGAGCCTGATTGGATGCGTATGGCTGAGGACATGCTGATGAGTGTTTGCCAGGGGAAGCACTCAGCTGAGTGGTTTTGCTCTGAGTTCAGACTCTGGGCTGCTGAGGTCTGCTGGAATGATGTCGCCCTCCGGGGGTTGTTTCGTAGAGGCCTGTCTGAGCATCTGAAAGATGCCTTGGCTCTCCACACCCCACCTGATTCCCTGGAGGAGGCTATGACACAGGCCGTCCGAATGGATCGCAGGTTACGGGCGAGGGGAGTGATGCAAACAGAGACATCATTATTCTCCCAAGGAAGGGGAGCTAGTCCTACATTGGAAACCATGGAGATGGGAACCATCGACCTCAAAGAGAATAAAAGGAGACAACAGCGCGTGGGAAAATGCTGTTTTCACAGTGGCGATTCTGGACATTGGAAAAAGGATTGCCCCGCCATCCACTAACCAACAAGCGACTGAGCCTGGGTGATTATCGTGGAGGTCACCCAGGCTCTCAGGTACCCTTTTCTGCCTTCTCTAAAATGTTGTTGCAAGTGGAACTTTGTTGTGGGAGTGTCTCCATATCCACTTCTGCCTTCGTGGATGGCGGATCGTCATTGAACTTTATTGACTCTGAATTAGTGTCCAGGTGTAAGTTTGGGACAGTTAGGTTGGAGACTCCTATTCACATTGTTGCCATTGACAAAACACCACTGGTTAAGAATGACATTATGTTTCGTACTGAAGAGTTTCTCCTTAAAGTGAGTTCCTTGCACCAGGAACGTATTTCATGTTTTGTAATGAACAACCTGCCTGCGGGACTGGTGTTGGGGTTCCCCTGGTTACATTTGCATAATCCTGTTGATTTATTGGGAATCTCGGGACATTGTTAAATGGGGTCCCTATTGCTCTGAGAAATGTCTTGTTTCTGTGTCTGTGTCGTCCGTGGGTCTGGAAGGTATTCCGGAGTGCCTGATAGACTATACGGACGTTTTCTTCGAAAAAGAGGCTGAGGTTTTACAACCACACCGCCCATTTGATTGTGCCATTGACCTAGTTCCTGATGCTAAATTTACCAAAGCCCGCTTGTATAACCTCTCGGGTCCGGAACGGCCTGACCAATGCTCCAGTGGTCTTCCAAAATTTCATAAATCATGTGTTCTCTGATTTGATTGGACGATTTATGGTGGTGTATTTGGATGACATTTTAATCTACTCTCCTGATAAACAGGCTCACATTGGTCATGTTCGGGCAGTTCTCCAAAGGCTCCGGGAGAACTGTCTTTTTGCTAAACTTGAAAAATGTTTGTTTTTTGTTCAGGAACTGTCCTTTCTGGGGTTCATTGTGTCTGCTGAAGGGTATCGCATGGATCCTAATAAGGTGCAGGCCATTGTCGAGTGGGTTCAACCTTGTGATTTGAAGGATTCGCCAATTACTATCGTAAATTTATTTATATGATCTCTGGTTTGCCCGACTCTGAGTGTTCTTGCATTTCAGTAAGCAGGACGCTAAGCCCCGCCCCCTTGTGGTCACGTGACCGTAGGTCCCGTGCCTGCTTGCTAATACTTCATCGTTCAGGTCCTGTGCGTCTGTACTTTCCAGCTGTTACTGTTCCCAGGACCCCTACAGCACTGGTGAGTGCCTGCTCAGCGGAGGCTGCATTGCGACACTGTCAGGAACCTGATACTCTATTTACCAGAGAGGTTCCTGCAAGTCTGGAGGAGCTGATTGCCATTGCCACCCGCATTGATCTCCGTTTCTCGGAGCGCCGGCTGGAGCGTGCTCAATCCAGACGGAGGGTTACTACGGCTCCCAACCTCTTTGAACCTCTGGAATCACCCGAGCCAGAGTGTTCACTCCCAGAGCCCATGGAGGTGTCTCGCGCCAGTCTCGAGGCGCGTCCGGCATTAAGCTCCACTTGCGGCTACCACTGTCAGCACTCTGTTTCCCAGGATAACGAGGCCCCGCAATGGCCAAACTCTGTGCCACCGGCCAAGACCTTTGTCCCCCCTCGCCTTCGGCCGAAGGTTCTCGCGTCAGCTCGCATAGAGCTGACACCTGCACCTGATTGCCCGGCACTCAGCATGAGGATGTGCAATCGTGCCGCCGTATATGTACTGCAGTTTGCGGGAACGCATTTCCCGCAGAGCAGTATATGTACGGCGCATGTCGGGAAGGGGTAAACTGCAAGTTCTAGGCAGTACTCTCCTATACATTCAACAGTGACTGAGACGTCATTTTATTTGCTTTAAAGGGATTGAGATAATTTTTGAACAAGAGTCAACTGTGGAAATACTTTGCCCACTCTCTTGTTCAGTGGGAGGTGTTTATTATTTCTGTGCTATAGTTAGGGTTTTATGGGGGGGCTTTATTTTTTGGGAATTTGTTACATTGTCGACAACCTTGTAATATGCACTTAACTAGTTATGTAAAACAGAAATCCTCTGCTAATAGGATATTGGAAATTACATATATCTATTCTATTAAATATGGCAGGGTCAGTAAAAAGTTACCTGGAATGTATGGTGTCTCTCCAGTGATAAAAGACAGGAAAGCTTTCAGTATATTTAGTTGATATCCAAGAAGTATCATTTCTTCTTGCAGAGATTGACATGCTAAGTGGCATGCTTTGCATGTCAATCTCCGCAAGGAGAAACGATACTTCTTGGATATCGGTCAGACGCCTCTCACACAGCCAAACCAGATCTAACACTTTGCACTGATGAGTGGCAGTACCCCCGAAACAGTGTCTGCAAATTGAGATTCTGGTTTGGCTTTTGTCCTAAGTCATGTAACAAGGCTCTTTGAAGGGTCAACATTGACTTTTAGGATTGCTACTTCCAATAGGTGGCACTAGAGTTCTAGTCCTCTTCCTCTTTGAAGAGACAATTGTGGCGCCCCTGAGGCTTCAGTCGCCACAGAGGTACTGCACCTTCTCCTAAGGTGTAGTGCCCCACCATCCAGGTAGGGTGGGAACTCCTGACTACGCTCCACACCTGCATTCCACACGCAGGATTGTTCAGTGGGGCCACCTAACAGCTTCAGGCTGGGGGTTAGCAGAGCACCCCTCGTGGAACCCTGCTTCGTAACACGAGATGTGCTGGGAGGCAGGTGGAGTGAGATGATATAAAAGAGTGGGAAGAGTGAAAGTTAGGGAGCAGTTGGGTAGTTGGTTAGAGAAGAGAGAAGATGGGTGTCTGAGGGACGTGCTGCAGCAGGTCTCAGTGATCTGGGCTGCTGGCACGAGAAAGACCAGAGAAAGAGACTGATAAGATTGATAACCTAACCTTCCATAAGAGAGATAGAACAGATCGGAACGAAGGAGAATAGAAGGACGGTGGGAAGCTGGTTGAAGAAAGATAGAGAACCCTTCCATTCCAGAGAGCGCAAAGGCCGGGGCCCGGTCCCCGAGGTTGATTGGATCTTTATGTCCGGCAACAGACACCGGAGGAGTAGTGAGCCGCTAACGCCTTGCTCCCATTATAGACTTGGGACACAACAGCAACTGAATAGAGAGCCGGGACGCAGAGTGGAGTCCCCGAAGCAGGCTACAGCTGTCTGTCATACAAGTAGAGACTAGGAACACCTAGAGAGAGGCATTCCAGGGTAACTAAGTACTGGAGTGCTTCGCACCTAAAGGCGCATTGGAGGAGTCGTTCAGTAAGGTACATGTTGGCGGAGTGTGGAAGGGAGAATCCTATCCTGCCTGGAGGTTGGCTGGTGCCCTGACCTGGAGAACAAGTACGGAGGCAGGCAGTTGTGTGAACTGCAAACAGTGAGTAAAGCTTTGGAACCGCATACTCTGGTGTCCTCCAGTTATTCCCGCACCGTTACACCTGAGTAACAACATCTATACCATCCTGCGCCTCTCCTCATCCATTGCACCTACACTGCCCTGGGACTACAACTCCACCTGTGGGGAGCTACACCATCTTTGCTGCACCACACCATCAGTCCCAGCGGATCTGCATGCAGCGTTGGCTCAACACCTTACTTGCCAAACACCACGGGTGACGTCACAAACTATTCTAATAAACTTTAACACCATTAACATCACCGCCATTGATATTGGGCACCCAGGGCCACGGACCGGGTCACCGCTGCTGTGACACGTTCCCGCCTTGACACCGGCCCGGTACCAAGTACCCCGCTGCCCTGGGTGTGCGAGGGCGACCCACAATCAGTATATTTACTTGGAAATGCTGCTTTGATTTGTCTACAAGAAATACATTTTACCTCTGAGAAACTTCATCCACTAAACAAGAAGTGGTGACAGGCCAACTATCACTCCCCGCTCTCTCCAAACTCTCGGGGCATCAGTATATTAGTACACCATAGTGCACAATGTGAGCGTGTTACAGTGATAATAGATACAGAGGGTCAGTAGGTATGTTTGTTCTGTAAGGTTACTACTAAATCTCTATTAATATTCTTTATCTACATACCAATACTGTATTCCAGGAGAATCATGCATAGCATTCTCACTCTTATCGCCGGCTACTCCTAAATCCCCTATATTATAATGCGGGACTGTAATAATATACCGGACCCTCACTGGGATAGAGGGAGGCAAGAAGCTAAGAGGGTAGAAGGCAATTGTACCTCCTTTGGTCACATACTTACGGAGACAGCCTTAACTGATCTATGGAGAGTCATTCATCCTAATATACACCAATACTGTTTCTCATCCACGTTCTCCTATTTGTGGAGAATTGATTTGGCTCTTGGAAATGAGCTGTTGCAGGGTCTTATATCTGCCATCAGCTCCCTGCCCAGAGTGCTATCCTTATTCTCTGTGTCTTCCTAAGCTTAATCCCCCAATTCAGTACAGACCCACAGGGACATTAAACCTCTTTTGGTTATAAACTCCAAACAAAATGAATGCCTAGGAGACGGCTTCAAATACTAAACCATCAAATGAAAAAGGAAGCTATGTCTAAAAGTGAATCAACTTTTATTGGAATCATTTTAAAAAAACATTTTTGTAAAAGAGAATATTGGACATATAAAAGTGTGGACACTATTGCAAGAAAGAACAGCAAGCCGTCCCCCAATGGTAATTTGCATGAGATGACAGTACAAGATCGCCTACATGGCAAGCAGCCCATGAATTAGATGAATATAAAAAATGCAAAAAAGTGAAGAGTCAAATATAAAGGGATTAATGGATACCTCCTATCACATGCCCAAATTACAAAGGGTTAAGATAAACCACAAAAGAAATCATATATATCACACAGTAAAGTGCCAGTGCATAACCATGTGTAAAAATAGCAGATAAGTATATTATAAAGGTGTTATTCATGAGGCATTAGAGTAGTGTAAACAGGAATAGTATTCATGAGATGCGAGCAAGGAGGGAACAGGACATTAACAGGCAAGTATCTCTGAATACAGAAGATAGACAGATCAGTAACCGTAGATTACCTCAAGGGGACCGGCTGGAAACCCCGATGCGCGTTTCGCGTTGGCTTTTTCAAGGGGCAGATGTGGTGGTGTGACAATGGTGGCCCTGTACGCTAATAGCGGCAGCAGCTTCAAGGCGGCGCTTCCGACTAGGATTCCCGCCCAACGTCACAGTGTACCGGCGTCATGCAAAACCGCGCCCTACTCTGGCACGACGTGTCAAAGCAGGGAGGAGGAGGTGGCCGCATAGAGATACGTCCTATAGGCGGATGGGAGCAGCAGTCCCATGCGGCGATCGAGCACAATAGGGGGCCTACCGCCGCATGGACACTCTCCGGACGCACACAGACTGACACACACACAGACAGACGCACACACAAACATACAAACATACATACCAGATCTATCAGACGCCCCACATCAATGTCCATGCGACGGTAGGCCATGGCGACGTCTTCTTCCCTCCTCCCACACACTTCCTCTTCCGCCCCCTCACTTCCTTATCCTGCGGTTTTTACACCCCAAACCGCAGCAAAAAAAGCAGATCTTTTTACAGCTGCGGTTTTTGCTGCGGAATACAGTGACTCAATGCAAGTCTATGGGTGCAAAACCGCTGCAGAACTGCAGAAATAATTGACATGCTGCGGAAAAAAAAGGTGCCTTTCCGCACGTTTTTTTCCGCAGCGTGTGCACAGCGGCTTTGCAAACCCATAGAGTAACATGGCAATGTACACTGTCTGCGGAACTGCTGCGGTTCCGCAGGACTAATACCGCTGCGGAACCGCAGCAAAAACCGCAGCGTGTGCACATACCCTTAAGATTCCATAATAACAGGGTCTGTACCACAGGACTGGCGTATAGCAAATGTGGTGCCAATATTCAAAAAGGGGACAAAAACTGAACTTGGAAATTATAGGCCAGTAAGTTTAACCTCAACTGTGGGTAAAATCCTGGAGGGTTTTCTAAGAGATACTATACTGGAGTATCTGGAGAAGAATAACCTTATGACCCAATATCAACATGGGTTTACAAGGGACCATTCCTGTCAGACTAATCTGATAAGCTTTTATGAAGAGGTAAGTTCCGGACTGGACCAAGGGAATGCAGTGGATGTGGTGTACATGGACTTTTCAAAAGCTTTTGATATGGTGCCACACAAAAGGTTGATACATAAAATGAGAAGAATGGGGATAGGGGAAAATATGTGTAGGTGGGTTAAGAGCTGGCTCAGGGATAGGAAACAAAGGGTGGTTATTAATGGAGCACACTCGGACTGGGTCACGGTTAGCAGTTGGGTACCACAGGGGTCAGTTTTGGGCCCGCTTCTTTTTAACATATTTATTAATGACCTTGCAGGGGGCATAGAGAGTAGAATTTCAATATTTGCAGATGACACTAAACTCTGCAGGGTAATCAATACAGAGGAGGACAATTTTATATTACAGGAGGATTTATGTAAACTAGAAGCTTGAGCTGATAAATGGCAAATGAGCTTTAATGGGGATAAATGTAAGGTCATGCACTTGGGTAGAACGAACAAGATGTATAATTATGTGCTTAATTGTAAAACACTGGGCAAAACAGTCGCTGAAAAAGACCTGGGGGTATGGGTGGACGACAAACTCACATTTAGCGGCCAGTGTCAGGCAGCTGCTGCAAAGGCAAATAAAATAATGGGATGCTTTAAAAGAGGCATAGATGCTCATGAGGAGAACATAATTTTACCTCTATATAAGTCACTAGTGCGACCACACTTAGAATACTGTGTACAGTTCTGGTCTTCGGTGTATAAGAAAGACATAGCTGAACTGGAGCGAGTGCAGAGAAGAGCGACCAAGGTTATTAGGGAACTAGGGGGTCTGCAATACCAAGACAGGTTATTACACTTGGGGTTGTTTAGTTTGGAGAATCGAAGGCTTAGGGGTGATCTTATTACAATGTATAAATATATATGGGGACAGTACAAAGGCCTTTCTAATGATCTTTTTACTCTTAGACCTGTGACGGGGACAAGGGGGCATCCTCTACGTCTGGAGGAAAGGTTTAAGCATACTCACAGATGCGGATTCTTTACTGTAAGAGCAGTGAGACTATGGAACTCTCTGCCATATGATGTTGTAATGAGTGATTCCCTACTAAAATTTAAGAAGGGACTAGATGCCTTTCTTGAAAAGTATAATATTACAGGGTATATACACTAGTTTCCTTAATATTGCGCTGATCCAGGGAGCTAGTCTGATTGCCGTATGTGGAGTCGGGAAGGAATTTTTTTCCACAATGTGAAGCTTACTGTTTGCCACATGGTTTTTTTTGCCTTCCTCTGGATCAACATGTTAGGGCAAGTAAGGATAGGATATGGGTTGAACTAGATGGACTTAAAGTCTCCCTTCAACCTTAATAACTATGTTACTATGTTAAGTATTTTGCATAAATAGCTGTAAGATGAGATATATATATATATATATATATATATACACATATATATTGAACTAGCTGAAGAGCCCGGCGCTGCCCGGGCATAGTAACTAACTGTGGTTAGTTGTAGAAAATTATAATTATCCTCCATCCCATAGTCCCGTGCCCATATACCCATCATACATATCCACGATCCCATAGGCCCGTGCCCATATACCCATCATACATATCCTCCATCCCATAGTCGAGTGCCCATATACCCATCACACATCCTCCATCTCATAGTCCCGTGCCCATATACATATCCGCCATCCCATAGTCCCGTGCCCATATACCCGTCAAACGTATGCTCCATCCCATAGTCCAGTGCCCATATACCCATCACACATCCTCCATCCCATAGTCCCATGCCCATATACATATCCTCCATCCCATAGTCCCGTGCCCATATACCTGTCATACATATTCTCCATCCCATAGTCCAGTGCCCATATACTCATCACACATCCTCCATTCCATAGTCAACCATTATGACATCATAATGATCGGCGGTAGGGCTTGCAACCTTTGATGACATCAGCGTCGCCATGGCAACCTTTGTGACATCATAATGAGGGGTGGGGCTTGACACGCACACACTGCTTCCCCAGTATGCAAATAGGGGCATTGTGACATCACAATGAGGGGCGGGGCTTGACACGCACACACTTTTTCACCCAGTATGTAGATAGGGGCAAAATTGTTTCGTGAATTGGAACGCGCGGGGTTAAAATTTTGCCTCACAACATAGCTTAGGACTCTCTCGGGGTCCAGACGTGTGACTGTGCCAAATTTTGTGGCTGTAGCTGCGACGGTGCAGATGCCTATCCCGGACATACAAACATACACACGCACATACACACACATACATACACACTTTGAGCTTTATATATTAGATATATATAGCAGGACATGTGAAAAAAGAAAAATGGACAAGGTCAGTTTAGAGACATAATTATGAAAGTGCACATGAGAAAAAACTTATTATCACAAATATGCTTGTAGAGGCTTATACATGAATATAAAAAATATATTATTGAGACAACGTATAATAGCATATTAATAATAGAATATATATATAGTAGTTCATAGACATGAAATAGTATAAATAAATATATAGCGGTTCATGAAATATGAGGTATATATGTAGAAACAACACAGAGGAAAAAACTCCACATAGAAATTCCTCCAGAAGAAGCAGCGTTGAACAGAATAAGGGTGTATTCCAATGATGTCAATCAAAGCTTCATTAAGGAACGAAAACCTTAGCACACCAGCACGATTTGATATAGAATTAATCTGTAAAAATAAAAATCAATTAAAAACATATAAAAGGAAAAAACAGAGCTATAAAAATGGGGCGAAACTGAGAACCTCGTTCAGACCCTTTGGCTGAACAGGTACCGACTTTGAAGATCCACCGTGCCTCTAGCTGGGCAAGCGCTTTCCTCCAATTGCCCCCCCCTAACATCAATGTGGATTTTGCCTATCCCAAATGCCTTTAAGAGGCCTGCATCACAGCCATGCAACATTTTAAAGTGCCTCGGTATTGGTTTGAGAGAGGCAATGTCTTCAACATCCAAAGCATTAATGATATTGGGGTGATGCTCCTTAACCCTGATTTTTAAAGGTCTGGATGTGAGGCCTATATATACCTTGGGGCATGGGCAAAAAGCGTAATAGACTACCCCTATGGAATTGCATGAGATATGCTGCATAATAGAAAAGGTGACCTTACCATCCCAGGATTCAAAAGTAACAGCTCGTATTATGTTGGGGCAGGCGAATCAGTCTCTGCAAGGAAAAAATCTCCATAATGGGCCCTTTGCTTTCTCAATTTTGGGTCCGGAATAATAGCTGCGAACAAGATGGTCTTTACCCCATTTCCTACAATAGACGTACTATTCCGTCCATGTGACCTGGGACCTAAGTCCCAAGGACGGAATAGTACGTCTAATGCGATCAGCTGCGCTCAAGTGGTGAGCGCAGCTGATCGCGGCTGGGTGTCAGCTGATTATCACAGCTGACACCCGGCACAATGTGTCAGGGGTGGTCACGGACCGCCCCCAACACGTTAAGCCCTGGCACACCGCGATCAAAAATGATCGCGGTGTACCGGGGGGTTAAAGAAAGCATCGGCAGGAAGGGGGCTCCCTCCGTGCTTCCCTGCGACCCCCACAGCAGCGCGATGTGCAACGCCCCTGCGGGGGTCGCCTTCCCTGCAGGTCCCCGGATCCAATATGGCGACGGGGACCTTCGGGGGCCTGCAGGGAGCTGGCTTCCTCACTGCCCGCAGAGCGCAGGCATGAGGAAGCCTGCAGCAGTGCCTGTGACAGATCGCTGATCTTTCACAGCGATCTGTGATGTAACAGATCAACGATCTGTCACAGGACAGTGATGTCCCCCATGGGACATTATAATAAAGTTAAAAAAAAAAGTGTAAAAATAATTTTAAAAAAATCGCTAAATAAATTAAAAAAAACAATATTCCCTAATAAATTCATTTTTTGAAAATAAAAAAACAATAAAAGTAAACATATTTGGTATTGCCGCGTCCGTAATGACCCACCCTATAAAACTGTCCCATTAGTTAACCCCTTTAGCGAACCCCTTAAAAAGTAAAAAAAATTAAAAAACGAAGCAAAAAATAATGACTTATTATCATACCGCCGAACAAAAAGTGCAATAACGCGCGATCAAAAAGACGCATATAAATATCCATGGTACAGCTGAAAACGTCATCTTGTCACTCATAAAACGAGCCGCCATACAGCATCATCAGCGAAAAAATAAAATAGTTATAGCTCGCAGAATAAAGCGATGCAAAAATAATTATTTTTTATATGAAATTGTTTTCATTGCAAAAACTGCCAAAACATAAAAAAAGACATAAATGAGGTATCGCTGTAACCGTACTGACCCGAAGAAGAAAACCGCTTTACCGATTTTATCACACGCGGAACGGTGTAAACACACCCCCCAAAAGAAATTCATGAAACGCTGGTTTTTGTTCATTCTGCGTCCCAAAAATCGGAATAAAAAGCGATCAAAAAATGTCACGTGCCCGAAAATGGTACCAATAAAAACGTCAACTCGTCCCGCAAAAAATAAGACCTCACATGACTCGGTGGGCCAAAATATGGAAAAATTATAGCTCTCAAAATGTGGTGATGCATAAACTATTTTTACAATAAAAAGCGTCTTTTAGCGTGTGACAGCCGCCAAACATAAAAACCGCCATAAATAGTAAATCAAACCCCCCGTTATCACCCCCTTAGTTAGGGAAAAATAATAAAATTAAAAAAAATATATTTATTTCCATTTTCCCATTAGGGTTAGGGCTAGGGTTAGGGTTGGAGTTAGAATTGGGGTGTTTCCACTGTTTTGGCACATCAGGGGCTTTCCAAACGCGACATGGCGTCCGATCTTAATTCCAGCCAAAAAAGTTAAATGGTGCTGCTTCCATTCAGAGCTCTGCCATGTGCCCAAATAGTGGTTTACCCCCATATATGGGGTATCAGCATACTCAGGACAAATTGCACAATAACTTTTGGGGTCCTGTTACTCTTGGGAAAATAAAATTTGGGGGTGAAAAGATAATTTTTGTGGAAAAAATATGATTTTTTTAATTGTACCGCTGTACGTTATAAACTTCTGTGAAGCCCTTGGGGGTTCAAAGTGCTCACCACATATCTAGATAAGTTCCTTGGGGGGTCTAGTTTCCAAAATGGGGTCACTTGTGGGGGGTTTCCACTGTTTAGGTACATCAGGGGCTCTCCAAACGTGACATGGCGTCCGATCTGAATTCCAGCCAATTTTGCAGTGAAAAAATCAAACGGCGCTCCTTCCCTTCCGAGCTCTGCCATGCACCCAAACAGTGGTTCCCCCCACATATCAGGTATCGGCGTACTCAGGACAAATTGCACAATAACTTTTCCAGTCCAATTTCTCCTAATACCCTTGGTAAAATAAAAAAATTGAGCCTGAAGTAATTTTTTTTGTGAAAAAAGTTAAATTTTGTTTAAACATTCAAAAAATTCCTGTGAAGCACCTGAAGGGTTAATAAACTTCTTGAATGTGGTTTTGAGAACCTTGAGGGGTGCAGTTTTTAGAATGGTGTCACTTTTGGTTATTTTCTATCATATAGACCCCTCAAAATGACTTCAAATGTGATGTGGTCCGTAAAAATAAAATGGTGTTGTAAAAATGAGAAATCGCTGGTCAACTTTTAACCCTTATAACTTCCTAACAAAAAAAAATTTGGGTTCCCAAATTGTGCTGATGTAAAGTAAACATATGAGAAATGTAATTTATTAAGTTTTTTGTGTGCCTAATCTCTGTGATTTAAGAGTATAAAAATTAAAAGTTGGAAAATTGCGAAATTTTCACCAAATTTCCATTTTTTTCACAAATAAACGCAAGTTATATGAATGAAATTTTACCACTAACATGAAGTACAATATGTCACGAGAAAACAATGTCAGAATCACCGGGATCCATGGAAGCGTTCCAGAGTTATTACCTCATAAAGGGACAATGGTCAGAATTGTAAAAATTGGCCCGGGAATTAACATGCAAACCACCCTTGGGAGTAAAGGGGTTAAGGTTAGGGAATTTCCTATAAGTAATAGATGGATAATCCGGTAAATACTTGGCCAAATTTTGATCCACCTGTAACAGAGGTCAAAATTTCTCTAGTATATTTCTTATACCGCGCCAGTTAGCGCTATAGGTTGCAATGAATCTCACCCTAGATTCTTGTGCAGGCTTACTGCGCGGTTTCAAGAGTTCAACACAGTTAATTCTATCAGCTGCCTTGAGGTCTCTTGATACATCTGCGTGAGTATCCCTTTTCTTGAAACCTACGAGATAGATCATTGGCCTGCTCAGCAAAATTCTCTTGGCTAGAGCAAATCCGCTTGGCCCTAAAAAAATTGGCCTTTGGGTATACTTGCAATTAAAGGCTGGGGATGGGAGGACATGGCGTGGAGGAGCGAATTGACAGCAGTATCCTTTCGATAAATGTTAGTTTCTAAGAATCCACTTGGGGAGCCAGATATTTTAATATCAAGAAAATCAATGGAGGCCTGGCTATACTTACAAGTAAGCTTGATGTTAAAATTATTATCATTGAGTATCTCAACAAAATTGAGAAGGTCCCGCTCAGGGCCCTGCCAGACCATGAGTATGTCGTCTATATAGCAGGCCCAGAACAGGACCCTCTCAATGTGTGCTATGGGTTTGGAGAAAAAAATTTCCCGCTCCCACATCCCCATGAAGAGATTCGCGTTTGAAGATGTGAAGGCCGCCCCCATCGCGGTCCCTTGCTGTTGCAAATAGATGCTCTGCTTGAAAATGAAAAAATTATGCTCCAAAGCAAATCTCAATAGAACCAATAGGAATTCAATGAAATCAGGACAATGTTCAGACATAGACAGGAAAATTTTTGCAGCTGTAATTCCGTCCTGATTTTGGATTGATGTACTGTATATAGTGATTCCACATCCAAGGTAACTAGCCACATATCCTTATCGAGGGGTATACCCTCGATTTTCCTCAGTACATCACCCGTATCCTTAACATAGGATGGGAGATCGGATACTAGTGGCTTAAGGTGGAAATCCAGATATTTTGAGATGGTTTCACAGAGCTTGCTGTTACCAGAAACAATGGGACTTCCAGGCGGCACAATTGCATTTTTATGAATTTTAGGTATAAAATATATGCACGCCATTTTTGAATAAAGGGGCACCAAGTGATCCCTAAGATCCTTAGAATTGACACCATCATCAAAAGCCTGATCCAAAATGCTCTGCAATTTGAACTGACAGCAGTATCTGTTATGAATGAGTCACCGGAGGAGGAGAAAACAAAAATACAAGCTAAGTCCAGAAAACCGGAGAGGTTGGTAGCTATCGGATTGCAGACCCCTGATCCTATACACCACAACTAACAGTAGCCGTGGGGGGTCCCTACGGTGCCCTAGACCCCTCGTCACAGCCGGAGAACTACATAAGCCTAAAGAAGGAAAGGGGAAATCTAAACTGCCCCAGAGCAGACCCCAAAGCAAAAGACAGCCCCCAACATGTATTGTCGGTGAAAACAGATGAAAACACAAATACAGACAGAAAGACAGGCAGAGCAAACGATGGGGCCCAACTAACTAGATAGGAAAGGACAGAAAAGATGCTGGCTGCAATCCGCAAAAACCCTACCAAAAATGTCTCAATACGTCTGATAGGAAAAACGGCCCTGAAGTCACTAGACTTCAAAATCACTATATCAGCACTCAGGTATATTCTGAAAACAGAGCAAAGAGATCAACTGATCAGAGACAAAAATGGAATTCAGCCAGTTCCAACCAGGACTGACTGAACACAAACACTAAGCAAACCAGACAAAATCTCATGGAACAACAGTAGGGCAAAAACTTAGCTTTTAGTAGACAGGAACCAAGCTGGATGCAAGAGCTCAAAGCAGAAAGGATCACCAGCAACCCAGCAGGGCGTCGGCTGCCTTATATCCACTGAGAAATTCCAGATGTCCAATCACACTCCGCCTGTTCAGATGACAGGTTCTTCCCATCCCAATCAATTTCACTACCTCTCTTCACCAGCAGAGGGAGTTCATCAGACATCAAAGGTGAAGGGGAGAATGAACTCACAACAGGTATCCTTTCGATAAATGTTAGATTCTAAGAATCCACTTGGGGAGCCAGATATTTTAATATCAAGAAAATCAATGGAGGTCTGGCTATACTTACAAGTAAGCTTGATGTTAAAATTATCATCATTGAGTATCTCAACAAAATTGAGAAGGTCCCACGTTGTACACACACACACGTCTCCTCTCCGTACACCTCATACACACACGGCTCCGCTCCGTACACCTCATACACACACGGCTCTGCTCCATACACCTCATACACACGGCTCCGCTCCGTACACCTTGTACACACACGTCTCCGCTCCGTACACCTCATACACACACGGCTCCGCTCCGTACACCTCATACACACACGGCTCTGCTCCATACACCTCATACACACGGCTCCGCTCTGTACACCTCGTACACACACGGCTCTGCTCCGTACACCTTGTACACACACGGTTCCGCTCCGCACACCTCGTACACGCGGCTCCGCTCTGCACACCTCGTACACACACGGCTCCGCACCGTACACCTCGTACACACACGGCTCCGCACCGTACACCTCGTACACACACGGCTCCGCTCCGTACACCTCGTACACACACGGCTCCGCACCGTACACCTCGTACACACACGGCTCTGCTCCGTACACCTCGTACACACACGGTTCCGCTCCGCACACCTCGTACACGCGGCTCCGCTCCGCACACCTCGTACACACGCGGCTCCGCTCCGCACACCTCGTACACACGTGGCTCCGCTCCGTACACCTCATACACACACGGCTCCGCTCCGTACACCTCGTACACACACGGCTCCGCTCCGTACACCTCGTACACACACGGCTCCGCTCCGTACACCTCGTACACACACGGCTCCGCTCCGTACACCTCGTACACACACAGCTCCGCTCCGTACACCTCGTACACACACGGCTCCTCTCCGTACACCTCGTACACACACGGCTCCGCTCCGTACACCTCGTACACACACGGCTCTGCTCCGTACACCTCGTACACACACGGCTCCGCTCCGTACACCTCGTACACACGTGGCTCCGCTCCGTACACCTCGTACACACACGGCTCTGCTCCGTACACCTCGTACACACACGGCTCCGCTCCGTACACCTTGTACACACACGGCTCCTCTCCGTACACCTCGTACACACACGGCTCCGCTCCGCACACCTCGTACACACACGGCTCCGCTCGGTACACCCCGTACACACACGGCTCTGCTACATCCACACTGTAAACCCCTCCTGACCCCACACAGAAACTTCCCCTCATCCAGCATGATGACAACCAGCACAGCAGAGTCCTGCATACACTGAGGCCCCTGATCATGTGACCCCTGACTCCTCCCCTCCTGTGACCTCATCACAGGTCCTGTGCGCACAGAGCAGCCATATATGTGGAGTGCGGCTCTGCGGGTGGAGGCTCCACACCGGGACTGTAGCAGGTAAAGACCCCAATATCCACAGGTGTCCCTTCTAATTGGGGGAAACTATCCCCTCTAATAATCCTCGGACAGTCCTGACAAACACGGGAAAGTGCCCCTTTATGGAGGGGACAGAAAGTCTGTTTAGTCTCTTTAGCTTCATAGTATCAGCTCTAATCCAATGGTGAGAGAGCGATTTACCCCGAAGAGTCACAGATTGTGGGGTTGTTATATAATGTTATATTTAGGGGGTTTTGTGTTGTCTCCTTATAAGAATCACAATGGTTTTGTTCCTTTTCCGCTGATAGAAACAAACGACCCAACTATGAAAGACGGGAACCAAGGAGACCTGTATTACTCTCCTAGTACGGGGCCTCCACACAGTATAATGTTCCCACAGTAGTGTTTTTCATGTAAAATAGGGAAGCATGGTAACAAAAACATATCCCAGGAGAAAAAAACTGTACATGGAGACATTGTTATCACATAACTCCAGTCTTAGTTCTCAGAAAAGACCTTTTCTAAAAGCCTCAAACTTCTGTGTGTGACTCAGACCGGAGATCTAACGTGATAGAAGATTACAGTGCGGGGAAGACGGGAAACCTTCATATAGACGGCCGGTGGGGATGGAGTCAGTGACGGACTCTGGCCAAATATGTTTCTAGAGCCGTAGTAGAAGATGAAGATGTCGTCCTCATCATGAAGTAGTTATTTCTCCTGTCCCGTGTAATGAATATCTCCTGCAGTATTGCTAATGCCGATTCCAGTGTCGGGAAATGAGACGAGAATTAGCGTTATGGAAGATGAGTCTATGAGGAACGTATTCAGCTGCCGACTCCGAGGAAGAAACTGCTTGTTGTCTGTGGCCTAAATATATAGGTTTTATTAGTAGATGTAAAGAAGAAAACTAAATACTGTAAAATAATAAATCTCATATGTTTCCCTTATTATCTCCAGTAATTGTATTATTACACAGGATTTTTATGATGTTACATCGGCTCATCTTCTCATTCAGGTCTCTACAATATCGGATCCTCTCAGTGAAGATCTTCTATAGAAGAGAATTTTCCTGATTTACCCATCAAGGATAGATATGGACAGAGACAAGATGGCGGAGAGGATATTACACCTCACCCTAGAGATCCTCTTCCACCTTACTGGAGAGGTGAGAGATTCTGATGACGTCACATTACATCATTCTTATCTATGGGAATAACAGATGGACAGAACTGGAGAGGTGAGGACTCTGGAAATGTCTGTAGTGAGATTTATTAATGTGTCTCTCCATAACCAGGATTACACAGTGGTGAAGAAGACCACTAGTGAGTGCTGTCAGGACCCTGTGTCTGAGGGATGGGGAAGACCCCTGAGACCAATCACTGGACCTCCACCTCAACCCCTGATACATGAGGACATCAATGACCAGAAGATTCTAGAACTCACCTACAAGATGATTGAGCTGCTGACTGGAGAGGTGACACTGCTGGGAATGCTGGGACATTATATAGTAACTCTATGAAGGGATCGGGGGGGTGACAGTATCATTGTATGTGTCAGGTTCCTATAAGGTGTCAGGATGTCGCCGTCTATTTCTCCATGGAGGAGTGGGAGTATTTAGAAGGACACAAAGATCTGTACAAGGACGTCATGATGGAGGTTCCCCAGCCCCTCACATCACCAGGTAATGGACAGGACTAAATACACACGGCCTGTAATTGTCTGTATATAAAGAATGAATTCAGTCCCTGTATGTGTTTCCTCCAGATCTATCCAGTAAGAGGAGAACACCAGAGAGATGTCCCCGTCCTCTTCTTCCACAGGACTGTAAACAAGAAGATCCTAATGTTCCTCAGGATCATCAGGTAGCTGGAGAGAAGGAGTCATTAGTTCTCCATTATGATGTGTAGGAAACTGTGAAGGTCTTGTGCTCAGTCTTGTTTTATACAGTGGCATGTAAAAGTTTGGACACCCCTGGTCAAAATTACTGTTATTGTGAACATTTAAGCAAGTTAAAGATGTAATGATCTTTAAAAGACCTAAAGTTAAAGATGACACATTTCCTTTGTATTTAGGCAAAAAAATTGTCATCTTTTACGTTTTAATAATTAAAAAAAAAATGACCCTATGCAAAAGTTTGGGCACCCCTGGAGATTTCAGTGCTCAGATAACTTTAACCACGGTTTCAGACCTTAATTATCCTATTAGGGTTATTGCTTGTTCATGATCATCGTTAGGAAAGGCCAGGTGATGCAAATTTCCCCTCTTTATAAAAACTCAACCTCCTCTAACCTTGTGCCAAAAAACAGCAGCCATGGGGTCTTCTAGGCAGCTGCCTAGCACTCTAAAAATGAAAATGGTGGAGGCTCACAAAGCAGGAGAAGGCTATAAGAAGGTAGCAAAGCGCATTCAAGTTGCCCTTTCCTCAATTCGAAATGTAATAAAAAAAAAGGCAGTTATCAGGACCAGTATAGGTCAAGATAAGGTCCAGACCAATCAAAATTTCAGTGAGAGCTGTTTGTAAGATTGTTAGAGAGGCAAATCAGAACCCGCCACTTGACTGCAAAAGACCTTCAGAAAAAAGTAGCAGACTCTGAAGTTCTGAGACATTGTTCTACTGTTCAGAGACACCTGCACAAATCTGGCGTTCATGGAAGAGTCATCAGAAGAAAACCTCTCCTGCGTCCTCACCATAAAATTCAGTGTCAGAAGTATGCAAAAGGACATCTAAACAAGCCTAATGCATTTTGGAAACAAGTCCTGTGGACCGATGAGGTTAAAATAGAACTATTTGGCCACAATGATCAAAGGTATATGTGGAGAAAAAAGGCACAGAATTTCAGCAGGAGAACATCTAGCCAATCATTAAGCACGGAGGTTGATCAATGATGCTTTGAGGCTATGTTGCAGTCAATGGCATGTGTACATTTCACGGGTAGAGTGAAGAATGGATTCAATGACATTTCAACGCATTCTTGTTGCAAGCATAACATGATCTATAAAAAAGCTGAAGGTGAAGAAGGATGTCTTTTACAAAGGAATAATCCTAAACACACGTCAAAATCCACAATAGACTACCTCAAAAGAGCAAGCTGAAGGCTTTACAATGGCCCTCACAGTCCCCTCATCTGAACATCATTGAAAATCTGTGGCTAGACCTCAAAATAGCAGTGCATGCAAGACCACCCAGGAATCTCACAGAACTGGACGAATTTTGCAAGGAAGAATGGATGAAAATCCTTCAAACAAGAATTGAAAAACTCTGGCTGGCTACAGAATGTGTTTACAAGCTGTGATACTTGCAAAAAGGGGTGCTACTAGGTACTAACCATGCAGGGTTCCCAAACTTTTGCATCGGTACGGAAAGTATTCAGACCCTTTTAAATTTTTCACTCTTTGTTTCATTGCAGCCATTTGTTAAATTCAAAAAAGTTCATTTTTTCCTCATTAATGTACACTCTGCACCCCATCTTGCCATCTTGACTGAAAAAAACAGAAATGTAGACATTTTTGCAAAATTATTAAAAAAAAGAAAACCCGAAATATCACATGTTCATAAGTATTCAGACCCTTTGCTCAGACACTCATATTTAAGTCACATGCTGTCCATTTCCTTGTGATCCTCCTTGAGATGGTTATACTCCTTCATTGAAGTTCAGTTGTGTTTAATTAAACTGATAGGACTTGATTTGTACAGGCACACACCTGTCTATATAAGACCTCACAGCTCACAGTACATGTCAGACCAAATGAGAATCATGAGGTCAAAGGAACTGGCCAAGGAAATCAGAGACAGAATTGTGGCAAAACACAGATCTGGCCAAGGTTACAAAAGAATTTCTGCAGTATTCAAGGTTCCTAAGAGCACAGTGGCCTCCATAATCTTTAAATGGAAGAAGTTTGGGACCACAAAAAGTCTTCCTAGACCTAGCCATCCAGCCAAACTGAGCTATCATGGGAGAAGAGCCTTTGTGAGAGAGGTAAAGAAGAACCCCAAGATCACTGTGGTTGAGCTCCACAGATGCAATAGAGAGATGAGAGACAGTTACACAAAGTCAACTATCACTGCAGCCCTCCACCAGTTGGGCCTTTATGGCAGAGTGGCCCAATGGAACCCTCTCCTCAGTGCCAGACATATGAAAGCCCACATAGAGTTTGCTAAAAAAACGACATGAGGGACTCCCAGACTATGAGAAATAAGATTCTCTCGTCTGATGCTCATCACCTGCCAAATACAATCCCAACAGTGAAACATGGTAGTGGCAGAATCATGCTATGGGGGTATTTTTGAGCTGCAGGGATAGGACGACTGGTTGCAATTGAAGGAAACATGAATGCAGCCAAGTACAGAGATATCCTGGATGAAAACCTCTTCCAGAGTGCCCTGGACCTCAGACTTGGCCGAAGGTTCACCTTCCAACAAGACAATGACCCTAAGCACACAGCTAAAATAGCAAAGGAGTGGCTTCAAAAGAACTCTGTGACCATTCTTGACTGGCCGAGCCAGAGCCCTGACCTAAACCCAATTGAGTATCTCTGAAGAGACCTGAAAATGGCTCTCCACTAACGTTCACCATCCAGCCTGACGGAACTGGAGAGGATCTGCAAGGAAGAATGGCAGAGGATCCCCAAATCCAGGTGTGAAAAACTCGTTGCATCGTTCCCAAGACTCATGGCTGTACTACCTCAAAAGGTGCGTCTACTCAATACTGAGCAAATGGTCTGAATACTTATGACCATGTGATATTTCAGTTTTTCTTTTTTAATAAATTTGCAAAAATTTCTACATTTGTTTTTTTCAGTCAAGATGGGGGGCAGAGTGTACATTAATGAGAAAAAAATGGAATTTTTTTGAATTTACCAAATGGCTGCAATGAAACAAAGAGTGAAAAATTGAAAGGGGTCTGAAAACTTTCCGTACCCACTGTATATATATATATATAAATATATATATATATATATATATATATTTTTTTTGCCTAAAGTACAAAGGGAATGTGTCTTTTCTAACATTAGACCTTTTAGAGATCATTTCATCATCAACATGCTTATCTGTGTACAATAACAATTATTCTCACAAGGGGTGCCCAAACTTTTACATGCCACTGTATACAATGAATTCTGCTTGCTCTAAGTATAATAACAGCCTATAACTGTAACTTACATTTTCACTACTGACAAGGGTTATAGTCCCAACACATATAGGCCACAACACTATCTCCTCTACAAACACTGGCCTTAGTGGGGGGGTCTCCGGTTCTTCCCGCTAGGCTGCAAGTTCTCCTGATAGTCTACCAAGACTCGCTGGTCTGCCTTTGCATCACTGGCCCTCCTCCTGTCTGTTTTACTAGCCTGGACCAAACTCTGTACCGTACATCAATGATGGAAGCAACGGTCCGGTTCAGTAGAGCCACCAGCTTTTTATTGCAGGCATATACTCCCGGAATCTCCTCACAAATCGTCGGTGATTGACCAACGGCAGATGTTTCTCGTATCCGAAATAGTGCGGGCTGGTACTCGACTCTTACCTGGTTTAGTCTGGCCTATTGGTCTTGACCAGTTCAGGTCTTGTTCTCAGGCATTGGCTGGCGTAGCCTGGACTCTTGGACTTGTCAGGCGCCGGCCAGGTTCTGCTTGCCGGTGCTCCATAACCTGCTGCCTCGGGCTCTTTACCATGGCCTAGTACCTTGGCCTCAGATCCGTCCACTGCACTCATCCTGCCAATTCCTTTGCTTGATGTGAAATCTGCTCCTGTTTTGGCAGGTTGGCATTTTATGTCAGCTACTTGCGTCATTAAGGTCACCTTTCCCGGGGTACCATCTAGACTCTTCCTTTCTAAAACTCTCCCTTTTCCCATTGGTTCTGCATGGTCCCTCCTGAACTGCAGTTGGCAGTCATCTTTTATAAATGCTGCACCACGCTGAGGATTCTTGCTTCTAATAGCACACACTCTTACACCCCTTCTGCAGGATGTATGATGCCCCTCACAGAATGTAATATTCCCACAGTACTGGCATTTCTCATACACAAGGTAATATTTGCACAGTCCCCCTCCACACAAAGTATGATGTTCCCACAGTACCGCTATTTCACCACTCACAGTATTATGCTCACACATTACTGTCATTACTTCCACATAGTATAAGGTTCCCACAGCACTGCTATACCGCTACATACTGTATAATGTTCCCACAGTACTGCCATCCCCCCACACACAGTATAATATACCCACAGTATCGTCATCCCACCACACACAGTATAATATACCCACAGTATCGTCATCCCCCCCACACACAGAATAATATACCCATTGTATCGTCATCCCCCCACACACAGTATAATATACCCACAGTATCATCATCCCCCCACACACAGAATAATATACCCACAGTACCGCCATCCTCCACGCACATTATCATGTTTCCCTAGTACTGCCATCCCCACTAACAGTATCATATTCCTACAGTACTGTCATACCCCTACACAAAGTATAATGTTCCCACAATACTGTCATCTTCCAACACACAGTATAATGTTCCCACAGTACCGCCATCCTACCGCTTTCTAATGTTGCCACAGCACTGTCCCCTTCATCCACCCCACCGAGTACCCTACAGCTAATTATTAACCCCTTAACCTCCAAGGGTGGTTTGCACGTTCAAGACCGGGCCAATTTTTACAATTCTGACCACTGTCCCTTTATGAGGTAATAACTCTGGAACGCTTCCATGGATCCCGTGGATTCTGACATTGTTTTCTCGTGACATATTGTACTTCATGTTAGTGATAAAATTTCATTCATATAACTTGCGTTTATTTGTGAAAAAAAAAGGAAATTTGGCGAAAATTTTGAAAATTTCGCAATTTTCCAACTTTTAATTTTTATGTCCTTAAATCACAGAGATACGGCACACAAAAAAACTTAACAATAAATAAAATTTCACATATGTTTACTTTATATCAGCACACTTTTGGAACCAAAATTTTTTTTGTTAGGAAGTTATAAGGGTTAAAAGTTAACCAGCGATTTCTCATTTTTGCAACACCATTTTATTTTTACGGACCACATCACATTTGAAGTCACTTTGAGGGGTCTATATGATAGAAAATACCCAAAAGTGACACTATTCTAAAAACTGCACCCCTCAAGGTGCTCAAAACCACATTCAAGAAGTTTATTAACCCTTCAGGCTTATTGCCAACTGTTTAGCAATAAGCTTCAGATACGGCTTTAAAGAAGGCACCACTTGGATATGACACATTTTTATTATACAATGATTAATTTAAATGATCAAACACCAAATTAAAGGAATGGCAGATATAATATTACCCTGTTTTGTTAATTAATTTCATGTGAATCATACAATTAATATGAATTATAGTACATAGAGAAATAAGCATCCATACTATACATTACCAAGTATTGTAGCATCACTTCTCCACTGGAGGGACCACAGTGTCAGCGAGAAGGAAATACTCTGGTCTTGTCATAACAGAAACCGTGCACCCACGATACCTTCTGGAAATGTCCCCTCCCTCACTGACACAAGGTCCACCTTTTTATACACAAAACTCCCAGATCCTCCCCTATTACATCTGTGCAGTATGTTTAGGCTGAATCATCATCAGAATCTAGAAATTGCACAGTACGTTGTTGTCTTGATAACAGCACAAGACTTCAAGGTCTGTTTGTTATAGACTACTACAATCTTAGTTTGTTTGCACCAACCAGAGATTCGTTTGCCATTAGCATGTCTCTTAACAATAGCACAATGCATCAGGGTTGTTTTGCTACTGATTATAACCAAAGGTCTGTTTGCCTCTAACAATCAATGTTGCCTGTCCAGGTCCAACATATGTTGCTTGTTACAAAGTTAACTCTTCATGCTCATAGCAAAACGCTCTAAGATGGTAGCATATGGGCAGCATGACTTCCATAATCACCTATTCTGAAAACTGGATACCTATTGTAACCCAGGCACACACGCATACTTGTCTCATGTGTATCACAATCGGTCCTCGATTATTGATGTCATGCATGACCATTGCTACATGAGACCATCCAAACATTTCGGTCTCTCTTGTCTTCGAGAATCATGCTATTATTGAACACAAGACTTCCTTGATCAAGCAGCATAAATATTCATTAAAGATATTACACCGTAGTATATTGCAATATATAGTGTTTGGATTCAAACAACCAAATTTCATATTTACAATACTTTCCACTCTTGGTCTAATGACCACACTATATCAAAGCATATAAGCAATATATTACAATATGTAGGCTATAAGATATCCATATTTTTATTAGCACCACAGTGCTTCACAGGAATTTTTTGAATGTTTAAAAAAAAAATGAACATTTAACTTTTTTTTTCACAAAAAAATTACTTCAGGTCCATTTTTTTTTATTTTACCAAGGGTAACAGGAGAAATTGGACTGCAAAAGTTATTGTGCAATTTGTCCTGAGTACGCTGATACCTGATATGTTGGGGGAACCACTGTTTTGGCACATGGCAGAGCTCAGAAGGGAAGGAGCGCCGTTTGACTTTTTCAATGCAAAATTGTCTAGAATTCAGATCGGACGCCATGTCACGTTTGGCGAGCCCCTGACGTACCTAAACAGTGGAAACCCCCCACAAGTAACCCCATTTTGGAAACTAGACCCCCCAAGGAACTTATCTAGATATGTGATGAGAACTTTGAACCCCCAAGGGTTTCATAGAAGTTTATAACGTTCAGCCGTACAATTTAAAAATCATATTTTTTCCACAAAAATGATCTTTTCACCCTCAATTTTTATTTTTCCAAAGGTAACAGGACCCCAAAAGTTATTGTGCAATTTGTCCTGACTACACTGATACCCCATATGTGGGGGTAAACCACTATTTGGGCGCATGGCAGAGCTCGGAAGGGAAGCAGCGCCATTTGGCTGGAATTGGGATTGGACGCCATGCCGCGTTTGGAAAGCCCCTGATGTGCCTAAACAGTGGAAACCCCCCACAAATGACACCATTTTGGAAACTAGACCCCCTTAGGAACTTATCTAGATGTGTGGTGAGCACTTTAAACCCCCAAGGGCTTCACAGAAGTTTATAACGCCTGGACGTGAAAATAAAAAAAATCATATTTTTTCCACAAACATGATCTTTTAGTCCCCAATTTTTTTAATTTCCCAATGGTAACAGGAGAAATTGGACCCCAAAAGTTGTTGTCCAATTTGTCCTGAGTATGCTGATACCCCATATGTGGGAGAAAACTACTGTATGGGCACACGTCAGGGCTTGGAAGGGAAGTAGTGACGTTTTGGAATGCAGACTTTGATGGAATGGTCTGCGGGTGTCATGTTGCCTTTGGAGAGCCCCTGATGTACTTAAACAGTGAAAACCCCCGCAAGTGACCCCATTTTGGAATCTAGACCCCCTAAGGAACTTATCTAGATGTGTGGTGAGCACTTTGAACCCCCAAGGGCTTCACAGAAGTTTATAACGCACGGGCGTGAAAATAAAAAAATCATATTTTTTCCACAAAAATGATATTTTTGCCCCCAATTTTTTATTTTCCTAAGGGTAACAGGAGAAATTGGACCCCAAAATTTGTTTTGCAATTTGTCCTGAGTAGGCTCATACTCCATATGTGGGGTAAAACACTGTTTGGGCACATGGCAGAGCTTGAAAAGGAAGGAGCACCATTTGACTTTTTCAGCACAGAATTGACTGGAATTGAGATCAGACACCATATTGCATTTGGAGAGCTCCTGATGTGCCCAAACAGTGGAAACCCTCCAATTCTAACTCCAACCCTAACCCTAATCTCAACCCTAACCCTAGCCCTAATGGGAAAATGGAAATAAATACATTTTTTTAATTTTATTATTTTTCCCTAACTAAGGGGGTGATAACGGGGGGTTTGATTTACTATTTATGGCGGTTTTTATGTTTGACGGATGTCGCTCGCTAAAAGACGCTTTTTATTGTAAAAATAGTTTTTGCCATCACCACATTTTGAGAGCTATAATTTTTCCATATTTTGACCCACCGAGTCATGTGAGGTCTTATTTTTTGCGGGACGAGTTGACGTTTTTATTGGTATAATTTTCGGGCGCGTGACGTTTTTTGATCGCTTTTTATTCCGATTTTTGGGACGCAGAATGAACAAAAAACAGCATTTCAAGAATTTCTTTTGGGGGGTGCGTTTACACCATTTCGCGTGCGGTAAAATTGATAAGTCGGTTTTATTCTTCGGGTCAGTACGATTACAGCGATACCTTTTTGGCGCTTTTATGCAATGAAAACAATTTTATATAAAAAATTATTTTTGCATCGCTTTATTCTGCGAGCTATAACTTTTTTTATTTTTTTGCGGATGACGCTGTATGGCGGCTCGTTTTTTGCGGGACAAGATGACGTTTTCAGCGGTACCATGGTTATTTATATCCGTCTTTTTGATTGCGCGTTATTGCACTTTTTGTTCGGCGGTATGATGATAAAGCTTTATTTTTTGGTTTGTTTTTTATTTTTATTTTTTAAGTGGTTCGCTAAGGGGGTTAACTAATGGGACAGTTTTATAGGGCGGGTCGTTACGGATGCGACGATACCAAATATGTGTACTTTTATTGTTTTTTTTTTTTTATTATTTCCCAAAAATGAATTTATTAGGGAATTTTTTTTTAATTTAGTTAGCGATTTTTTTTATAAATTATTTTTGCACTTTTTTTTTTTTTAAGTTTATTACAATGTTCCAGGGGGGACATAACTGTCATGTGACAGATCAGCGATCTGTCACAGGCAGTGCAGAAGGCTGTGCAGGCAGTGAGGAAGCCAGCTCCCTCCAGGCCCCCGAAGGTCCCCACCGCCATTTTGGATCCTGGGACCTGCAGGGAAGGAGGCCCCCGCAGCAGCGCTGCACATTGCGCTGCTGTGGGGGTCTCAGGGAAGCACGGAGGGAGCCCCCTCCCTGCCGATGCTTCCCTAAACCCCCGGTACATTGCGATCGTGTTTGATCGCAGTGTGCCAGGGGTTAATGTGTCAGGGGCGGTCCATGACCGCCCCTGACACATAGTGCCGGGTGTCAGCTGTAATAATCAGCGTTAACGGATGGCAGCGTTAACAGATGCGTTACATCGCATTAATGCCACCTTGTAATGCTATCCGTTAAACGGACCTGCCAAACGCTATGTGAACCTGGCCTTAGCCCCATTCTTGGTGCAGATACTAAAGATCCCAGGACCTATGAGATACTTACCACATGATAGTTGAATAGACACGGGGTAACATCCATAACGACAGCCCACGCGGCTGCTATGGAGCCTGTGAATTGAGAAGATTTGTGCTTCTCAGCACTGGTCATCCTCGCTTTCCCAATCATCACAATTTTAGCGATAGCCACATTATCGTGACAATTAGACTATTGAATAGAATAGTGAGTTTGGTGGATCAGGAGCTTTCGACTCCCTATCAGCCTTCTCCTGTGAGTCTGAGACTCCATGCTCTGCGGGCACAATGATGTCACTACATCACATCTGTAGTATGGAGCCTCAGTACTCACACTGCACAGACTGGAGCAGCGCACCTCGGGAACAGGGTTGGGTGAGTAGTGTGTTGTTTTTTTTGTTTTTTTAATATCAGGAATTGTGTGGACATCAAATTAAGTGCAGTGCTGTGGGGGCTCCCATACTCTGTGGAGGCCATTATGGTGAGTAAGGGGCTGTGGTGGACTGTAAGGGTCTCCATACTGAGTGGGGGTCCTTATTTTGTGCAGCAGACTGCGATGGCCATAATACTGTTTGAGGGGCTGTGGGGGCCATCATACTGAGATAGTACATTCTGATGGAAAGGAAAGATATAATGGCAGTGGGAATCCTGATTCCAGGCAGTGAGCATAGCCGAGACAAACCAGCAGGGCGAGGTCCTTATATCAGGCCAGGAGGCCTAATTAAAGGGAAGGTGCCTCGATTTTTAATGTTGTATTTAATAATTATTGATTATATAATCAATTAGTTTTAATACAAAATTAAATGTATAACTTTAAAAGTTTTTCTCTGGGCATAAGAGACTGTGGTCACCGTCTGACTACATCTCTTGCTTTGAGGCTGCTTCTCCTGCCTCTTAGCTGTGACCTGGACTGTCAAGGTCACAGTGCTGGGAGGGGATTGCGGCCATATTTGTGTAGCCTGCACTGTATGCTGCTAACTTCGTTTTCCCTTTATCGTACACATTCCTGCCGGGGAGAGGAAGTGCCAGGGAATGGAGGTTCCAGGTGAGGTGAGTATCTTCAGAAGTGGCGGGGAGCGGTGATCACAGTCTGTTCTCAGTATTACATTACCGACTGCTTATCACCGATCACCGCTCACTGCTGACCTGCTCAGAGCACAGCAGGGAGATCATCATCTGCTGTGCTCTGAATACAATGAACAGGATTCAACACTGTGTGGGAGCGCAGGGAAGGTAAGTACATGTGTTTTTTCTATGTATTGAATATATGGGGCTATATACCAGCGATGGGGACATACATACCATGATGGTGGGGACATATATACCAGGATGGAGGGGCCATATACTAGGGGAAAAATACCAGGATTGAGGGACATATGCAAGGATGGGGCCATATACCAGGATGCACTATTTGGGGCAAATATATTGTGGAGCACTATGTGAGTCCATTATACTGTTGGGCACTATATGGGGCCATTACACTGATTACACTGTGGAGAACTGTATGAGGCCATTACACTGTGGAGCACTGTATGAGACCATTACACTGTGGAGCACTATATGAGACCATTACACTGTGGAGCTCTGTATGAGATCATTACACTGTGGAACACTGTATGTGCCATTACACTATGGAACACTGTATGTGCCATTACACTATGGAACACTATGAGGCCAATATACTGTGGAACACTATATGGGGCCACTATACTGTGGATCACTATATGGGGCCATTATACTGTGGAGGACTATATGGGGTCATTATACTGTGGAGCACTATATGGGGTCATTATACTGTGGAGCACTATATGGGGTCATTATACTGTGGTGTACTATATGGGGCCATTATACTGTGGTGCTCTATATGGGGCCATTATACTGTGGAGCATTATATGGGGCCATCATACTGTGGTGCTCTATATGGGGCCATTATACTGTGGAGCATTATATGGGGCCATTATACTGTGGAGCACTATATATGGGGCCACTATACTGTGGTGCGCTATATTGGGCCATTATACTGTGGTGCACTATATGGGGCCATTATACTGTGGTGCAATATATGGGGCCATTATTCTGTGGTGAACTATATAAGGCCATTATACTGTGGAGCACTATATGGGGCCATTATACTGTACTGTGGAGCACTATATGGGGCCATTATACTGTGGTGCTCTATATGGGGCCATTATACTGTGGAGCATTATATGGGGCCATCATACTGTGGTGCTCTATATGGGGCCATTATTCTGTGGAGCATTATATGGGGCCATTATACTATGGAGCACTATATATGGGGCCACTGTACTGTGGTGCGCTATATTGGGCCACTGTACTGTGGTGCGCTATATTGGGCCATTATACTGTGGTGCACTATATGGGGCCATTATACTGTGGTGCAATATATGAGGCCATTATTCTGTGGTGAACTATATAAGGCCATTATACTGTGGAGCACTATATGGGGCCATTATACTGTACTGTGGAGCACTATATGGGGCCATTATACTGTGGTGCTCTATATGGGGCCATTATACTGTGGAGCATTATATGGGGCCATCATACTGTGGTGCTCTATATGGGGCCATTATACTGTGATAGTACATTCTGAAGGAAAGGAAAGATATAATGGCAGTGGGAATCCTGATTCCAGGCAGTGAGCATAGCCGAGACAAACCAGCAGGGCAAGGTCCTTATCTGAGGCCTGCTTAAAGGGAAGGTGCCTCGATTTTTAATGTTGTATTTAATAATTATTGATTATATAATCAATTAGTTTTAATATAAAATTAAATGTACAACTTTAAAAGTTTTTCTCTGGGCATAAGAGACTGTGGTCACCGTCTGACTACATCTCTTGATTTGAGGCTGCTTCTCCTGCCTCTTAGCTGTGACCTGGGTTGTCAAGGTCACAGTGCTGGGAGGGGATTGCGGTCATACTTGTGTAGCCTGCACTGTATGCTGCTAACTTCGTTTTCCCTTTATCGTACACATTCCTGCCAGGGAGAGGAAGTGCCGGGGAATGGAGGTTCCAGGTGAGGTGAGTATCTTCAGAGGTGGTGGGGAGCGGTGATCACAGCCTGTTCTCAGTATTACATTACCGACTGCTGACCACCGCTCACTGCCGTCCTGCTCAGAGCACAGCAGGGAGATCATCATCTGCTGTGCTCTGAATACAATGAACAGGATTCAACACTGTGTGGGAGCGCAGGGAAGGTAAGTACATGTGTTTTTTTTATGTATTGAATATATGGGGCTATATACCAGCGATGGGGACATACATACCATGATGGTGGGGACATATATATCAGGATGGAGGGGCCATATACTAGATTAGGGGCAAAATACCAGGATTGAGGGACATATGCAAGGATGGGGCCATATACCAGGATGCACTATTTGGGGCAAATATATTGTGGAGCACTATGTGAGTCCATTATACTGTTGGGCACTATATGGGGCCATTACACTGATTACACTGTGGAGAACTGTATGAGGCCATTACACTGTGGAGCACTGTATGAGACCATTACACTGTGGAGCACTGTATGAGATCATTACACTGTGGAACACTGTATGTGCCATTACACTATGGAACACTGTATGTGCCATTACACTATGGAACACTGTATGGGACCAATATACTGTGGAACACTATATGGGGCCACTATACTGTGGATCACTATATGGGGCCATTATACTGTGGAGGACTATATGGGGCCATTATACTGTGGAGCATTATATGGGGTCATTATACTGTGGAGCACTATATGGGGTCATTATACTGTGGTGTACTATATGGGGCCATTATACTGTGGTGCTCTATATGGGGCCATTATACTGTGGAGCATTATATGGGGCCATCATACTGTGGTGCTCTATATGGGGCCATTATACTGTGGAGCATTATATGGGGCCATTATACTGTGGAGCACTATATATGGGGCCACTATACTGTGGTGCGCTATATTGGGCCATTATACTGTGGTGCACTATATGGGGCCATTATACTGTGGTGCAATATATGAGGCCATTATTCTGTGGTGAACTATATAAGGCCATTTTACTGTGGAGCACTATATGGGGCCATTATACTGTACTGTGGAGCACTATATGGGGCCATTATACTGTGGTGCTCTATATGGGGCCATTATACTGTGGAGCATTATATGGGGCCATCATACTGTGGTGCTCTATATGGGGCCATTATTCTGTGGAGCATTATATGGGGCCATTATACTATGGAGCACTATATATGGGGCCACTGTACTGTGGTGCGCTATATTGGGCCACTGTACTGTGGTGCGCTATATTGGGCCATTATACTGTGGTGCACTATATGGGGCCATTATACTGTGGTGCAATATATGAGGCCATTATTCTGTGGTGAACTATATAAGGCCATTATACTGTGGAGCACTATATGGGGCCATTATACTGTACTGTGGAGCACTATATGGGGCCATTATACTGTGGTGCTCTATATGGGGCCATTATACTGTGGAGCATTATATGGGGCCATCATACTGTGGTGCTCTATATGGGGCCATTATACTGTGGAGCATTATATGGGGCCATCATACTGTGGTGCTCTATATGGGGCCATTATACTGTGATAGTACATTCTGAAGGAAAGGAAAGATATAATGGTAGTGGGAATCCTGATTCCAGGCAGTGAGCATAGCCGAGACAAACCAGCAGGGCAAGGTCCTTCTCTCAGGCCAGGAGGCCTGCTTAAAGGGAAGGTGCCTCGATTTTTAATGTTGTATTTAATAATTATTGATTATATAATCAATTAGTTTTAATATAAAATTAAATGTACAACTTTAAAAGTTTTTCTCTGGGCATAAGAGACTGTGGTCACCGTCTGACTACATCTCTTGCTTTGAGGCTGCTTCTCCTGCCTCTTAGCTGTGACCTGGGTTGCCAAGGTCACAGCGCTGGGAGGGGATTGCGGTCATACTTGTGTAGCCTGCACTGTATGCTGCTAACTTCGTTTTCCCTTTATCGTACACATTCCTGCCGGGGAGAGGAAGTGCCGGGGAATGGAGGTTCCAGGTGAGGTGAGTATCTTCAGAGGTGGCGGGGAGCGGTGATCACAGCCTGTTCTCAGTATTACATTACCGACTGCTGACCACCGCTCACTGCCGTCCTGCTCAGAGCACAGCAGGGAGATCATCATCTGCTGTGCTCTGAATACAATGAACAGGATTCAACACTGTGTGGGAGCGCAGGGAAGGTAAGTACATGTGTTTTTTCTATGTATTGAATATATGGGGCTATATACCAGCGATGGGGACATACATACCATGATGGTGGGGACATATATACCAGGATGGAGGGGCCATATACTAGATTAGGGGCAAAATACCAGGATTGAGGGACATATGCCAGGATGGGGCCATAGGCAAGGATGGGGCCATATACCAGGATGCACTATTTGGGGCAAATATATTGTGGAGCACTATGTGAGTCTATTATACTGTTGGGCACTATATGGGGCCATTACACTGATTACACTGTGGAGCACTGTATGAGGCCATTACACTGTGGAGCACTGTATGAGACCATTACACTGTGGAGCACTGTATGAGACCATTACACTGTGGAACACTGTATGTGCCATTACACTATGGAACACTGTATGCGGCCAATATACTGTGGAACACTATATGGGGCCACTATACTGTGGATCACTATATGGGGCCATTATACTGTGGAGGACTATATGGGGCCATTATACTGTGGAGCACTATATGGGGTCATTATACTGTGGTGCTCTATATGGGGCCATTATACTATGGAGCATTATATGGGGCCATCATACTGTGGTGCTCTATATGGGGCCATTATACTGTGGAGCACTATATATGGGGCCACTATACTGTGGTGCGCTATATTGGGCCATTATACTGTGGTGCACTATATGGGGCCATTATACTGTGCTGCAATATATTAGGCCATTATTCTGTGGTGAACTACTGTATATAAGGCCATTATACTATGGAGCACTATATGGGGCCATTATACTGTACTGTGGAGCACTATATGGGGCCATAATACTGTGGAGCACTATATGGGGCCATTATACTGTGGAGGACTATATGGGGCCATTATACTGTGGAGCACTATATGGGGTCATTATACTGTGGTGTACTATATGGGGCCATTATACTGTGGTGCTCTATATGGGGCCATTATACTGTGGAGCATTATATGGGGCCATCATACTGTGGTGCTCTATATGGGGCCATTATACTGTGGAGCATTATATGGGGCCATTATACTGTGGAGCACTATATATGGGGCCACTATACTGTGGTGCGCTATATTGGGCCATTATACTGTGGTGCACTATATGGGGCCATTATACTGTGGTGCAATATATGAGGCCATTATTCTGTGGTGAACTATATAAGGCCATTATACTGTTGAGCACTATATGGGGCCATTATACTGTACTGTGGAGCACTATATGGGGCCATTATACTGTGGTGCTCTATATGGGGCCATTATACTGTGGTGCTCTATATGGGGCCATTATACTGTGGTGCTCTATATGGGGCCATTATGCTGTGGTGCTCTATATGGGGCCATTAAACTGTGGTGCTCTATATTGGGCCATTATACTGTGGAGCACCATATGGGGCCATTATATTGTGGTGCTCTATATGGGGCCATTATACTGTGGAGTGCTATATGGGGCCAGTATACTGTGGTGCTCTATATGGGGCCATTATACTGTGGAGCAATGTATGGGGCCATTATACTGTGGTGCTCTATATGGGGCCATTATACTGTGGAGGACTATATGGGGCCATTATACTGTGGAGCACTATATGGGGTCATTATACTGTGGTGTACTATATGGGGCCATTATACTGTGGTGCTCTATATGGGGCCATTATACTGTGGAGCATTATATGGGGCCATCATACTGTGGTGCTCTATATGGGGCCATTATACTGTGGAGCATTATATGGGGCCATCATACTGTGGTGCTCTATATGGGGCCATTATACTGTGGAGCATTATATGGGGCGATTCAACTGTGGAGCACTATATGGGGCCATTATACTGTGGAGCATTATATTGGGCCATTATACTGTGGTACTCTATATGGGGCCATTATACTGTGGAGTACTATATGCGGCCATTATACTGTGGTGCACTATATGGGGCCATTATACTGTGGAGCACTATATGGGGCCATTATACTGTGGAGCACTATATGGGGCCATTATACTGTGGTGCTCTCTATGGGGCCATTATACTGTAGAGCATTATATGGGGCCATCATACTGTGGTGCTCTATATGGGGCCATTATACTGTGGAGCATTATATGGGGCCATTATACTGTGGAGCACTATATATGGGGCCACTATACTGTGGTGCGCTATATTGGGCCATTATACTGTGGTGCAATATATGAGGCCATTATTCTGTGGTGAACTATATAAGGCCATTATACTGTGGAGCACTATATGGGGCCATTATACTGTACTGTGGAGCACTGTATGGGGCCATTATACTGTGGTGCTCTGTATGGGGCCATTATACTGTGGTGCTCTATATGGGGCCATTATACTGTGGAGCAATATATGGGGCCATTATACTTTGGTGCGCTATATGGGGCCATTATACTGTGGAGCTCTATATGGGGCCATTATGCTGTGGTGCTCTATATGGGGCCATTATGCTGTGGTGCTCTATATGGGGCCATTATACTGTGGAGCATTATATGGGGCCGTTAAACTGTGGTGCGCTATATTGGGCCATTATACTGTGGAGCACCATATGGGGCCATTATATTGTGGTACTCTATATGGGGCCATTATACTGTGGAGTGCTATATGGGGCCATTATACTGTGGAGCAATGTATGGGGCCATTATACTGTGGTGCTCTATATGGGGCCATTCAACTGTGGAGCACTATATGGGGCCATTATACTGTGGAGCATTATATTGGGCCATTATACTGTGGTACTCTATATGGGGCCATTATACTGTGGAGTACTATATGCGGCCATTATACTGTGGTGCACTATATGGGGCCATTATACTGTGGAGCACTATATGGGGCCATTATACTGTGGAGCACTATATGGGGCCATTATACTGTGGTGCTCTATATGGGGCCATTATACTGTGGTGCTCTATATGGGGCCATTATACTGTGGAGTACTATATACGGCCATTATACTGTGGTGCACTATATGGGGCCATTATACTGTGGAGAAGTATATGGGGCCATTATACTGTGGTACTCTATATGGGGCCATTATACTGTGGAGTACTATATACGGCCATTATACTGTGGTGCACTATATGGGGCCATTATACTGTGGAGCACTATATGGGGCCATTATACTGTGGTGCTCTATATGGGGCCATTATACTGTGGAGTACTATATGGGGACATTATACTGTGGTACTCTATATGGGGCCATTATACTGTGAAGTACTATATGCGGCCATTATACTGTGGTGCACTATATGGGGCCATTATACTGTGGAGCACTATATGGGGCCATTATACTGTGGTGCTCTATATGGGGCCATTATACTGTGGTGCTCTATATGGGGCCATTATACTGTGGAGTACTATATGGGGCCATTATACTGCGGTACTCTATATGGGGCCATTATACTGTGGAGTACTATATACGGCCATTATACTGTGGTGCACTATATGTGGCCATTATACTGTGGAGCACTATATGGGGCCATTATACTGTGGAGCACTATATGGGGCCATTATACTGTGGTGCTCTATATGGGGCCATTATACTGTGCAGCACTATATGGGGCCATTATACTGTGGAGCACTATATGGGGCCATTATATTGTGGAGTACTATATGGGGCCATTATACTGTGGAGTACTATATGCGGCCATTATACTGTGGTGCTCCGTATGGGGCCATTTTGCTGAGAAGCACTATTTGGGGTTATTATACTGTAGAGCACTATATGACCCAGCGCATTGCACTTCTATGAGAATAATAGTGTAATGTGTGACCCCGATCCCTCCACTTCTATGGGAATAGTGATGTAATGTGTGACCCTGCTCTGTCCACTTCTATAGAGGTAGTGGTGTAAGGTGTGGCCCCGCTCTGTGTGCTTCTATGGGAGTAGTAATGGATGGAGCAGGGTTACATATTACATACATTAGATACTTTCAATTGTTGAATTTGTTGGGGTTTTTTTATGGCGCCTTCCCTTTAAGTGGTAGGGAACTTTACCTGGGTGAGCAGAAGGCCTAATTAAAGGGGATGCATTTAAGGTAGGATTCCTTACCTTAGACAAACAGGATTTAAGCAAACTGTTGTCTATACTAGAGAGGAAGCTACAGTGTCGCCAAACTGGGACACGAGTTCTCCTGCGAAGAGCTGAAGATGCAGTGTCACAGCAAGGAGTGTGTGGCCCCTCATCTAATGGATTTTTAGAGTACTAGTGAGGAGTCGTACCGATGCACCTCAGCCAGTGACGTCCTCACAAATCAACCGGGAGGACCAAAGCGACACATCTCGCCCCATATGGTCCCCACAGGAGATGATGGGCCTTCCCATAATGGTTTGCTGGCTGTCGTAGCTCGTAACAAAAGTTATGTACTGCCAAATGTAACCGGAAAGTTCTTTATTCTGCATAATCCAGAAGAAACATTCATAAACTGTTGTGCCGGCTATCTGATGTACCGTATTATTCGGATTATAAAATGCACTGTTTTTCCCCCAAATTTGGGGGTGCCTCTCATAATCTAAAGGTATGCGTAGATTGAAATCTTGGGAGACGAGATATCAGGAGACCTGTGCCGTCCCTGCGGTGTACATCTATGTTCCGGTGCCCAAAAGAGTTAATTATTTTTAAAATAATGTTTAAGGTGTTAAAAAAATAACATGTGACTTCTGCTTTTTATATGTTTCTTCTCTTTTTACAAGAATTATTGGACCCAATTTTCTTTTGAAACCTTTTAATATCTGCTTTTCCGGTGTTTTTCTTGTAATATAGGAAAGCCTACCCCATAAAATACTGGACATTGAGACTTTGGGATCTCTCTGTTTCTTCTGTAAATACTGTAAAATAATAAGGGAAACATATGAGGAGATTTATTATCTCCAGTAATTGTATTATTACACAGGATTTTTATGATGTTACATCGGCTCATCTTCTTCTCATTCAGGTCTCTACAATATCGGATCCTCTCAGTGAAGATCTTCTATATAAGAGAATTTTCCTGATTTACCCATCAAAGATGGATATGGACAGAGACAAGATGGCGGAGAAGATATTACACCTCACCCTAGAGATCCTCTTCAGGCTTGCTGGAGAGGTGAGAGGTTCTGATGACATCACATTACATCATACTTATCTATGGGAATAACAGATGGACAGAACTGGAGAGGTGAGGACTCTGGAAATGTCTGTAGTGAGATTTATTAATGTGTCTCTCCATAACCAGGATTACACAGTAGTGAAGAAGACCTCTAGTGAGCGCTGTCAGGACCCTGTGTCTGAGGGATGGGGAAGACCCCTGAGCCCAATCACGGGGCCTCCACCTCACCCCCTGATACATGAGGACATCAATGACCAGAGGATCGTAGAACTCGCCTACAAGATGATTGAGCTGCTGACTGGAGAGGTGACACTGCTGGGAATGCTGGGACATTATACAGTAACACTATGAAGGTATCGGGGGATGATGGTGTCATTGTATGTGTCAGGTTCCTATAAGGTGTCAGGATGTCACCGTCTATTTCTCCATGGAGGAGTGGGAATATTTAGAAGGGCACAAAGATCTGTACAAGGACGTCATGATGGAGGTTCCCCGGCCCCTCACATCACCAGGTAACAGACAGGACTAAATACACTTGGCCTAGAATTATCTATATGTAAAGAATGAATTCAGTCCCTGTATGTGTTTCCTCCAGATCTATCCAGTAAGAAGACAACACCAGAGAGATGTCCCCGTCCTCTTCTCCCCCAGGACTGTAAACAAGAAGATCCCCATGTTCCTCAGGATCATCAGGTAGATGGAGAGAAGGTGACATGAGATCTCCCCTATGATGTGTAGACGGCTGTGAAGGTCTTGTGCTCAGTCTTGTTTTATCCCCCAGTATTATATGTTTTATACTTGTGTAATGAGAACGGTGGAGATGGCAGGATTAGAGCTGATCATAGAGGTGACTTCTCCATCTGTCTGTGACTTTTACAATATTTGTTTCAGGGTGAAGATCTGACCCATAATAATACTACAGAGACATATGTGAGGGGTGATGAGCGGTGTAAAGAGGAGATTCCTACATACGACTACCCGGGTGAGTAGTGACCACTAAATGCAGAGAAGTCACAGATTCTTCTCAGTCACTGGCTGTGGCTGCTTTATCAGTTGTGTAGTCCAGCCGTGCCACAATCGTGTGATCACCATTTTGCTTCTAAACCATAACATTCTCCTCAACCCAAAACTGTTCAAGTGACTTTTGGTGTTGAAAGCCCTTTTCTATAGCGCTTACAACCTGGAAGATCCACCTACCTCCTGGGATTAGGAGATGCTGAACGTTTCCTGCCCAGATCTGTAAACTACAAAACCAAATGACAGCGTATATAGAATGTGCTGACAAGTAACAAAACTACTTGAAGAAAAATATTATGATGGGCCTGTAAGAGAAAGCAGAGAGTAATGTTGCTGTAGCCTTCCTAGAATCCTGATATCTTATTGCACACAGGGTGATTGTATTTGGCCCGCTATGCCTGCACCCCACCCCATTATACTGTATGGAAGATCATGAGGGGTCGTTCTACTGTATGAAGAGCTATGTGGGGCCCATTATACTATATGGAAGACTATGCGGTGCCCATTATTCTGTATGGAGGACAATGTTCGGCACATTATACTGTATGGAAGACTATATGGAGCATATTTTACTGTACAGAGGACTATGTGGGGCCTATTATGCTGTATGGAGGACTATGTGGTGCCCATTATACTGTATGGAGGACTATGTGGGGCCCATTATACTATATGGAGAACTATGTGGGCCCATTATACTGTGTGGAGAACTGTTAATACATATCAAGGTTGTCCCACGACTTTGTCCAAGTTTTTTAGTTTGGCCCTCTCTGTATTTGCGTTTGACATCACTGTCTTATTGGATGAATCTTCCTTCTCCCCCTTCTGTGCTGCTGAATGTTCTCATATGGTCCCTACAAGACCAGGTCCAGTCTTTCTGGCCAAACTTCACTTTTATGATCGACATTAAATGTGCAGTGAGGCCAAGTGTGAATTTCTGTACAATAACAACAGAGTTTCCCGTTATCCTAACTTGTAAAATTATTTTAAAACTGAATAACTTCAAACAGGATTGTGATAAACTACATAATAATATATTACACTTGTGCCATGATATACAGAAGGGAAAATAAGTATTTGATACCCTGACGATTTTTCAAATATTCCCACCTATAAAGAATGTAGAAGGCTCTAGTTTTTATCGTAGGTACTCTTCAAGCGTGAGAGACAGAATCTTAAAGAAAATCCAGAAAATCAAATTGTATGATTTTTACATAATTAGTTTGTATTTTTTTGCATGAAATAAGTATTTGATACAATAGAAAAACGTAACATAATATTTGGTACAGAAACTTTTATTTGCAATTACAGAGGTCAGACTTTTCCTGTAGTTTTTTTCTTTTTACTAAGGTTGCACACACTGCAGCAGGGAATTTGGCCCACTTCTACACACAAATCTTCTACAGATCTTTCAGGTTTTAGGGCTGTACTGAGCAACATTTAGTTTTAGCTGCCTCCAAAGATTTTCTATCGGTTTCAGGTCTGAAGACTGGCTAGGCTAGTCCAGAACCTTGAAATGCTTCTTACAAAGCCACTTCATAGTTGCCTGGCTGTTTGTTTCGGGTCATTGTCATGCTAGAAGACCCAGCGACGACCTATCTTTAGTGCTATGACTGAGGTGAGGATGTTTTTGACCAAAATCTTGCGATACATGAACCCATCCATCCTCCCTTCACTGTGGTGCAGTCGTCTTGTACTCTTTGCAGAAAGGCACCCCCAAAGTATGATGTTTCCCCCACCATGCTTCACGGTTAGAACAATGTTCTTGGAGTTGTACTCATCCTTCTTCTTCCTCCAAACACGGCGAGTGGAATTCATACTAAAAAGTTATATTTTGGTCACATCTAGCCACATTCTCCCATGCCTCCTCTGGATCATTCCTATGGTAATTGTTGAACTTCAAATGGGCATGAACATGTGCTGGCATGAGCAGGAGGACCTTGCGTGCTCTACAGGATTTTAATCCCTTAGTGAGCGGGCCAAATTTTTCAAATCTAGAACGCTTTAACAGATCTCATTGTTTTTTCATGACACATTGTACTTTATGTTCATGGTACATTTATTTTGATATTTTCTGCATTTATTCATAAAAATATCATACATTTGCCAAAAAAATTCAAACACTAGCAATTTTCAAACTTTCAATAATTATCCCTTTAATCCAGGCAGTCATACCACATAAAATAGTCATTAAATAACATTTCTCTCATGCCAGCACCATTTTTAAAATACCCTTTTATTTTGTTAGGATGCTAGAAGGTTTAATCTATAGCAACAATTTTTAATTTTTTCAAGGAAATTAACAAAACTTACTTTTCTAGGGACCTATTCAGTTTTGAAGTGACTTTGGCAGACCTGTCTGTCATTAAATCACCAAAAGTGAGACCATTTTAAAAACAACAACCTTCAATCTTGATCTCAGGGTGCCGATGGGATTAAAGAGGGAGCTGTTGTGAATTCGCTTTCTGGCCTACCTCTGGTTACTACTGAAGGTAGTGGAGCTGGTCAAATTGACAGAGGGGTTGCGAGTTCTTTCTCTTTCTGGGCTCCCTCTGGTGGTTACTGGAGGTAATGAAGCTGATATGATTAACAGAGGCTTGCCACCTGATAATGAGGACGACGATTGGAGATCTGGGGTTTCAGACTGGGATTTAAAACAGCCGACTACCTCTATCCCTGCTGGTGATTTTTTTCCTGCCTCCTGAGGTCTTAGTTTCCAGCTCAGTCCCTGCATGTTCAGCTAAGTGTTTATTTGCTATTCTGTTTACATTTGATCTTGTTTTGTCCATTTCAGTTTTGTGTGGGTCAGCCAGCTCCGGCTGGGGCTGTGCTGAATCACCATCCATATGTTACTGCTTGTGCCAGTTTGTTTTTGTCCCTTATTAGATTGGCCTCTTTTTGCTGTACTTTCAGAATATACCAGAGTGCTGATATAGTGGGCGAAGTCGTGCGACTTCAGTATTTTTTGCTTCAGACGTGTTGGACTTTTTTGCAGGTTTTTTTGCGTGATTGCAAACAGTGTCTTTCCTTTCCTGTCCTGTCTAGTCAGTGTGGGCCCCATCGTTTGGTCAGTCTATTTTCCTACCTGCGTTTGTGTTTTCATCTTGTCTCACCGACAATATACAGTATGTTTGGGGGCTATCTATTCCTTTGGGGTCTGCTCCCCTTTCTTGCTTTAGGCTTAGTTAGCTCTCCGGCTGTGCAGAGGCATCTAGGATCATCGTAGGCATGCTCCACGGCTACTGCTAGTTGTGTGGATAGGATCAGGGGTCTGCAATCCGCTTAGTTACCAACCTCTCTGGTTTTCTGTGGCTTAGCTTGGGCTTTCTCTCCTCCTTGGTGACCCAGTCATAACAGGGAGCCCCCACACCCTCATAAACATTTACATGCCGTAGTCCTTATTGACAGCAGCATCAGAGGGCTTAAAAAGCCATGTTTAGTGCAAACACCAATCAAGGCTGATATAGCAAGATGCAGCTATGGTATACAGTAGAGTTGAGCGAAACGGGTCGAAAAATTTCAAAAGTCGCCGACTTTTGTCAAAGTCCGGTTTCATGAAACGAAACCCGACCCTAGGATGAGGTCGGCCACGAGGTCGGCGACTTACGCGCCAAAGTCGCGTTTCAAAAGTTTGTTTTGCGCTCTTTTACAGCCAATCAGGATCCACGGACACTGTGGGCAACGTGATGACATAGGCAGGGGTCACCACCATCTTTCAGAAGGGCATGCAAGTGATTGGCTTGCTTTGGTGGGCGTCACAGGGGGTATAAAAGGGCGTGCACGCCGACCGCCATCTTACTTCTGCCGATCTCAGTATAGGGAGAGGTTGCTGCTGATTCTGTAGGGAGAGCGTTAGGCAGGGAAGAAGACAAAAAAACTGCTTCTGCTGCTAGCAATTTGGCCTGCACAACACACAAGTCACTGTGTGTGCAGTGCAAGGGGAGGCTATATTGTGGTATATCAGTGGTGTTGGTTGTTGGGCTGCCTTTTAAGGCTTCCTGACAGGCTGGCATTGCTGTTTACCCACTGCTCCGCAAACTGCTTTTTTAAAAGCAATCCAATCTCCCTTATCCTGTAGTCACTTTGGTCACAGCTGTGCCATCGAGCCTGTCACATAGCGCTCAGATATTCATTGGGCCTCACACAATCCACAAGTGTCCAGTGTCCAAAAGTGTGTGCAGAGATTCAAAATCTCCCTTATCCTCTCGTCACTTTGGTCACAGCTGTGCCATCGAGCCTGTCACATAGCGCTCAGATATTCATTGGGCCTCACACAATCCACAAGTGTCCAGTGTCCAAAAGTGTGTGCAGAGATTCAAAATCTCCCTTATCCTGTAGTCACTTTGGTCACAGCTGTGCCATCGAGCCTGTCACATAGCGCTCAGATATTCATTGGGCCTCACACAATCCACAAGTGTCCAGTGTCCAAAAGTGTGTGCAGAGATTCAAAATCTCCCTTATCCTCTCGTCACTTTTGTCACAGCTGTGCCATCGAGCCTGTCACATAGCGCTCAGATATTCATTGGGCCTCACACAATCCACAAGTGTCCAGTGTCCAAAAGTGTGTGCAGAGATTCAAAATCTCCCTTATCCTGTAGTCACTTTGGTCACAGCTGTGCCATCGAGCCTGTCACATAGCGCTCAGATATTCATTGGGCCTCACACAATCCACAAGTGTCCAGTGTCCAAAAGTGTGTGCAGAGATTCAAAATCTCCCTTATCCTGTAGTCACTTTGGTCACAGCTGTGCCATCGAGCCTGTCACATAGCGCTCAGATATTCATTGGGCCTCACAAAATCCAAAAGTGTCCAGTGTCCAAAAGTGTGTGCAGAGATTCAAAATCTCCCTTATCCTCTCGTCACTTTGGTCACAGCTGTGCCATCGAGCCTGTCACATAGCGCTCAGATATTCATTGGGCCTCACACAATCCACAAGTGTCCAGTGTCCAAAAGTGTGTGCAGAGATCCAAAATCTCCCTTATCCTCTCGTCACTTTGGTCACAGCTGTGCCATCGAGCCTGTCACATAGCGCTCAGATATTGATTGGGCCTCACACAATCCACAAGTGTCCAGTGTCCAAAAGTGTGTGCAGAGATTCAAAATCTCCCTTATCCTGTAGTCACTTTGGTCACAGCTGTGCCATCGAGCCTGTCACATAGCGCTCAGATATTCATTGGGCCTCACACAATCCACAAGTGTCCAGTGTCCAAAAGTGTGTGCAGAGATTCAAAATCTCCCTTATCCTCTCGTCACTTTTGTCACAGCTGTGCCATCGAGCCTGTCACATAGCGCTCAGATATTCATTGGGCCTCACACAATCCAAAAGTGTCCAGTGTCCAAAAGTGTGTGCAGAGATTCAAAATCTCCCTTATCCTCTCGTCACTTTGGTCACAGCTGTGCCATCGAGCCTGTCACATAGCGCTCAGATATTCATTGGGCCTCACACAATCCAAAAGTGTCCAGTGTCCACAAGTGTCTGCAGAAATTCAAAATCTCCCCTGTCCTATAGACACCTTGTACCTTGTTTTACATTACTATATAGTTTGTTGGATTTTGTCTACATTTCTACCAAAAATAAGGAAGGCTGGTGGAAGAGGCCGTGGAATTGTGCGGGGGTTGGCAGCTGGTAATGATGGTGTTGGTGGTGGATCTGATGGTAGTGGCAAGAGCAAAATAGGACCGAATGCAGGAGGTGTTGAGCCTGCGTCATCGTCTGGCTACATAAGGCCTCGAACGCTTAGTTTTCTAGGAGTTGGCAAACCGCTTTTAAAGCCAGAGCATCAGGAAAAAGTTTTGTCTTACATTGCTGACTCAGCCTCCAGCTCTATCGCCTCCTCTTCTTCAGTTGTAAAAAGTAAAAGCACTGAGTCGTCATTGGAGGCTCATGTTCATGAACCACACCTTTCCTTGTGTCCTTCACCCCAACCAAGATTGAAGGATGACGCAGGCCATACTACTGATTACTCCATGGAGCTGTTTTCACATACCATGCCTGGATTATCAAGTCAAATGGTGAATTACCCAGGCCAAGATGAATCTGACATGGAGTGCACTGATGCACAGCCGCTGATGGATGATTCTGCTGGTACATTCACTCAGAGCACTACATTGTCCTCGCAGTGTACAGAGCCAGATTCTGACCCTGATGAGACTCAGGTGCCCCTTCCCGCACACTATACCACCATACACGGTGACACAGAGGAAGGTGCACATGACATAGAAGAGGAGGTGATGGATGACCCAGTTGTTGACCCAGATTGGCATCCATTGGGGGAAGAGGGTGCTGCTTCCAATAGCTCAGATGAGGAGCATCCACAGCAGACATCGACATCGCAACAGCTGTTATCTGGCAGGCCCGTAGCACTCCAAAGACAGGTTCCAAACATCAAAAGAGTTGCTGGACAGCTTGTCCAGAGGGTCAAAAGATCACAGCGTGCTAGGCCGCAAAATGTCTGCCAAAGTAGGAAGAGTGCAGTGTGGCACTTTTTTGAACAAAATACTCATGATCAGGCCAAGGTTATCTGTAAGAAGTGCGCAAAGACCTTTAGCCGAGGGAAAAATCTGAAAAATTTGAATACCAGTTGCATGCTTAGACATTTAACCAGCATGCACTTGCAAGCGTGGACACAACACCAAACCTCAAGTGCCACATGTGCAACTGATCACAACGAAGGTAGTCAGCAACGCTACATTGTTTCCCCCACTGTAAGCCCCCCGGTTATCACAGCAGCAAATGTTGAGGTGTCGTTGCAAGGCCACAGCAGTCAGGGAATCCCACTGTTATATCAACGAAAGACTGATTCTAGGCCATCAGAAAGAACACCAACTCCATCACCATCATCAACCCTCTCTCAGTCCGCCCTGTCCACCGCTACCATATGCAGCTCTCAAGTCCAGCTCACCCTCCCAGACACTATGAGTAGGTCAAGAAAGTACTCAGTCTCTCATCTGCGTACACTGGGTTTGAACGCCCACATTGCCAAACTAATCTCGTTTGAGATGATGCCCTTTCGGTTGGTGGAAAGCACAGCTTTCCGCGAACTCATGGCCTATGCAGTACCACGCTATGACCTACCCAGTCGACACTTCTTCTCTCGCAAAGCCATCCCAGCCCTCCACCATCATGTGAAAGACCGCATTGTCCATGCACTCAAGCAGTCAGTGAGCGGAAAGGTGCACCTCACAACTGATGCATGGTCCAGTCGGCATGGCCAGGGCCGTTACGTGTCCATCACTGCGCACTGGGTTAATGTGGTGGATGCAGGGTCCACAGGGGACAGCGGTGGTGGGACAGTGCTGCCTAGCCCACGGTATAGGAAACAGTTGGCTGTAGGCGTTCGACCCTCCTCCTCCTCCTCCAGAAGCGAAAGCTCGTCCACAGAGCGCAGTCGTACGAGCACTCCATCTGCAGCTGCCACTGTTGCACACGATGTGTCCCCCTATCGAGCAGCTAGTGGAAAGCGTCAGCAGGCTGTGTTGCAGATGATGTGTTTGGGCGACAGACACACCGCCGAGGTGCTGGCCGAGTACTTGAAGCAACAAACTGAGTCATGGCTGGGCAGTGTACATCTTGAGGCAGGCAAGGTAGTTAGTGATAACGGCCGTAATTTTGTGGCAGCCATAGCCCTTTCAAAACTCAGCCACATACCTTGCTTGGCTCACACCTTGAACCTGGTGGTGCAGTGCTTCCTCAAAAATTATCCGGAGTTAACAGCCCTGCTCCAGAAGGTGCGAAGACTGTGCGCGCACATCCGCCGGTCGCCTGTACACTCCGTTCGTATGCAGAAGCTGCAGCGATTGCTCCACCTTCCCAACCACCGCCTCATTATCGACATTGCAACAAGGTGGAACTCCACCCTGCACATGGTGGAGCGGCTGTGCGAGCAGAGGCAGGCCATAATGCATTTGTGGGAGGATACACGGCCAGGCACTTTGAGAGCAGACATGGAGTTGACAGGTGTGCAGTGGTCGAAGCTGAAAGACCTCTGTAAAGTCCTTCAGTGTTTTGAGGAATGCACACGGCTGGTAAGCGCAGACGACGCCATCCTAAGCATGAGCATCCCACTTATGCGTCTGCTCATGCAAACTTTGACGCACCTTAAGGAGCAGGCGTCTGCAGCCAATGTTGATGAGGAGGAAGAGGAGGAGGGAATCCTTGATGACATTCAGCCATTGTCTGCTCAGGGACCTCTCCTGGACGAGGTGGAGGAAGAAGAGGAGGAGGAGGATGATGATGGGGATGATTACTTAGGGGAGGAGGATGCATCTCGTGGGGCAAGTGAAAATGTTGGCGTGGCAAGGTCTGGTACAGGGTTTGTGCGTGACTGGAGGGATGTGGATTTGCCAGAAAGTGCTCCTCCACCCAGCACTCGCAGTGCATCATTGACACCGGGAACATTGGCCCACATGTCAGATTATGCCTTGCAGATCCTAAAAAGGGACACCCGCATTGCCAAAATGATGAACGATGACGACTACTGGTTGGCCAGCATCCTGGATCCACGCTATAAAGGCAAATTACAAAACATCATGCCACAGGAGAACCTTGACCTAATATTGGCTAATAAACAAGCAACTCTGGTAAATCGGTTGCTTGAGGCATTCCCAGCACACAGCAGCGGTGATGGTTCTCACACGAGCCGTACGGGCCGGGGGCAGCTTGGCAGAGGTGTTCGTGGTGCACACAGCAGAAGTGGCGTTGGAGACAGGGGTTTCATGACAATGTTGTGGACTGATTTTTCAAATACCGCTCACACAACTGGTAATACTGCATCAATGGAAAGTGACAGGAGACAGCAGTTGTCAACTATGGTTACAAACTACTTTTCCTCCCATATCGATGTTCTCCCACACAGGTCATTCCCCTTTGACTATTGGGCCGCTAAACTGGACACCTGGCCTGAATTGGCCCAATAAGCCTTACAGGAGCTCGCTTGCCCAGCTGCAAGTGTGCTATCGGAAAGAGTCTTCAGTGCAGCTGGATCAATCCTGACAGAAAAAAGGACCCGTCTGTCAACCCAAAATGTGGATGATCTAACCTTCATTAAAATGAACCATGCATGGGTTTCCAAGGATTTTGTCACACCTTCCCCTGATGACACATAGGGTGACAGAAAAATGGCTTGCTTTGGTCCACCTCTTCCTGGGACTTCACCTATTTCGCCTTTTGCATCAGCTGAATGTCCAACATCAACATATGCCACTTTCTAAAACTCCCTAACTGTGCTGCCTCCCCCCCCCCATGGCCGGGGTCACCACCTAGCGCACGACACCGTGCGAGTGCCGTTGCCCTGGACAGGTGGGTAGGCCGACTCTTGGGCGCGGGCACTGGCACAGGGTCCCTCATAGTGCAATCAAGTGTCTCTGACGGTGGTGGTGCACACCCGCCGTCAGACACACCGCTGTACTATGAGGGGCCCAGTGCCAGTACCGACGCCCACGAGTGGGCCCCCCTTGCTTGGGCAGGGCCCCAGCATTTGCAATCTTTACCTCTCCCTGCTCCTCCGCTGTGTAATCTGGGCCGTCAAATCCATACTGTGCCTGACACCGTCTGAGCCTGCCTCCTGAGACATATATTTTGAATGTGTACGCTATCCATACATGTTATCCGGGGATACGGTACCCTATCTAACCTTTGTGCAATCACGTGCAATCCATACTGGGCCTGACACCGTCTGAGCCTGCCTCCTGAGACATATATTTTGAATGTGTACGCTATCCATACATGTTATCCGGGGAAACGGTACCCTTTCAAACCTTTGTGCAATCACGTGCAATCCATACTGGGCCTAACACCATCTGAGCCTGCCTCCTGAGACATATATTTTGAATGTCTACGCTATCCATACATGTTATCTGGGGATACGGTACCCTTTCTAACCTTTGTGCAATCACGTGCAATCCATACTGGGCCTAACACCGTCTGAGCCTGCCTCCTGAGACATATATTTTGAATGTGTACGCTATCCATACATGTTATCTGGGGATACGGTACCCTTTCTAACCTTTGTGCAATCACGTGCAATCCATACTGGGCCTAACACCGTCTGAGCCTGCCTCCTGATGTATAGACATATATTTTGAATGTGTACGCTATCCATACATGTTATCTGGGGATACGGTACCCTTTCTCACCTTTGTGCAATCACGTGTAATCCATACTGGGCGTGAGAACGGCTGGCGAGCTGTTAAGCAAGCTACAGCACCTGTGGTTTGCACACGTAAGTTTTTAATTTTTTCAGGAATGACGGTTGGGCCTAATTCCGAAACTGCGGTTGACCTGCACTTACTGGGAAATCATCGTTCGCGGGTAATAATTGTAATCAGTGATCCCCATCACTAACGTTGTTCAGCAGGTTATCTGCATCTGTAAGCGACAAACGCTGGCCTTTTCAGTGTAGCGCACGTGCAGCCACGGACATGTAAGGGCATGACACACCAGTTATTGGCCAATCTCATGTGCCAGAGCCTCACGTGTCCCTCTAGTAAGCCGGACTCGGACCGCGGGGCATGACGGAGTCTCGTTCGTTAACGGAATTAAGCTTGCAATGTGTGCATCTGTTCTGTAGCTGGCATGGTTGAGGTTTCCCAGGTGGAGTCGAATTTAACCGTAGGCTCCACTCCTGGTGGTGCCCTTCTGGACATTCCTTTAAGGTTCAGCTTTGCAACCATACTGCCCACGTAAAACAAACACTTTGCCTTCATGAACGCTGTTTGGAGGGTCATGACTTGTGGGAATAACGCCGCCCAATCAGTTAACCTGCTAGAGAGATCCTTCGTTGCTCCCAAGCATGACATCACACTCCCTAGGAAGAAGGTAATGCCACTGTGGCGACCGTACTCCTGGGGGCGACACAAGTGCACTGATGCCCAGCCACTGCTCGATGAATCTGCTGGTACATTGACCCAGACCACTACATTCCCCTCGCACGCTACACGACCTGAATCTGACCCTGATGAAACTCAGGTTACCCTTCCCATATACAGTTCCATCTTACACGGTGACAAAGAGGAAGCTGCAGATGAAAGTGCAGGTTCGGCCCACCCGCCATCAGACACACCACCGTACTATCATGGGCCCTGTGCCAGTGCCGTCGCCAACGAGTGGGCCCCCCCTGCTTGCCCAGGATCACAGCACTTGCAAAGTTGAAATACTGTGCAGTGAGATGGAAGATGGGGACGACGAGGAATCCAGAGAAGTACAGGGATTCCCTAGCGAGGAGACTTATTTGATTGTTTTCAATGTTGGGACAGCAATTTTTGGGGAGCACTATACTCTGGAGAATGATAGATGGGGCCCACCATACACTGGAACATTCCAAAGGTGGACATCAGACACTGGAGCAGCATTTACAGGGCCCATTATACACTAGAGCATTAGAAATGGGGCCCATTATGTTTGGAGCATTATTTGGGCCCATAAGACAGTGGAGCTTCATCCATGGGGACCAACATATACTGTAGCATTATGTGGAGCTCATCATATACTGTTTCAAACATTATATGGGACCAATGATTCTGTATGGAGAAATAGATGGGCCTCGTCATGAGATGTAAAAAGTGAGGTATTTTTCATTGTACTATACCGCTATTTCTCTGCCGTATCGGAGCATGATGAGTTGTGGTATGTGTTAAAGGGGCGCTCTTTCGCCCAGGGCACATGAAAACCAGCAGCCAGCCCTCCCCCCCCCACAACTTTAGCCAAATAACCCCCATTTTTCAGTGCGTAACTTGTATTATGAAGTTAATTAAGGTTGACAAGCTTAAGTAAGAAGAATTGATGCTTTTGGCATTCAAATGGGCACTGTAGGTGTGTTTCCTGTCCTCCTCTCACTGCCGACTTTTATTCCCCATTGACTTACATTGGGTTTCGTGTTTCGGGACGACCCCGACTTTTCCCTATAATCGGACGATCTTGCTCGACCCGACTTTTGGAAAAGTCGGGTTTCACGAAACGAAACGCGACCCTAAAAAAACAAAAGTCGCTCAACTCTAGTATACAGTTGACAGCTGATACATTTTCACTAGTTGGGGTATGCTATTGTCTGACACATGAGGTCAGTAAAAAGACGTATTAGTGGTCACTAAGGGTTAATCCATGATGGCGTAGTGTTTTAATAGCGGTAATGTTTGAAACTGTGGTCCCAGCACTCTTCAGGTCATGGACCTGATCCTTCAATGTAGTTGTGGGCTAATTCCTGACCTGTCTCAGAATCATCCTTGCCCCATGAGGCGAGAACTTGCATGGAGCCCCAGACCGAGGACGATTGACAGTCAGCCTGTGTTTCTTCCATTTTCTAATAATTGCCCCAACAGTTATTGCCTTCTCAACAAGCTGCTTGCCTATTGCCCTGTAGCCCATTCCAGCCTTGTGCAAGTCTACAATTTTGTCCCTGGTGTCCTTAGACAGCTGTTTGGTTTTGGCCATGCTGGAGAGGTTGGAGTGTGATTGCTTGAGTGTGTGAACAGGTGTCTTTTATACAGGTAACAAGTTCAAACAGGTGCAATTAATACAGGTAATGAGAACAGAGTAGGAGGCTTCTTAAAGAAAAATTAACAGGTCTGTGAGAGCCAGAATTCTTGCAAAAAATGAAATTTAGTTATTTAAAAATCATACAATGTGAATTTCTGATGTTTTTTTTTAGTTCTATCTCTCACAGTTCAAGTGTACCTACGATAAAAATTACAGCTCTCTACATCTCTTTGTATGTGGGTAAACGTCCAAAATTGGCAGTGTATCAAATACTTATTTTCCTCACTGTGTCTCTAAGCTGTGCACGGCTGTTGGCTGTAATATACAGTTATTCACACCTGCAGGAGATGTGTTGGCATGGCTCCAGCCCTGGTTTCATAGATTCACTAAACGTCATGAATTCCAATATGTTTTCAATCCTAAGGAATTCAGATTCCTGCACAATCTCTCCTGAAATGGGGAGCATTAATACTTTCTCTACTCTTCTGTTCAGGACTCCAATGGTCCACCATAAATAAGTGTAACTCTGGTTTAATGTTGTAGTTCTTCCCCCGAACATACGTTGTTGGGGATGTAACATGCAATAGAAAAAATGTTTTTAATTAATACGTTTATTCTGTATGATTGATTGTGGTGGGATGGGCCTGCCTGACTTATGAGAGTCTGTAACTCCCTCATAGTCTTTTAAAAAAGGTCTCCATTACCTCTTCCGAATGCCTGAGATCTAAATTTCATACACCTCAACTCTGCAGTATTATAAAAAGTTCTTTATGAATTTCTAATATTTTGTCTCGAAAATCAGCTGATAGTTTAGATTGCCAAGAGCCACCGAGCCTCATACTGTAATTACTCCAGAGATGTTTCACCACTAGTTACTCATTTTTCACTGATGAAGACTGTTGTGTTTGATCATTTCAGTAGATGTGTTGTTGTCTATACTCAGTTTTTGACTACAGTAGTTTGTGCCCAAAATACTCTCATTTAACCACTTCCCGCAGCCAGTTTTGTGTTCCTAATCAGGGCCTATTTTTCAAATCTGATGTGTGTCACTTTATGTGGTGATAACTTTGTTTCCTATAATTCTTTGCGAAGAATTCCAGAGGATCTCACAAATTATTTTCTAACTTCTCTTGAATTCGACAATACCGAAGAGTACACTACTGTCAGGTTAAGAAGGCAAGGAGCGACATTTAGCTATTTGAATGCAGGTCTTGCTGGAATAGTTTGCAGACACAATGTATTAGGGCACTGTTTGTGGTTACCTGGCAGATCAAAAGATGGCCACCATGAACAGGCTTGGCACTATCCCCCTGCCGTCACCAATCTGTGATGGAGCTTACATAGTCTTAACTCTCTGGCTCCCGCCTTACCATCAGGTCAGTCCGGGAACTGAGTAGTCACCGGAGAGGCTGCCCTGTTACGTACTGGTTATCGAGGCACTCTACAGTGAAGGCGGTATATATATCACCAGTCCTGGGCCGGGAATGTCTATATATATATATATATATATATATATATATATATATATATATATATATATATATATATATATATATATATATATATATATATATATCTATATATATATATATATATCAAGATGATGTCATAATGGTTGCCATGGTGACGATGTCATAATAAGTTGGCATGGCGAAGATGATGTCATAGTGGGTACATGGGTACGGAACTATGGGATGGAGGATGTGTGATGAGTATATGGGCACGGGAATATGGGTTGGAGGATATGTATGATGGGTATATGGGCACAAGACTATAGGATGGAGGATGTGTGATGGGTATATGGGCACTGGACTATGGGATGGAGAATATGTATGATGGGTATATGGGCATGGGACTATGGGATGGAGGATGTGTGATGGGTATATGGGCACTCGACTATGGGATGGAGGATAATCATTATAATTTGTTATAACTAACCACAGTTAGTTACTATGCCCGGGCAACACCGGGCGCTTCAGCTATATATATATATATATAAACCTCCGGTCCGTCACTGCCAGGATCCCCTAATAACACCAGAACGGTATACTGCCACCAGTTCCTCATTAGATATAAGCCTGGTCTGTACACAAAAGACAGAAGGGGGTCCCAGCTCTTTTCTTCCTCATATTAATTAGCACAGGGCCTCTATGGCAAGGACCTGTTCTTTTGAGGAATTGTGCATTTATCTCATGGGTGGGGACCACAGTTCAGGGGCAGGAGGAGAGGGAGAAGTCTGGATAATATATTGGGCCTGAAATTGTTAAATCAAAATGGTGTCTCCTTCGTCCCTCACAACTATCTACTCCGTTTTGGAGATCCCAGGGATTGCTTTGTTCATTATCCCTTAACCCGTCTACATACTGTAGATCTGGACTTACACATGGACCGCTAGGCTTGGGCCACGGTGTTACCTGCTGTTAGGCGAGAAAATGCAAAATCAGAAAATGCAAGCGTAGTCAGTAAATGGGCCGGGGTCACAACAGGACACAAATACACAAGCCAGGAACTGAGCACAGAGGAATGAACTAGAGGAGAAGAAGCTGTATCTGGCAGCTTCCACCGATATACTTTCAGCATTAGTATGGTGTGATGCTTTCCAGTTGTCTGAACTAGGTAGAACACGATGGTATTACTGGTCCCAGGCACCCTTATCTTATTGGCTGGACAGAACATGCACCACCCAGAGCTTCTGGTTTCGACGTCTCCATCACCAGTGCTACTCAAAAAAATGGATAAGGCGGCACCTGGTGACAAAAAGACGTTGAAGGGGCTGATCCGAAAGAAGATGGGAAACACCATTTGCAGAAGCCCTTATATGATAAAATGTCTGAAAACCAGAACAGTAGAAATCCCCATAAAGAGACTCCATTTTGGAAATTATAACCCTCAATGAATTAATTTATAGGGATAATATCTATTTTGAATAACTTTTTGGAAATTAGTATGTTGGAGAGTGAAAATTGCAAATTTGTCATTTTATTACCCAACACATAGTGTCCAGATTGTGCTCCAGGAGACACACATACCGTAAATAAGTTAGTTCTTCTCACTAAAGTAATGATAAATACAGGGATCCTAAATGTTGTTTGAGCACACTAGACAGCTCAGAAGCGAGGGGGGATTAGAGAGAGAATGCATTTTGCTGGATTGCTTTACTTTTTACTTTGAGCTATTAATAATGTGGAAACCTCTGTTTTTCCACTGACAGATCATGGACCTGAGTGGGGGCTTGTTTTTTGTGAGATGAGTAGAAGTTTTTATTGGTATTATTTTCACCTATGCAACATTGTTTGGTGGCTTTTTGTTCCATATTTGGGAGGCAGAATGAACAAACAGTTGAACACCACGCTCTACTTGTTCATCCTATAAGGTTTTCTATTAGACAGTGAACTGTTATTGTCTTAGTGAATAATTCAATATTTTTACATAGCTTGACATTTTTACTGACAGTTTAAGTAGAAATGTGCAAAAATATAAAATTCAAGGATATTTTATCCCAAAAAAATAATTGTTGTTTTTTTGGCAGATGTCTGTACCAAGAGATCAGAGGGACAGCTGACATCTTCAATTTTTAAATCAGATGATCTTGAAATTCCCCAAGATACAATTGAAGTGAATACCATTATTCCAGATATACCATCATTCTTTCACAACAAAGAGCTATCATCTGATCCTTTCAAACAGGTCATGTCTTCTGATTCATTATCGACCACCGAGGAAAATCAAAGTCACAAAATAAGCATTAAAAAACAGTCTGCTCCTAAAGGAAATAAGTCATTTTCACTTTCAGAATATGGAAATAGTTTTTCCATCGAAAATGCTTTTCTTACACATCAAAAAATTCACACATTGGAGACTAGATTTTCTTGTTCCAAGTGTGGGAGATGTTTTAGTCAGAAATCAGATCTTGTTAGTCACCGGAGAACTCACACAGGGGAGAAGCCATTTTCATGTTCAGAATGTGGGAAACATTTCAACCAGAAATCAGATGTTGTTATACACCTACGGACACACACAGGGGAGAAGCCTTTTTCATGTTCAGAATGTGGGAAATGTTTTAGCCGGAAAACTCTTCTTGATAGCCACCAGAGAACCCACACAGGGGAGAAGCCTTTTTCATGTTCAGAATGTGGGAAATGTTTTAACCATAAATCAAATTTTGTTAAGCACCAGAGAATTCACACAGGGGATAAGCCTTTTTCATGTTCAGATTGTGAAAAATGTTTTATCCGGAAAGACCATCTTGATAGCCATCAAAGAACCCACACAGGGGAGAAGCCTTTTTCATGTTTGGAATGTGGGAAACGTTTTAACCAGAAATCAGATGTAGTTATACACCAAAGAAACCACACAGGAGAGAAGCCTTTTTCATGTTCAGTATGTGGGAAATGTTTTGTAGGTAAATCAAATCTTATCGCACATCAGAGAAGTCACAATGGGGAGAAGCCTTTTTCTTGTTCAGAATGTGGGAAATGTTTTACAGATAAGTCAAATCTTATCGCACATCAGAGAACTCACAATGGGGAGAAGCCATTTTCATGTTCAGAATGTGGGAAATGTTTTACAAATAAGTCAAATCTTATCACACATCAGAGAACTCACAATGGGGAGAAGCCTTTTTCATGTTCAGAATGTGGGAAGTGTTTTAACCAGAAAGCACATCTCGATACCCACTGGAGAATTCACACAGGGGAGAAGCCTTTTTCATGTCCAGAATGTGGGAAATGTTTTAACCAGAAATCAGATTTGGTTAAGCACCAGAGATATCACACAGGGGAGAAGCCATTTTCCTGTTCAGATTGTGGGAAATGTTTTACAGATAAATCAAATCTTATCGTACATCAGAGAACTCACACAGGGGAGAAGCCTTTTTCCTGTTCAGAATGTGGGAAATGTTTTGTGAGTAAATCATCTTTTCTTGGTCACCAGAGCAGTCACACAGGGGAGAAGCCTTGTTGAAGTTCTTGATGTGGGAAATCTTTTACATGGAAATAAACTCTTAATAAACAGAAGAGACGTCACACAGGGGTGAAGCCTTGTTCATGTTCCGTATATTGAAAATGTTTTAACCGAAAAGTGTATCTTCAAAAGTTGTGCACTTGTCATTCCTCATACTTACCTCTCGTGGTAGGGCCATTCCAGCACCATTGGCAGTCACTTTCCCAGGGCACATGTGAGATTGCTGCATCACACGAGGCCTTCGCCCTATCAGTGCCATTTTCACCTTCCTCGCTTTCGGAAGTATTGAACAGGAAGCCTGTGCTGCAGCTCCTCTACGACTTCCTCTATTTTTCTATTTGTCTGAAGGTGGGGACAGTAATGCCAGCACTGATTGGGACAGGGCTCATGTGACGTAATAACCTCACATGATTCCCAGGAATGCATTGCTGAAACCGCTGGAATGGCAATGAGTATAACTTTTTATAACAAATTCCACATAAGGAAAAGCCATTATCATACCTAGAGTATGAAAAATGTATTAGTGGAAAATCATATCTTTTTGACTATGAAAAATAATAATGGGAGAAACTATCTTTTCTATTATTTCTAAACACTGTTTTTCGGTGATTACTTTGTATCTCCGTTCATACTGCACCCACACACACAAATGATACACCATTTGAAAGGTAAACTTACCCCATTCAGCAAGAAAATAGCTAAACAAACCACACATCCACAATTTGATCACAAAATACAGTTTAAACTTTAATTTTCATTAACCTGCAGTAAGGAAAAATGACCTGCAGGTGGCACCACAGTACTCCAAAGCATACTACCACAAAGCTGCTTTCAGACATCACAAACAAATCCAAACATTTGCCTTGGGGGCTTGCCCAGCCTATTTTAGCCAAATTGGAGGATTGCACACTTCACTGCAGGTGAGGCACATATGCAAACACATTTGTAAACATGCACTGCCTATTGAATTGCACACTTGCTCCGTTCATATTCCACCCACACAAACAAATGATACACCATTTGAAAGGTCAAATTACCTGCAGGTGGCAGCACACTACCCCAAAGCACACTACCACAAAGCTGCTTACAGACATCACAAACAAATCCAAACATTTGCCTTGGGGTCTTTCCAGCTTGCTCAAGTGCTTGCCCAGCCTATTTGAGGCACATTGGAGGATTGCACACTTCACTGCAGGTGAGTCACATATGGAAACACATTTGTATACATGCAATGTATACACACACAAATGGTGAGTCACATATGCAGACACATTTGTACACATGCACTGCTTTTTCGCTGATTATTTCGCCCCACACACACAAATGATACACCATTTGAAAGGTAAACTTGCTCCCTTCAGCAAGAAAACAGCCAAACAAACCACACATTCACGATTTTATCACTAAATACAGTTTAAACATTCATTTTCATAAACCTGCAGAAAGACACAATGACCTGCAGGTTGCACCTCAACCGGAAAACATTTTTTGGTCTCTACTTATCAAACCAATTAATTGTAGTACCAATCTACATATATAAATACCTGTCTGTGTTCATCAGCTCATGAAATACATTTACATATCACCAGCTTGCTTTTTCGAAAATTGCCTGCGCCCCCGACGACAAATGTGCGAAAATTTCGCACGGGCCAAGCTAGTATATGTTATTGACAAATTGAACGAAAAACATATAACAGACAGTTGTACAGTATAATTAAATGAGAAAGGGAAATTACTTTGGAACTTACCGTATTTTTGGACTACAAGACACACTTTCAGCATGAAAAAATCTTGCTAAGTGGTTGCGTCTTATAGACCGGAGGCAGATTCCTGTAACAGAGGAGAAGGCAGAGACCGTGTCCTTTCTGATCACAGAGAACTGCTCTCGCCTCTACACCCACTCTTATCTAACTGATTGGTGTAAAGTAGGACAGGAAGGTATGGGCCCTGCAGATCATGTAATTAATCAAATGACTTGGAAGGAACTGCAAAATGGAGTAAAGTACTGTATATAGGTCCACTGTGTTTTATCAAGACCAAAGTCAGCACAGCTGTCTACCAGCAAATTTTAGAGCACTTCATGCCTCCCTCTGCCGACAAGCTTTTTGGAGATGGACATTTCATTCTCCAACAGGACTTGGCACCTGTCCACACTGCCCAAAGTACCAATACCTGGTTTACAAACAGCAGTATCACTGTGCTTAATTGGCCAGCAAACTCACCTGATCTTAACCTCATAGAGAATCTATGGGGTATTGTCAAGAGGAAGATGAGAGACACAAGACCCAACAATACAGACAAGCTGAAGGCTGCTATCAAAGCAACTTGGGCTTCCATAACACCTCAGCAGTGCCACAGACTGATCGCCTCCATGTCACGCTGCATTGATGCAGTAATTGATGCAAAAAGAGCCCCAACCAAGTATTGAGTGCATTTACTGAACATACATTTCAGTAGGCCATCATTTCAGATTTTAAAATCATCTTTTCAAGCTGGTGATATAAAGAATTCTAATTTACTGAGATAATGACTTTTGGGTTTTCATTGGCTGTAAGCCATAATCATCAACATTAACAGAAATAAACACTTGAAATAGATCACTCTGTTTGTAGTGACTCTATATAATATACGAGTTTCACTTTTTGTATTGAAGATCTGAAATAAATTAACTTTTTGATGATATTCTAATTTTGTGAGATGCACTGTATTTCTCTTTACTTCGTGTGATTGATTTTAGGTAGGAAACTGTATTTGATTTTCTTGTTTAGTTCCATATTGTTGTCCGCTAGCGATTTATCTATGTCATTCAGATTCCCAGACAGTCATTCTGCTCAAGTCTGAACATGCGCTTAAAAGAATTATCTATTATCCCTTTGGGGTAATTCTTTGCCTTAAACCTCTTGTTAGGTGCTGGGATTCTCCCTCTACACAGGGTAGATCCCAAGCCTTGTCTCCCTCTGTGGTCCCCCATTCAGCTTCGACCGCAGTGGGTGCTGCTCAGAAAAAGACCTCAGTCTCAGCGTCTTGCTCAGACTCATGCTGTGCACTTTGTTACTGCTGGCTCTCCAGCTTCAGCTATAGTAACTAGCAATAGGCAGCGGTGAACAGACGTTCCTGAGGCTAAGTCCGGGAATCACCCTACTGGGCATGCTCGTGAGGTGGCGACCTCTCATTGGTGGTCAGTCGTCAGCTGCTCCGGTGAGGTAGCAGTCCTGGATTGGTCCACGAGCAAGGTTCTGTCTGACTGGACTTAAGCGCAGTCAATAAAAGGGTCTTTGGGGTGCCCGGCGGCACGCTAAGATCATTTGCGGTCGTGTGTGTGGGTGGAGACTCTACCGCTCTGTCGGTGTGTGTGAATGTCTAGTTTTACCTAGAGAGGCAGTTTTTCCTTGGCTTGGCCTAGCGCCTGTCTCGGCCACGTGTGCTGTTAGCATGGGCTGTTTACAGGGCACAGTCAAACCCACGTGCATTAACCCTTTTGTTTTGGGTGTAGCACACACCTCTTTTGGTACTGCTTGGCGGTTAGCTGAGCTTGGTACTCTTATTTTTGTGCCACTCAGTGGAGCTGAATTAGTTGTTTTTTGTTGCCACTCGGCGGTTAGCTGAGCTGATATTCCTCGGCCTGTGCTCACCCCGCTGAGAAGTTATCAGAGTAGGGTAATCTGCACTCAGTCCACACAGGGTGATGTTTAACCCCATGTGTTCTTGGTGATCGCTCGCTGCACTGCTCAGTCATTGCTCACTAGCAGCAGGTTAACATCTCTGCACGGTGGACCCTGGGTTGCGATCGCACTAAATAAAGTAATAAAGTGCGATTCGCCAACCCTAACAGTATCTTAGCACCGGATGGCGCGTGACGTTGGGGACTACGTTCAAGCGTGTGTCTCTTGTGCCAAGAATCGGCATTCCCGGCTTAGACCCGCGAGTTTGCTTCATCCCCTGCCGGTGGCAGACAGACCCTGGGAGTTGAGCAAAAAGCAGCCGACCGCACAACAGGAGCTAAGTGGATGCAGGTTCAAAGGTTCACGAACCCAAATGAACAAAATGTCCATATAAGAAAAAGGAACAGCATCCAATCCAAGTACTTGAAAAAGGCCACAATATGGCGAAACGTATTTTACAATGGCAGAATAAATTTTTGAAACGATTTTCACCTGGATTGGATGCTGTTCCTTTTTCTTATATAGACCCTGAGAGTTGGTCGGGATGGATTTCATTGTGGGCTTGCCCAAGTCCCGTAACAACACTGTCATTTGGGTAGTCACCGACCAATTCTCCAAGATGGTACATTTGGTTCCCCTTCCGCGCGTACCGTTGGCACGGGCTTTGGCCATGCTTTTTGTGAAGCACATCTTCCGTCTTCACGGGATGCCCAATAAAATTTTCAGTGACCGGGGTCTCCAGTTCACTTCTCGGTTCTGGATAGAGCTCTGTCGGCTGCTCAGTATTGAGCTATATCTCAACTTGGCATATCATCCTGAGACAAACGGGTTGGAGGAGAGGGCCAACCAGACTCTGGTCACGTACCTACAGCACTTAATCTCAGCCAAGGTTTTGGCTATGGATCCTGCCAAGGTGGAATCTGTGTTGAACTGGCAGGAGCCACATTCCCTTAAAGCAGTGCAGTGCTTTATGGGATTTATTAACTACTACTGCCAGTTCATTCTCCACTTCTCCACCCTGGTGGCTCCCTTGGTAGCTCTCACCAAGAAGGGAGCTAACCCTAAGGTATGGTCTAAGGAGGTTTCTGAGGCGCTAAGATACTGTTAGGGTTGGCATAGCACACTTTATTACCGTATATACTCGTGTATAAGCTGACCCGTGTATAAGCCGACCCCCCCCCCCTAATTTTGCCACAAAAAGCTGGGAAAACTTATTGACTCGTGTATAAGCCTAGGGTGGAAAATGCAGCAGCTACTGGTAAATTTCAAAGATAAAAATAGATACCAATAAAAGTAAAATTAATTGAGACATCAGTAGGTTAAATGTTTTTGAATATCCATATTGAATCAGGAGCCCCATATAATGCTCCATACAGTTCATGATGGCCCCATAAGATGCACCATACAAAATACACCCCATATAATGCTGCACAAAGGTTAATAATGCCCCCACAAGATGCTCCATAGAATAATATGCCCCATATAATGCTCCATAAAGGTTATGGCTCCATAAGATGCTCCATAGATTATGCCCCCATAAAATGCTCCATAGATTATGCCCCATAAGATGCTCCATAGATTATGCCCCATAAGATGCTCCATAGATTATGCCCCCCAAAAGATGTTCCATAGATTATGCCCCCATAAAATGCTCCATAGATTATGCGCCCATAAGATGCTCCATAGACTATGCTCCCATATGCTGCTCCATAGAATATGCCCCCATATGCTGCCCCACAGACTATGCCCCCATATGCTGCCCCATAGACTATGCCCCCATATGCTGCCCCATAGGATATGCCCCCATATGCTGCCCCATAGGATATGCCCCCATATGGTGCTCCATAGAATATGCCCTCATATGCTGCCCCATAGGATATGCCCCCTTATGCTGCTCCATAGAATATGCCCCCATATGCTGCTCCATAAGATTTGCCCCCATAAGCTGCCCCAAAGGATATGCCCCCATATGCTGCCCCATAGGATATGCCCCCATATGGTGCTCCATAGAATATGCCCCCATATGCTGCCCCATAGGATATGCTGCTCCATAGAATATGCCCCCATATGCTGCTCCATAGGATTTGCCTCCATATGCTGCCCCATACGATATGCCCCCATATGCTGCTCCATAGAATATGCCCCATATGCTGCCCCCATAAAATACTCCATATATTATGCCCCCATATGCTGCTGCTGCAAAAAAAATGCCATACTCACCTCACCTGTCTGGGGCTATCGCTGCTCACCGCTGCTTGCCATGTCGTCTGTCAGTGACGTTCAGGCAGCAGAGGGCACGGCGCGCACTAACCACGTCACCGCGCCCCCTGCTGCCTAAACGTCACAGACAGAGGATGCAGCAGACAGCGGTGAGCAGCGATGGACACCCCGGACAGGTGAATATCGCTATACTTACCTCCCCTGGCACGGTCTCTGCAGCGGCAGCACCGCTTCTCCACGGTCTCCCTTCCTACCTTTAGCGGTCATGTGGTATCGCTCATTACACTCATGAATATGCGCATATTCATGAGTAATGATTGGTACCATGTGACCGCTGAAGGCAGGAAGGGAGACCGTGGAGAAGCAGGGGAGCTGCAGAGACCGTGCCAGGGGAGGTAAGTATGATCTCTGACACCCCCGCTCCCCCTCCCCTGCCGACCCCCAGGTATATGACCCGTGTATAAGCTGAGAGGGGGACTTTCAACCCCCAAAAATGGGCTGAAAATCTCGGCTTATACACGAGTATATACGGTAGTTACTGTATTTAGTGCGATCGCAACCCAGGGTCCACCGTGCAGAGATGGTGGAGCAGTGCGGCGAGCTATCACCAAGAACACACGAGGCTAAATGTCACCCTGTGTGGACTGGGTGTAGATTACCCAACTCTGATAACTTCTCAGAGGGGTGAGCACTGGCCAAGGAATACCAGCTCAGCTAACCGCCGAATGGCAACAAAAAACAACTAATTCAGCTCCACTGAGTGGCACAATAATAAGAGTACCAAGCTCATCTAACCGCCGAGTGGTACCAAAAGAGGTGTGTGCTACACCGAAAATAAAAGGGTTAAAGCACGTGGGTTTGACTGTGCCCTGTAAACAGCCCATGCTAACAGCATACGTGGCCAAGAAAGGCGATAGGCCAAGCCAAGGAAAAACCTGCCTCTCTAGGTAAAACTAGATGTTCACACACGCCGACAGAGCGGTAGAGTCTCCATCCACACACACACGACCGCAAATGATCTTAGTGCGCCGCCGGGTGCCCCAAAGACCCTTTTATAGACTGTCGGACAGGCCCTTGCTCGTGGGCCAATCCCGGACTGCCACATCACCGGAGCAGCTGACGCCTGACCACCAATGAGAGGTCGCCACCTCACGAGCATGCCCAGTAGGGTGATTCTAGGACTTAGCCTCAGGAACGTCTGTTCGCCGCTGCCTCTTGCTAGTTACTATAGCTGAAGCTGGAGAACCAGCAGTAACAAAGTGCACAGCATGAGTCTGAGCAAGACGCTGGGACCGAGGTCTTTGCTGAGCAGCACCCACTGTGGTTGAAGCTGAATGGGGGACCACAGAGGGAGACAAGGCTTGGCATCTACCCTGTGCAGAGGGAGAATCCCGGTGCCTAAAACCTCTTCTTTAGAATTTGTGCTTCTTTTAAAAAATACTCATTAGATGTACATTTTTTTCTTATTCTTCTGTACTAGCCATAGAGAATATTAGTGATCCATATTGGATAATGGCCAGTACAAAATTCAAGGTTCACGTTGAAGCTTTTAAAAAATGTCACAATGTGGATAGTGTCAAGGACTCCCTTATGCATGTTCAGATCAAGAAATTCAATTTTTGGGGAGAAATTCTGCCAGAATTTGAGACCCCAGGACTTCTTATTGAGATCTAGCACAAAGGTTTCTGCTTCACTGGAAGTTCCTGTCCATATGATGAACATGTCATCTATCTCCTGTAATAGAGGATGTAGCCCACCGGCAAGGGGGGCATGCAATGTAGAGAGACTCGAATAGTTCCATGAAGAGATATGCATAGCTGAGTGCGAAGAGCGTGCCCACCGCACAGCCCATCAGCTGCCGGTAGATCACACTCTCAAAGGAAAACACATTGTGTCCTAGCACAAAGCAGATACTGTTCATCAAAAATGTTGATTTAATCTCAGACATTGGTTGGCCTTGGTCCAGATAATATTAAATGGCCTTTAAACACAACTCATGTTGGACATTGGAGTATAGTGACTGGACCTCTAATGTCATGAATGAATAATGACAGGATAATGGTAATTTCTTTAGTTCAGTGATATGATGTTGGAGTCCCTTAAGGCCCCGTCTCACTAAGCGATCTCGGTAGCGAGATCGCTGCTGAGTCACAAGTTTTGTGACGTAACAGCGATCTCACCAGCGAGATCGCTATGTGTGACAGCGATCAGCGAGCGGCCCCCCTGCCGGTATCGCTGATCGCTGGAAGAAATCTCTGGACATTTCTTTGGTCGCTGGTCTCCCGCTGGCCAGCACGCATCGCTGCGTGTGACAGGCGGGAGACCAGCGATCAGGTGTAAAAAATAATAAAAAAAATAAAAAATATAGTTATTCTCACCTTCCGACGTCCCGTTCAGCCATCCTGCCTGTCTCCACGCTCCGGTCCCAGTGATCCTTTGCACGAATGACCGCGAGATGTCACGGTCTCACGGGATAACAAAGTCTCGCGGTCATTCGTGCAAAGGATCACTGGGACCGGAGCGTGGAGAGAGGCAGGATGACTGAACGCGATGTCGGAAGGTGAGAATAACTATATTTTTTATTTTGATTCTATTTTTTACAGCGATGGCCAGCGATGCCGGGCGCTCGGCATCGCTGTGCTGATCGCTGGTGAAGCTGTCTGTTTGACAGCTCACCAGCGATCACATAGCGACTTACCAGCGATCCTGACACATTGATATCGGTGTCGGGATCGCTGGTAAGTCGCTTAGTGTGACGGGGCCTTTAAATAGGAAGGTAATCGGAGAACATAGGGCTGTAGAAATAAATCAATGTCATCGGAAAGCTTGGCAGTGAGTGAATTGATCCCAGATATTATAGGGGATATTGGTAAGGCACTTATGTACTTTGGTTAAAAACTAAAAAACGGTAGTTGGAAGTGTTTTATATGTAAAAATGATTTTTTTTTTCTTGTTCAAAAGATTGTTAGATTTTGCTTTCCCAATTAGAGACATACACTTTTGATGATAGTGGGATGAGGGATAATCTGATAATCTTGAGTAATAATCTTCATCACTCAGAATTCCCATACCTTCCTCCAGATAAGCCTCACGATTCATGATAGTCACACCCCCTCCCTTGCCTTTCAGCGCCACCATAGCTTCTCATTCACCCTCAGTTCTTTCAAGTGATGGGATTTTTCTTCATGGCTGCCTCTGTGATGGAATGTTTCTATATGGCTGCCCCTGTGACGGGTCGGATAGTAATGTGATTTGGGATGAGCATCCCCATGTTGGATAAGATTTTCAGCCGCAGACAATGTGGGAGGAGGAATTTATGGCCAAGAAATTTGTTGCTGTGTCTCCTATAATAGAAAATGTCTGTTCAATGTCCGTTATCTGTCAAAAGAATTAAAATCCAAAAATAAATCAGAAGGATTTGCTTTGGCTGTTGGACAAAACGACAATCTTTTATTCAATAATTTGGCTTCATCCGCACTTAAGGCATGGTCAGATAAGTTACACATTCTTAATCCTTGTTCCTTTTGTATAGGTTCACAGGTATGACCTTTCCATGAAAATCTGGTTTTAATGCCTCTCCTGCACGCCCTATATTGGATTTTCTTTTTTGTGCATTATTGGGATCGATGGTACTTGGTGGAAAAAATATGTAATTTTTTTGGGAATTTGCCTAGGGTCTAACAAAGAGGACGCTAGTTTGTAATGGTTCTGATTTCTTATCTAGATGAGTAGTAGAAATGAGTGAATGGGATATCCCCGAACCATGGGGGCAATGATTAGCTGACTTTTGTGATGATCTGTCTTATGTGTGAAAGGGAGTTGTGAGGAAATACCCATATCACCAAGCCCTTTAATGTTGTTATAATTTAACCCTTCACATGATGATGGGGTTAGTGGATTATTTCTTGTACCTTCTGATGTGGCATGCTGTGAATTGCTCAATGAAAAGTGACTTCTACCATTGGGGATACTGCCCCAACATTGTTACATTTATGAGAATGAGCACTGTGTGCCCCCAACTCCCCTGACTTTGGGCTGGGTGTTTTGACCTGATCAAGACCGCCAAAATCTCAGTAGGTGGTTTAGAAGGGTAATCTACGTGGTCACAAGGAACCTCAGCTGACAGAGTGCGGTTTAATGTCTCGGATCGACACTCCTGTATCATAGGGCATGTGATAATAACCTGGATGTTTTCAAGTTCCTATTTATAATTGCATTTATCTTTTAAGGTTTAATTTTTATTCCTTTTTCATTTTAGTAAGTTGTCAAATTTTTCTTTTACTAGGTTTTATACATTTTTATATTGTGATGCATTAGTTCATCTGATCAATCATGTGATGCAGGTGCACTTCACAGGCACTAATTATTCATACGAAAAAGCGTGTTTGATGATGCCCCTTTGGAGTGTATGTAACTTCCAAGTTACCACTGCATTATAGGTGTATAAATGGCTGAAAAAGGAGCTAGATAAGCTATGAAATGAGTAGCATTAATAAAGTTCATTCATATGGTGAGCATTAATAAAGTTCATTCATATGGTGATCCCTCAGTGGTACCAATTTGTTCCTTACCTTTGGCAGCGCTATACCCAGCCATGAGTGCAAAAAAGAGGGCACACGGAGACAGGGAAACTATCATCAGAGCAATAAAATAATGAAGATAATGATGATAGCCATCAAAGTGTAAGTCTAAAAAAGATCTGCATTATAAGCTAGGCAAACAATAAGTAAATGCACAGGTATCCACCAAGTATGTGAATCATGGTCATATTTCCCTGACGAAGGATGAGCATCCGAAACGCACGGCCCCAGGGACTACTTGTCTGCTCATCACTGAAGGTAACTGTCTGACTGCCATGGCACCCACATATTGTCCATAGGACCGTGATTCATATACTTGGTGGACACCTGTGCATTTACTTATGGTTTGCCTAGCTTATAATGCAGATCTTTTTCAGACTTACACTTTGATGGCTATCATCATTATTATCTTCATTATTTTATTGCTCTGATGCATGCTATCATCAGCGTTATACCATATGATTGATAGTTTCCCTAGCTCCGTGAGCCCTCTTTTTTGCAGTCATGCATTCATGCATCTAGATTGTACTTTGTGGCACATATTTCCTCACCTGTGTTGTTTAATATATTTAAAAAGTTATTTTTATATATATATTTACGGACTTTTTTGGTACTTGTACCTCCCCCTTTCTCTATTGGCTAGCGACTAGTCCATATTGATGTCCAAAATAATGTCAGCACGTAGCTAGTGAATATTTGTCTCATCATTGTTAATTAACATGCTGATTCTTTTCATGAGTATCTTTTTTCAACACTGCCACAAAGCATAAAAAAATTAGCTGGATTACATTTCTCACCCATACACTATACTGTGGTCTGGGGTACATTTCTGTGATATCTAACACTCCAAAAATCGTTCAAATTTACTGGATTACAGTTATCACTCTGTAACGATAATGTAAAATATGACGTAAGATTCCCCTGAATTATCACATTACAGAATCTTCTATTTGCATACTGAGCTCTGTTATGTCAGTGTGTGGGTTTGACCCCCCTGTTCTTTTCCCTTTGCCTGCATATTTCGGCTCACTGGCAGCCTGTAACGTGAGACGCAGCCACTCACCCCCTTGTTCCTGCCCCTCAGCTTACACGCACAACCAGTCTAACCTGAATTACCAGCGTGAGCTCCTTCCCGCCTCATAGCAGGGGGTCTCTTTGTCTCCAACATGTGCAGCTACTCTCAGACAATAATGAGAATCTAATCATTGGGTCATAAAACGCTGCGAGTTTATGATAATAATACGAAAGTTACATTTCTGTGGCGTGCGTCGACTAAGCTTCATAGCCCATGTTTTTAACGGTTCCAGCACCAACAGAACCAGAGAAATGAATTTCTCCTGAATGGTGTGGAATAACTAGTTCGAGTTTGGTTTTGGATGAATGCCAGCGACAAGCTGGAAAAGATGATACTATGTGCATTTCTATATGAGGTACCCTCTGCAAGTTATGATTACGATAAGTCTGGCTCCACCCCCTCCCTGCATGGTTCTGCCTGAAATGATCTTAGCAATATGTAAGTTCATCTCTATTTTTAAATCCCTTTTATTTGTAGTTGAATTGTACATACTGTTATTGTCTCATATCGTAAAACCTTTTTATCTTCTGTAAACACTGCCCATCTTCTGGGAATAAGCTATAAAATTTATTAGTTCAGTCTCTTTGCTCTGTGACGAAATTGTAAGCTAATTACGCTACTGATATGGGTTTGCTTCGTACCCCTCTATTAATTTTACATATTAATAAGAGAAATCTGAACTGGTGGCAGCGAAGTGTGCTCTGGGCAGGTAGGCCAGCTGGCAGTGACAGAAAGGGTTTTATAAGCTCATTTGTCTGGCAGCTGCCAGAACTAGTTATAAATCCCTCACTGCGGCGGCCTAATAGCCAGTGCACAAGTAGCCTGTCTGGCGACCAATTATCCTAGGTGTAGTTTCCTGACTGACCTGAGGGTAAGGGGGGCGCCAGAGAGCTGCAAATTCCAAAGTGGAACTGAAAAGTGGGATATACATAAATCCCGGTAGCTTGTAACATATTGTGGCAGTGGTGGGATAGTTAAAATAAACCCGCCTGCAATAAATTATTAGGGCAAGACTAGCTTGCTGTTTTTGTCACATTGTTGGAAGCGGTGGGATAACTAAGATAAGCCCCCCTGCACATGTGTGTGGTCAAAGGTCACACCCCTGATCGTGACACACCCATATACTATTCCGTGGTCTGTGGTACATTTTTGTGATCTATCATATATCAAAAAAAGCTTAACTTTTTTGCAGGCTTAAATTTCTCAGCCACACAGTATTACATGATCTGGGGTACATTTCTGTGATATAACACTACAAATGAAAGTTTTAGAAATTTTGCTAGGTTAAATTTTACACCCATACTGTTTTACGTGCTTTGTGGCATATTTCTGTGGCATATAACACTCCAAAAAATCATCAAAACATTTTTCTGATTTGAATTTGATTGTCATCCATGCACTTTTTATGTTCTTTCTGTTACATTGAGGTGGTATTAAACTCCCAAAAACCACTTTGACTGCTGCAGGTGACCAATTTTTTTTCTTTTATTAAAAATTAACTTGGTTTCAAGAGACCTAGCAATGACAAAATGTGTAAGGTGTGCGGTAAGGGACCTGGAAGTGGAAGTGCTGATGATGGTGCACGCAGATGCCGGGGATGTGGGGCAGGTGTGACTACGCCTGTTGCTCGAGCACAAGAAACACTCCTATCCACGACATGTAGGTTCCTGTCCCACTTTGCAGGGAGGCATGGTACACCACTTCTGAAGCCAGAGCAGTGCAAACAGATGGTCGGTTGGATAGCAGGCTTGACAGCACCACTAAAAAAAAATGGGCTATAAAAAAGCCCTAGCCAGCTCACCAACCACAGCCGGAGCACGGAACTTCATCTGGACCCAACGAATGTTGATTGTAGACAGAAGAAAAAGCAGGAGCGTTCCAGCTACTAAAAATACTTAGCTAGGGGGCACTAAGTCTTCAGCTATGCGTTTCGATCCTGAGCGGATCTTTTTCACAGCTGCAGATTAATTAGATGACGCAAATCTTATACTACTCAGGGACCAATAGAAATTGCATATTCCATCACATGTTCCGATACTAAGGTCCTATGCATATTTCAAAATGCATATGGGCCCAAGTGTTTGGTAATGAGCCCATAGTAGCTGGTGATTATCTGGACTTCACAGAACACATGATACAGCTTGAAAAATTAACCCAGCAAGAGACTAAAATTTGGTGGGATCACACTACGCTGTAAAACTATGTAGCGAAAGAGATGGTCCCGAGAGGTCTCAGAATAAAAAAATTACCGACAACTAATTTTAATACTGAGTTTATGGAGAGTTGGAATCAAATTCTAACTAATTGTTCCCTAAATCTCATGAGACTGATCATTTAGCAGGAGGAATTAAAACTTGCTGAAATTCAGAAAGAAATTGAAGATTTGCAAAAATCTATGGAAAAGCTTAAAACCCTGCCACAATATGATAAGTCTCTAGGGAAAATGAAAGAGAATCTACTTTGGAGAAAGGCATAATGAGTAGAAAAAAAAGAAAATTCTCAAGGGATTTAAAAGACTATGCAACTGGCAAAATTTATGAATGGGGTCAATGGGAAAAAAACACCCCACAGACTGAAGTCCATTCTAAAAAACAGCCAGACTCAAAGCACTCCAACCAGGAAATCGCATGTTGTTTTTTCTATGTCCTCGGACCCAAAATCATCGGATTCCAATTGCAGTACCTCTGAAACTTCATTTACTGCTGGCACTAACAGAAATTATAGAAATTTTTTGGGACATTCCAAAAACGCAGGAGGCGCGCCGGGAGGAAACACCGGAGAAACACAAGGTGCGATGACCAGGCACAGGAAGAAAAAACAAAGGAACTAAATGTGCTAAACTTATCTTCACGAACTCTGACACAAGATCATATGGACATTTTAGCATTGGGATTAAACTTCGCACCCGATCAGAATTTTGATCTTTTTTTGACAATTTTGGATTTCAACAAAATTTATAAGAAACCTCACAATTAGGAAACATTTTTATGCTGAAACTGAAAATGAATTTGTAGGTGAAACGTCACAAGATAGTAATATTTCCCATAAATTAGACTATAGGGAACAATTATCTATCCTAAATTTACAGTCTCTAGAATCTGAAAATGGTATTAATGATGAAGATAAAATTTTTCAGTCTCAGCATTTAAATGTAAAGAAACCATATTTTTATCCAATCCAATGTAGAAGTGACTGCATGGATAGATTTCAAGAGGTCCTAGAGAGGGAGCTGAAACAACTAAAATATGAAATTTCTACCGAGACCTCAGCTAATAATTTAAATGGAAACAAAAAGCTGCTCTGTCAGATCTCAGAAAAACGACAGATATAGTAATAAAACGCAGCGATAAGGGGGGTATGGTGGTAGTTTTAGATGCTGTTGATTATAAAAATGAAATGTTAAAATTGTTATCAGAAAATGTGGTTTAGGAGAAACTAAAATCGAATCCCACTAAACTTTATAGTCAAATAGCTGAAGACATCATTACAGAAGGTCTCAATATGGGTATACTCAGTAAAAAGCAAGCTGAATATCAAATAGTCAAAAATCCGGTTTTAAAAAATCATATATGGCCTGCCTAAAATTCATAAGGCTGTAGACATCCCCCCTATGAGATCAATAGTGTCTGGCATAGGCTCTTCAAATGAGCATCTTTGCGAATGGGCTGATTCCTTGCTTCAGCCACTGGTACGGAGTCTACCAGATCACCTCAAAGACTCCACGGATGTATTAGCTACCTTTTCAAATAAGATTTGGCATGATAATTCTACATGGCTAAGCTGCGATGTTATATCGCTGTACACATGCATCCCACACAATCTGGCTATGGAAAAACTGGAGTTTTTTTCTGATCAATCAAAGTGGTTATTCAGCTGACTTAATTTTTTGTTACAGGTGATTTTTTTTTCTTTTGAAGCATAATTTTTTTGCGTTTGACGGTACAATTTATTTACAGAAATCCGGAGTTCCCATGGGAGCGAAATACTCCCCATCCTTGGCCAATTTAACTATGGCATAATTGGGAAAGACAATTTATATATTTAGTGAACAATCCTTTTATGCAGAACATTAACTGGTATGGAAGATACATTGATGATACCCTGATTATCTGGGAGGGTGATGCATCTACCATACCAGTTTTTATGGATTATGTTAATTCTAATGCTTTCAATATTAAGTTTACCTATAAAGCAGAGAAAACCTTAATATCATTTTTGGATCTGGAATTGCAGGGGAGTATAGGCCAATTTATCATGTCTAACACCTACTGTAAACCTATTAAAGGAAATGCATTATTGCATGCCCATAGCGGACATCCAAAACATGTAATTAGGTCTATCCCCGCAGGGGAACATATAAGATTGAAAAGAAACTGCACAGAAGAACAGGATAAAAACAGGGAATATGATGTTTTACACAAAAAAACTAAAAAAAACGAGGCTGTCCAAATTGGATGCTGGAAAGAGCTAAAACCAGGGCAGATAAAAGGGATAGATAAAACTTACTGGAACCAAAAAATAAAAATGTAAAGAATAAGGAGACAAATAAAAAAATGTTTAAGTCTAGAATATAGTCTTCAATTTAATAAAATAAGGGACTTTTTTTAGGTGTTTACCAATTTTATATGAGGACGACGTACTAGCCAAAATTTTGCAAACAGGTACCAACGTCATAGCCAGATGAGCTCCCACAATTGGAGACTTTGTTTCTCCAGGTTTTTCCTCATCAGTGCCATCCTCAGGAAATTGGTTAAAAACTACAGGTTTTTTTTAGATGTAGGCATAATAAGTGCAAAATGTGTAGATATGTACAGAAAACAAAAAAAATTTAATGACACAAATAATACTCAGACATACAATATTAAGCAATTTATTAACTGTAACTCAGAAAATGTAGTTTACAAAATTCATTGTGAAATATGTAACTTATTCTATATAGGTTGCACGACAAGGAAACTTAAAATTCGTATTTTGGAACACATTAGGGACGTAGAAAACAATAGTACAAATATGCATAATATATCTATGGCCTCTAAACATTTTCTGACACATCACAACGGCAATTTAGAAGCCATGTCAGTTGCAGGAATTGAATGTGTCAGAAATTCCAAACGTGGAGGGGATATGAAAAGACGTCTTCTCGCTAGAGAAGCGTTCTGGATATTTTGCTTGGGTCCAGATATCCGAACGGCCTTAACAAAAGGACTGAAATCATGTATCACTACTAAAGGTCGTTTCTATATTTCTTTTAATATTTGTATTGTTGACTAATAATTTGCTTTTATTTGTATAGCAAGTCGCAAATCTATGTGATTCATTGAAATATGCATAGGACCTTAGTATCGGAACATGTGATGGAATATGCAATTTCTATTGGTCCCTGAGTAGTATGAGATTTGCGTCATCTAATTAATCTGCAGCTGTGAAAAACATCTGCTCAGAATCGAAACGCGTAGCTGAAGACTTAGTGCCCCCTAGCTCATCCATCTGCTAGTGAGGAGAAAGCCATATTGTCGATGTATTGAATTTTCTTCAAAATAAAGCAAGTATCTTTAGTAGCTGGAACGCTTCTGTTTTTTCTTCTGACATCACCACACAGTCTTTCACACTGCCCAGGCTCACCAACCTAAAGGATCACTTGATCCTCACCCTGTTCCTCCTTTTTCCAACATGTTGAGTATTAGGAGACTAGTGATCCCACACAAGGACACTCTGAGGAGCTCTTTACAACATTTCTTGATCGTGGCCTCTCAACCTGCATGCTTCAAGAGGGACAGGAGGACATGCTGATTAGTGAAACACACATCTTGGAGCAGCCACCGCCACAAGAAGCTGACGGTGGGGAACGGCAAATTTTGGTTAAGGAGGAATATGATGCTGACACACAATTCTCCCTAACTCTTGTTGTTGTTAAGTCACAAAGTCAGGAGGACCAGGGTGTGGGGGTGAAAGACAAGCTGGTGGATGAGGAAGTCAAAGACCCAACCTGGGAAGCTGGCATGCAGAGCGAGGCTGGCAGCGCTGAGGGGGAGCAATCAACAGCACTGAAACATACAGGCAGTGGGGGCCAAAGGAAGAAGGCGGAAGTGATAAGTGCTCCCCAGTCTGGGACTTTTTTAAAGAGAGTTTTGAGACAAACAAAATGACCATTTGCAACCTGTGCCATGCCAACATCAGCAGGGGCCTGACCACTAAGAACCTAACCAGCACTAGCATGATCAGGCACATGTCATCTAAGCATCCTATTTGGTGGGTTGAATGCCTGGGTCCACAATTGGTGCCATTGGGTGGCAGCACTGCCTCTTCCATTAGGCTAGGTGATTCCCAATCCCCTGTTCAAAACACTGGCGCAGATGCCTCCTGCCCTGCACCTATCCTTGCACATTCTGACATACCATCATCAGGCAATTCCAAATCCTACAGCCAGCACAGCCTTCAGCTGTCCCTACCCCAGGCCTTGGAATGAAAGAGAAAGTTGCATTCAACCACCCACAGGCCCAAAGACTACACGCCAAAAAGCATAAAATTATAGATGACACATTTCCTTTGTATTTTAGGCCAAAGATATATATAGTTTTTCAACTTTTACATTTTACAAATTACAAAAAGGAAAATCAGATAATGCAAATGTTTGGTCACTCTGCATGGTTAGTACCTAGCAGCACCCACTTTTGTAAGTATCACAGTTTCAAAACACTGTTTGTAGCCAGCCAAGAGTCAATTCTTGTTTGAGGGGTTTTCATCCGTTCTTCCTTGGAAAAGTCTTCCAGTTCTGGGTCGTTTTGCGTGCACTGCTATTTTGAGGTCTAGCCACAGATTTTCAATGATGTTCTGATCAGGGGACTGTGAAGGCCATTGTAAAACCTTCAGCTTGCATCTGTCACAGGGCGGTAGTGGGAAAACGGGGGACAAGGAACCTGGGCCCCTGAACTTCCCCTCAGGCTAAGGGGGTGCCCTGACTTTCCTTAACTTGGGGTACACTTGATGGTAGTGAGGCCCAAGACACCGACCTGTCCCGATCGACTGCTTAGCCCTGAGCTAAACCCCCAACCCCCTCCCCAGGAGGTGAGACAGGGAAAAAAGTGAACTGCACCAAAAACCATAGGAAAGATAAGACAGACACATCAGGGTTAAATCAACTAAAAAACAAAACTTAGCTTTATCTGCTGCAATGCACCGAACAAGAGTAAGGCAGCAGATCAGCATTCAGCAGAAGCACCACTGCTGTCAGCCAGCTCCTGTCTTGACCACGTTTGGAATCCAAAAGGAAGTGTATTACCAACACCAGCTGATGCATCAGGTGACCTTTTAAATGAAGGTGGGAGTGGTCCCAACTTGCATTAGCAAACTCACCTAGCAATGCAATTATACCAGCGGCCACTAAGGGGAAAAAATATTAACCCCTGATGGCCTGAAAGGAAAAAAGTTTATATAAGAGACTCCAGAATCTGACACAGATCCAAAAATGGATCGTGACAGTACCCCTCCTTCAATGAGGGGCCTCTGGACCCTCAACACTGCACCTCATCAGAAAACCACCTATGGTGAGGATGCCTAGATCCACCAGAGTTCACCTCGGCAATCACCTGACTCTCAGGTTTATAGCAAACGTGGACTGATAGAGGTGGCAACGTATGCTCCGGAGGCGCCAAAAATATCCAGAACGCCGACCTGGGGAATGCGTTGTGTATGGGCATTACTGGGGGTGACTCCAGCTGGTAAGTCCCCGGGCCGAGAATGGCTGACACCCGATATGGCCCGATCACCCGAGAACTCCAGACCCCAGCAGCACACTTCCACCGGATGTTTTTGGTGGTCACCCATACATACTTGTTCACACACAGGTTCGGACCTGAACGTTTATTGTCACACACGTTTGCCACAAGATGGTGAACTCTTCAAGGAACTGACAATAGAGGCATCCCCCTGTGTCACCACACTCACACCCCCACAATTCTTCGAGGGAACCACCACCCTCCTCTGACCCCTCCTCCTATGAGGACTCCACCTCTCAGGGTTCGCTAGTGGTGAGAGTTGACTCCCTGGCAGCACCTATGCTGCCCCCACTGGAGAAGAAGGGAACAGTTGTAGAATGATGGTAGAGACAGTAGCCCTCACACGACTGATCCCAACTAACTATTTTCCTAGACCGCAAATCTATGACTGGGTTGTGTCTTTTCAACCAAGGGAGGCCTAAAACGATAGGTGATGACATTCCCCCAAGATGTAGCATGACAGGGTCTCTTCATGATGAATCCCTATTCGCAGATTATTAGGTGTCGGGTTCCTGACACTGCACAGCAGGAATCCAGAGCCTTGCACCTAGCGGTCTCCCATTCTTTTTCAGCTGCAGTGGAGCCTGCTCAGCAGATTCATCGGTCCCGGCGCTCTGTCCAGGCCAACTCCGTGGGTTTGCTTGCTGCTGCCACCTCTGGCACAGCTATGGCAATGCAGGCCGCTCAGCAGTGAGATTCTCCGGGGACTAAGTCCTCATGTCGGGCTCTGAGCATGCCCGTGGAGTGATCTCCTATTGGAGATCGAAGGTCACGTGCTCAGGTCCTGCTCCTGTTCGGATTGGCCCATCCGAGAAGCCAGGAAGGTCCCGGATGCTCACGGCTATAAAAGGTCTGCATGGCCGCTCGGCCATGCACTAGGATACTCTGTATTTTCAGACCATGAGGAGTGATGTATGCACGTATGAATGTCTCTGGTGACTGACTCATTATGAAACCCCTACCCTTGGTACGCATGTGTTGTGCAGCCTAGCCTGCTAGCGCCCAGGCTTAGGTGTAGGTAGGGCAGAGTTGGAGTCAGGTATTAGTCCCTATCAGTGACTCGGCACGCCACATTGCACGTGCTCCACACTCCGTAGCCAGCGTCTAGCGGCATTCACGGCAGCGACGCCGTGCGCTCAGAGGTCCTAGAGGAACTCTAACCCCGTGTCCTTGGGGTAGAGTTCTGTGGCCGCTTTCTGTGCGCTTTTTGGCCGGGCTCTGTGAGCTAAACAGGCTCCGGTATTTACATTCAGTGGCTGTGCGGCTCTTGAGTCAACAGAGTTCGCCCCTGTTCACACTGGGTGACGTAACTCACGTGACTGTTTTCACGCCACTCTATTCTTCCGCCATTACCTAGTAGCAGTGTACCACCTCTGCACGGTGGACCCCGGGCTGTGAACGCACATACTATTATTTATAATTTGGTGCGTTCCGCCAGCCCTAGCACAGATGTACTGTATATTATCCACGACTTGGGTCAACCTCCCCTGGCTAAATGGGACAGAGTCAATGGCCTGAATGGTTAGGGATTTTACTAGCATCCTACACCTCAGCCATGGGTCTGGAAAAAGTGAGCATCCACCAGATTGATGCCTGCTCCACTCTCCACAAGCACCAGTATACCCTCAGGTACCCCGCCAACCACCACTTCTGCTGACAATGTACACTGAGGGGAAAAAATGGAGGAAATATACACTCCCTGGTTGCCTCCTACCACACGACCAGGGAGACGTGGCTTCTTAGGTGGTACAGATGTTTTGGCGCGAGCTGGGCAGACCCCGATAAAATGATCAGTCTGCCAACAGTAAAAACATGCCCCCAAACCACGATTAACTGAAGGCGATACCGTGGGGGAACTAGCTCTTCCCACCTGCATGGGTTTGTCCATCAGCACTGGTGTGCCCTCCTCCCTTACAAGGACTACAGGGGGCTCATTTGGTGTATGTCTATCCCTCAAGCATATATCGACCCGGATGGCAAGGGACATGGCGGCCTCAAACGACCTGGGGGCGGTGTACTGCACTAGAGTTTCCTGCAACCTTGGAGACAGACCCTGCACAAAATGACTCCTAAGGGCAGGGTCATTCCACCGTGTGTCAGTAACCCTCCTCATGAACTCTGAGCAGTACTCCTCAGCTGGCCGGACCCCCTGCTTGATTTTACGAAGTTGGGATTCCGCCAAGGAGACGCCATCTGGTTCCCCATACACCAGCGCCAATGCCGTAAAAAACTCATCCACTGATCGCAGAGATGGTGAATCGACCGGCAGGGAGAAGGCCCAGGATTGGGGATCACCCTTAAGAAGGGACATAATGATTCCCATCCGCTGTTCCTCACTCCCTGATGAACGAGGACCTAGCCTGAAGTATAACTTGCAGGCCTCCTAAAGACTAAAAATGTATCTCTCCCTCCAGAAAACCTGTCAGGGAGAGATATCTTGGGTTCTGGTTGAGCCTGCACCTGGAAAAAGGCCCCAAACCCCACCAACTGCTGCAGCTGCTGCACCACCTCACCACACAGCACCCTAAGCTCATCAGAAAGGGCATGAAGCAGTTGGGCAAAGGCCTGCATTTGGGCCATGGTTCACCAGAAAAAATGGGACGGTTGGTGATGTCACGGGGCAGTAGTGGGAAAACAGGGGGCGAGGAACCTGGGCCCCTGAACTGCCCCTCAGACTAAGGGGGTGCCCTGACTTTCCTTAACTTGGGGGTACACTTGATGGTAGTGAGGCCCAAGTCACCGACCTGTCCCAATCTCGTGTTTAGCCCTAAGCTAAACCCCCAACCCCCTCCCCAGGAGGTGAGACAGGGAAAAAAGTGAACTGCAACAAAAACCAAAGGACAGATAAGACAAACACCTCAGGGTTAAATCAACTAAAAAACAAACCTTAGCTTTATCTGCTGTAATGCACCAAGCAGCAGAGTAAAGCACCAGATCAGCATTCAACAGAAGCACTACTGCTCTCAGCCATTTCCTGTCTTGACGACAGTTGGAATCCAAAAGGAAGTGTATCACCAACACCAGCTGATGCCTCAGGTGACCTTTTAAAGGAAGGTGGGAGTGGTCCCAACTTGCATCAGCAAACTCACCTAGCAATACAATTACACCAGCGGCCACAGGCGGGGAAAAACTGTATTAACCCCCGATGGCCTGAAAAGAAAAAAAGTTTATATAAGAGAATCCAGAATCTAACACAGATCCAAAAATGGATCGTGACAGCATCTTTTTGTGTAGTCTATTGTGGATTTTGACATGTGTTTAGGTTTATTAACCATTCGTAGAAACCATTCTCCTTTCAACATCAGCTTTTTTACAGATGGTGGATTCTCTTACTTCTGAGTCGGGGCTCCCTCTGGTGGTTACTGTAGGTAGTGGAGCTGGCCGGATTGACAGAGGTCTGTCACCTGATGATGATGATTGGAAATCTGGGGTTACTGATTGGGAGTATTGAAGTGAGCAGGCTTCCCTCAATTGTTGCTGGTGATTAGTTCTTCCTGTACAACTTGAGGTCTGCTGTCTCCTGCCTGATCCTGCATTTTTCAGTTAAGTTGTTCATTTGCTAATCCTTTGCTTCTGATCTGGTTTTGTCTCTTTCTGCTTTGCGGGTTCAGCGTGCTCCCTGCTGGGGTTGTGCTGGACCCCACTCCATATGTTACAGCTTGTGTCAGTTTGTTCAGTCCCCTGTTATATTAGTCTCTTTTACTTTGCTGCCAGTTTACACCAGAATGCTGATATAGTGGGAGAGAGGTCGTGAGACCTCAGTGTTTTTTGTACATCAGACGTGTTGGATTTTTTAGGGTTTTTGCATGATTGCAGACAGTGTCTTTCATTTCCTATCCTAACTATACAGTTTGGGTCCCATCATTTGCTCAGTCTATATTCTGCCTGTGTTTGTCCCTCATCTGGTCTCACCGACAATATATGTTTGGGGGCTATCTGTTTCTTTGGGGTTCTACTCCGGGGCAGTTTAGATTTTACCTTTCTTGCTTTAGGCCTAGTTAGCTCTCTGGCTGTGTCGAGGCGTCTAAGGCATCGTAGGTACGCTCCACGGCTACTGTTAGTTGTGTTGTTAGGATTAGGGGGTCTGCAATTCGCTAAGTGACAAACCTTTCTGGTTTCCTGGTTGCCTAGCCTATTCCTGCCATCATCCTCGGTGACATGTTCATAACAGATGGTGTTATGTTTGCTTCAAGAATTTGTTGAAATTTCATTGAAGCTACCCAAGAAATGTTGCTCGTGCCATTGACTGCAACACAACCCCAAAACATGATTAATCCACCCCAGTGCTTGTTCTTTTCCTGAAATTCTGTGCCCTTTTTTCTCCACACACCTTTGATCATCATTTTTTGGTCTTCCGCTTTTCCTGTTAACTGCCATTTCTTAATTACACTTCAAACTGAGGAAATGGCAACTGTAAGAAAAAGCTTTGTAATCCTTTTATAGCCTTCTCCTGCTTTGTGGGTGTGATGACACAGCATTTAATCTTAATTAGCCAATGTCTATTTTTGTAAGCCAGGAAGAATAGACTGTTATCTATTAACTTTTCAATTTATGTGTTTCTTTCTGGTTGGTCAAGAAAACAGACTTTTGTTCGTGTAAGCTTGTAATATTAACTTGTATGTTGACAGTTTGTTGTAACATATTGTGCTTTTATCCTGGATGACTAGTGATACAGGGTCATGGAACAATGATGTTTGCTGATATGTTGATACACATTGTCCAGGCCAGCCAGAACAGAGGAGGAAACACTATGCAAATAGGTTACATAATCAAGCAATGCGAGTTGGTCTTATCACTATTCTTCTTTTACCTGTGAATACTGGATGAAGGACAGTTGCTAACAATAAAAAGAGGTTATATGCCTCTTTAACATGAGACAAAGATTCTGCCAAGACATCCAGACATCAAAAAGAACAAGAGTCCGGATAGCAGCCAAAACATCATGGCTCCAACACGAGGAAGCCAGCTAAAGGATGCCAGCTTAGCTTAAGGGGAGGTGACCACGGCTCCGGCTGAAATACAGATCTGCTATATTGACCATTGCACACTCATGGCTACATTTGGGGTAGTCAGCATTTGTGGGTGCCAGTAATGGGACCGGCCGGTCACCTGGCTACATGGAGATATTAGTAGAAGCCAGGTTGTGACACTCCGGTCAACTTGTTTTGTACCTCAATGAACTATCATCTTCCTAAACTTGTCATTACGTCCTCTCTGTGTGTGCCACAGGTGGGATAGTCAGCCCTGGAAGCTCTGAAGTCATATCTGCTCTTATCCCAGCGAGTCTGTGGCAGGGTAAGAATCTGTAATTTGCACCATCTTGGATATTTTGCTGGTACTGTTCTATGTGTTATTTGCCTGTTTTGTGGTTCAATAAAGTATTGCCACACTGTTTTACTATCACCCTGTGTTGTCTGAGTAGTGTTATGCCCACGGTTAAAGGAGAGCTGGCATTCGGTGGGATGATCTCAGTTCCATGCAGTTTCGGCTGGCAGACCAGGGCACCCGCTGACCCCTCATGTATTCACAGTGAGCCTCCACCATTTTGAGAGTGCTAGGCAGCTACTGTTTTTTGGCACAGGATTAGAGGAGGCTGGGTTTTTATAAAGATGGGAAATTTGAATCACCTGTCCTTTCCTAACGATGGTAGTGAACAAACCATAACCCTAACAGCCTAATTAAGGGATGAGACCTTGGTCAAAGTTATCTGAGCACACAAATCTCCAAGGGTGCTGAAACCTTTGCATCTGCCCTTTTACCATTTTGTAATTTTGAAAATATAAAAATGGCTATATGTTTTTTTTCCGTAAAATACAAAGGAAATGTCATCTTTACCTCTAGGTCTTTTGGAGATCATTTGATCTTCAACTTGCTTAAATGTTCACAATAACAGTAATTTTGACCAGGGATGTCCAAACTTTTACATGCCGCTGTAAATGCTTTATCCAGTTTGTGTTCAATATTTAAAAGGGTCCGTGCTATTAAACTCAATTAAAAGATCCATGAATTTCTTTGATTTGTTATTGGAAATATTTCCTAGTTATTCTTGAACTCCTCATCCTCAAAAGAGAAGGTCTCACACGTGTCCGCAATCCTCTCGGGATTGTTTGGGAAGATCATTTTCCAGGAAAGCTTTGTTCTACCAGGTTTTAGGTAATTTAAAAAGTAGACTTTTTTAAAATCAAAACGTTAAAATCCTTCATACTCTGAGCCCCAGAGCCGCCTTGGTGCTTCATTATTGGAAACCGGATTTACAAGCCAAGACCGTTCCTTGGCTTTGTAGTCCATGGTCTTTAGCAAGATGCCCTGTGCAGAACACAGAATGATATTCGGGAGAAGGGAAAAGACACAAGACGATAATACACAGATGGGAATAATAGAGAGGAAATATTAGAGAACAAAACATGGAATATTCAGATGGATCCAATCATTGCTTTATAAAACATCTACTTATTAAACTAACTTAAAAAAAAAAAAAAAAATGCACTCACATTGTGCATACACATTAACTTACTTGTCTCAGTTCAGATTTGTTTTTTTATTCATTTCATTGTGCATTCAGTGCATATAGGGTGTGACCGCCCTTTTTCTGAGCTGGGAAAGCCATCCAGTCTGGCCTAAGCTGTTACAAGTGGTTCAGCCGCTCGACCCTTATTCACATTCACGCCACTTGGCAAGTGATAAGGTTTTAAATACTAGAGTAGGGACTGTCCCACAAGGGTTGCCGTGACGTGGCGGGATGGCTTGTACATTATTTTGATCAAAATTATGTTTACTAAATACCCTTATTATTATTATTACCTTTATGCATTATTTGCAGTATATTTTTTACTTTTAGTTCAGGATATTTGTGTTTTTTGCTTTCTGTTTTATTAAACTAACTGAAACATGGTGGAACAAAGGTCTGCTCCGTACACACATGGCTCTGCTACATACACAGACGGTTCCGCTCTGTACACTTCTTACACACACGGCTCTGCTCCATACACCTCATACACACAGATCTGCTCCGTACACCTCGTACACACACGGCTCCGCTCCGTACACCTCGTACACACACGGCTCCGCTCCGTACACCTCGTACACACACGGCTTCGCTTCGTACACCTTGTACACACACGGCTCCGCTCCGTACACCTCGTACACACGCGGCTCCGCTCCGTACACCTTGTACACACCCGGCTCCTCTCCGTACACCTCGTACACACACAGCTCTGCTCCGTACACCTCGTACACACATGGCTCCGCTCCGTACACCTCGTACACACATGGCTCCGCTCCGTACACCTCGTACACACACGGCTCTGCTCCGTACACCTCGTACACACAGCTCTGCTCCGTACACCTCGTACACACACGGCTCCGCTCCGTACACCTCGTACACACACGGCTCCGCTCCGTACACCTCGTACACACGCGGCTCCGCTCCGTACACCTTGTACACACCCGGCTCCTCTCCGTACACCTCGTACACACACGGCTCTGCTCCGTACACCTCGTACACACAGCTCTGCTCCGTACACCTCGTACACACATGGCTCCGCTCCGTACACCTTGTACACACATGGCTCCGCTCCGTACACCTCGTACACACAGCTCTGCTCTGTACACCTCGTACACACACGGCTCTGCTCCGTACACCTCGTACACACGCGGCTCCGCTCCGTACACCTCGTACACACGCGGCTCCGCTCCGTACACCTCGTACGCACACGGCTCTGCTCCGTACACCTCGTACACACGCGGCTCCGCTCCGTACACCTCGTACACACAGCTCTGCTCTGTACACCTCGTACACACACGGCTCTGCTCCGTACACCTCGTACACACGCGGCTCTGCTCCGTACACCTCGTACACACGCGGCTCTGCTCCGTACACCTCGTACACACGCGGCTCCGCTCCGTACACCTCGTACACACGCGGCTCCGCTCCGCACACCTCGTACACACACGGCTCCGCTCCGTACACCTCGTACACACGCGGCTCCGCTCCGTACACCTCGTACGCACACGGCTCTGCTCCGTACACCTCGTACACACACGCCTCTGCTCCGTACACCTCGTACACACACGGCTCTGCTCCGTACACCTCGTACACACACAGCTCTGCTCTGTACACCTCGTACACACACGGCTCTGCTCCGTACACCTCGTACACACACGGCTCCGCTCCGTACACCTCGTACACACACGGCTCCGCTCCGTACACCTCGTACACACGCGGCTCCGCTCCGTACACCTCGTACACACACGGCTCCGCTCTGTACACCTCGTACACACACGGCTCCGCTCCGTACACCTCGTACACACGCGGCTCCGCTCCGTACACCTCGTACACACACGGCTCCGCTCTGTACACCCTGTACACACAGCTCTGCTCAATCCCCCCCCCTCGTAAACCCCTCCTGACCCCACACATAAACTTCCCCTCATCCAGCACCATGACAACCAGCACAGCAGAGTCCTGCATACACTGAGGCCCCTGATCATGTGACCCCTGACTCCTCCCCTCCTGTGACCTCATCCCAGGTCCTGTGCGCACAGAGCAGCCATATATGTGGAGTGCGGCTCTGCGGGTGGAGGTAGGTGCTGGAGATCCCCCATTACTGGGGGGGAGACATTAACCCCTTCAGCACGGAGGAGACTGTTTTGGGGTCTCTGTGTGGTGTGAACAGTGACGTAACAGCTGTGGACAGAATGCGGCTTAGCTAGCTCCCAAGTTCACATTAGATCCATTCAGACAAATGCAAGATGAGAGGACAGAAGCCCAAAGAGGCTGAAGTTGGTTTTTTATTCGTCAGTTTCTTATTCGGCAATTTTGTCTTTTCTGTTTTTTATAGGTTTAACAATAAAAAATAAGCATCACAATGATAACACACAATGCAGCGAGGGGCCCTGATGTGAATAAACTTAAAAACAGTGACAAAAACTATATGACTGGCACAAAAATGGGCATTAAAGAGCGTTAAAGAAAGGGTTAAATTACTTTAAAAAAAAAAAAACAGAAAAGAAAAAATTGCCGAATAAGGCCTCTTTCACACTTCAGTCTTTTGACGTCAGTCGAAATCCGTCCTTTTTTGAAAAAAAGGATCCGTCGTTTTTTTTTTTTAGCGGAATCCGTTTTTTTCTCATAGACTTGCATTAGCGACGGATTGCAATGGATGGCTGTCCGTTTCACCCGTCGGAATTTCAGCGTCCGTCGTCTGGATGCAACAGACATAGTAATGTTTTTTGTCTGCGTTAAAAAGACTGACGTTGATGGATCCGTCGTTGTCCGTCGTCTGCTAGAATGGACGCCTATGGGCGGCGGATCCATCGCCATCCGTCATATGACGGAATCCAGTGACTGAATCCGTGTTTTTAAACTGAGCTTGCCCGGAAGAATTTAATTTAACCCCAAAAGGCGTTCTGGCTCAGAAAAGCTAAAGTTAGGGTTGGGGCTAAAGTTAGGATTAGAGTTAGGGTTGTGATTAAGGTTAGGGGTGTGTTGGGGTTAGGGCTGGAGTTATAATTGGGGGGTTTCCACTGTTTGGGCACATCAGGTGCTTTCCAAACGCAGCATGGCGTCTGATCTCAATTTCAGCCAGTTCTGTGTTGAAAAAGTCAAACGGCGCGCCTTCCCTTCCGAGCTCTGCCATGCACCCAAACAGTAGTTTACCCCCACATATAGGGTATCAGCCTACTAAGGGCAAATTGCACAATTACTTTTGGGAGAATAAAAATTGGAGGTGAAAAGATCATTTTTTGTGGAAAAAATGTGATTTTTTTAATTTTACGTCTCTACGTTATAAACTTCTGTGAAGCACTTGGGTGTTCAAAGTTTTCACCCCACATCTAGATAAGTTCCTCAGGGGGTCTAGTTTCCAAAATGGGGTCACTTGTGGGGGGTTTCCACTGTTCAGGCACATCAGGGTGTCTCCAAACGCGACATGACGCCCGCAGAACATTCCATCAAAGTCTGCATTCCAAAACGTAACTATTTCCCTTTCGAGGCCCGACGTGTGCCCATACAGTAGTTTACTCCCACATATGGGGTATCAGAGTACTCAGGACAAATTGGACAACAACTTTTGGAGTCCAATATCTCCTGTGACCCTTGGGAAAATAAAAAATTGGGGATTAAAAGATCATGTTTGTAGAAGAAATATGATTTTTATATTTTCACGCCCGGGCGTTATTAACTTTAGTGAAACAGCTGGGGGTTCAAAGTTCTCACCACAAATCTAAATAAGTTCCGTGGGGGGGTCTAGTTTGCAAAATGGGGTTACTTGTGGTGTGTTTCTACTGTTTAGGTACATCAGGAGCTCTCCAAACACAACATGACGCCCACAGACCATTCCATCAAAGTCTGCATTCCAAAACGGTGCTCCTTCCCTTCCAAGCTCTGCCATGCGCCCAAACAGTGGTTCCACCCCACATATGGGGTGTCAGCGTACTCAGGACAAATTGCACAACAACTTTTAGGGTCCAATTTCTCCTGTTACCCTTGGGAAAATAAAAATTTTGGGGCAAAAAGATCATTTTGTGGAAAAAATTTGATTTTTTTAATTTTCACAGTTCTACGTTATAAACTTCTGTGCAGCCCTTTGGGGTTCAAAGTGCTCACTACACATCTAGATAAGTTCCTTGGGGGGTCTAGTTTCCAAAATTATGTCACTTGGGGGTTTCCACTGTTTAGGTACATCAAGGGCTCTCCAAATACGACATGGCATCCGCTCTTGATTACATCCAATTTTACGTTGAAAACCTCAAACAGCGCTCCTTCCCTTCCGAGCCCTGCTGTGCACCTAAAGAGTGGTCTTCCTCCACACATGGGGTATCGGTGTAGTCAGGAGAAATTGCACAACCAATATTGTGGTTCATTTTCTCCTGATACCCTTGATAAAATAAAAAAATTGTGTCAGATGTAAAATTTTTGTGAAAAAAAAGATACTTTTTTTGGAGCACCTTGAGGGGTACAGTTTTTAGAATGGTGTTACTTTTGGGTATTTTCTGCCATATTGACTCCTCAAAATGACTTCAAATGTGAGGTGTTCCCTAAAAAAATGATTTTGTAAATTTTGTTGAAAAAATGAGAAATCGATGGTCAAATTTTAACCCTTATAACTGCCTAACAAAAAAAATTTTGTTTCCAAAATTGTGCTGATGTAAAGTAGACATGTGGGAAATGTTATTTATTACGTATTTTGTGTGACATATCTCTCTGATTTAACGGCATAAAAATTAAAAGTTTGAAAATTGCAAAATATTAGAAATTTTCGCCATATTTCCGTTTTTTTCATAAATAAATGCAAGTTATATCGAAGAAATTTTACCACGAACATGAAGTACAATATGTCATGAAAAAACATTCTCAGAATTAGTGGGATCCGTTGAAGCGTTCCAGAGTTATAACAACATAAAATGACAGTGTTCAGATTTCAAAATTAAGGCCTGGTCATTAACCTACAAAGTGGTCCTTAAGGGGTTAAATGAGCTGTTTCTCCCATCCCTCTGCTACATTCAGCTAAGTGTGGTTTGTTCTCTCTGTGCCTTGTGTTCTTGCATGTTGATCTTTTGTTGTCTGACTTTGGACCTCGTTTTGACCATCCATCTGTTTAACCCCTTCTGCTCTGATCCGCTATCCTTTTGGCATTCTGACCTCAGAATGTTACCTGACTTATCTTTTGTCTCTTCCTTCTATTTATGACGTACCCTCCTAGCTTCTGACCTCAGACTCTTTGACTATCCTGACTCACGGCTTGGCCATGTGAAGTAAATAGCATCTCAGGGAGAACATACAGTTGTGGCCAAAAGTATTGACACCCCTGCAATTCTGTCAGATAATACTCAGTTTCTTCCTGAAAATGATTGCAAACACAAATTCTTTGGTATTATTATCTTCATTTAATTTGTCTTAAATGAAAAAACACAAAAGAGAATGAAGCAAAAAGCAAAACATTGATCATTTCGCACAAAACGCCAAAAATGGGCCAGACAAAAGTATTGGCACCCTCAGCCTAATACTTGGTTGCACAACCTTTAGCCAAAATAACTGCGACCAACCTCTTCCAGTAACCATCAATGAGTTTCTTACAATGCTCTGCTGGAATTTTAGACCATTCTTCTTTGGCAAACTGCTCCAGGTCCCTGATATTTGAAGGGTGCCTTCTCCAAACTGCCATTTTTAGATCTCTCCACAGGTGTTCTATGGGATTCAGGTCTGGACTCATTGCTGGCCACCTTAGAAGTCTCCAGTGCTTTCTCTCAAACCATTTTCTAGTGCTTTTTGAAGTGTGTTTTGGGTCATTGTCCTGCTGGAAGACCCATGACCTCTGAGGGAGACCCAGCTTTCTCACACTGGGCCCTACATTATGCTGCAAAATTTGTTGCTAGTCTTCAGACTTCATAATGCCATGCACATGGTCAAGCAGTCCAGTGCCAGAGGCAGCAAAGCAACCCCAAAACATCAGGGAACCTCCGCCATGTTTGACTGTAGGGACCGTGTTCTTTTCTTTGAATGCCTCTTTTTTTCTCCTGTAAACTCTATGTTGATGCCTTTGCCCAAAAAGCTCTACTTTTGTCTCTTCTGACCAGAGAACATTCTTCCAAAATGTTTTAGGCTTTTTCAGGTAAGTTTTGGCAAACTCCAGCCTGGTTTTTTTTATGTCTCGGGGTAAGAAGTGGGGTCTTCCTGGGTCTCCTACCATACAGTCTCTTTTCATTCAGACGCCGACGAATAGTACGGGTTGACACTGTTGTACCCTCGGACTGCAGGGCAGCTTGAACTTGTTTGGATGTTAGTCGAGGTTCTTTATCCATCATCCGCAGAATCTTGCGTTGAAATCTCTTGTCAATTTTTCTTTTCCTGTTATCAATGGGTGACCGAGGAGGAAAAAACAAAACAAGTTAAGTCACAGAAAACCAGAGAGGTTGGTAACTATGCAGATTGCAGATCCCTGATCCTAACCACACAACTAGCAGCAGCCATGGAGCGTTCCTACTGTGATGTACAATGTCTGTGAGGTATGGGGTTTTGTCTACAAAATATGATGTTTTCTGTTGTAACTTTCCAGAACAATCCAGCCCTCTATGCCAATGCAGGCTGTCAGCTCATGCAGCACCTTCCCCCCTCCTCTTTTCGCCCATGGCTCACTCGCACACTGACCAGTGCCCCCCTGCCTGGGCTAGCTCTGAAACCTTAAACCATCTTCCTCACACCATTTGGCTTCTCTCAGCTGAAAGAGAAAAAAAGTGCGGGAACTAAACTCTTTGTTTGAAACCAGGAGTTTGAATAAAACAATAAGGGATTGTCCCGCGAAAACCATACCCAGCAGAAATATAAAAATCATATTTCTGCGATCCGAGCAGACCCAGCTTCGCTGTGGTGCCTGTTGCAAAACTCTCGGATGTCCAGAACCTGAGATATGATTTGCGCCCAAATGGACGGTCATATCGCATAGATGTTTGATGTTTTCTTGATGGGCTCATTACGCTGGGAAACATGATACCACTGATGAGTCCATACCAGCTTCTCCCATAAAGTTATAGCTAATCTAAGTTTTGTAGCCAAAACATAACTTGGATAAGAGAGGTGGGATCAACCCAGAATGCACCTCTCTGTGATGTCACATAGGAAAGTCTATAAGGCATTCCCTGGGCAAACCAGCTCAGAACAGCTGCAGAGTCGGTGCTGACAAGAACTCCAGATGAATGGAGACGTGTGGCTCCTCCCCCCTTAAAGCCGCATGGTCTGCCTAAGGAACAATATGGAACTGTGAGTGTAATCTCTTTGTTTTCTCCACTTTTATTTTATACCTGTACTGTACATATTTTATGTCTCAATTTTATAGCAACTTTTATCTGTAATCACTGTCCTCTTTCGGAAAATAAATGAAATTATTTAGATCTGTCTCCATGCTCTAAGAATCGAACTATACGCCTTTGATAGATAATCGCTACTAATTCAAGGGGTTTGCCACGGACCCTCTTAATTTAACACTGTGAATTAAGTAACCGTGACTGGTGGCAGCGCGTTGTGTACGGCTATTACGGCTTGCTGGCAGTCTAGAAGGGTCTTATATTGCTGAGTAAGGGGCTTCAGCCACAGCATTGATAATTCCCTTACTGCAGAAGCCTAATTGCCGGTTCACAACAGGCAGCCCGTCCGGCGACTAATTATCCTAGGTGCAGTTCCCTGACTGACCTGAGGGTAAGGGGGGCGCCGGAGAGCTGCGAGTTCCAAAGTGGAACTGAGAAAGTGGGATATACACAAATCCCCGCAGTACTTGGAAGATTGATAGCAGTGGTGGGGCATCCAAATTAAACTCCCCCTGCGGCAAATTGTAGAGCGAGATTAGCTTGCTGGATATTTTTGGTCACATGGTGCCAGTGTTGGGATAACTAAGATAAGCCCCACTGCGCCTGTGATAGCCGTGTGCCGGCATTGTGTCACGCCCCTCCGTCCGCTGATACACCGGTGTCAGTGGTGGGATCGTGACATAGTGGTGACACAGGGTCCGCTGTCCGTCGCGTTTTGGTGGCAGCGGGACCCCCGTTAGTCGTCGCCCGTAAGTGGACGAACGGCCGTGGGCTGTTCGTCACATATTGGTGGCAGAGCGGTGGGATAATCCTAGAGCATTAGTGATTTGGTTTGAGCAATCATTCCTCTCACTAAAGACCTGCACGGTTCCTGCGGGAATCCTGCATCATAGGTTTTGGAGAACAGACTCAGTGGTTACTAGTCCTGAGACATTAGTGTGTACTTGCAAGTATCCCCCTCCCGTTTCTTCGTTTTTCTTTTTCTATCTTTTATTTGGCAACCATGGCGGCGATGACAGTGGAGTGGTATCAGAAGCAGAAAAAGGACACCCTTGCTGGGTTATGCACGTACCGAGGCATAGACGCCGCAGGAGGAACCAAAGATCAAATGATCGCGGCTCTAGTGCAGCTGGACAACGGCCAGAATCCAGCGAGCGCAGAAGTTGGCCCAAGTTGCCATGGGGCTGCAGCAGAGGCTCCACTCCTGAGCGCTGGCCCCACATTCAACCAGAACGGGGTGGACCCCTATCTGCAAATGGCCTTGGACGAACTCCCCGCCGAAGACAGGGATGGGCGGGTGAGGCTGATCCAGCAATATCGGCAGGAGGCCCAAGCCGAACGTGAGCGCCAAGCTGAGGCTGAGAGGGTCGAGCGTCAAGCCCAGGCTGAGAGAGCTGAGCGCCATGCAGAAGCTCAGAGGGCCCATGAGCTGGAGATGCTCCAGCGGGGGTGGAATGCCCCCACAGCCCGAAGCCGTGAGCCCAGCAGCGTCCAGACTCCTAAACCCCGGCCAGAGCATTTTCCCGTGATGGAAAAGGATGGGGACTTGGACACGTTCCTGCGAGCCTTTGAGAAAGCCTGCAGACAGTACCAGCTGCCTAGAGACCAATGGGCAAGGTACTTGACCCCAGGGCTAAAAGGCAAAGCCCTGGAGGCATTTGCTTCTCTTCCGCCAGAAGCCGATGACGACTATGACGCCATAAAGCAGGCGCTGATCGCCAAATACCGGCTGACACCTGAGGTATACCGAAAGAAGTTCCGACACCTCCAACGTGGCCCACACGATAGCTACAGTGATGTGGTGCAAGGACTCAGGACCCACTTTGACCAGTGGATCCATGGACTGTCCGTTGAAACCTTTGAGCAGCTACGGGACCTGATGATCAAAGACCAGTTCCTGCATCTCTGCCCAGCTGAGGTCCGACAGTTCATCCTGGACCGCGAACCAACGAACGCGGACAAAGCGGCGCAGATCGCCGACAACCACGAGGCCAACCGGAAGCCCGAGACGCGGAGGCCAGTCGCCACCAGCTGGAAAGGGGGTAAGCCAGCAACCAACCCCAATGCCCCAGCTAGCCGTCCCTCCGGAGGCCCTGTCCCTGTTGCCAACAACAGGCCGGCTACTGACAGTCGCCTGTGTCACCACTGCAAGCGGCCTGGTCACTTCTCTTACACCTGTCCGAATAGGCCGAAGAACCCCCCAGCCAAGGCCCCCGGGCCCAACGCCTCTGTTCTTTTGGTGGGAGGTGTGGTTGGGAGGGCTGACGACAACGTTCAACCTGTTCAGGTGGGGGCCCGTCTTGCTACAGGCCTCAAGGACACCGGGGCTGAACGAACCCTCATCCGTCCTGGACTGGCGGCCCCTGAAGAGTTTGTTGAGGGGAAAACCCTGACTGTCACCGGGATTGGAGGCACCCGTTGTCCCTTGCCAGTGGCACGAGTTTTTCTTGATTGGGGTGTCGGGAGCGGGTTGAGGGAGGTGGGAGTGTCTGAAAATTTGCCCACTGATGTTTTATTGGGGACTGACTTGGGGAGGATGGTTGCATACTATGTCCCTGACACCCTTCCCCAAACTGATAATAAGGGTAACGTTAACCCTGATGATGTTGATGATGGGAAACTGAATGTGTTACCTGCTAATGCCTTGATGAGTAATGATGCAACTAACAACCATTCTTTCCCCAGGTACGATGCTGATGCTGATGTGAATGTACCAAAGCAAACTGATAACCATTCTTTTCCTAGGAATGATGATGTTGATGTATCTGTGCCGACTGAACCCGTTAACCCTTTCTTTGAAACGGTAGATGTGTCCACAGGTACCGAGGTGCTCAGCCCCGTCACTCTGCGGAGTGAGACGGCTGAGGAACCCCTGGCAGGAGCAAGCAACGGTGCTCAAGAGAATGGGGAGGTGCATGGGGACCATGAGGAAGGTAATGCCATGCAGCTGACCAGTGCCACCGAGGAAGGTAACTGGCCCATAAGTAGCACTGCTCCTAAAGTGTTGGGGGTGGATGGGGAGGGAGAGCCCAGGGCAGCACCGGCTGGTGGGTCTGCAGAAATCCCCAGGGAGACAGCATACATAGCAGCTGTCACACGCAGTCAGAGTGCCCAGATCGCAGGTAACGCACTGTCTTCTGGACCCTCTGCTGCTACAGGAGAGACTGAACCAGAGGTGAACCCAGAGCCGGTTCCAGAGGGTCCCAGTAAAGAGGGGACCCTGACGTCCCTTCTGGCAGCCTCCAGCATGGAGTTCCAGGCTGCTCTGCACTCAGATGCCAGCCTGGAGAAATTGAGAGGTCTCGCCGAGACGCCCACCTCCAAGTCTGATAAGGAGAGGGTGTTCTGGGAACGAGGAAGGTTGTACCGGGAGACAGTACCCGGAGATCCTAAAAAGGAGTGGTTGAGGGAAAGACAGCTGGTCGTCCCCTATCAGTTCAGAACTGAGTTGTTGCGGATTGCCCATGAGATTCCACTCGCTGGACACTTGGGGATCAGCAAAACAAAGGCACGGCTGTCTCAACACTTCTATTGGCCCAAGATGGGGACAGATGTAACACACTACTGCCGCTCCTGTGCCACCTGTCAAAAAGTGGGTAAGGCGGGGCCTGCTCTTAAGGCTCCCCTTATTCCTTTGCCGGTGATAGAGGAGCCTTTCCAGAGAATCGCGGTGGACATTGTAGGACCGCTGTCCGTCCCCAGCAGCTCCGGAAAGCGATACATTCTCACCGTGGTAGACTACGCTACCCGGTACCCAGAGGCAGTAGCTCTGTCTTCAACCAGGGCAGATAAGGTGGCTGACGCACTGGTGACCATCTTTTCAAGGGTAGGATTTCCCAGGGAGATGCTTACCGATCAAGGGCCCCAATTCATGTCTCGCCTAATGGGGGCTCTCTGTGAGAAAATGCAGGTGACGCACCTGGTATCGAGTCCGTATCACCCACAGACTAATGGTTTGTGTGAACGCTTCAACGGTACCCTCAAACAGATGCTCCGCATACTGGTTGAGACCCAAGGGCGCGACTGGGAGCGGTACCTCCCACACCTGCTGTTCGCTTACAGAGAAGTTCCGCAGGCCTCGACCGGGTTCTCCCCCTTCGAGCTCCTGTATGGCAGGCGAGTCCGGGGACCCCTTGGGTTGATAAGAGAATCCTGGGAAGATGAGCCAAACCCCACAGAAGTGTCCATCGTGGATTATGTCATGCGCTTCCGTGACAAGATGCAGACCTTGACGCAGTTGGTGCATGACAACATGACGCAGGCTCAGGCTGACCAGAAGCACTGGTACGACCAGAACGCCCGGGAGCGGACCTACCAGGTGGGTCAAAAGGTGTGGGCGCTGGTCCCCGTACCAACGGATAAGCTTCAGGCAGCCTGGGAAGGCCCATACGTCGTCCACCAACAGCTCAACCCGGTCACCTACGTGGTCACGCTTGACCATGCTCGGGGTAGGCGCAAGGCCTTTCACGTCAACATGCTGAAGGCGCACTACGAACGTGAAGCTTGCGTCCTACCGGTCTGCAATCTGCCAGAGGATGGGGAGGAAGATTCCCTCCTGGACATGCTGGCCCAGGCCAAGGCCAATGGGTCCATTGAGGACATGGAGATAAGTGGTTCGCTCACCGTGTCCCAGCGGTTGCAGTTGATGGCCACCCTGGAACTCTTCCGGCCCGTGTTCACCAACCGTCCTGGGAGGACGGAGTTAGCGGTTCATGAGGTGGACACCGGGAATCATGCCCCATTACGGCGAACACCTTATCGGATCTCTGAAACGGTGCAACAAGTCATGCGCCAAGAGATCGATGAGATGTTAAGGCTGGGAGTGATTCGACGGTCAAAAGGTGCGTGGGCTTCACCTGTAGTCCTCGTGCCTAAAAAGGATCGAACCACCCGGTTCTGCGTGGACTACAGGGGGCTCAACGCCATCACAACCTCTGATGCCCACCCGATGCCGCGCATCGAGGATCTGCTCGAGCGGTTGACAAACGCCAACTACATATCCATCATGGATTTGAGTCGGGGATACTGGCAGATTCCCCTGAGCCCTGAGGCGCAGGAGAAATCCGCCTTTATCACCCCCTTTGGACTGTACGAGTCCACGGTCATGCCCTTCGGCATGAAGAATGCCCCTGCCACTTTCCAGCGGATGGTCAACCACCTGCTTCGGGGACTGGAGGAGTACGCCGTGGCGTACTTAGACGATATTGCCGTCTTCAGTTCCACCTGGGAGGAACACCTTCAGCACCTCCAGGAGGTGCTCAAGCGTCTTCACCAGGCAGGCCTGACCATCAAGCCGGGGAAGTGCCAGATAGGCATGCGCAAGGTCCACTACCTGGGGCACCGGGTAGGCGGGGGTTCCATGAGTCCGGAGCCAGGAAAAGTGGACGCAATCGTGTCCTGGCCCACCCCCAGGACCAAGAAACAGGTGAAGTCCTTCTTGGGCACTGCAGGGTACTATAGGCGGTTCGTACAGGACTATAGCGCCCTTGCCAAACCCTTGACTGACCTCACCAAGCAGAGGCTACCCCAAACAGTCAACTGGACAGATGACTGTGAGGCGGCTTTCCAAGCTTTGAAAGCAGCCCTGTGCAACTCTCCAGTGTTGAGAGCAGTCGACAGCAGTCGCCCGTTTCTGGTACAGACCGACGCCAGCGAGTTTGGCCTCGGTGCTGTGCTTAGCCAGGTCGACTCGGGGAACCAAGAGCACCCCGTGTTGTACCTGAGCCGGAAACTTCTGCCGAGGGAAGTGGCATACTCGACCATCGAGAAGGAGTGTCTGGCCATGGTGTGGGCACTGCAGCGTTTGCAGCCCTACCTGTACGGGCGCGCCTTCACGGTGGTAACTGACCACAACCCTCTGAGCTGGTTGCACACAGTGTCCGGAACCAATGGAAGGTTGCTCCGCTGGAGCCTTGCCCTTCAACAGTACGACTTCACTGTAAAACACAGGAAGGGCAGTGAAAACGGCAATGCCGATGGGTTGTCCCGCCGGGGCGAACCCGCTGAGGTGCGCATGGCCGATTACCGAGAGGTAATGCCTCCTTAGCGCCCTCTTAAGGGGGGAGGTGTGATGTACAATGTCTGTGAGGTATGGGGTTTTGTCTACAAAATATGATGTTTTCTGTTGTAACTTTCCAGAACAATCCAGCCCTCTATGCCAATGCAGGCTGTCAGCTCATGCAGCACCTTCCCCCCTCCTCTTTTCGCCCATGGCTCACTCGCACACTGACCAGTGCCCCCCTGCCTGGGCTAGCTCTGAAACCTTAAACCATCTTCCTCACACCATTTGGCTTCTCTCAGCTGAAAGAGAAAAAAAGTGCGGGAACTAAACTCTTTGTTTGAAACCAGGAGTTTGAATAAAACAATAAGGGATTGTCCCGCGAAAACCATACCCAGCAGAAATATAAAAATCATATTTCTGCGATCCGAGCAGACCCAGCTTCGCTGTGGTGCCTGTTGCAAAACTCTCGGATGTCCAGAACCTGAGATATGATTTGCGCCCAAATGGACGGTCATATCGCATAGATGTTTGATGTTTTCTTGATGGGCTCATTACGCTGGGAAACATGATACCACTGATGAGTCCATACCAGCTTCTCCCATAAAGTTATAGCTAATCTAAGTTTTGTAGCCAAAACATAACTTGGATAAGAGAGGTGGGATCAACCCAGAATGCACCTCTCTGTGATGTCACATAGGAAAGTCTATAAGGCATTCCCTGGGCAAACCAGCTCAGAACAGCTGCAGAGTCGGTGCTGACAAGAACTCCAGATGAATGGAGACGTGTGGCTCCTCCCCCCTTAAAGCCGCATGGTCTGCCTAAGGAACAATATGGAACTGTGAGTGTAATCTCTTTGTTTTCTCCACTTTTATTTTATACCTGTACTGTACATATTTTATGTCTCAATTTTATAGCAACTTTTATCTGTAATCACTGTCCTCTTTCGGAAAATAAATGAAATTATTTAGATCTGTCTCCATGCTCTAAGAATCGAACTATACGCCTTTGATAGATAATCGCTACTAATTCAAGGGGTTTGCCACGGACCCTCTTAATTTAACACTGTGAATTAAGTAACCGTGACTGGTGGCAGCGCGTTGTGTACGGCTATTACGGCTTGCTGGCAGTCTAGAAGGGTCTTATATTGCTGAGTAAGGGGCTTCAGCCACAGCATTGATAATTCCCTTACTGCAGAAGCCTAATTGCCGGTTCACAACAGGCAGCCCGTCCGGCGACTAATTATCCTAGGTGCAGTTCCCTGACTGACCTGAGGGTAAGGGGGGCGCCGGAGAGCTGCGAGTTCCAAAGTGGAACTGAGAAAGTGGGATATACACAAATCCCCGCAGTACTTGGAAGATTGATAGCAGTGGTGGGGCATCCAAATTAAACTCCCCCTGCGGCAAATTGTAGAGCGAGATTAGCTTGCTGGATATTTTTGGTCACATGGTGCCAGTGTTGGGATAACTAAGATAAGCCCCACTGCGCCTGTGATAGCCGTGTGCCGGCATTGTGTCACGCCCCTCCGTCCGCTGATACACCGGTGTCAGTGGTGGGATCGTGACATAGTGGTGACACAGGGTCCGCTGTCCGTCGCGTTTTGGTGGCAGCGGGACCCCCGTTAGTCGTCGCCCGTAAGTGGACGAACGGCCGTGGGCTGTTCGTCACACCTACGATGAACCTAGACGCTTCGTCACAGCCGGAGGACTAAATAAGCCTAAAGCAAGAAAAGGGGAAAACTAACTGCCCCAGAGCAGACCCCAAAGGAAAGACAGCCCCCACACATGTATTGACGGTGAAACAAGATGAAAACACAAACACAGGCAGGAAAATAGGCTGAGCAAATGATGGGGCCCAAATTAACTAGAAAGGAAAGGAAAGACACTGTCTCCAATCTGCCAAAAACCCTACAAAAATAATGTCCAACACTTCTGATAACAAAATTAACCCTGAAGTCACTAGACTTCTCCCACTATATCAGCACTCTGAAATATTCTGAGACAGAGCAAAAAGAGGTCAATCTAATAAGGGACAAAAAGCAAATTGGCAAATACAGATACATAAGAGTTGAAATTCAGCACAGCCCCAGCCGGGGCTGACTGACCACAAAAAACTGAATAGAACAAAAATAAAGTGTGAACATTAGCAGAAAAACTTAGCTTGAGCTGACTGGAACAGAGCTGAGAACCAAGACCTGACAAGCCAGAAGGAATCACCAGCACCAGAATAGGGCGTCGGCTGTCTTAAATCCAGTCTGAGATTCCTGAGGTCCAATCGTCATCCTCCTTATCAGGTGGCAGATCTCCACTGATTAAATCAGCCTCACTACCTCCTGTTACCACCAGAGGGAGCCTGGAAGGAGAACTCACAACTGGTAGACAAGAAAATGAACTCACAACATTTTCCATCCACATCTAGGGAGGTTAGCCACAGTGCCATGGGTTTAAACTTCTTGATGACACTGCGCACGGTAGACACAGGAACATTCAGGTCTTTGGAGATGGACTTGTAGCCTTGAGATTGCTCATGATTCCTCACAATTTGGTTTCTCAAGTCCTCAGACAGTTCTTTGGTCTTCTTTCTTTTCTCCATGCTCAATGTGGTACACACAAGGACACCACAAGGACACAGGACAGAGGTTGAGTCAACTTTAATCCATGTCAACTGGCTGCAAGTGTGATTTAGTTATTGCCAACACCTGTTAGGTGCCACAGGTAAGTTACAGGTGCTGTTAATTACACAAATTAGAGAAGCATCACATGATTTTTCGAACAGTGCCAATACTTTTGTCCACCCTCTTTTTTATGTTTGGTGTGGGATTATATCCAATTTGGCTTTAGGACAATTCTTTTTGTGTTTTTTCATTTAAGACAAATTAAATGAAGATAATAATACCAAAGAATTTGTGTTTGCAATCATTTTCAGGAAGAAACTGAGTATTATCTGACAGAATTGCAGGGGTATCAATACTTTTGGCCACAACTGTACAAACTCCTTACAGATGTCTTTGGTGGGATTTGCACCCAGGACCACAGCTCTGCAAGACTGCAGTGCTAACTACTGCGCCACCGTGCTTCCCAATATTTAAGTTGTTTTTGTCTTGCCACGTTATAAGAATTACAGTGTGTTTGTTCCTTTTCCACCTGATGGATACATATAGGACCCAGCTATGAAAGACTGGAACCAAGGAAACCTGTATTACTATAATAGCACAGTGCCCCTTTTTTTGGCCCCCCACACATGAAATATCTGCTATCTGCCACACACATTAAGATAGTATGAGATGCCCCAACACAATATACTACCAACCAAACCACTAGATAATAAATCCTAACTTATCCCCATTCTTGATGCTGTACGGTGTCCCTTTCTTGGTTGACACACATAGTATAATGTTCCCACAGTACTGTCATTCCTCACACACAGTATAATGTTCTCACATTACTATCATCCCCCACACACAGTATAATGTTCCCTCAGTACCGCCACCCCCACACACAGTATAATGTTCCCCCAGTACCGCCATCTCCCCACACACAGTATAATGTTCCCCCAGTACCGCCATCCCCCCACACACAGTATAATGTTCCCTCAGTACTGCCACCTCCCCACACAGTATAATGTTCCCACAGTACCACCATCCCCCCACACAGTATAATGTTCCCACAGTACCACCATCCCCCCACACAGTATAATGTTCCCACAGCACCACCATCCCCCCACACACAGTATAATGTTCCCCCAGTACCGCCATCCCCCCACACACAGTATAATGTTCCCTCAGTACTGCCACCCCCCCACACAGTATAATGTTCCCTCAGTACTGCCATCCCCCCACACAGTATAATGTTCCCTCAGTACTGCCATCCCCCCCACACAGTATAATGTTCCCACAGTACCACCATCCCCCCACACAGTATAATGTTTCCACAGCACCACCATCCCCCCACACACGGTATAATGTTCCCCCAGTACCGCCATCCCCCCACACACATTATAATGTTCCCTCAGTACTGCCACCCCCCCACACAGTATAATGTTCCCCCAGTACCGCCATCCCCACACACAGTATAATGTTCCCACAGTACCTCCATCCCCCCCCACACAGTATAATGTTCCCACAGTACCGCCATCCCCCCACACAGTATAATGTTTCCACAGCACCACCATCCCCCCACACACGGTATAATGTTCCCCCAGTACCGCCATCCCCCCACACACATTATAATGTTCCCTCAGTACTGCCACCCCCCCACACAGTATAATGTTCCCCCAGTACCGCCATCTCCCCACACACAGTATAATGTTCCCCCAGTACCGCCATCCCCCCCCACACAGTATAATGTTCCCACAGTACCGCCATCTCCACACACGCAGCATAATGTTCCCACAGTACCGCCATCCCCCAACACACATTATAATGTTCCCTCAGTACTGCCACCCCCCCACACAGTATAATGTTCCCACAGTACCACCATCCCCCCACACAGTATAATGTTCCCACAGTACCACCATCCCCCCACACAGTATAATGTTCCCACAGCACCACCATCCCCCCACACACAGTATAATGTTCCCCCAGTACCGCCATCCCCCCACACACAGTATAATGTTCCCTCAGTACTGCCACCCCCCCACACAGTATAATGTTCCCTCAGTACTGCCATCCCCCCACACAGTATAATGTTCCCTCAGTACTGCCATCCCCCCCACACAGTATAATGTTCCCACAGTACCACCATCCCCCCACACAGTATAATGTTTCCACAGCACCACCATCCCCCCACACACGGTATAATGTTCCCCCAGTACCGCCATCCCCCCACACACATTATAATGTTCCCTCAGTACTGCCACCCCCCCACACAGTATAATGTTCCCCCAGTACCGCCATCCCCACACACAGTATAATGTTCCCACAGTACCTCCATCCCCCCCCACACAGTATAATGTTCCCACAGTACCGCCATCCCCCCACACAGTATAATGTTTCCACAGCACCACCATCCCCCCACACACGGTATAATGTTCCCCCAGTACCGCCATCCCCCCACACACATTATAATGTTCCCTCAGTACTGCCACCCCCCCACACAGTATAATGTTCCCCCAGTACCGCCATCTCCCCACACACAGTATAATGTTCCCCCAGTACCGCCATACCCCCCCACACAGTATAATGTTCCCCCAGTACCGCCATCCCCACACACAGTATAATGTTCCCACAGTACCTCCATCCCCCCACACACAGTATAATGTTCTCCCAGTACCGCCATCCCCCACACACATAATGTTCCCTCAGTACTGCCATCCCCCCCACACAGTATAATGTTCCCACAGTACCACCATCCCCCCACACAGTATAAGGTTTCCACAGCACCCCATCCCCCCACACACAGTATAATGTTCCCCCAGTACCGCCATCCCCCCACACACATTATAATGTTCCCTCAGTACTGCCACCCCCCCACACAGTATAATGTTCCCCCAGTACCGCCATCCCCCCACACAGTATAATGTTCCCACAGTACCGCCATCCCCCCACACAGTATAATGTTCCCACAGTACCGCCATCCCCCCACACAGTATAATGTTCCCACAGTACCGCCATCTCCACACATGCAACATAATGTTCCCACAGTACAGCCATCCCCCCACACACAGTATAATGTTCCCAATACTATTTTGTAATATTTTTACACCTTTTTTTTAAGTGTTTTTTTTTTTAATGAATTCTTTATTTAAGAATGTTGGCATAAGCAATATAACTGCAAAGATACATAGAAAATTAACATACGTTTTCTTTAAGGGATATACATTTTTAGGGAACTGGGAGTAGGAGAGAGAGGAAGGAGGGGGGAAGGGGAAACAAACAAGGGCAATAGGGATGAGAGGAAAGCATAAAGGTGTTAGTCCTGTGGAGATTTAACCCTTTTTTTCCCTTTTCTTTAGTGGAGAAACTAAAACATGTATAGTTATATATAGCACAGACATACTTGGTAATTAATTCCAAGGTTTAAAGTTTTATCTTGTTTTGATATTCATACCATTGTTGCCAGCTTTCTCTAGGTTTGTCTTGATTGGGGTGAATCAGGCAAATTTTTCCATTCTGATAGAGAAGGGGGATCCGTATCCTTCCAATATCTTGCAATGAGGATTTTAGCCGCATTAAGGAGATGGGATATTATAGCAAAAGCACTAAAATGCTGATATTGAGGATGGACGTTAAGGAGAACTAGTTGGGGTGTTAAAGGGGTCGCTATGTTAAGAGCTTTTCCGATATGACTATGTATTGTTTCCGAAAAGGCTCCAATTTTATCACATTCATACCAAATATGGGAGGGTGTTCCAGGTAACAAATTGCATCTCCAGCAGTTAGGTGATTAAGAGTTAACTAGAAAGCAGGATTTTGTATCCACCAATTTGAATGAGGTACTAGCTAATGAATAAAAATTAACTTTTAATCAAACAATTAAAAACGGACAAAAAAGCACACACACCCAGGTGCAGGAAAAACCACAAAGATGTACAGACACAAAATTTACATAGCATTGTGTTAAATCAAGTGATGCATCACAATACACTCACAGGGAATGCTCATTAGCATAATGAGGAAGCATGGTTCTGTTTTTGTGACTGTACATATGGGATGGAATTATTTATGTAGCCTATGTTATTTACTGCTTGCGTTTAGTCTTCTAATGGCCTCTTTTTGCCCAGCAAAGGGGAATTTGTGTGCACGAAGCACTTTGAGACGGTGAATGTCCATCAGTTATGTGCAATATAAATACAGTCACATGTAAAAGTTTGGGCACCCCTATTAATGTTCACCTTTTTTCTTTATAACAATTTTGGTTTTTGCAACAGCTATTTCAGTTTCATATATCTAATAACTGATGGACTCAGTTATATTTCTGGATTCAAATGAGGTTTATTGTACTAACAGAAAATGTGCAATCTGCATTTTAACAAAATTTGACCGGTGACAATCAATTAAAAGAATATTTCCGACAAGTCATTCCATGCAAACAATAAGTCCTTGTTACAAAGAATATTGCGTCGAACTTAAAAGAGAATAAAGAAAAAACATTATGGCCCAATGGGTAACTGGCCAGTCAAAAAAGAAGTCCCAATTGTTGAGGCATCTTTATGTGTTGGGACTAGTGTTGAGCGAGTATATGTGTTGCTTGGGTGATCGAGTATTTTGGCGTGCTCAGAGATTTAGTTTTCGTGGTCTCAGCTGCATGATTTGTGACTTGTAGGCAGGATGAATACACGTGGGAATTCCCTAACAAACAGGCATTCCACACATGTATTCACCCTGTCCAGCAGCGTCAAATCATGCAGCTGCATCGACAGGAACTAAATCTCCGAGAACGCTAAACTACTCGGAGGCCACTCGAGTATGCTCGCTCAACACTAGATGGGACGATTCAGCCTTCACTTCCCTCGCTATTCCTATTCGGAGTTTTATTAGAGTCAGAGTTGGTTTTCCTGGGCTTTCTTGGTGTGATTGTAGACCATTTCTCATGCTTTGGTAGTGGTGGAAGGCTAAGAAAATCCTCTGATGTCCAGTCAGGTATTTGAAGTTGAAGGAGGTCTAGTTTATTAAGGAAAAAGGGTAAGTCTTCTGGAGTTTTAATGATTAAAGTTTTATTATCAAAAGAGATAGCAATGTTCCTGTCTCTCAGGATCCTTGTCAAGGGTTGGAGTTGTCTTCTAAGGTCGAGAGTTAGTTTTGAAAGATCTTGAAAAAACTGGATGCAATTTTCTTCATATTCAATATTAGTAGCGTATCTGGCTTTGTGGTATCTGGCTTTTCTCTTCTTTAACTTTAAAGCTTTGTAGGCAGCAAAGTACATCCCTGGGTTTGTCCGGGTTTATGTTTCTTGGCCTATATACTCTATGCGCTCTTTGCAGACCTATAATCTTTGAGTCTTCTTTTTCCAGTAAGTCATTAAATATTCTGGTGAGAGTTGCAGGTATATCTTTATCTGGGATATTTTCCGAGAGTCCTCTAATTCTTAGGTTGTTTCTCTTTGACCTGTTTTCAAGGTCATCTATATGGATTTTTTGAAGGAAGCTTTCCTTTTGTTTATCGATTAGGGTTTCTGTGACCCATTCCGAGTGTGTAGATATTTTATCACAGGTATTTTCCAAAGTTTGTAGTCTCATATGTACCTTCTTGACCTCATTTTTTAGATCGGCTATTTCTTCTTTAATAGTTTGGGTGAAGTTTTTGAAGAGATTTCTTATGCAGTTGGTGGTAGGTAGAGCTTTTTTGTAGTCTTTAATGTTTGTTTCTTCATACATAGGCTCCTCTCTTCGTCACTGTCAGACCATTGAGCAAGAGAAGAGGAGCTCTGTTTATGTGATTGTGAGGCATTATTTGATTTTCTGGTTTGCATATGAAGAGATATTTGTTTTCTAGATTTTTCTATTTTTTTAACTTTTTTAGGGAATTTTTGTAGTTTTGGCTGTCTCTTTCGCTTGTGGTTTGATAGGTTTACCCATTATTAAATCTGGTCTAAATATAAGTTAATTAGAGGAGATTGACAAAATCAAGTTATTTATTTGGAGCCCGTGGCTATTTAAATGAGTTATTATTATTATTATTTATATAGCACCATTGGTTCCATGGTGCTGTACATGAGAAGGGGTTACATACAAATTACAGATATCACTTACAGCAAACAAACTAACAATGACAAACTGATATAGAGGGGAGAGAGCACCCTGCCCTTTCGGGCTTACATGCTACAGGATGGTGGGGAAGGAGACAGTAGGTTGGGGGGGTTGCAGCTGCTCTAGTGATGGAGAGGCGGTGGCTCCGGTAGTGGTGAGGAGGCAGCGGGGATCATTGCAGGCTGTAGGCTTTCCTGAAGAGGTGGGTTTTCAGGTTCTGTCTGAAGGATCCGATTGTTGTTGATAGTCGGACGTGTTGGGGCAAAGAATTCCAGAGAATAGGGGCTATTCGGGAGAAGTTTTGGAGGCGGTTGGGTGAGGAGCGAATAAGTGTGTAGAAGAGAAGGAGGTCTTGGGAGGATCGGAGATTACGTGAGGGAAGGTATCGGGAGATTAGTTCAGAGACATATGGAGGAGACAGGTTATAGATGGCCTTGTAGGTCAGTATTTGTAATTTGAACTGGATACGCTGAGGGAATGGGAGCCAGTGAAGAAATTTGCAGAGGGGAGAAGCGGAGGAGTAGCGAGGAGAGAGATGAATTAGTCGGGCAGCAGAGTTAAGAATGGACTGGAGAGGTGCGAGGGTTTAGCAGGGAGGCTGCAAAAAAGGATGATGGGAGGCCGGAGATGATGAGATCAAGCACAAGCATTTTAGTAGATAGAGAGTTAAGGAAAGGACGGATTCTGGAAATACTTTTGAGCTGGAGGCGGCAGGAGGTGGAAAGAGCTTGGATTTATTCTTTAGTACATTTGAATAAACGATTTTATCTTTAATATATTGCTGTCACATGACTTGAAATTATCTGATCAAAGAGTTGGTCAGAGTATATTATTGATATTGTAGAAAGAATGTAGAAATCCTTTATTTAAGAGCGTGTAAGGAAATAAATATAAATCAGGAATAGTTGTACTTGTAGTACAAAAGTGGTCAATAGATGGCAGCAGAGTTCTATTCGCTTCTTTTCTCCTTTTCTATAATAGTGATGATATTATATGGTGGTTGAGGGAATTTCATATCTTAATGGAGGAAGTATAAGAGAGTTCAGAGATATTGTCCCAAGTGGGTTGTTTGCTTCCTCTTTATATAGTATTCACGTTTTGGATTTATACAGAGTCTTTTATTTTATTCCCCTCCTCCTCCTTCTTCACTCACCTCTTCTCCTTTAACTCGGCACAATCCCTTCTTTACTCCCCTGACACCGCACTGGGTATTATCAGGGTATATGTGGCGTCTCTTTCTGCCATGCAGGCTCCAGGCAGGTAGCAGTTCTCACTGCTTCGACCCCCAGCGCCCAAGCACACCGCAGAGCCCAGATCCCAATATGGAGCCAGCGAGGAAAGGGATACCCCGGATGCCGCAGCTTCAGTCTGGGTATGTCAGAGTCTCGTTCTGGGAAGCGGAAGGAGAGAGAAGCCAGGGGAGATACCGAGCTCCACAACGGCGAGCAGGTCCGGTGTGTCACCTAATGAAGCGCTCTCTTCCGCCCGCTCAGAGAGGCAAGGGAGACCCGGAGGCGTGCAGGAGAATCTCCGCACCGCCGGGTATGTAAACGCCGGATTCTGTAGGGAATACGAGGGGGGATGTTATCTCTGGTAGGAGTGGGGGATCAGAGTCACTGTGGGGTAGTGCCTCGGTGTTAGTCTCCACTTCCTCCAAATCGCCGTCTGCAGCAAGGACTTGTGGCAGGAAGATAGCGTTCATCTTTTCGCTGCTGGATCTGCCTATTCAGTTCTTCAGATCTGCAGAGACGGCAAATTTCTCTCCTTAGCCCCAGAGTCTCCCCCAGAAAACACAGAGGGGTTCAGCTTGACTCTGAGGGTCAGATTACAGACAAAGGTCCACAATTTCCCTTAGATTACTCTGGGTTATTCAGGAGCTTGTACCAAAAAAGAGCATGAACCACACTTCCAAAAATCATACTATGATCTAATGCCGCCAGGCCAAAATTTATATCACTAAACATGAGGGTCTTAGTTTAACATTCTGATCAGAGTATATGAAGCCCACTGCTACGTCACTGCAAACCTCGTAGTGGGTCCTACCACCCTAAAGGAGCGGAGCAGCACGCCGACCACCACAACAGAGGCAATACATCAGCAGGGCAGACGGCCTGGTGCCCTACAGCGCCCATGCTGCAAGACTGAGTCCCCATGACTCCAGACCGCGCCGCCCCGCCAGCACAAAACCACAACAACGATGGCCGTCACACAGCACCAACACCAAATGAAAGGAGTACTGAAACTCACCTTCCTCCAGCTCTTTAGTAAGAGCAGAAATTGGCTAGACCCCTATCTTGTAGTCTCCTACTAATTAAAATCACCTATTCCAAATGGAAGGAGTGCTGGTCCAAGAAAGGAGAAAAAACATGCTATGCACCAAAAAAGAGCATGAACTGCACCTCCAAAAATCATACAGTGATCTAATGCCGATAGGCAAAAATGTATATAAATGAACATGAGGTTCTTAGTTTAACATTCTGATCAGAGTGTATGAAGCCCACTGCCACGTCACGGCAAACCTCATAGTGGGTCCTACCACCCGAGCGGAGCCGACCACCGCCACAGCGGCAATGCACTGGCAGGGCAGACGACCTGGTGCCCCACAGCACTCATGCTGCAAGACAGAGTCCCCATGACCCCAGACCGCACCACCCCACCAGCACAAAACCAAAGCAACAATGGCCGCCATATATCACCCACACCAAATGAAAGGAGCACTGAAACTCGCCTTCCTCCAGCTCTTCAGGAGCTTGTGTCAAATATGTCTTCTCCTCAGGGCAGCCAGGCCATGCCCCCTTTTGGTGTTTTTCACATATATTGAAGCCTATGGGAAAATGCTAAAAAAAAAAATAATATACCATCACATCCAGAGGAAAAAAAAAACATTGTACGTGAAGACGTTAGCATCAAATATCTCATGTCTTAATATTCTTACAAGCAAACTTTTAGGCTATGTGCGCATGTTGCGTATTTGCTTGCAGAAATTTCTGCAAGGGTTCTGCATCTCTTGGCAGAAAACCACAGTGGAAACTATACACATTTTTTATGCATTTTTTCATGCCTTTTTGTAACTCCATCGAGCTAAATAAAGATATATTATTAAAAAAAAAGAATTGTGATGTAATTTCCTTGTTTAACCTCTTCTTTTTCATTTTTCATTTTCCATTGAAGACCATAATATCATTACATACCATGTTCAAATATGTTTACACATAAAATAAATATAAGTGAATATATACAGTGGGGAAAAAAGTTAAGTTAGCCACTAATTGTGCAAGTTCTCCCACTTAAAAAGATGAGAGAGGCCAGTAATTGACATCATAGGTAGACCACAACTATGAGAGTCAAAATGAGAAAATAAATCAAGAAAATCACCTTGTCTGATTTGGCAAGATTTATTTTTAAAATTATGGTGGAAAATAAGTATTTGGTCACCTAAAAACATGCAAGATTTTTGGCTCTCACAGACCTTTAACTTCTTCTTTAAGAGGCTCTTCTGTCCTTCACTCATTACCTGTAGTAATGGCACCTGTTTGAACTTGTTATCAGTATAAAAGACGCCTGTCCACAACCTCAAACAGTCACACTCTACAGCCGGAGAGAGCGGTCACATCTCCCGATATAACTGTTCTACACGTGGGATCGCTGTGGGACACTCAATATAAATGGACTATGGCGGACAGGGAGTATGTGTTGGTTTATTATTTTTGATTGCTTGCAGGAGACGCGGGTTTCAGGGATTAGGTGTTTGGTGAATATGTATATTGTATGTGATTATGTAAATCTTTTGATTTTTTTTTTACAACACAGGCGCCGGATGTTGAGACTATTTTCCCATCATCGGCTCATGCTGTCTCTGTTATATGTGACAGCAGACATAGCCGGATGGGAGTAGTAGTCCCATCAGATGTCTCCTAAGTACAATCACTATGGGCTGTTTGTTGCATGGGTATACACACACACAGACACCCGCAGACAGATGCAGACACACACTAGTGATGTGTTGGTCGCGAACGATCCGACACAAAGAGCCGGCTCCCTGCTGTGAACTATGGGAGCCGGCACCCCAGTGAGAGCCACTAAAATCCCCGAATGGCTCTCACTGGGCCTAAAATCCCTATGTTCGACAGGCGTAACTCCGCCCACCCGGACAAAACTCCGCCCACTCAGCAAACTAATTGCTTCATAGAAAGTGGGTGGGGTTTACACTGTAGGTGGGCGGAGTTTCGGACGCCTGAACATGTAAGCAATAGGGATCCATTTAGGATCCAAAAAGAGCTGGCTCTTTTTGGTGAGCAGAGCCAGATCACCAAAAAGAGCCGGGCTGCCCATCACTAACACACACAGACACAGACAGACATGCACATATTCTCCGCCCACACACTCTTCCTCCTTCTAACATCCTTTCCTTTGACAATTCGCAGCATTTTTGGCAGCAAATCTGCAGCAAATAAGCAAACCTTTTAACACCTGCGTTTTTGCTGCAGATTTGACTGACTCAATTGAAGTCATAAAACGCAAGTACGGACGGAAATTTACTGATCATGTGCACAACACTTCAGGATTATCATTGAATTACCTTGCTTTAGTATTCCATTGTGTTTTTGGAGCATTTACGTGTGTAATAAAACTGTGAAAATGCATCAAAAGCGCTTCGTGTGCACATAGCCTTATAAATTCCTCAAACTTGTGAATCAGGCATGAGATCTAACGTGATAGAAGACTACAGTGCGGGGAAGACGGGAAACCTTCATATAGACGGCCGGTGGGGATGGAGTCAGTGACGGACTCTGGCCAAATATGTTTCTAGAGCCGTAGTAGAAGATGAAGATGTCGTCCTCATCATGAAGTAGTTATTTCTCCTGTCCCGTGTAATGAATATCTCCTGCAGTATTGCTAATGCTGATTCCAGTGTCGGGAAATGAGACGAGAATTAGCGTTATGGAAGATGAGTCTATGAGAAACGTATTCAGCTGCCGACTCCGAGGGAGAAACTGCTTGTTGTCTGTGGCCTAAATATATAGGTTTTATTAGTAGATGTCAGGGGGAAAAAAAGTTATGTTGTAAAATAATAACAATACTATTGCTGCTTTGGTCCCCACCAGTCTCTGTATTTCCTAGTCAGTCCCAACAAACTTGTGATTCCTACAACCAGTCAGATGCCGAAGCAGTGCGTAACATAGTCAGTGATTGGGAGCATGGAGGAGTTGTCTTAATCAACAATTCAACTTATGTTCCAGTTCATACAAGACTAGAGAATGCAACATCTACACGTTCTATCTCTTGATATGTTTCCCTTATTATCGCCAGTAATTGTATTATTACACAGGATTCTTTGTGATGTTACATCTCTCATGTTCTTCTCGTTCAGGTCTCTACAATCTCAGATCCTTAAAGTAGAGAACTTCTATATTCAGAGAATTTTTCTGAATTACCCATCAAAGATTAATATGGACAGAGACAAGATGGTGGAGAGGATATTACACCTCACCCTAGAGATCCTCTTCCGACTTACTGGAGAGGTGAGAGATTCTGATGACGTCACATTACATCATTCTTATCTATGGGAATAACAGATGGACAGAACTGGAGAGGTGAGGACTCTGGAAATGTCTGTACTGAGATTTATTAATCTGTCTCTCCATAACCAGGATTACACAGTGGTGAAGAAGACCTCTAGTGAGCGCTGTCAGGACCCTGTGTCTGAGGGATGGGGAAGACCCCTGAGCCCAATCACAGGGCCTCCACCTCAACCCCTGATACATGAGGACATCGATGACCAGAAGATCCTAGAACTCACCTACAAGATGATTGAGCTGCTGACTGGAGAGGTGACACTGCTGGGAATGCTGGGACATTATATAGTAACGCTATGAAGGGATCGGGGGGATGACGGTATCATTGTATGTGTCAGGTTCCTATAAAGTGTCAGGATGTTTCCGTCTATTTCTCCATGGAGGAGTGGGAGTATTTAGAAGGACATAAAGATCTGTACAAGGACGTCATGATGGAGGTTCCCCAGCCCCTCACATCACCAGGTAATAGGACTAAATACACACGGCCTATAATTATCTGTATGTAAAGAATGAATTCAGTCCCTGTATGTGTTTCCTCCAGATCTATCCAGTAAGAGGACAACACCAGAGAGATGTCCCCGTCCTCTTCTTCCACAGGACTGTAAACAAGAAGATCCCAATGTTCCTCAGGATCATCAGGTAGATGGAGAGAAGGTGTCATGAGATCTCCCCTATGATGTGTAGACAGCTGTGAAGGTCTTGTGCTCAGTCTTGTTTTATCCACCAGTATTATGTGTTTTATACTTGTGTAATGAGAACGGTGGAGATGGCAGGATTAGAGCTGATCATAGATGTGACTTCTCCATCTGTCTGTGACTTCTACAATATTTTTTTCAGGGTGAAGATCAAACCCATATTATTACTACAGAGACATATGTGAGGGGTGATGTGTGGTGTAAAAAGAAGCATTCTACATATGACTGCCCAGGTGAGTAACTACATGACCACTACATGCAGAGAAGTCACAGATACTTCTCAGTCACCGGATGTGGCTCCGTTATTGGTCGTGTTGTCCAGGCGTATTACAATTGTGTGATCACCATTTTGCCGCTAAACTGCAACATTCTCCTCCATTTAAAATAATAACATTTTATAAATCTTACAACCTGGAGGATCCACCTACTTGCTGAAATTAGAAGACGCTGTTACTTGCCCAGGTCTGTAAACTACAAAGCCAAATGACAGTGTACGTAGAATGTGCTGACAAGTTAGAAAATCACTTGAAGAAAAACATTATGAAGGGCCTGTAAGAGAAAGTGGAGGGTAATGATGCTGTTGGCTTCCTAGATCCCTGATATCTTATTGGATGAATCTCCCTTCTCTCCCTTCTGTGCTGCTGAATGATCTCATATGGTCCCTACAAGACCAGGTCCAGTCTTTCTGGCCAAACTTCACTTTTGTGATTGACAACATTAAATGTGCAGTGAGGCCAAGTGTGAATTTCTGTACAGTAACAACAGAGTTTCCCTTTATCCTGATATTTCAATTTCTTTTAAAACCAAATAACTTCAAACAGGATTGTGATAAACTACATAAAAAACATTACACCTGTGCCATGATATATCTCTAAGCTGTGCGTGGCTGATGGCTGTAATATAGAATCATAGAATGGTAGAGTTGGAAGGGACCTCCTGGGTCATCTGGTCCAACCCCCTGCTCAAAGCAGGATTCACTAAATCATCCCTGACAGATGTCTGTCCAGCCTCTGTTTGAAGACTTCTATTGAAGGAGAACTCACCACCTCTTGTGGCAGCCTGTTCCACTCATTGATCACCCTGTCAAAAATTTTTTTCTAATAATAGAATTAATTTTTCTAATAATAGAATCATATACATTTATTCACGCATGTGTTGGCATGGCTCGATTTATGGAATCATCCCATGTCATAAATTACATTATGTTTTCAATTCTAAGGAATTCAGATTCCTGCACAACCTCTCCTGAAATGGGGAGCGCTAATACTTTCTCTTCTCTTCTGGTCAGGACTCATAAAAGCTCCAATGGTCCACCATAAATGAGTACAACTCCAGCTTAGTGTTGTAGTTGTCCCTCCAAACATGTTGTTGGGTATGTAACATAGAATTAAAAAAAGTCTTTTTTTACAGGTTCATTCTGTAGGATAGTTTGATTGTGGTAGGATCATCCTGCCTCACATATGTACAGTGGGTGTACAGTATTCAGACCCCTTTTAAATTTTCACTCTTTGTTTCATTGCAGCCATTTGGTAAATTTAAAAAAAAACATTTTTTTTCTCATTAATGTACACTCTGCACCCCCATCTTCACTGAAAAAAATAGAAATGTAGAAATTTTTGCAAATTTAATAAAAAAGAAAAACTGAAATATCACATGGTCATAAGTAGAGTTGAGCGACTTTTGGTTTTTGGTTTTTTAGGGTCGCGTTTCGTTTCGTGAAACCCGACTTTTCCAAAAGTCGGGTCGAGCAAGATCGTCCGATTATAGGGAAAAGTCGGGGTCGTCCCGAAACACGAAACCCAATGTAAGTCAATGGGGAATAAAAGTCGGCAGTGAGAGGAGGACAGGAAACACACCTACAGTGCCCATTTGAATGCCAAAAGCATCAATTCTTCTTTCTTAAGCTTGTCAACCTTAATTAACTTCATATTACAAGTTACGCACTGAAAAATGGGGGTTATTTGGCTACAAACTGTGGGGGGGGGAGGGCTGGCTCCAGGTTTTCATGTGCCCTGGGCGAAAGAGCGCCCCTTTAACACATACCACAACTCATCATGCTCCGATACGGCAGAGAAATAGCGGTATAGTACAATGAAAAATACCTCACTTTTTACATCTCATGACGAGGCCCATCTATTTCTCCATACAGAATCATTGGTCCCATATAATGTTTGAAACAGTATATGATGAGCTCCACATAATGCTACAGTATATGTTGGTCCCCATGGATGAAGCTCCACTGTCTTATGGGCCCAAATAATGCTCCAAACATAATGGGCCCCATTTCTAATGCTCTAGTGTATAATGGGCCCTGTAAATGCTGCTCCAGTGTCTGATGTCCACCTTTGGAATGTTCCAGTGTATGGTGGGCCCCATCTATCATTCTCCAGAGTATAGTGCTCCCCAAAAATTGCTGTCCCAACATTGAAAACAATCAAATAAGTCTCCTCGCTAGGGAATCCCTGTACTTGTCTGGACAGGTGCTGTAGCTTGCTTAACAGCTCGCCAGCCGTTCTCACGCCCAGTATGGATTGCACGTGATTGCACAAAGGTTAGAAAGGGTACTGTATCCCTGGATAACATGTATGGATAGCGTACACATTCAAAATATATGTCTATACAGCATGAGGCAGGCTCAGACGGTGTTAGGCCCAGTATGGATTGCACGTCATTGCACAAAGGTTAGAAAGGGTACCGTATCCCCGGATAACATGTATGGATAGCGTACACATTCAAAATATATGTCTATACAGCATGAGGCAGGCTCAGACGGTGTTAGGCCCAGTATGGATTGCACGTCATTGCACAAAGGTTAGAAAGGGTACCGTATCCCCGGATAACATGTATGGATAGCGTACACATTCAAAATATATGTCTATACAGCATGAGGCAGGCTCAGACGGTGTTAGGCCCAGTATGGATTGCACGTCATTGCACAAAGGTTAGAAAGGGTACCGTATCCCCGGATAACATGTATGGATAGCGTACACATTCAAAATATATGTCTATACAGCATGAGGCAGGCTCAGACGGTGTTAGGCCCAGTATGGATTGCACGTCATTGCACAAAGGTTAGAAAGGGTACCGTATCCCCGGATAACATGTATGGATAGCGTACACATTCAAAATATATGTCTATACAGCATGAGGCAGGCTCAGACGGTGTTAGGCCCAGTATGGATTGCACGTCATTGCACAAAGGTTAGAAAGGGTACCGTATCCCCGGATAACATGTATGGATAGCGTACACGTTCAAAATATATGTCTATACAGCATGAGGCAGGCTCAGACGGTGTTAGGCCCAGTATGGATTGCACGTCATTGCACAAAGGTTAGAAAGGGTACCGTATCCCCGGATAACATGTATGGATAGCGTACACATTCAAAATATATGTCTCAGGAGGCAGGCTCAGACGGTGTCAGGCACAGTATGGATTTGACGGCCCAGATTACACAGAGGAGGAGCAGGGAGAGGTAAAGATTGCAAATGCTGGGGCCCTGCCCAAGCAAGGGGGGCCCACTCGTGGGCGTCGGTACTGGCACTGGGCCCCTCATAGTACAGCGGTGTGTCTGACGGCGGGTGTGCACCACCGCCGTCAGAGACACTTGATTGCACTATGAGGGACCCTGTGCCAGTGCCCGCGCCCAAGAGTCGGCCTACCCACCTGTCCAGGGCAACGGCACTCGCACGGTGTCGTGCGGTAGGTGGTGACCCCGGCCATGGGGGGGGAGGCAGCACAGTTAGGGAGTTTTAGAAAGTGGCATATGTTGATGTTGGACATTCAGCTGATGCAAAAGGCGAAATAGGTGAAGTACCAGGAAGAGGTGGACCAAAGCAAGCCATTTTTCTGTCACCCTATGTGTCATCAAGGGAAGGTGGGACAAAATCCTTGGAAACCCATGCGTGGTTCATTTTAATGAAGGTTAGATCATCCACATTTTGGGTTGACAGACGGGTCCTTTTTTCTGTAAGGATTGATCCAGCTGGGCAAGCGAGCTCCTGTAAGGCATATTGGGCCAATTCAGGCCAGGTGTCCAGTTTAGCGGCCCAATAGTCAAAGGGGAATGACCTGTGTGGGAGAACATCGATATGGGAGGAAAAGTAGTTTGTAACCATAGTTGACAACTGCTGTCTCCTGTCACTTTCCATCGATGCAGTATTACCAGTTGTGTGAGCGGTATTTGAAAAATCAGTCCACAACATTGTCATGAAACCCCTGTCTCCAACGCCACTTCTGCTGTGTGCACCACGAACACCTCTGCCAAGCTGCCCCCGGCCCGTACGCCTCGTGTGAGAACCATCACCGCTGCTGTGTGCTGGGAATGCCTCAAGCAACCGATTTACCAGAGTTGCTTGTTTATTAGCCAATATTAGGTCAAGGTTCTCCTGTGGCATGATGTTTTGTAATTTGCCTTTATAGCGTGGATCCAGGATGCTGGCCAACCAGTTGTCGTCATCGTTCATCATTTTGGCAATGCGGGGGTCCCTTTTTAGGATCCGCAAGGCATAATCTGACATGTGGGCCAATGTTCCCGGTGTCAATGATGCACTGCGAGTGCTGGGTGGAGGAGCACTTTCTGGCAAATCCACATCCCTCCAGTCACGCACAAACCCTGTACCAGACCTTGCCACGCCAACATTTTCACTTGCCCCACGAGATGCATCCTCCTCCCCTAAGTAATCATCCCCATCATCCTCCTCCTCCTCCTCCTCTTCTTCCTCCACTTCGTCCAGGAGAGGTCCCTGAGCAGACAATGGCTGAATGTCATCAAGGATTCCCTCCTCCTCTTCCTCCTCATCAACATTGGCTGCAGACGCCTGCTCCTTAAGGTGCGTCAAAGTTTGCATGAGCAGACGCATAAGTGGGATGCTCATGCTTAGGATGGCGTCGTCTGCGCTTACCAGCCGTGTGCATTCCTCAAAACACTGAAGGACTTTACAAAGGTCTTTCAGCTTCGACCACTGCACGCCTGTCAACTCCATGTCTGCTCTCAAAGTGCCTGGCCGTGTATCCTCCCACAAATGCATTATGGCCTGCCTCTGCTCGCACAGCCGCTCCACCATGTGCAGGGTGGAGTTCCACCTTGTTGCAATGTCGATAATGAGGCGGTGGTTGGGAAGGTGGAGCAATTGCTGCAGCTTCTGCATACGAACGGAGTGTACAGGCGACCGGCGGTTGTGCGCGCACAGTCTTCGCACCTTCTGGAGCAGGGCTGTTAACTCCGGATAATTTTTGAGGAAGCACTGCACCACCAGGTTCAATGTGTGAGCCAAGCAAGGTATGTGGCTGAGTTTTGATAGGGCTATGGCTGCCACAAAATTACGGCCGTTATCACTAACTACCTTGCCTGCCTCAAGATGTACACTGCCCAGCCATGACTCAGTTTGTCGCTTCAAGTACTCGGCCAGCACCTCGGCGGTGTGTCTGTCGCCCAAACACATCATCTGCAACACAGCCTGCTGACGCTTTCCACTAGCTGCTCGATAGGGGGACACATCGTGTGCAACAGTGGCAGCTGCAGATGGAGTGCTCGTACGACTGCGCTCTGTGGACGAGCTTTCGCTTCTGGAAGAGGAGGAGGAGGAGGAGGGTCGAACGCCTACAGCCAACTGTTTCCTATACCGTGGGCTAGGCAGCACTGTCCCACCACCGCTGTCCCCTGTGGACCCTGCATCCACCACATTAACCCAGTGCGCAGTGATGGACACGTAACGGCCCTGGCCATGCCGACTGGACCATGCATCAGTTGTGAGGTGCACCTTTCCGCTCACTGACTGCTTGAGTGCATGGACAATGCGGTCTTTCACATGATGGTGGAGGGCTGGGATGGCTTTGCGAGAGAAGAAGTGGCGACTGGGTAGGTCATAGCGTGGTACTGCATAGGCCATGAGTTCGCGGAAAGCTGTGCTTTCCACCAACCGAAAGGGCATCATCTCAAACGAGATTAGTTTGGCAATGTGGGCATTCAAACCCAGTGTACGCGGATGAGAGACTGAGTACTTTCTTGACCTACTCATAGTGTCTGGGAGGATGAGCTGGACTTGAGAGCTGCATATGGTGGAAGTAGCGGTGGACAGGGCGGACTGAGAGAGGGTTGATGATGGTGATGGAGTTGGTGTTCTTTCTGATGGCCTAGAATCAGTCTTTCGTTGATATAACAGTGGGATTCCTTGACTGCTGTGGCCTTGCAACGACACCTCAACATTTGCTGCTGTGCTAACCGGTGGGCTTACAGTGGGGGAAACAATGTAGCGTTGCTGACTACCTTCGTTGTGATCAGTTGCACATGTGGCACTTGAGGTTTGGTGTTGTGTCCACGCTTGCAAGTGCATGCTGGTTAAATGTCTAAGCATGCAACTGGTATTCAAATTTTTCAGATTTTTCCCTCGGCTAAAGGTCTTTGCGCACTTCTTACAGATAACCTTGGCCTGATCATGAGGATTTTGTTCAAAAAACTGCCACACTGCACTCTTCCTACTTTGGCAGACATTTTGCGGCCTAGCACGCTGTGATCTTTTGACCCTCTGGACAAGCTGTCCAGCAACTCTTTTGATGTTTGGAACCTGTCTTTGGAGTGCTCCGGGCCTGCCAGATAACAGCTGTTGCGATGTCGATGTCTGCTGTGGATGCTCCTCATCTGAGCTATTGGAAGCAGCACCCTCTTCCCCCAATGGATGCCAATCTGGGTCAACAACTGGGTCATCCATCACCTCCTCTTCTATGTCATGTGCACCTTCCTCTGTGTCACCGTGTATGGTGGTATAGTGTGCGGGAAGGGGCACCTGAGTCTCATCAGGGTCAAAATCTGGCTCTGTACACTGCGAGGACAATGTAGTGCTCTGAGTGAATGTACCAGCAGAATCATCCATCAGCGACTGTGCATCAGTGCACTCCATGTCAGATTCATCTTGGCCTGGGTAATTCACCATTTGACTTGATAATCCAGGCATGGTATGTGAAAACAGCTCCATGGAGTAATCAGTAGTATGGCCTGCGTCATCCTTCAATCTTGGTTGGGGTGAAGGACACAAGGAAAGGTGTGGTTCATGAACATGAGCCTCCAATGACGACTCAGTGCTTTTACTTTTTACAACTGAAGAAGAGGAGGCGATAGAGCTGGAGGCTGAGTCAGCAATGTAAGACAAAACTTTTTCCTGATGCTCTGGCTTTAAAAGCGGTTTGCCAACTCCTAGAAAACTAAGCGTTCGAGGCCTTATGTAGCCAGACGATGACGCAGGGTCAGCACCTCCTGCATTCGGTCCTATTTTGCTCTTGCCACTACCATCAGATCCACCACCAACACCATCATTACCAGCTGCCAACCCCCGCCCAATTCCACGGCCTCTTCCACCAGCCTTCCTCATTTTTGGTAGAAATGTAGACAAAATCCAACAAACTATATAGTAATGTAAAACAAGGTACAAGGTGTCTATAGGACAGGGGAGATTTCGAATTTCTGCACACACTTGTGGACAGTGGACACTTTTGGATTGTGTGAGGCCCACTGATATCTGAGCGCTATGTGACACGCTCGATGGCACAGCTGCCTGTGACCAAAGTGACGAGAGGATAATGGAGATTTTGAATCTCTGCGTACACTTTTGGACACTGGACACTTGTGGATTGTGTGAGGCCCACTGATATCTGAGCGCTATGTGACACGCTCGATGGCACAGCTGCCTGTGACCAAAGTGACGAGAGGATAATGGAGATTTTGAATCTCTGCGTACACTTTTGGACACTGGACACTTGTGGATTGTGTTAGGCCCACTGATATCTGAGCGCTATGTGACACGCTCGATGGCACAGCTGCCTGTGACCAAAGTGACGAGAGGATAATGGAGATTTTGAATCTCTGCGTACACTTTTGGACACTGGACACTTGTGGATTGTGTGAGGCCCACTGATATCTGAGCGCTATGTGACACGCTCGATGGCACAGCTGCCTGTGACCAAAGTGACGAGAGGATAATGGAGATTTGGAATCTCTGCGTACACTTTTGGACACTGGACACTTGTGGATTGTGTGAGGCCCACTGATATCTGAGCGCTATGTGACACGCTCGATGGCACAGCTGCCTGTGACCAAAGTGACGAGAGGATAATGGAGATTTTGAATCTCTGCGTACACTTTTGGACACTGGACACTTGTGGATTGTGTGAGGCCCACTGATATCTGAGCGCTATGTGACACGCTCGATGGCACAGCTGCCTGTGACCAAAGTGACGAGAGGATAATGGAGATTTTGAATCTCTGCGTACACTTTTGGACACTGGACACTTGTAGATTGTGTGAGGCCCACTGATATCTGAGCGCTATGTGACACGCTCGATGGCACAGCTGCCTGTGACCAAAGTGACGAGAGGATAATGGAGATTTTGAATCTCTGCGTACACTTTTGGACACTGGACACTTGTGGATTGTGTGAGGCCCACTGATATCTGAGCGCTATGTGACACGCTCGATGGCACAGCTGCCTGTGACCAAAGTGACGAGAGGATAATGGAGATTTTGAATCTCTGCGTACACTTTTGGACACTGGACACTTGTAGATTGTGTGAGGCCCACTGATATCTGAGCGCTATGTGACACGCTCGATGGCACAGCTGCCTGTGACCAAAGTGACGAGAGGATAATGGAGATTTTGAATCTCTGCGTACACTTTTGGACACTGGACACTTGTGGATTGTGTGAGGCCCACTGATATCTGAGCGCTATGTGACACGCTCGATGGCACAGCTGCCTGTGACCAAAGTGACGAGAGGATAATGGAGATTTGGAATCTCTGCGTACACTTTTGGACACTGGACACTTGTGGATTGTGTGAGGCCCACTGATATCTGAGCGCTATGTGACACGCTCGATGGCACAGCTGCCTGTGACCAAAGTGACGAGAGGATAATGGAGATTTTGAATCTCTGCGTACACTTTTGGACACTGGACACTTGTGGATTGTGTGAGGCCCACTGATATCTGAGCGCTATGTGACACGCTCGATGGCACAGCTGCCTGTGACCAAAGTGACGAGAGGATAATGGAGATTTTGAATCTCTGCGTACACTTTTGGACACTGGACACTTGTAGATTGTGTGAGGCCCACTGATATCTGAGCGCTATGTGACACGCTCGATGGCACAGCTGCCTGTGACCAAAGTGACGAGAGGATAATGGAGATTTTGAATCTCTGCGTACACTTTTGGACACTGGACACTTGTGGATTGTGTGAGGCCCACTGATATCTGAGCGCTATGTGACACGCTCGATGGCACAGCTGCCTGTGACCAAAGTGACGAGAGGATAATGGAGATTTGGAATCTCTGCGTACACTTTTGGACACTGGACACTTGTGGATTGTGTGAGGCCCACTGATATCTGAGCGCTATGTGACACGCTTGATGGCACAGCTGCCTGTGACCAAAGTGACGAGAGGATAATGGAGATTTTGAATCTCTGCGTACACTTTTGGACACTGGACACTTGTAGATTGTGTGAGGCCCACTGATATCTGAGCGCTATGTGACACGCTCGATGGCACAGCTGCCTGTGACCAAAGTGATGAGAGGATAATGGAGATTTTGAATCTCTGCGTACACTTTTGGACACTGGACACTTGTGGATTGTGTGAGGCCCACTGATATCTGAGCGCTATGTGACACGCTCGATGGCACAGCTGCCTGTGACCAAAGTGACGAGAGGATAATGGAGATTTGGAATCTCTGCGTACACTTTTGGACACTGGACACTTGTGGATTGTGTGAGGCCCACTGATATCTGAGCGCTATGTGACACGCTCGATGGCACAGCTGTGACCAAAGTGACTAGAGGATAAGGGAGATTGGATTGCTTTTAAAAAGCAGTTTGCGGAGCAGTGGGTAAACAGCAATGCCAGCGTGTCAGGAAGCCTTAGAAGGCAGCCCAACAACCAACACCACTGATACACCACAATATAGCCTCCCCTTGCACTGCACACACAGTGACTTGTGTGTTGTGCAGGCCAAATCGCTAGCAGCAGAAGCAGTTCTTTTGTCTTCTTCCCTGCCTAACGCTCTCCCTACAGAATCAGCAGCAACCTCTCCCTATACTAAGATCGGCAGAAGTAAGATGGCGGTCGGCGTGCACGCCCTTTTATACCCCCTGTGACGCCCACCAAAGCAAGCCAATCACTTGCATGCCCTTCTGAAAGATGGTGGTGACCCGTGCCTAGGTCATCACGTTGCCCACAGTGTCCGTGGATCCTGATTGGCTGAAAAAGAGCGCAAAACAAACTTTTGAAACGCGACTTTGGCGCGTAAGTCGCCGACCTCGTGGCCGACCTCATCCTAGGGTCGGGTTTCGTTTCATGAAACCCGACTTTGCCAAAAGTCGGCGACTTTTGAATTTTTTCGACCCGTTTCGCTCAACTCTAGTCATAAGTATTCAGACCCTGAGTAGAAGCACCCTTTTTTGCTAGTACAGCCTTGAGTCTTCTTGGGAATGATGCAACAAGTTTTTCACACCTGGATTTGGGGATCCTCTGCCATTCTCCCTTGAAGATCCTCTCAAGTTCCATCAGCTTGGATGGTGAACGTTGGTGGACAGCCATTTTCAGGTCTCTCCAGAGATGCTCGATTGGGTTTAGGTCAGGGCTCTGGTTGGGCCAGCCAAGAATGGTCACAGAGTTGTTCTGAAGCCACTCCTTTGTTATTTTAGTTGTGTGCTTAGGCTACTTTCACACATCAGGTTTTCGGCGTCAGGCGCGATCCGGCGTCGTGCCGGAACGCCGGATCCGGCAACTGTTTCGTAAAACCGGATGTGACGGATCCGGTTTTCTGCCGGATCCGTCTTTTTCTTGACAGACAAAACCGGATCCGTCTCATCCGGTTTATCCGTTTTTCTATCCGTTTTTCGACGGATTACGCCGGATCCGGTTTTTAAAATTGACCCTTGTGGCCTTCCGAACGGGATTGGCTACTGGAAAACTATATATAGCATGTTCCTACAGCCCTTCTTTGACAGGTTGTAGAGGAGAAAGTGCAGGTTGGAGAGAAGAGCAAGTTACTGGCGAAGATGGATGTTGTCATTGGAAATATTTTGAAGAATTTGGCGGATTTTACAGCGGAGGCGAATCGTTTGAGGGTGATTGTTCTGGAGAAGGAGAGAGCGAGACAGCAGCGCATCAGGCATCGTAGACGACGTTTGTGGATCCACCCCATCACAGCCAAGAGAATGACGCGTGGGGTCTATTCTACACTATGCATGGACCTTCGACGAAACCCGGATACATTTTTTGGATATGTTAGGATGAAAATGGAGAATTTTGATTACTTGGTGGAGCGCATTGCACACCTCATAAGAAAAGCGGACACCTATTGCCGCTTCTCTGTTTCACCCGCAGAGCGTCTGATGGTGACTTTAAGGTAAGCCACATTTATTGGATATGCTCGCATCAGAGCACACTTTCACTGCAATCTTGTTGGTGGTAGTTTGTATCGCCAAGTGTTATAGCTCAGTTTTGGTATGTAATGCTGTGATTTAAAACTAATTTATTGTTTTTTAATTCCCCACAGATTTCTTGCAACTGGAGAATCCCTTTCGTCACTGCATTTCCAGTACAGACTCGGGATTTCCACCATATCTGGAATTGTGAAGTACACATGCCGTGCACTGTGGGACTCCTTAGCTGAAGAGTTTTTACCAGAGCCCACAACAGAGAGGTGGATTGAAATTGCTGACAAGTTTCAACAGATATGTCAGTTTCCAAACTGCTTGGGCGCTGTGGACGGGAAACATATCCGCATTGTAAAGCCAGCTGGATCGGGATCGGAATATTTCAATTACAAGAAATATTTTTCAATTGTCCTCATGGCCATCGCTGACGCGGAATACAAATTTATTGCGGTTGATATTGGGGCCTATGGCCGCTCCAATGACTCTCAAGTTTTCAAACTGTCTGCCATGGGGCGTAAACTGTATGGAAACACCTTCCAGTTCCCACCACCTAGACCGCTGCCGCAAACATCTGGTCCACCTATGCCATTTGTCTGTGTAGGGGATGAAGCCTTCCAGCTGTCAGAACACCTTTTGAAACCGTACTCTAGCAGAGGATTGACAAGACCAAAACGCATTTTTAATTACCGCCTCACAAGAGCAAGAAGAATGGTTGAATGTACCTTTGGTATTCTGACAGCCAAATGGCGGGTCCTATTGACTGCGATCAACCTCAAGACAGAAACTGTGGACGAGGTGATCAAAGCGTGCGTGGTACTCCACAATTTTGTTATCTGCAAGGAACCCATTTCCATTGAGGACACCTCTGAAGAAACCACCTTGCAAGATTACCATGACATTACCACTAGAAGTTCTGTGACGGTTTCAGTAATGAGGGACAATTTTGCACTATACTTTGTCACCTCAAGGCAGAGTACACTGGCAGGATGACAGAGTGTGAAAGATTTGTGCCCAACCAAACTTGTGTACCTTCTGTACCAACAGTATATACCTTTGCCAACCAAAGTTGGCTATCTTGTCATGGTCTCTATTTTTAGCTTTAGGCCACAGGTGTGTACCTGGTTGTGTTTTATGCAAAGTATTTCACCTTTTAACAAAAGTTGTGTACATTGTTAGGAAATCACCAACAATAAACACAACTTTTTAGGTGAAATACTTTGCTTCAAACACAACCAGGAACACAACTGTGGCAAAAAGCTAAAATTTACCCACAGTTATATACCTAGTTTTGAATACCATTTCACCTTTTAAATACCCTGTATTTAACCATTTTCGCCGCAGAAAGAAATGACAGACAACCAGTGTAAAATAATTTAACTTTTATTGAAAAATGTTTTTTTTAGTAAACTTTTTTAAAATGTTAATAAACTTGTTTAATAAAACTTTGAAACTATAAAACTGAAACCATAAAACTGGTCATTTTTATTTAAATACACACATTATAAATCTGTGTAGTGTGTGGTGGAAATACTGCTGTAGGGGCTGCGGGACACTTCGACACTGGGAGTGTGGAGAGAGGACTGGGATCGTGGTGGGGAAGGAACAGTTAGAGGTGAAGGTGTGGAAAAAACTACAGAATGGGTGGACATGTGGGAAGCAGAAGAGGTGGTGGGTGGTGGAGTGGAGGGTTGGGCAGGGACTGTAGGAGCAGATGATGTTGATGGCAAGTTGTATGGGGAAGGAGTTTGGTACGGGGCAGGTTGCTGGAAGTGGGGAGATGTCTGGTACGGGGCAGGTTGCTGGAAGTGGGGAGATGTCTGGTACGGGGCAGGTTGCTGGAAGTGGGGAGATGTCTGGTACGGGGCAGGTTGCTGGAAGTGGGGAGATGTCTGGTACTGGGGAGGTTGCTGGTACTGGGGAGTTTGCAGGTACTGGGGAGGTTGCTGGTACTGGGGAGGTTGCTGGTACTGGGGAGGTTGCTGGTACTGGGGAGGTTGCTGGTACTGGGGAGGTTGCTGGTGCTGGGGAGGTTGCTGGTGCTGGGGAGGTTGCTGGTGCTGGGGAGGTTGCTGGTGCTGGGGAGGTGGATGGTGCTGGGGAGGTGGATGGTGCTGGGGAGGTGGATGGTGCTGGGGAGGTGGATGGTATGTAATAGGAGGGGGAGGATGGAAAGTGGCTGGAGGGGGTGTAGATGTAATAGGAGGGGGAGGATGGAAAGTGGCTGGAGGGGGTGTAGATGTAATAGGAGGGGGAGGATGGAAAGTGGCTGGAGGGGGTGCAGGTGGAGGAACTACTGTGGTGGGAGGAGGAGGTTGGGAGGTAACTTGCTGAAGAGCAGCGTGGCATGAATGCATTACATGCATCTGCTGGGCAGGAGAGCGCGTTTCCATGCGCTCCACAACAGACCTGAAAAAGGTGTGGTTTGGCGAAGATCTTGCTTCTGAATGCATGGTTTGCAGAAGTGTCTTCACCTCCAGAATGCTGGAGTTGATCTGCTGATAGCCTGCGGAGATTTGCTCTGACAAGACTTTTAGACAGTTCTGGAAAGATGCATTCAGATGCAAGAACTCTGGCGCATAAGTCTTTTCCTGACCCCTCTGCCGCTGCCGCCCAGTACCCGCAGGTGTACTAGAGGTGGCAGGGGAAGAAGGGTGGGGTAAAGGGAAAGCGATCTCCTCACCAGCAGCTTCATGTAATGTAGGCGGCCACGATGCTCCTGTGCTGGTGGATGGGACAGATGGGTCGAATGTGTGGGAAGGCTGGGAAGGTGCAGATGTACCGGGGCGGTCGAAGTGTCCCTCGGTGCCGGTCTCCTCAGGGATCGCCTCAGAAGGGTCCAATCGTGCAGGCTCCCGAGTGCTGCTCACCGTGCTGTGGAATAAAGAGAAAAAAAAACAATTAAAATACTGACATGGTATGGCCCTGGCTGAAAAAAAAATTTACATCTAACATTTGTTTTCACATGTGGTGTGTAATATTTACCTTCTGGTGACCATTGTTTCCCGGAGGAACGACAGGGCTTCTGCGTACTTGTACTTGCTCCTGCGTCCTCCAGATCCACTCGGGGCCCGCATCTCTTTATTGAACTCCTTCTTGAAACGATCCCTCACAGACCGCCACCGATTCACAATTCTGTTCCCTGAAACGAGAAAGGAGTGGTTAGTATACAACATCAGTGTTTCCCAAACTCCAGTCCTCATGGTCCCCAGGGGTCATGTTTTCAGGATTTCCATAGTAAATAGAAATCCTGAACACATGATCCGTGGGGACCACGAGGACTGGAGTTCGGGAAACACTGGTTTACATCAAGCAACCGGTACTGTATATACTTACGCTCTGTAATCTGGGCCCGAACATCGAGGTCCTCCCAGCGGCCCACAAGGAGCGAACAGATTTCCTCCCAGAGTCGTCGGGTAACGATAAGGTCAGCGTGGCGGCGGTCAGCCATATTCCAGAGCGGCTCCCTTTCTCGGACGAGATCGATGAGGTGGTCCACATCGAGTCCTCCATCCTCACCGTCAGAGTCGGGAGCACGCTGTGAAGGCTGTTAAAGAAAAAGACAAAAATAACGCCTCCACATAAGAAATGAAATAAAAAGTGCAAAAAAAACAAAGCAAAAATATTTATACTTACACGCTGGTGACCGCCGCGTTGCTGTCGCCGACGACCCTGGGAGGCACTGCGAGGACCTCTTGGCCGAGCACCAGATTGGGAAGACTAGAGAAGAAAACAAAAAATGTTATGTCTTTGGATGTAGGCATTTGTTTGCTGTGTGTGGTCTGCAGAACATTGTTTTCTATGTGTTGTGTGTAGTGTGATGTTGTGTTTCTGCATTTGATGCAAAAAACTTACCAATTGTGAGCCCACTCCAGGTGTCTGTCCACCCCTTCCTTCTTCTTCTGGGAGCTCCTCTTCATCTTGTGAATCCTGTTTTGAAATAAAAGGCAATGAATAGACATATATTACAGAGAAGATGGATTTTGGAAATAAAAACTTACCGTCAAACGCTGACGATGCGAGGGAGGGCTCCCAGAAGATGATGTGCTGTCTTCCTGGTGGCCACACTCCATGCCTGTGGGTGGTGTTCCAGCTGCTGCCATTGCTGCTGCTGCTGCTGCTGCATCTATTGGGCGGCTGTTGAATAAAGAGAAACAAAGGGCCAATGAATATCTTGATATTCAATAGCCCTAGTTTGGAGGAATGGGGGATTTGATAATTACCGTCTCTCATCTGCTGCTGGTCTCCCCTCCTCAGCATGTTGCATTTGCTGCTCCATTTGGGGTGGTTGTGGTGCTGATGGTGCTGCAGTGGTCTCCTGCCTTCTCCTGCTTCGCTTGGTTGCTTTCTTGGGTGGCATGTTGGGTGTGGCTGTGGGTCCCACTGTCTTGCTTTTATATATGTCTTGTGGGCAGAGCTACTGAGCATGCTCAGACCAAAAAACCGGATCCGGCCGGCGCATTGCGGCGCTCATAGGCTTTCATTGTGTGAAAAAGCCGGACGCGCCGGATCCGGCGTGTCCGGCTTTTTCGCCGGAGACAAAAAACGTTACAGTAGCCGTTTTTTCCAGACGCCGGATCGCGACACATTGCCGGATCCGGCGAAAACCGGATGAAATGCATGGCCATCCGGCGCGATCCGGCGCAAATGCAAGTCAATGGGGGGGAAACCGGATCCGGCATTGCATTTCGCCGGATCCGGTTTCTGTCAAAAGCGCCGGATCGCGCCTGACGGCGAAAACCTGATGTGTGAAAGAGGCCTTAGTGTCATTGTCTTGTTGGAAGGTGAACCTTCGGCCAAGTCTGAGGTCCAGATCACTCTGGAAGAGGTTTTCATCCACAATATCTCTGTACTTGGCTGCGTTCATGTTTCTTTCAATTGCAACCAGTCATCCTGTCCCTGCTGCTGAAAAACACCCCCATAGCATGATGCTGTCACCACCATGTTGCAATGTTGAGATTGTATTGGGCAGGGGATGAGCAGTGCCTGGTTTTCTCCACACATACCGCATAGAATTATCACCAAAAAGTTCTATTTTCATCTCATCAGACCAGAGAATCTTATTTCTCATAGTCTGGGAGTCCTTCATGTGTTTTTTTAGCATGTCCATGTGGACTTTCATATGTCTTGCACTGAGGAGAGGCTTCCGTCAGGCCACTATGCCATAAAGGCCTGACTGGTGGAGGGCTGCAGTGATTGTTGACTTTGTGGAACTTTCTCCCATCTCCCTATTGCATCTTTGGCGCTCAGCCACAGTGATCTTGGGGTTCTTCTTTACCTCTCTCACCAAGGCTCTTCTCCCACGATTGCTCAGTTTGGCTGGACAACCAGGTCTAGGAAGACTTCTGGTGGTCCCAAATTTTTCCATTTAAGGATTATGGAGGCCACTGTGCTCTTAAGAACTTCAAGTACTGCATTAATTCTTTTGTAACCTTGACCAGATCTGTGCCTTGCCACAATTCTGTCTCTGAGCTCCTTGGCCAGTTCCTTTGACCTCATGACTCTCATTTGGTCTGACATGCACTGTGAGCTGTGAGGTCTTATATAGACAGGTGTGTGCCTTTACAAATCAAATCCTTTCAGTTTAATTAAATACAGCTGGACTCCAATGAAGGAATAGAACCACCTCAAGGAGGATCACAAGGAAATGGATATCATGTGACTTAAATATGAGTGTCTGAGCAAAGGGTCTGAATCCTTATGACCATGTGATATTTCAGTTTTTCTTGTTTAATAAATTTGCAAAAATTTTTAAATTTCCGTTTTTTTTCAGTCAAGATTAGGTGCAGAGTGTACATTAATGAAAACAAAAAATGAACTTTTTTGAATTTACCAAATGGCTGCAATGAAACAAAGAGTGAAAAATTTACAGAGGTCTGAATACTTTCCGAACCCACTGTAAAGGCCCTTTTACATTTAGCGATGCACCAGCGATCCGACCAGCGATCCGACCCGGTCAGGATCGCTGGTGCATCGCTAAATGATCGCTAGTGAGCTTTCATACAGAAAGATCTCACAGCGATGCAGCGCGCGATACTCACCTTTCACACACAGCGATCCTGACCTCCTCCCGCCCGCGTCCAGCGTCGCTTGTCGTCACAGCAGGAAGTCTCAGCAGGAAGCGCCCGACGAGAAATGGAGCCGGACATTCTCGCGCGATCAGCGATGGACAGCGGGGGAGCCGGTCGCTGGTAAGTATCACACATAGCGATATCGCTAGCAATATCGCTATAACGTCACAAAACCAGTGACGTTTTAGCGATATTGCTAGCGATATCGCTTAGTGTAAAACCCCCTTAAGTCTGTAACTCCCTGGTGGTCTTTAAAAAAGGTCTCCATTGCCTCTTCCAAATGCCTGAGATCTACATTTAAGATACCAGTAACAATTATGTAGGTACTATGGAATCTGATTGCGTGGGATAAAATGAATCTGAGACCAAAGTTGAGACAAATAAACTGTATATAAACAAAGCAAGAAGTACAACATAAACTAACAGAGACTTTCCTGCAATTACAGCGAAATGCCCAGCACAAAACGGAAATATCCAGCAAACATATAGCGGGGTGCAACCGCTAATACAAACACGTCCAGCAGTAATATGACGCATGAGTGCGAACTGCACTTACACGTGGAAGTCCAGCCGTATTAAGAAGCAAAGTGTGACCAGCACTTATACGTGAAAGTCGTGAAATATGCAGAGGAGCCGACACCTTTCATGGAAGTCTAGAAATACACGAGTGTAGCATAACAAGGAGAAGGTCTCTAAGTGTACCTTTTGGGCTGAAAAGTCCTGCTCAAGTCCAGCACCACAGCCCGCACAGACACAGTCAAAGAGGTAATAATAATGTCGGAAAGTCTTACAGACCACAGTGGTCCCAGAAATGTATAGCTCCTCACTTGAAGTCTGGACAATAGGTAACCCCAGCCAGGATCAGGAAGCAGCACAGAGGAGTGAAGGCAGCTGGAAGTGATGAGGCAGAGCCTCGAGTAACGAGCAGCAGCAGGAACTCCAGAAGCAAGCAAGGAGGAAACTCAGAAGCCAACAGCAACAAAATACTCAGGCAAGAAGGATCTCCCTACCTGGACTTACCGTATATACTCGAGCATAAGCGAACCCGAATATAAGCCGAGGCATCTACTTTTGCCACGGAAAACTGGGTAAGCATATTGACTCAAGAATAAGCCGGGTATGCACTGTCCCCTCATCCCTGTCCTGGTATGCATGCCTTCCCAATCCCTGTCCCTGTATGCATGCCTCCCCCATCCCTGTCATTGCATGCATGCCTCCCCCGTCCCTGTCATTGCATGCATGCCTCACCCGTCCCTGTCATTGCATGCATGGCTCCCCCGTCCCTGTCATTGTATGCATGCCTCCCCCGTCCCTGTCATTGTATGCATGCCTCCCCCGTCCCTGTCATTGTATGCATGCCTCCCCCGTCCCTGTCATTGTATGCATGCCTCCCCCGTCCCTGTCATTGTATGCATGCCTCCCCCGTCCCTGTCATTGTATGCATGGCTCCCCCGTCCCTGTCATTGTATACATGGCTCCCCGTCCCTGTCATTGTATACATGGCTCCCCCGTCCCTGTCATTGTATAAATGGCCCCCCGTCCCTGTCATTGTATGCATGGCTCCCCCGTCCCTGTCATTGTATACATGGCTCCCCCGTCCCTGTCATTGTATGCATGGCTCCCCGTCCCTGTCATTGTATGCATGCCTCACCTGTCATTGTATGCATGCCTCCCCCGTCCCTGTCATTGTATGCATGGCTCCCCCGTCCCTGTCACTGTATGCATGCCTCCCCCGTCCCTGTCATTGCATGTATGCCTCCCCATCCCTGTCATTGCATGCATGCCTCCCCCGTCCCTGTCATTGTATGCATGGCTCCCCGTCCCTGTCATTGTATGCATGCCTCACCTGTCATTGTATGCATGCCTCCCTGTCCCTGTATGCATGCCTCCCCATCCCTGTAATTGTATGGATGCCTCCCATGTCCCTTGTCATTGAATGCATGCCTCCCCGTCCCATCCCTGCATGCATTCCTCCCCCATCCCGTCCCTGTATGCATGGTTCCTTATCCCGTATCCCTGTTTGCATGTTTCCTATTGAAAAAGAACAAACATCCTACTCGCCTACATGCTCGCTCTAGCTGCTGGCACTATATCTCGTTTCAGCCACCGGCGCCTGCAGCTCTTCCTGTCAAGCGATCATGTGGCCCCGCTCATTAAGGTAATGAATATGTGCTCCATGACTAAGGGAGTGGAGAGCAGTGCATATTCATTACCTTAATGAGCGGGGCCACATGATCGCTTGACAGGAAGAGCTGCAGGCACCGGCGGCCAGAACGAGATGCAGTGCCAGCACCCAGGGCGCGCAGATAGGTGAGTCTAATGTGTGCTGGAAACTGGCGGCAGCGGCTGGCACTGTGCGCTATTACAGCAGCGGCACAGGCTTTAGCCACAACCGCCGGCTCCTGCCTCTGTGACCTGCTGCTCCTCCTCCCCCGCCGGCTTTCTGGGGCAATGACTCGTGTATAAGCTGAGGGGAGCGTTTCCAGCACCAAAACAATGTGCTGAAAAACTCTGCTTATACACTAATATATTCGGTAAATAGCAGGACAGACAGGAAGTTCAAGGACAGGGCGAAGTATCAGACTCCATCTTGGACAAGGGCAAAACAGACTCCATGGAACATCCGGAAACATTACAATACCTCAGTTCTGCACTATTATGAAAAGTTCTATTTAAATGTCCATTATTTCTTCCAGAAATTCGTCTGACAGAAAATACTGGTATAACTAGATTCTGATTGCCCCCCCTGCAAGATTTGGACTGGGTACCCCCTCATCCTGGCCCCATGCTGGTTTTATATATCCTCCATCCTGGTACTTGTCCCCCATTCTGATGCTGTTCTTTAATGTATGGAATGAAATAAACCATTATAATTACCAGGGGTGTACATAGAAGTCATGAGGCTCCATAGAAGAAGTATAATGCACAGCCCATAATCCTCTATATAGTATAAAGCATCTGAGGACTCACATCCAGTTCAAGTTTTTGCTGGCGTCAGGGGGCCCGTGACCCGCTACAACTGTGGTTGTTACTCCCCTGCCCTTATGATAGTTAAGGAAACAAATATACAAGCTGGGAGCTGAGCACATTGGACTGAACCAGAGGAGAACAAGGCTGTATATGGCAGTTTCCAGCAATATGCTTGGAGATTTAGTAGGGTGTGGTGCTTTACTGCTGAAGCAGGGAGCAGATTACTCCAGCTAGACAGCACAAACACCCATACTGCCAGACTGGATGGCACTACAGGTCCCAGGCATCCTAATGTTAGTGGCTAAACAGAGCTTCTGGTTCTGATATCTCCATCACCAGCGCCTCCTGCAGAATGAATAAGGCGGCTCCTGGTGACAGAAGCAGATGTCGCAGGAGTAGATCCCAGAGGAGATGGGACACACCATCTTCATAAGCCCTTATATGACAAAATGGTAGAAAACCAGAACAGTAGAAATCCCAATAAAGTGACTCCATTTTGGAAATTATAACCCTCAATGAATTCATTTATAGGGGTGATAACTATTTTGACTACACAGGCACTTTCCTGAAATTAGCAATAAGTGGATGTTGGAGTGTGAAAATTGCACAATTGCAATTTTACTGTTTCACACTTCCGTTGAAGGCGGACAGGTAACATCCGTCCCAAACGAAAAGTAGCGGACCCGCTTTCGGTATGTGACATACGGATGTCAGTGGCCGCTAATTTTGTCGCATCCGGCGAAGGAGAGAGAGAGAGACTCCCCGGAACAGCATTTCATGGTTAAAATTCTTCCCGGAGTAAAGCTCCCGAGCATGCGCACTTCAAAATAGCGAAATAGCGGACCGTCAAAGAAAAAAAACGTTGCAGGGTCCGTCTCATCTGCCCGGGAGACGCTAAAATCTTGGCGGTTCCTTCAAAAAACGGGTGGGACGGACGACCGTCAGTCAAGATCCGCCACTAATGTAAGTCTATGGGGGAAAAAAATGCATCCGCCCCTTTTTTGGCGGATCCGTTTTTTTCAAAAATTGGCGGATTTTGACTGACGTCAAAAAACGGAAGTGTGAAACAGGCCTAACACATTGTGCCCAGATTGTGCTCCAGGAAATACACACTGTAAGTTAAGTGGGGTCTTCTCACTATAGTAGTGCCAAATACATGGGTGCTAAATGTGGTTTGGGCACACAGCAAGGCTCAGAAGCGAGGGAGAGATTTGACTTTGGGATAACGGATATTGCTGGATTGGTTTTTGGCAGTCAAGTTGCTTTTCAAGAGTTTTTGAGTCAGTAATAATGTAGATACTGTTGAACTATTATTGTCTTGGTGAATAATTCAATATTTTTACATAATTTGTCATTTTTACAGACAGTTTAAGTTGAAATGTTCATAAATATACCTTTCAAGGATCAGTTATTCATAAATAACAATTGGTTTTACTCTTCGCAGATGACTGTACGAGGAGATCAGAGGGACAGCTGACATCTTCAATTTTTAAATCAGATGATCTTGAGATCCCACAGAATACAAGTGAAGTGAATGTCATTACTCCAGATACACCATCATTCCTTCACAGGAAAGATCTGTCATCTGATCCTTGGAAACAGGTCCTGTCTTCTAATTCATTGCACACTACTAAGGAAAAGAAGCCATTTTCACGTTCAGAATATGGAAATAGTTTTCCCCTCGAAAAATCTTTTCTTAAACATCAACAAATTCACACAGCGGAGAATAGATTTTCTTGTTCCAAGTGTCGGAAATGTTTTAACCAAAAATCAGATCTTGTTAGTCACCAGAGAAGTCACACAGGGGAGAAGGCATTTTTATGTTCAGAATGTGGGAAATGTTTTAACCATAAATCAGATTTTGTTAGACACCGGAGAACTCACACAGGGGAGAAGCCATTTTCGTGTTCAGAATGTGGAAAATGTTTTACCCAGAAATCAAATCTTGTTAGTCACCAGAAAACTCACACAGGGAAGAAGCCTTTTTCCTGTTCAGAATGTGGGAAATGTTTTAACCAGAAATGTAATCTTGTTATACACCAAAGAACTCACACAGGGAAGAAGCCTTTTTCATGTTCCGAATGTGGGAAATGTTTTAACCAGAAATGGAGTCTTATTATACACCAGATAACTCACACAGGAAAGAAGCCTTTTTCATGTTCAGAATGTGAAAAATGTTTTAACCAAAAATCAGACTTGGTTAAGCACCAGAGAACCCACACTGGAGAGAAGCCTTTTTCCTGCTCAGAATGTGGAAAATATTTTACTCAGAAATCAAATTTTGTTAAGCACCAGAAAACCCATACAGGGGAGAAGCCTTTTTCCTGTTCTGAATGTGGGAAATGTTTTACCCAGAAATGTAATCTTATTATACATCAAAGAATTCACACGGGGAAGAAGCCTTTTTCATGTTCAGAATGTGGGAAATGTTTTAACCAGAAATGGAGTCTTGTTATACACCAGAGAACTCACACAGGGGAGAAGCCTTTTTCATGTTCAGAATGTGGGAAATATTTTGTGAAGAAATCATCTCTTCTTAGTCACCAGAGAAGTCACAGTGTGGAAAAGCCTTTTTCATGTTTTTAAACATCAGAGAAGTCCGAGCAGGGAGAAGCCTTTTTTGCATTTTCAGAATGAACCCCCTATAAAAAGGATACGTTCTGAAACGTGCGTCGGGGTGTGCGCCGCACCAGTGATCGTGAACTGCACAGGTAACTTTGTGCCCATGCCCACACTATTCCATCCTATCCTGATTTGTTTTACTCTAACAGGCTTTGCATTTCCTGCCTATATTAACTTGCCCGATTTTAATTTATCGCAATCACAACTATTCCCTCACAGGTCTTGCATTTCCTGATCCTATTCACTTCTTTTCCCTATATTTTGTACACACTATATATTATATTCAGGTGGCACATTACTTTTCCTGCTTATGTATTTACACCTCCGTGGCACCTACTTTCATTGTATATAGCCTGGGTATTTGTACCTTTGATATTTTGTCTATGCTGATGACTGTTTTTCCATCCCAGTCACATTGATATGGTGATCCATTTTTTTTGTCACACTATCACTGTGAGGCAATTCTCTTGTGGCCCTGATAAAGGACGAATCTTCCTCTTAAAAATACTAAAATTATAGTTATTAAAGGGGGAACTCTCCCTGCACCTCTATTGAGGTCTGATATGAACTATTAACGCCAAACTCAACTATTAATAATTAATATCCACTTAGTAATGTCTTAATGTTATCTTTTCCTTATATACTACCTGAGATAGAACAGTGTATCAATAAAGAATATTTATTACACACACAAGCCTACAGTCTATTACATACATATACTGTATATTTATACCCAAGCAGGCGACTATAAATATATACAGCTCTGTCAAAAATTAAGAGACCACTGCAAAATTTTCTGTTTGTATGATTTTTCTCTTTATAGGTATATTTTTGAGTAAAATGCAAATTGCCCTTTTATTCTATAAACTACTGACAACATATCTTCGAATTTCCAAGCACTAAATTTTGTATTTATTTTCAGAAAATGAGAAATGGTCAAAATAGCAAAAAAATGCCGTGCTTGCAGACCGCAATTAATGTGAAGAAAACAAGTTCATAATCATTTAAAAACAAAAATACTAATGTTTTAACTGAGGAAGAGTTCAGAAATCAATATTTTGTGGAATAACCATGATTTTTAATCACAGCTTTCATGCCTCTTGCCATACTTTCGACAAGTCTTTCACACTGCTTTTGGGTGACCTTATACCACTCTTGGTACAAAAATGTAAGCAGCTCTTCTATGTTTGATGGCTTGTGACTATCCATCTTCCTCTTGATTACATTCCAGAGTTTTTCAATGGGGTTTAGGTCTGGAGATTGGGCTGGCCATGACAGGAATTTGATGTGGTGGTCCTTCATCCACACATTGATAGACCTAGCTGTATGGCATGGCGCATTGTCCTGCTGGAAAAAAACAGTCCTCAGAGTTGGGGAACATTGCCTGAGCAGAAGGAATCAACTGTTTTTCCAGGAGAACCTTGTATGCGGCTTGATTCATACGTCCTTGCAAAGATTAAACTGCCCAATTCCAGACTTGCTGAAGTATCCCCAGATCATCACCGATGCCCCACCAAATTTCACAGTGGATGCAAGACACTGTGGCTTGTACGCCTCTCAAGGTCTCCGTCTAACCATTAGACAACCAGGTGTTGGGCATAGCTGAAAATTAGACTCTTCAGAGAAGATTGCCTTACTCCAGTCCTCTATGGTCCAATCCTTATGGTCTTTTGCAAACTTTAGCCTGGCTCTCCTTTGCTTCTCATTGATGAAAGGCTTTTTTTTATAGCTTTACATGACTTGAGCCCTACCTCTAGGAGCCTGTTACAAACTATTCTTGCCGTGCACTTCACCCCAGCTGCCATTTGCCATTCCTTTTGTAGGTCACTTGATGTCATCCTGCGGTTGCTGAGTAACATTTGAATAAGATTACGGTCATCCCGGTCAGTGGAGAGTCGTTTTCACCCTCTGCTGGTCTGTAGCTTTTTTGTCCCCAATGTCAGCTGCTTGACCTTGTTGTAATGGACTGCTGTCTTAGAAATTTAAAGGATGGAGGCGACATGACTCTCACTCTGCTAGTAAAGCCAGAATTGAGCCCTTCTTTTCCTCACTCAAGACTTTTCAACTCCTATGGCATGGTTAAAAGTTATTTTTTCATTCCTATTACTTTTGGGATATTACTAGCACTTGTTTTGCCATCCAGCTAGTCGTATAGCAAGAGGATTGTGAACACCACAGCAGGGATTTTTATACTTTCCTTCGTTAAATAAGATTTGGTTCAGGTGATCACCTAATCAGAAGCACATTAACCCCTTCATGACCCAACCTATTTTGACCTTAATGACCTGGCCATTTTTTGCAATTCTTACCAGTGTCCCTTTATGAGGTAATAACTCAGGAACGCTTCAACAGATCCTAGCGATTCTGAGAATGTTTTTTCGTGACATATTGAGCTTCATGTTAGTGGTAAATTTAGGTCGATAATTTTTGCGTTTATTTGTGAAAAAAACGGAAATTTGGAGAAAATTTCGCAATTTTTAAATTTTGAATTTTTATTCTGTTAAACCAGAGAGTTATGTGACACAAAATAGTTAATAAATAAAATTTTCCACATGTCTACTTTACATAACTCCCTAACAAAAAATTAGAGAGTTATAAGGGTTAAAAGTTGACCAGCGATTTCTCACTTTTACAACAAAATTTACAAAACCATTTTTTTTAGGGACCACCTCACATTTGAAGTCATTTTGAGGGGTCTATATGGCAGAAAATACCCAAAAGTGACACCATTCTAAAAACTGCACCCCTCAAGGTACTCAAAACCACATTCAAGAAGTTTATTAACCCTTCAGGTGCTTCACAGGAACTAAAGCAACGTGGAAGGAAAAAATGGACATTTAAATTTTTCCAACAAAAATTTTGTTTTAGCATCATTTTTTTCATTTTCACATGGGCAACAGGATAAGATGGATCCTAAAATTTGTTGGGCAATTTCTCCTGAGTACAACGATACCTCAAATGTGGTCATGAACCATTGTTTGGGTGCACGGCAGGGCTCAGAAGGGAAGGAGCGCCATTTGACTTTTTGAATTGAAAATATGCTGGAATATTTAGCGGCTGTCATGTCGCGTTTGGAGAGCCCCTGTGTGCCTAAACATTGGAGCTCCCCCACAAGTGACCCCATTTTGGAAACTAGACCCTCCAAGGAACTTAACTAGATGCATAGTGAGCACTTTGAACCCCTAGGTGCTTCACAAATTGATCCGTAAAAAAAAACATTACTTTTTTTTTCACAAAAAAATTATTTTAGCAGTTTTTTCATTTTCACATGGGCAACAGGATAAAATGGATCCTAAAGTTTGTTGGGCAATTTCTTCTGAGTACACCGATACCTCATATGTAGTCATAAACCACTGTTTGGGAGAACGGCAGGGCCCGGAAGGGAAAGAGAGCCATTTGACTTTTTGAATGGAAAATTAGCTTCAATCGTTAGCTGACACTAAGTCGTGTTTGGAGAGCAACTGTGTGCCTAAACATTGGAGCTCCCCCACAAGTCACCCCATTTTGGAAACTAGACCACCCAAGGAACATATCTAGATGTGTAGTGAGCACTTTGAACCCCCAAGTGCTTCACAGAAATTTATAGCGCAGAGCAGTGAAAAGAAATAATCATTTTTTTCCTAAAAAATGATTTTTTAGCCCGCTATTTTTTATTTTCACAAGGCTAACAGAAGAAATTGGACCACAAAAATCTAGATGTGTGGTGAGCACTTTGAACCCTCAAGTGCTTCACAGAAGTTTATAACGCAGAGCCGTAAAAATTAAAAATAATTTTTTTTCCACAAAAATAATTTTTTAGCCCCCAATTTTTTATTTTCCCAAGGGTAACAGGAGAAATTAGACCCCCAAACTTGTGCAATTTTTACTGAGTACGCTGATACCCCATATGTGGGGGTAAACCACTGTTTGGGCACACGTCGGGGCTCGGAATGGAGGGAGCACTGTTTGACTTTTTGAATGCAAAATTGGCTGGAATAAATGGTGGCGCCATGTCGCGTTTGGAGACCCCGTGATGTGTCTAAACAGTGGAAACCTCTCAATTCTAACTCCAGCCCTATCCCCAACACACCCCTAATCCTAATCCCAACCCTAATCATAACCCTAACCACAACCCTAACCCCAACACACCCCTAACCCTAATCCCAACTCTACCTCAAACCACAAGCCACCCCTAACCCTAATCTTAACCCTAATTCCAACCCTAACCCTAGTTCCAACCCTAACCCTAATCCCAACCCTAATTCCAACCCTAACCCCAACCCTAACTCCAACCCTAACCCTAATTCCAACCCTAATTCCAACCCTAACCCTATTTCTAACCCTAACCCTATTTCTAACCCTATTTCCAACCCTAATGGAAAAATAAAAATAATTTCTTTATTTTATTATATGTGCCTGCCTATGGGGGTGATAAACGGGGGGGTTTATTTACTATTTTTTTCATTTTGATCACTGTGAAAGAATATCATAGTGATCAAAATGAATGAATGAATCTGCAGTGTTTTCAGATCCAGGTGGGCGCACTGCGCATGCGCCCGCCATTTTCCAAGATGGCGACGCCCATGAATCAGGACGGCGGACACCGGGAGCCGGAGCGGGACATTGGAGGTACCGGGGGGGTGAGGGGGGGGGTCGGAGAAAAGGGGGAGGGGAGCAGATGATGACGGCGGCAGCACATTACCGCCGTCAGTCGGTATCGGGGGCCCGATCGGCCCCGTGTGTCGTGGGGGGGGGGTCGGAACTGGGTCACCAGCCATGTCCGATGCTACTGCAGCATCGGCCATGGCTGCATTGTAATATTTCATCAATTTTCATTGATGAAATATTACTATTGCTCTGATTGGCTGTTTCACTTTTAACAGCAAATCAGAGCGATCGTAGCCACGTGGGGGCGAAGCCACGCCCCCTGTGGTGAAGTACAAAGCCCCCTGTATCTGCGGGTCAGGTGACCTTTCAGTGACCCCGGTCACCCGACCTGCAGGGGGGCTTTGAAGTCATGACACAGGGTATGCGTCATGGGTCGTATTGGCACCTACTTTCATGACACATGCACTGTATCACAGGTCGGGAAGGGGTTAAGTAGAATGAGGTGGACTCTGGTTGGAATTCAACTGACACTGGAATGGAATGGCTGTCAGACATGTAGAGAAGCTGATTTTTATAAAACTGCAGTGGTCTAATTTTTGTCAGAGCTGTAATATATACAGTAATATCACAACAGTATCACACATTCAAAACCCACAATTAACTGACTGAATTACCCAAATCACAAATGCAATATCAGCCCTCCCACCTATGGCTCACTATCCCTAAGGCCCAGTAAGTAAAAGGTTACAGACAGAGGCGTATCTAGGCATTCTGGCACCCGGGGCAAGAATTTGATTTGGCGCCCCCCCCAAGTACATATCCGACTTGTACAGTCAGTCATGTACCCATGAGCTGCTCTCTCTAATCCTCTCAATGTTCAGTAAAAAACTGAAAGCAGGAACAGAAGCTCGTTGTCACAGGACCATAACTATGAAAATCGCATATGAGTGAAGTGTCCATGTGATGACTACTGGAACCTACAGAGCTGAATCCTGACATTGCAGGCTTCTGAATTCTCACAACTAATGCACTGCACACTTTTAGGATTCTCCCTTGCTGATATTCAGTCATGTCAGCACAAGTATGTGATTTGTATACTTCTGGCCACATTCCAACTAGACGTGCCCAGCCTCGCTCCATTTTCATGGAGTGAGGCCACACACGTCTAGTCAGCATGTGACCGCATGTATGTAAATTACCGTCACGAGAGAATCGTGACAGCGTTCAGTGAGCACTGTGAGAATTCAGAAGTCTGCAGTCACATAGAATGACTGCAGACTCAGCACAAGCCTGGACAACCCCTTTAATGTTCCTAACGAATAAAAACATGAGAATTAGTCAGTATCACAAATAATATTTACATCCAGGTACCTTATAGATGACGTCCTCTCTGCAGTCGGTCTCCTTTTCTTCTTGTCCAGACCCCATGATGAGTTTTCTCATCCACAGCTGTCTCTGTAGACGTCCATCTTCTCCGGTCTTCTGCAGCAAATCTCCACAAGATCCCCTTAAACATAGAAGTGTCATTATAATGCTCCTAAATAAAAATGTCTGCAATATACTGTCGCCTCACACTATTCCCCTCCTTCCTCATACTGTCTCCTCTAACATCCCCTCTGCTCACCATACTGTCTCCTCATATATTTACCCCTTACTCTCTATACGGTCTGCTCACACATACCCCCGACTCCCCATACTGTGTCTGCACACATCCCATCACCCTCACTCCCCATACTGTGTCCACATACATTAACCCGTTCGCTCCCCATACTCTCTGCACCCATCCCCCATACTGTTTCCTCGTACATACTCTTCATTTTGTGTCCTCAAATCTCCCCACACACATTAAATCCCCCTTCCCCACTCCAAATGCCTCACACATTAAATAACCCCCATCCCCACTCCAAATCCCCACACACATTAAATAACCCCCCATACCCACTCCAAATCCCTCATACACATAAAATAACCCCCATCCCCTCTCCAAATCCCCCCACACATTAAATAACCCCCCATCCCCACTCTAAATCCCCACACACATTAAATAACCCCCAACCCCACTCCAAATTTCCCCACACATTAAATAACCCCCATCCCCACTCCAAATCCCCCCACACATTAAATAACCCCCATCCCCACTCCAAATCCCCCCACACACATTAAATAACCCCCATCCCCACTCCAAATGCCCCCACACATGAACCCCTCAACCCCACTCCAAATCCCTCCACACATTAAATAACCCCCCACTCCAAATCCCCCCACACATTAAGTATCCCCTATCCCCATTCATTAACCCCATCCCCACTCATTAACCCCCCTCACACACATTAACTCCCCCCACAAATTAACCCCCATGCCCTCATTAACCCCCCCACACATTAACCCCCATCCCCACTCATTAACCCCACACATTAACCCCCCCGCACACATTAACCACCATCCCCACTCATTAACCCCCTTCCCCACATTAACCCCCCCATCTTCGGTGTCTTCAGCTCCACAGTGGAGCACTTACCACTAGCGTTCGCTCTGGGCGCCGGGGAGTGATGTCAACAGCGTGATCACATGACCTGATCACGCTGCTGACGTCGCTCTGGCCTGGCGGTCAGAGCTTCTTTTGTACTGGTGTCTGTATAGACGCCAGTACAATTGTTCTCTGGGAGCCGGCACGCGCACCTTCTCTGCGCCAGTTGTCAACTTGACAGCTGACACAGAACCGCCGACTCTCAGGCCGGGGGGATGGCAGAACGCAGCCGCCAGGGAGGACACTGCGGACCACTGCATTAGGCGGCCCGACTGCGCCCCCTGCCGGCTGCGCCCGGGGCAACTGCCCCAGCTGCCCCCCCTAGATACGCCTCTGGTTACAGATACTCAGCCATGTGGTCCTCATGGTTCCCTCCCGGCAGCAAGAGAGAGAGACAAAAGCACAACTCTGGTATCTGTATATCCAGCTAGAAAGAGGTGTGTCCAGCCCCAGGTGTGGGGATGATGTGACCAGTATATTGTCCACTAAGATACATCCCCTCAATCCTGATTAAACCTGTTTTACTAGCACTTGGCTGGACCTTACCTTGTAATACAGCAAGCTGGAGGAGGGGCTTCTGCTCCATGTAGAATACATGTGGGGGAATTATATATAGACGTGCATATACACAAAATATGCACTATACACATCTCTATATAATGATGTACATTTTGGGACACTTCCCTTCTACAATCCCCCTGTTGAGAGCACGACAATGAAATTTGAGGGAAGTGTTGTGCTGGGATTTATTTGCCTACTCAACCGCATTTATAACTTGTGACAGTTCAGGATGGAATGAAGTATAATTCTGCACTTAGGTACCTAGACATCATCCACATGGCCATCAGCTCTTCCCTGCCGTTCACCGTAACCCAATATCTCCATTCACAGAATACTCCTTCGTCTGCTTCTTGAATCTTAATTAAAGTCTTTTTGTTATCAAAGTCTTTTTGCTATGTCTTTTCTCTCTGGTCATGTTGTTGCCAGTCTTCAGGTATCCACCTATCCCAATGTCGTCTTTCTAAAAGTTTGACTGGTCAAACTCTGGAATGGCTTCACCCTTACAGTCCGTAGGTCGGCCGGCGTCATCCTGTGGACACCCCTCACTCTGCCAGACTTCACGTTACTCTCCTGCAGCTTGCTTCATCAGAATTTTGAGTATATCTGGCTTGATGAGACTGCTGGGTGTCACAGTCTGTAGTTAGGCCTCAATGCTTTTTTGTAGCAGAGGCACAACCTACATCAGGCACGACTTCCATCAGAAATGCATCAGACATGACTTCCATCAGGCACTTCTCCTGTAGTCTTGATTGAAGATTGTTGATGAAGTTCCTCCATGGATAGATACGCAGATCTTTACTTGGCAGGTCAGAATTTCTTGAGTAGGGAGTGATGTCACAATACCTAAATTGACTGCGGGGAGGAACACTGTCTAAGGGTGGTTTCACATTAGCGTTTCAGGCAGCAGCGTCGGCCTGCGCACGGCCGCGACTAAGCCCCGCCCTCTGCCGCGCCTCTTCCGGTAGCTCCGCCTACGGGCGCATGACGCTGCATGCGTCCTGTGTCCCCTATCTTTAGCACTGGGGATGCAGGCCGTGCGCAGATATGCGTTTGGCGGCGCATGCGTCCTTTTGACGGTGCGCTGACCAGCGCCAAACGCTAATGTGAAACCACCCTAATTCTAACCGACATTCAATCCATCCCTTAAGAACTTCACCATTGCTAGGGTTAAAGTGGCAAATACCTTAGAAGGTGAGGGGATCTGTTCCTTGAGACCCTCACTCTTTTTCCCCATTCACACAAAACGCATATTACAAATCCATTCCAAAATAAGCCTTTGGTTTGAAAGCATATAGAGACTTAAACTAAAATAGCATGGATGCTACTGATCCATAATGCACATGCAGATCATTGACCCATGTGCGGTTGGCGTTATCTACAGGCTGCAAATGCATGAACAACTTGACATGAACACACTTAGGCTAGTTTCACATTAGCATTCAGGGGCTTTGCGGGGGGCTGCGTACTTCCTCCGTTAATCCCTGCCTACTTCCGCATACTTCTGCATTTGTCTTGCGTACCTATCTTTAACATTGGGTACGCAGGACATGCGGATGCATTGTTTTGATGCGCCCGTCTGCACAAAATGCAACTTGTTGCGTTCTCGTGCGGTCGGCGGGCGCGTCAAAACAACGCATCCTCATACATTCGCATACCTCTACGTACCCAATGTTAAAGATGGGCACGCAGGACGCATGCAGAAGTATGCGGAAGTAGGTGTGGCTTAACGGAGGAAGTAAGTAGCCCTCCGCAATGCCCCCGAACGCTAATGTGAACCTAGCCTTACCGAATATGTCCATGTACAGGCAGACCCGCACTTACACTTAGTGTCTATATGCACACATATGGAATTTCACTAGGCAGTAAACCGATCAATGTACATAAAACACAATGCTTTCATCACTATTTATATGCAATATATATTGGATCTGGGGTAAAGTCCCAGAACAACCGGAGTCCAAATGGGAGAACTCCCCGAAATGTGGATTGAACCCATAATTACAGAAAAATGGAGAAATGCCTGTGGAGTGATTAACGTGGTTATTGTTCGCAAACTCTACTAACGGCAATGCATCACACCAGTCATCCTGTCTAGAAGTGGAAAAACAACACAAAATTTGCTCCAACGACTGGTTGGTCCTCTCAGTCTGACCATTGGTCTCTGGATGGTATGCGGACAAAAAGGACAACTCAACACCCAGCCTTTTGCAGAACGCCCTCCAAAACCTGGACACAAACTGTACTCCACAATCAGACACCACATTCAAAGGCACACCATGCAAACTAATCACATGCTGTACAAACAACCTGGACAAAGTTTCCGCAGAAGGCAAAGCCACCAAGGGTACAAAGTGTGCTTGTTTGGAAAAACACCACCCAAATGACAGTATTGCCCTTGGAAGGAGGAAGATTGGTGATAGACCATGGACACATTTGTCCATAGATTTTATCATGAACTGGCAAAGGCACCAATTCGCCGGCCGGTTATGAAAGCTCTTAGCGCGGGCACAAATGCCACAGTCAGACACAAACTTCTTGACATCAGACATAAGCGAGGACCACCAAAAAACCCTTGTGATGGCTCCCTGCATAGCCGAGATCCCAGGATGACCACTCAAAGTCGAATCATGGAACTCTCCAAGAACCCTAAGGCGAAACCGAATTGGAACAAACCATTTATCAACCGGTTTGGATGAGGGAGCTTGAGACTGAGCTTCTCGAATCTTCCATTCCAACTCCAACGAGACATCAGCCACCACCACCCCAGGTTGAAGAATGGAGGATGGAGGTTCAGGAGGAGAAACCGGATCCAGACTCCGGGACAAGTCATCGACCTTTACATTTTTGGATCCTGGATGAAAAGTGATCGAGAACTGGAACCGGGAAAAAAAAGTGACCATTGGGCCTGCCTTGGGGTCAATCTTTTAGCAGACTCAATGTACGCCAGGTTCTTGTGATCAGTAATCACTGTAATGGGATGAGCTGCACCCTCAAAAAAATGCCTCCATTCCTCAAAAGCCAATTTAACTGCCAGCAGTTCCCGATTGCCAACATCATAATTTCTTTCTGCCGAGAACATTTTAGAAAAGAAGGCACATGGTCTTGGATTGGTCAATGTGGCGGGTCCTTGAGATAACACCACCCCGACCCCCACCTCCGAGGCGCCCACCTCCACCACTAAGGGTTCAGATGAATCTGGTTGTACCAGAACCGGGGCCGTCATAAAGCATTTCTTTAAAGACAGACGCGCAGGTACCGCAGGGGCAGTCCAATTCTTAACATCTGCCTCCTTCTGTGTCAAATCAGTGAGTGGCTTGACCACTTAAGAGAACTCCTTAATAAACCTCCGGTAATTATTGGCGAATCCTAAGAATCGCTGAAGCCCCTTCAGATCATGAGGCTGCACCCAATCAACAATAGCTTGAACCTTCTTGGGGTCCATACAGAAACCCTCACCAGAGACAATGAAACCCAAGAAAGACAGTTCCTGAACAAAAGATGAGCATTTATTTAATTTAGCAAAGAGCTGGTTCTCCCTGAGTCTCTGGAGAACAGCCCGAAAGTGACCAATATGGGCTTTACTACATTTTAATAGTTTTTTAATGTTTTGGCATTTTTACACAATAAAGTCTTTTTTATAGAAGAAATAATTATTTTTGTATCGCTTTAATCTGAGAACTATAACTTTTTATTTTTTCCACTGATTGAGCTTTTTTTCTGGCTTGTTATTTGCAGCACATGATCACCATTTTTATTTCCATTTGTCTTTTTGATCCGTTATTCCACTTTGTATGATGATCAAGCATTACAGCATCATTTTCTGCTTCTTTTTTTTCTGACGGTATTCACTGAAGGGGTTAACTGGTGGGACAATTTAATAATAATAATAATATTATTTTATTTCTATAGCGCCAACATATTCCGCAGCACTTTACATTATAGAGGGGACTTGGACAGACAATAGACATTACAGCATAACAATAATCACATAGATCATAACAGATACCAAGAGGAATGAGGACCCTGCTTGCAAGCTTACAATTTATGAGAAAAAAGGGGAGACACGAAAGGTAGATGGTAACAATTGCTTTCATTATTCGGACCAGCCATAGTGTATGAATCGGGTGTTCCTGTAATGCTGCATCAACCAGTTAACATCCTAAGTATATAACAATACAGGCACAGAGGGCTATTAAATGCATAAAGCATGAGAGAACAGGATGCGAGGAACCTGAATATGGTAAAAAATATTTTTGAATGAGCCACACAGGGATAATTAGGTTAATTAGTTGAGGTTGTAGGCCAGTCTGAACAAATGCGTTTTTAGGGCATGCATAAAACTGGGGATTGGGGATTAATCATATCAATCTAGGTAGTGCATTCCAAAGAATTGGTGCAGCACGTGAAAAATCTTGGAGACGGGAGTGGGAGGTTCTGATTATTGAGGATGTTAACCTCAGGTCATTAGCAGAATGGAGGGCACAGGTAGGGTGGCAGGCTGAGACAAGGGAGGAGATGTAAGGTGCTGCTGAGCCATAGAGTGCTTTGTGAGTGAGGGTAATAAGTTTGTACTGGATTCTGGAGTGGATGGGTAACCAGTGTAATGACTGGCACAAGGTAGAGGCATCGGTATAACAATTGGTGAGGAATATGATCCTGGCTGCAGCATTCAAGACAGATTGAAGAGGGGAGAGTTTGGTAAGGCCTGTTTCACACATCCGTTTTTTCCCTTCAGTCAAAATCCGCTAAATTTGTAAAAAAACGGATCCGCCAAAAAAGGGGCGGATCCGTTTTTCCCCCATAGACTTACATTATTGGCGGGTGTTGACTGACTGTCGTCCATCCCAACCGTTTTTTTATGGATCCGCCAAGATTTTAGCGGCTCCCGGGCAGATGAAACGGACCCTGCGACGTTTTTTTGCTTTGACGGTCCGCTAATTTCAGCATTAACCCATAAATGCCACTCCGGGAGCCGCTAAAATTCTCTCTCCTCACCCGTCACTGCGCTCCTCCAGCTCCCGCGATATAGCGCTCCTCCAGCTCCCGCGATATTGTGCTCCTCCAGCTCCCGGCTATTCCAGCTCCCGCGATATCGCGCTCCTCCAGCTCCTGCGATATCGCGCTCCTTCAGCTCCCGGCTATTCCAGCTCCCGCGATATCGCGCTACTCCAGCTCCTGCGATATCGCGCTACTCCAGCTCCCGCGATATCGCGCTCCTCCAGCTCCCGGCTATTCCAGCTCCCGCGATATCGCGCTACTCCAGCTCCCAACTATTCCAGCTCCCACGATATCACGCTACTCCAGCTCCCGCGATATCGCGCTACTCCAGCTCCCGCAATCTACATGCAATTCGCGACCGCCGCAGTCGCTTTAAATTTGGCTGCATCGCTTCTCCCATGGATCCTTCATCCTACGTGCTCCGCTGACATCCGTCCGTCACGGATCCGCTGGTTTCAACCTTTGGTGGATTTCAACTGACCGCCGATGACGGAGGTATGAATCAGGCCTAAGAGGGAGGCCGATTAGTAGAGAGTTACAATAGTCCAGATGAGAATGAATAAGAGAAACAGTAAGAGTTTTTGCAGAGTCGAAAGTAAGAAAAGGTCGAATTCTACAAATGTTTTTGAGGTGCAGATAACAAGAGCGAGCCAGTGATTGTATGTGGGGGGGTGAATGAAAGCTCAGAATCAAGTACAGTGTTGTGCAAATTAATTGGGACAAAGCATTTTTTTAAGTAAAATCATAAGTTGGTTACCAGTCAGTGATTCAAACCAGTTTAACTGCTTTGAACAGGCACTCACACCTGTTCAAAGCAGTTACAACTGGTTTGAATCACTGACTGGTAACCAACTTACGATTTTACTTAAAAAAATGCTTTGTCCCAATTAATTTGCACAGCACTGTATGACCCCAAGACAGCAGGCATGTTGCTGGGGAGTAATGGTGGAACCACACACAGAGATGGCAATGTCGGGCAAAGGTAGGTTAGTAGAGGGAGGAAACACAAGGAGTTCAGTTTTTGACAGGTTCAGTTTCAGATAAAGGGAGGACATGATGATAGAGACAGCAGTAAGACAATCACTGGTGTTTTCTAAAAAGGCAGGCGTGATGTCGGGAGAAGAAGTGTATAATTGGGTGTCATCAGCATAGAGATGGTACTGGAAACCAAATCTACTGATTGTTTGACCAATAGGGGCAGTGTACAAGGAGAAGAGGAGGGGGCCTAGAACCGATCCTTGAGGAACCCCAACAGTAAGGGGAAGATGAGAGGAGGAGGAACCAGCAAAAGACACAGTGAAGGAATGGTCAGAGAGATAGGAGGAGAACCAGGAGAGAACGGTGTCCTTGAGGCCGATGGAGTGAAGCATAATGAGGAGGAGCTGATGATCCACAGTGTTGAATGTTGCAGGGAGATCCAAGAGAATTAGCATGGAATAGTGACCATTAGATTTAGCTGTTAGTAGATCATTAGAGACTTTAGTGAGGGCATTTTCAGTAGAGTGTAAAGAGCAGAAACCGGATTGAAGCGGGTCGAGAAGAGAGTTATCTGAGAGATAGCGGATAAGATGGATGTGGACCAGGCGTTCCAGGAGTTTAGAGATGAAGGGAAGATTAGAGACAGGTCTATAGTTAGCGGCACAGTTTTGGTTTACAGTTTTTTAAGGAATGGATGTATGATGGCATGCTTAAATGAGGAGGGAAATATACCAAAGAGAGAGAGGTTGAATATTTTTGTTAGGTGAGCGGTGACAGCAGGGGAAAGGGACTGGAGAAGATGTGACGGAATAGGGTCAATGGTGCAAGTGGTATGGCGAGAAGATGCAAGGAGCCTGATTACTTCTTCTGTGACTGGTTCAAAATCAGAGAGTGAGCTAGGTGCAGTGTGGGAGGGAGAACAGTGCATGGTATGAGGGGATTGGGAGATAATTTCCTTTCGGATATGGTCAATTTTTTCTTTTTTGTCTTATGAAAAAATTCCCAGAAGAAAACCCTACTATTTCAATATATTAAAAGATATTTTTAGACTAATTAATAAAAAGTTAACAATCGGTGCAAAAAAACACAATACCATCACCAATTCAAAAATAGACACTATTCTATAGCTGTATCCGTCCACCCATCAGTGGAGGTTGACACCCTATTCCTGCGCAAATGGCACGCCTGCTCACCATCGGCTCTCCCTTCTAACCCTTGGAAACCCTGTAGGGGAAGGGTGGAAAAGAAGTTAGTTAGTTGGAGTGTATTCAGCGATAGACACTGCCAAAAATGATATTTGTCAGTAAAAAAAGGGAGACCGTAAAATAGCAGTCAGTATATATGTATATTCTGGGCATGGGGCAGATAGTGTGGCTGTCCTTATTCTGTCCCTGCTTGTCAGTGGAGGTTGGCACCCATTTGATTCATGAGACTGGTGCCCCCGCTCCTCAACGGCGATCCCAAATAACCCTAATTGGCTGATTTCATGGGGTATATACTGTATATAAAGTGCTACTGTGCTAGAGTGCTTCGACATGATATCAATAGCATCAATTAACTGCTGAATAGTACACTTAACAAACTCAATAAAAAGTGGTGTTTATCAAAAAAGAGCTCATCTAAAGAAGGAAGGTGGTGCAGATTAACTAATATGAAACAATGCAATAGATTAACTCAATGTAAATAATGATTATTGATTTCTTGCAATTCTCTCATCTATAATATACCACCAAATATCCACCGCATCAATATTCATAACCCAAGCTGCATCGCGTAGGTGGTGCAACCATCCACACCACAAATAAACAGATAGGATACAACTTAGTGAGCTCATCATTAAGTTAAAAGTCTATGAAAAAAAAGAAACCATGTATGCAGTAAATGAAACTCGACGCATTTCCCCTCTATAGGAAGTTCATCAGGAGTGCATATACATGTTGAAAGGACTAATTAGCTTGTTCCTTAATGGTACATGGAATGTATTGAGTCCCCAGCGCACAACAACGGCTGGAACAGTTTGTTCTATGAGGTTGTCACAGAGGGGTTAGACAGCTACAGAGGAGGAGCATGCAATTGAGGACTGGGTGGTCCCAGGAGAGGTAGGCCTCCCAGGTAAGGCCTCATTGCAGGGTTCCTCCACAAACGGGATGTCAAAGTGCCAGGTTATGCAGTCTGGACACGTGACTTGGTTGTAAGCAGAGGAGAAGTGGGTAATAACCGTGATTGCAGCAACCGTGGCCGCTGTCACACGCAGTGATAGCGCCAGGAGCCCTCGGGGATCCAACGGCTTCCCCACTTCCCACCAAGTGGCTGCTGCTGTTGTGAGTTCATTTTTCCCTTCACCAGTGAGGTCTGATGAACTCCCTCTTCTGGCGAAGGAAGGTAGTGAGGCTGATTACCAAACAGCTGAGCAGGTAGATGATGACTGGGTCACAGGAACTGATGACTGGATATAAGGCAGCCGACGCCCTGCTGCCTTGCTGGTGATTTCCTGCTGGATTCTTGGAGACCAGTCTGATTTCTGCTTCTCAAAGCTAAGTTTTGCTCTGCCTTTTGTACACTTTAGTTCTGGTTTTGTTTGCCTTGTTTTTTGGAGATCAGCCATCCCCGGCCGGGGGTGAACTGAATTCCATTTTTGTCTCTGATCTGTTGATCTCTGGCTCTGTCTTCAGAATATACCTGAGTGCTGATATAGTCTTTTTGAAGCCTAGCGACTTCAGGGCCTGTTTTTCCTATCAGTCTGTTGGTTTATTTTTGGATAGGGTTTTTGCAGATTGCAGACAGCAGCTTTTCTATCCTGTCCTATTTAGTTAGCTTAACCTATCTTTCTATCTGTGTTAGTGTTTTTCATCTTGCTTCACAGTCATTATATGTTGGGGGCTGCCTATTGCTTTGGGGTCTGCTCTGGGGCAGTTTAGATTTCCCCTTTCTGTCTTTAGGCTAATTTAGTTCTCCGGCTGTGATCGAGGGGTCTAGGGCACCGTAGGAACCCCCCACGGCTACTGCTAGTTGTTGTGGATAGGTTCAGGGGTCTGCAATCCGATAGCTTCCAACTTCTCTGGTTTTCTGGACTTAGCTATTATTTTTGTTTTTTCCTCCTTCGGTGACTCATCCATAACATGCTGCGTAAGATGGAAGCCAGGAGACAAGTCCCAGGAACTGACCGAAGACGTTGCACTCTCGTCTATTCTGGCCACGTCCTGTCGGGTTTCAGGCGGCATTGGAGGCCGATGACAGTTGGTTGTACCCTATCTGTTCAGGATGGAGTTGTGGATTGCGCATAAGGATAGCCCAGCATTTTTACTTGTCAAAGATCGTGTGACACTTGTCAGAGGGTGGGGAAGGTCGGGGCAGTGCCCCAAAGTCCAACTAGTAACTGTCCATCATTGAAGAGCCTTTCAGGAGAGTGGCTGTGGTTTTGATTGGCCTGGTTGCCACTGCCAGCAGCTTCAGGGAAATGCTTCGTACTGACAGTAGTAGACTACGCCACCCGATACCCGAAAGCAGTAGCCTAATCATCTGTTCAGGCCAACAAGCTGGCCACCGCCTTACTGAAGATTTTCTCCAAAGTGGGTTTTCCCCAGGAAATGCTCACTGACTGGGGGACCCAGTTCATGTCGCAACTGATGGAGTCCCTCTGTAAGCAAATACAGGTGCAACATCTGATGACTAGCCCATACCACCCACAGACAAATGGCCTGTGCGAACGGTTCAATGGCACCCTAAAGCAGATGCTTAAGATGTTGATCGACCCCCACAGGTGCAGCTGGGAGCGGTACCTCCCACTCCTGCTATTTGCCTACCAGGAGGTTCTACAGGCCTCAACAAGGTTCTACTTTGAGCTCCAGCACTGACGTCGTGTGCGTGGGCCCCTAGCTCTGGTGAAAGAGATCTGGGAAGGAGACTTAGCCATTCCTGGAGTGTCAGTCATCAAGTGCTCTTCCGTGACAAAATGCAGGCCTTGGTGCGGCTGGTGCATGATAATATGATGTGAGCCAAGGCTGATCAGAAGGGAGAGTATGACTAGAACACTTGTAAGAGGACCTACCAGGTGGGTAAAAAGATGTGGGTATTGGTCCCCGTACCTCAGGACCAGCTTCAGGCAGCCTGGGTGGGCCGGTATCTCATGCACCAGCAGCTCAATGCCGCAACATACCTGATCACCCTGCACCACACTCAGGGAAGGCGGAAGGCTTTCCACGAGAACATGATGAAGACCCATCATGAGTAGGAGGCGTACACCCTCCCCATATGCATCCTGCCAGAAGAGGGAGAGGCTGAGACTCTCCCGGATATGCTCACTCAAGCAAAGGCGGATTGGACCATCGAGGATGTAAAGGTTTGCAACCAGCTCTAGTCTGGCCAAAAGTCCCAGCTGTGGGTGACCCTACACCCCTTTCGGGATTTGTTCAGCTACAAGCCCGAAAACACAAAGTCAGCTGTCCTTTATGTGGACACAGGGGATCACCCCCTAATCTGTCGGTCAGCATATTGGGTCTCCCTGGAGGTACAGCAGAACATGCGCCAGAAGATTGACAAGAAGGTGAAGCTGGGGGTCATCCAATCATCCAGCAGGTTTGGGCCTTGCTTGTAGTCCTCATCCAATAGAACGACCGGACAACCTGGTTCTGCGTGGACTACAGGGAGCTCAACACAGTCTTGGTCACAGGGGTTCCCAATGCAGTGCATCGATGACCTGCTCGACCAGTTGGCAGGGGCTAAGTACCTGACCATCATGGATCTGAGCAGAGGATATTGGCAGAGCCCTCTGCCCCCGAGAATGCTCTGCCTTTATCACCCCATTTGGACTGGACGAGTCCACAGTGATGCCATTTGGGATGAAGAATGCCCCTGCCACTTTTCAGTGGATGGTCAACACGCTGCTCAAGGGACTTGTACGGTATGTGGCCACGTACCTGGACAATATTGCCATATTCAGTCCCACCGGGGAAGATCACCTAAAGCATCTGGCGCAGGTGCTCGGGTTGATCCGCTGAGCAGGCTTGACCATCAAGCTGAAGAAGTGCCAGCTGCGCATGAGTGAGGTCCACTACCTCAGACACCAGGTAGGCATTAGGGCTCTAAGTCCAGAGCCCGGGAATGTGGATGCTATCGCATCCTGGCCCACTCCCAGGACCAAGAAACAGGTGATATCCTTATTTGGCACCGCCGGGTACTATAGGAGGTTCGTCCCTGACTATAGTAACCTGCGAAGCCCCTGACGGACCTCCCCACAAGAAGCTGTACTCTGCAGTTGATTGGACCAGTGACTGTGAGACGGCCTTTCAAGCTCTGAGGACCGCCCTTTCCAGCTTCCCGATACTACAGGCAGCTGACTTTACAAGGCTGTTTGTAGTACAGACCAACGCCAGTGACTTTTGCCTCAGTGCTGTGATCAGCCAGGTCGACACTGGGCCATGAACACCCCATTTTGTACCTGAACCAGAAGCACCTGTCAAGGGAGATGGCCTACTCCATGATGGAGAAGGAATGTCTGGCAATTTTGTGGGCCCTGCAATGTCTACAGCCATAATTTTACAGACACCAATTCACCTTGGAAACGGACCACAACCCCCTCAGCTGGAAACACAGTGTATCCGGAACAAATGGGAGGTTGCTACACTGAAGCCTTGTGCTACAGTTCACCATTCACTACAAGAAGGGCTGTGTCCACGGTAATGCTGACTAGTTTTCTTACCAAGGGGAGATTATGGACAGTGCGCGGGGAACACCTGAAAGTGCTATCTCCTAGCGTCCTCTAAAGTTGGGAGATGTGAAGAATATTGGAGACATAATTCCATGTCAATCATCTGTATCCTATTTGGAATACAATTATAAAAACCCCTTCAACACGTGCTGTAGTAACATGATACCTGGCCAGCTTCAAACAAAGGGATTCACCCCCCCCCCCACTAGCTAGCTGGTATGCAACCTTCTACAGGAAGACCTGCAATTCCAAGCCATGCAGCCTGAGTCCATTGATCAGTCAGCTAAGAATTCATAAAGGAATTATGGAAATACTATACGTCTTAGCTGTACATCATGTATATTTCCGAGATCCTCAGAACAGGGCAAGCGCCTGCCTGGTTCTTGAGTCATTCTAACATGCATGGGAAGGTAGATTCAAAGTATAGTGACTAGCAGCTAGGTAGAAAAATTGTGTTTACTCTCTATGAGTAGCCCGGTTCCGGATCCGATGGCGCCAGAAACGGTGCCCTAGGACCGCCCAGAAAGGAGATGTGATCTTTCCTAAGTTTTGGGAGATTTATCTCCAAACCTCCAGGGGAGAGGACTTAAGGGCCTGTCACACTAAGCGATATCGCTAGCAATATCGCTATAACTTGTGACGTTATAGCGATATTGCTAGCGATATCGCTGTGTCTGATACCTACGACCGGCTCCCCCGCTGGTAATCGCTGATCGCGCGAGAATGTCCTGGACTGTTTCTCGTCGTCAGCTTCCTGCGGCGCTTCCTGTGGAGAGACGAGCGACGAGCGTGGAGCCGGGCGGGAGGATGCAGGATCGCCTAGTGTGACAGGTAAGTAGCGACCCCCGTCCCCAGCGATGTCGCTGGTGAGATCTGCCTGTGTGGCAGCTCACTATCGATCACTTAGCGATGTACCAGCGATCCTGACCGCGTCATCTCGCTGGTCGGGATCGCTGGTACATTGCTAAGTGTGACAGTACCTTTAGGTTCAGTCCAGAGGGCAGGAGGGGAGTTACTTGCAAGAGGGGAGTTAAATGCTCGTGTGAAGCATATACTATTGCTTTTTCTCTGGGAGGTCGCGAGGACACATCGTGTGAGAAGTCACACACAGAGGGGACCACAAGCCTCCCATGTGGCAGCCACTCCCTCGCAAGCCAGGCATTTCATCTAACTGGCAACTGACTATATTCTGCTTATATCTTTTGTCCTACCACTATTGACCATGCATCTCTGACCATTATATATGTATAACCAGTATTTATATAGTGTATTATCTAGTGCGCCCTTAAGGCGATTAAATATATAACTTTACCTTGGGATACTCTTATCTCGATCCACAAATCCATTTCTCAGCCTATTCAACCACACTACTGGGACTGGGTCCTGGCCTGATATAACCCTATTAACGGACCAGGCATATATCGAACGAGGAACTGATGGCAGTCCTTCCGAGCTGATAGGTTCTATTTCACTGGTGTTAGTGAAAGGGGTCTGTCAATCTGTCAGGGTTGTGGGCAAGTGTGGTGCCACAGAAGTGACAGTATGGGCCACATTCTCTCACTTCCCGTGCCTCCCTGGGCCCATGAGGACAGGGAGGTGTCTGTGTAAAACTGTGCCAAGCTGACCTTACTATCCCTAGAGGGTGCGGATTGTCACAGTATTACAAGTAGAGTTGAGCGAAACGGGTCGAAAAATTTCAAAAGTCGCCGACTTTTGGCAAAGTCGGGTTTCTTGAAACGAAACCCGACCCTAGGATGAGGTCGGCCACGAGGTCGGCGACTTACGCGCCAAAGTCGCGTTTCAAAAGTTTGTTTTGCGCTCTTTTTCAGCCAATCAGGATCCACGGACACTGTGGGCAACGTGATGACATATGCAGGGGTCACCACCATCTTTCAGAAGGGCATGCAAGTGATTGGCTTGCTTTGGTGGGCGTCACAGGGGGTATAAAAGGGCGTGCACGCCGACCGCCATCTTACTTCTGCCGATCTCAGTATAGGGAGAGGTTGCTGCTGATTCTGTAGGGAGAGCGTTAGGCAGGGAAGAAGACAAAAAAACTGCTTCTGCTGCTAGCGATTTGGCCTGCACAACACACCAGTCACTGTGTGTGCAGTGCAAGGGGAGGCTATATAGTGGTGTATCAGTGGTGTTGGTTGTTGGGCTGCCTTCTAAGGCTTCCTGACATTCCTGCATTGCTGTTTACCCACTGCTCCGCAAACTGCTTTATTAAAAGCAATCCCAATTTTTTTTTTTTGTCCTGCTGAGAAGAAAAAAAAACTGCTTCTGCTGCTAGCAATTTGGCCTGCACAACACAGCAGTCACTGTGTGTGCAGTGCAAGGGGAGACTATATTGTGGTGTATCAGTGGTGTTGGTTGTTGGGCTGCCTTTTAAGGCTTCCTGACAGGCTGGCATTGCTGTTTACCCACTGCTCTGCAAACTGCTTTTTTAAAAGCAATCCAATCTCCCTTATCCTCTAGTCACTTTTGTCTCAGCTGTGCCATCGAGCCTGTCACATAGCGCTCAGATATTCATTGGGCCTCACACAATCCAAAAGTGTCCAGTGTCCAAAAGTGTGTGCAGAGATTCAAAATCTCCCTTATCCTCTAGTCACTTTTGTCACAGCTGTGCCATCGAGCCTGTCACATAGCGCTCAGATATTCATTGGGCCTCACACAATCCAAAAGTGTCCAGTGTCCAAAAGTGTGTGCAGAGATTCAAAATCTCCCTTATCCTCTAGTCACTTTTGTCACAGCTGTGCCATCGAGCCTGTCACATAGCGCTCAGATATTCATTGGGCCTCACACAATCCAAAAGTGTCCAGTGTCCAAAAGTGTGTGCAGAGATTCAAAATCTCCCTTATCCTCTAGTCACTTTTGTCACAGCTGTGCCATCGAGCCTGTCACATAGCGCTCAGATATTCATTGGGCCTCACACAATCCAAAAGTGTCCAGTGTCCAAAAGTGTGTGCAGAGATTCAAAATCTCCCTTATCCTCTAGTCACTTTTGTCACAGCTGTGCCATCGAGCCTGTCACATAGCGCTCAGATATTCATTGGGCCTCACACAATCCAAAAGTGTCCAGTGTCCAAAAGTGTGTGCAGAGATTCAAAATCTCCCTTATCCTCTAGTCACTTTTGTCACAGCTGTGCCATCGAGCCTGTCACATAGCGCTCAGATATCAGTGGGCCTCACACAATCCAAAAGTGTCCAGTGTCCACAAGTGTCTGCAGAAATTCAAAATCTCCCCTGTCCTATAGACACCTTGTACCTTGTTTTACATTACTATATAGTTTGTTGGATTTTGTCTACATTTCTACCAAAAATGAGGAAGGCTGGTGGAAGAGGCCGTGGAATTGGGCGGGGGTTGGCAGCTGGTAATGATGGTGTTGGTGGTGGATCTGATGGTAGTGGCAAGAGCAAAATAGGACCGAATGCAGGAGGTGTTGAGCCTGCGTCATCGTCTGGCTACATAAGGCCTCGAATGCTTAGGTTTCTAGGAGTTGGCAAACCGCTTTTAAAGCCAGAGCATCAGGAAAAAGTTTTGTCTTACATTGCTGACTCAGCCTCCAGCTCTATCGCCTCCTCTTCTTCAGTTGTAAAAAGAAAAAGCACTGAGTCGTCATTGGAGGCTCATGTTCATGAACCACACCTTTCCTTGTGTCCTTCACCCCAACCAAGATTGAAGGATTACGCAGGCCATACTACTGATTACTCCATGGAGCTGTTTTCACATACCATGCCTGGATTATCAAGTCAAATGGTGAATTACCCAGGCCAAGATGAATCTGACATGGAGTGCACTGATGCACAGCCGCTGATAGATGATTCTGCTGGTACATTCATTCAGAGCACTACATTGTCCTCGCAGTGTACAGAGCCAGATTCTGACCCTGATGAGACTCAGGTGCCCCTTCCCGCACACTATACCACCATACACGGTGACACAGAGGAAGGTGCACATGACATAGAAGAGGAGGTGATGGATGACCCAGTTGTTGACCCAGATTGGCATCCATTGGGGGAAGAGGGTGCTGCTTCCAATAGCTCAGATGAGGAGCATCCACAGCAGACATCGACTTCGCAACAGCTGTTATCTGGCAGGCCCGTAGCACTCCAAAGACAGGTTCCAAACATCAAAAGAGTTGCTGGACAGCTTGTCCAGAGGGTCAAAAGATCACAGCGTGCTGGGCCGCAAAATGTCTGCCAAAGTAGGAAGAGTGCAGTGTGGCACTTTTTTGAACAAAATCCTCATGATCAGGCCAAGGTTATCTGTAAGAAGTGCGCAAAGACCTTTAGCCGAGGGAAAAATCTGAAAAATTTGAATACCAGTTGCATGCTTAGACATTTAACCAGCATGCACTTGCAAGCGTGGACACAACACCAAACCTCAAGTGCCACATGTGCAACTGATCACAACGAAGGTAGTCAGCAACGCTACATTGTTTCCCCCACTGTAAGCCCCCCGGTTAGCACAGCAGCAAATGTTGAGGTGTCGTTGCAAGGCCATAGCAGTCAGGGAATCCCACTGTTATATCAACGAAAGACTGATTCTAGGCCATCAGAAAGAACACCAACTCCATCACCATCATCAACCCTCTCTCATTCCGCCCTGTCCACCGCTACTTCCACCATATGCAGCTCTCAAGTCCAGCTCACCCTCCCAGACACTATGAGTAGGTCAAGAAAGTACTCAGTCTCTCATCCGCGTACACTGGGTTTGAACGCCCACATTGCCAAACTAATCTCGTTAGAGATGATGCCCTATCGGTTGGTGGAAAGCACAGCTTTCCGCGAACTCATGGCCTATGCAGTACCACGCTATGACCTACCCAGTCGCCACTTCTCTCGCAAAGCCATCCCAGCCCTCCACCATCATGTGAAAGACCGCATTGTCCATGCACTCAAGCAGTCAGTGAGCGGAAAGGTGCACCTCACAACTGATGCATGGTCCAGTCGGCATGGCCAGGGCCGTTACGTGTCCATCACTGCGCACTGGGTTACTGTGGTGGATGCAGGGTCCACAGGGGACAGCGGTGGTGGGACAGTGCTGCCTAGCCCACGGTATAGGAAACAGTTGGCTGTAGGCGTTCGACCCTCCTCCTCCTCCTCCTCCAGAAGCGAAAGCTCGTCCACAGAGCGCAGTCGTACGAGCACTCCATCTGCAGCTGCCACTGTTGCACACGATGTGTCCCCCTATCGAGCAGCTAGTGGAAAGCGTCAGCAGGCTGTGTTGCAGATGATGTGTTTGGGCAACAGACACACCGCCGAGGTGCTGGCCGAGTACTTGAAGCGACAAACTGAGTCATGGCTGGGCAGTGTACATCTTGAGGCAGGCAAGGTAGTTAGTGATAACGGCCGTAATTTTGTGGTAGCCATAGCCCTTTCAAAACTCAGCCACATACCTTGCTTGGCTCACACCTTGAACCTGGTGGTGCAGTGCTTCCTCAAAAATTATCCGGAGTTAACAGCCCTGCTCCAGAAGGTGCGAAGACTGTGCGCGCACATCCGCCGGTCGCCTGTACACTCCGTTCGTATGCAGAAGCTGCAGCAATTGCTCCACCTTCCCAACCACCACCTCATTATCGACATTGCAACAAGGTGGAACTCCACCCTGCACATGGTGGAGCGGCTGTGCGAGCAGAGGCAGGCCATAATGCATTTGTGGGAGGATACACGGCCAGGCACTTTGAGAGCAGACATGGAGTTGACAGGTGTGCAGTGGTCAAAGCTGAAAGACCTCTGTAAAGTCCTTCAGTGTTTTGAGGAATGCACACGGCTGGTAAGCGCAGACGACGCCATCCTAAGCATGAGCATCCCACTTATGCGTCTGCTCATGCAAACTGACGCACCTTAAGGAGCAGGCGTCTGCAGCCAATGTTGATGAGGAGGAAGAGGAGGAGGGAATCCTTGATGACATTCAGCCATTGTCTGCTCAGGGACCTCTCCTGGACGAGGTGGAGGAAGAAGAGGAGGAGGAGGATGATGATGGGGATGATTACTTAGGGGAGGAGGATGCATCTCGTGGGGCAAGTGAAAATGTTGGCGTGGCAAGGTCTGGTACAGGGTTTGTGCGTGACTGGAGGGATGTGGATTTGCCAGAAAGTGCTCCTCCAACCAGCACTCGCAGTGCATCATTGACACCGGGAACATTGGCCCACATGTCAGATTATGCCTAAAAAGGGACCCCCGCATTGCCAAAATGATGAACGATGACGGCTACTGGTTGGCCAGCATCCTGGATCCACGCTATAAAGGCAAATTACAAAACATCATGCCACAGGAGAACCTTGACCTAATATTGGCTAATAAACAAGCAACTCTGGTAAATCGGTTGCTTGAGGCATTCCCAGCACACAGCAGCGGTGATGGTTCTCACACAAGCCGTACGGGCCGGGGGCAGCTTGGCAGAGGTGTTCGTGGTGCACACAGCAGAAGTGGCGTTGGAGACAGGGGTTTCATGACAATGTTGTGGACTGATTTTTCAAATACCGCTCACACAACTGGTAATACTGCATCGATGGAAAGTGACAGGAGACAGCAGATGTCAACTATGGTTACAAACTACTTTTCCTCCCATATCGATGTTCTCCCACACAGGTCATTCCCCTTTGACTATTGGGCCGCTAAACTGGACACCTGGCCTGAATTGGCCCAATATGCCTTACAGGAGCTCGCTTGCCCAGCTGCAAGTGTGCTATCGGAAAGAGTCTTCAGTGCAGCTGGATCAATCCTGACAGAAAAAAGGACCCGTCTGTCAACCCAAAATGTGGATGATCTAACCTTCATTAAAATGAACCATGCATGGGTTTCCAAGGATTTTGTCCCACCTTCCCCTGATGACACATAGGGTGACAGAAAAATGGCTTGCTTTGGTCCACCTCTTCCTGGGACTTCACCTATTTCGCCTTTTGCATCAGCTGAATGTCCAACATCAACATATGCCACTTTCTAAAACTCCCTAACTGTGCTGCCTCCCCCCCATGGCCGGGGTCACCACCTAGCGCACGACACCGTGCGAGTGCCGTTGCCCTGGACAGGTGGGTAGGCCGACTCTTGGGCGCGGGCACTGGCACAGGGTCCCTCATAGTGCAATCAAGTGTCTCTGACGGTGGTGGTGCACACCCGCCGTCAGACACACCGCTGTACTATGAGGGGCCCAGTGCCAGTACCGACGCCCATGAGTGGGCCCCCCTTGCTTGGGCAGGGCCCCAGCATTTGCAATCTTTACCTCTCCCTGCTCCTCCGCTGTGTAATCTGGGCCGTCAAATCCATACTGTGCCTGACACCGTCTGAGCCTGCCTCCTGATGTATAGACATATATTTTGAATGTGTACGCTATCCATACATGTTATCTGGGGATACGGTACCCTTTCTAACCTTTGTGCAATCACGTGCAATCCATACTGGGCCTAACACCGTCTGAGCCTGCCTCCTGAGACATATATTTTGAATGTGTACGCTATCCATACATGTTATCCGGGGATACGGTACCCTTTCTAACCTTTGTGCAATCACGTGCAATCCATACTGGGCCTAACACCGTCTGAGCCTGCCTCCTGAGACATATATTTTGAATGTGTACGCTATCCATACATGTTATCCGGGGATACAGTACCCTTTCTAACCTTTGTGCAATCACGTGCAATCCATACAGGGCCTAACACCGTCTGAGCCTGCCTCCTGAGGCATATATTTTGAATGTGTACGCTATCCATACATGTTATCCGGGGATACGGTACCCTTTCTAACCTTTGTGCAATCACGTGCAATCCATACTGGGCCTAACACCGTCTGAGCCTGCCTCCTGAGACATATATTTTGAATGTGTACGCTATCCATACATGTTATCCGGGGATACGGTACCCTTTCTCACCTTTGTGCAATCACGTGTAATCCATACTGGGCCTAACACCGTCTGAGCCTGCCTCCTGAGACATATATTTTGAATGTGTACGCTATCCATACATGTTATCCGGGGATACGGTACCCTTTCTAACCTTTGTGCAATCACGTGCAATCCATACTGGGCCTAACACCGTCTGAGCCTGCCTCCTGAGACATATATTTTGAATGTGTACGCTATCCATACATGTTATCCGGGGATATGGTACCCTTTCTCACCTTTGTGCAATCACGTGTAATCCATACTGGGCGTGAGAACGGCTGGCGAGCTGTTAAGCAAGCTACAGCACCTGTGGTTTGCACACGGAAGTTTTTCATTTTTTCAGGAATGACGGTTAGGCCTAATTCCGGAACTGCGGTTGACCTGCACTTACTGGGAAATCATTGTTCGCGGGTAATAATTGTAATCAGTGATCCCCATCACTAACGTTGTTCAGCGGGTTATCTGCACCTGTAAGCGACAAACGCTGGCCTTTTCAGTGTAGCGCACATGCAGCCACGGACATGTAAGGGCATGACACACCAGTTATTGGCCAATCTCATGTGCCAGAGCCTCACGTGTCCCTCTAGTAAGCCGGACTCGGACCGCGGGGCATGACGGAGTCTCGTTCGTTAACGGAATTAAGCTTGCAATGTGTGCATCTGTTCTGTAGCTGGCATGGTTGAGGTTTCCCAGGTGGAGTCGAATTTAACCGTAGGCTCCACTCCTGGTGGTGCCCTTCTGGACATTCCTTTAAGGTTCAGCTTTGCAACCATACTGCCCACGTAAAACAAACACTTTGCCTTCATGAACGCTGTTTGGAGGGTCATGACTCGTGGGAATAACGCCGCCCAATCAGTTAACCTGCTAGAGAGATCCTTTGTTGCTCCCAAGCATGACATCACACTCCCTAGGAAGAAGGTAATGCCACTGTGGCGACCGTACTCCTGGGGGCGACACAAGTGCACTGATGCCCAGCCACTGCTCGATGAATCTGCTGGTACATTGACCCAGACCACTACATTACCCTCGCACGCTACCCGGCCTGAATCTGACCCTGATGAAACTCAGGTTACCCTTCCCATATACAGTTCCATCTTACACGGTGACAAAGAGGAAGCTGCAGATGAAAGTGCAGGTTCGGCCCACCCGCCATCAGACACACCACCGTACTTTCAGGGGCCGTGTGCCAGTGCCGTCGCCAACGAGTGGGCCCCCCCTGCTTGCCCAGGATCACAGCACTTGCAAAGTTGAAATACTGTGCAGTGAGATGGAAGATGGGGACGACGAGGAGTCTAGACTAGTACAGGGATTCCCTAGCGAGGAGACTTATTTGATTGTTTTCAATGTTGGGACAGCAATTTTTGGGGAGCACTATACTCTGGAGAATGATAGATGGGGCCCACCATACACTGGAACATTCCAAAGGTGGACATCAGACACTGGAGCAGCATTTACAGGGCCCATTATACACTAGAGCATTAGAAATGGGGCCCATTATGTTTGGAGCATTATTTGGGCCCATAAGACAGTGGAGCTTCATCCATGGGGACCAACATATACTGTAGCATTATGTGGAGCTCATCATATACTGTTTCAAACATTATATGGGACCAATGATTCTGTATGGAGAAATAGATGGGCCTCGTCATGAGATGTAAAAAGTGAAGTATTTTTCATTGTACTATACCGCTATTTCTCTGCCGTAACGGAGCATGATGAGTTGTGGCATGTGTTAAAGGGGCGCTCTTTCGCCCAGGGCACATGAAAACCTGCAGCCAGCCCCCCCCCCCCACAACTTTAGCCAAATAACCCCCATTTTTCAGTGCGTAACTTGTATTATGAAGTTAATTAAGGTTGACAAGCTTAAGTAAGAAGAATTGATGCTTTTGGCATTCAAATGGGCACTGTAGGTGTGTTTCCTGTCCTCCTCTCACTGCCGACTTTTATTCCCCATTGACTTACATTGGGTTTCGTGTTTCGGGACGACCCCGACTTTTCCCTATAATCGGACGATCTTGCTCGACCCAACTTTTGGAAAAGTCGGGTTTCACGAAACGAAACGCGACCCTAAAAAACCAAAAGTCATAGAATCATAGAATCATAGAATCGTAGAGTTGGAAGGGACCTCCTGGGCCATCTGGTCCAACCCCCTGCTCAAAGCAGGATTCGCTAAATCATCCCAGTCAGATGTCTGTCCAGCCTCTGTTTGAAGACTTCCATTGAAGGAGAACTCACCACTTCTCGTGGCAGCCTGTTCCACTCATTGATCACTCTAACTGTCAAAAAGTTTTTTCTAATATCTAATCTGTGTCTCTTCCCATTCAGTTTCATCCCATTGCTTCTAGTCTTTCCTTGTGCAAATGAGAATAAAGTTGATCCTTCTACAATGTGACAGCCCTTTAGATATTTGTAGACAGCTATTAAGTCTCCTCTCAGTCTTCTCTTTTGCAAACTAAACATTCCCAAATCCTGCAACCTTTCCTCATAAGACAGGGTTTGCAGACCGGTCACCATTCTGGTCGCTCTTTTCTGAACTTGCTCCAGTTTGTTGATGTCTTTTTTAAAATGTGGTGCCCAAAACTGGACACAATATTCCAGATGAGGTCTGACCAAAGAGGAGTAGAGGGAAATAATGACTTCACGTGATCTAGACTGTATGCTTCTGTTAATACATCCTAGAATTGCATTTGCCTTTTTTGCTGCTGCATCACACTGTTGACTCATATTCAGTCTGTGATCTATTAGTATACCCAAGTCTTTTTCACATGTGCTGTCACTTAGCCCTATTCCTCCCATTCTATATATGCTTTTTTCATTTTTATTGCCCAGATGTAGTACTTTGCATTTCTCCCTGTTAAAAACCATTCTGTTAGTTGCTGCCCACTTCTCCAGTTTATTTAAATCTTTTTGAATCCTCTCTCTCTCTTCTCTAGTATTAGCTATCCCTCCTAGCTTTGTGTCATCAGCAAATTTAATCAGTTTACCCTCAATTCCTTCATCTAAATCATTGATAAAGATGTTGAACAATACAGGGCCCAGGACAGAGCCCTGTGGTACCCCACTTGAGACATTCTTCCAACTGGATGTGCAGCCATTTACGACCACTCTTTGGGTCCGATCACTAAGCCAGTTATGAATCCACCTAACAGTTGCCTTGTCCATTCCATACTTAGTCATTTTTTCAATAAGGATTGTATGAGAGACTTTGTCAAATGCTTTGCTGAAGTCAAGATATACTATATCTACAGCATTTCCTTGATCCACCCAATCAGTGATACCGTCATAGAAGGAAATTAAGTTAGTCTGACATGACTTATTAGTTAGAAACCCATGCTGACTCTGTTTAATCACTTCATTCTTATCCAGGTATTGACATACATGTTGTTTAATAATTTGTTCAAAGATCTTTCCTGGTATAGAAGTCAGACTCACCGGCCTATAGTTGCCTGGGTCCACCTTCTTCCCCTTTTTGAAGATAGGAACAACATTTGCTCTTCTCCAGTCTTCTGGCACTTCTCCTGTTCTCCAAGAATTTTCAAAGATTATGGAGAGGGGTTCAAAAATTTCTTCTGCTATCTCCTTCAGTACTCTGGGGTGTAATTCATCTGGACCTGGAGACTTGAATTCATTTAGGTTAGCTAAGTGTTTCCTCACTATCTTTCTGTTTATAGATATCCTGGATTCTTCTATTCCCTTAATAGGACAGTGAATAACAGTTGATGTTGCATTTCCTTTCTGAGAGAAAACAGATGCAAAATAGGAATTTAAAAGTTCAGCCTTCTCAACATCCTGTCTTACCATTTCATCATTTTCATCCTGTAAAAATCCTATAGCATCTTTGACTTTTCTTTTACTTTTGACATATCCCCAAAATCCTTTATTATTGCTTTTGACATCTCTTGCAAGCCTCAGTTCATTTTCAGCTTTAGATAATCTGATTTGTGCCCTGCAGGTTCTGCAGACAGCATTATATTCTTCTTTAGATATGCCTCCCTCTTTCCATTTTATAAACATTTTTTTCTTCCTTTTTAGCATGTGCTTAAGTTCTGTGTTCATCCATCCTGGTTTCCTTAAATGCTTCCTATTCTTCCCTCTTTTCGGAATTGTTAACAACTGTGCTTTGAGAATTTCATTTTTCAAGATTTCCCATCCTTCCTGGACATTTTTGTCTTTAAGGATATCCAGCCAAGTCGCTCAACTCTAATTACAAGTGGTGAAACTTTACCACCTGATCCCGACGTAATATTGAAGTCAGGCAGGTGGCGTGGTATGGATCTTTCACATTCTTCAAACAAACCATGAGTATAAATAAGAGTTCCTTCATTGCAACGGTAATGGAGGCATCTTCTTCTAAATCACTGCTATCTATCATATATAAATACTTGACATCAGAATTTCTGAAACAGTTCCCTATAAGGCTATGTACACACCATGCAGATTTGTTGTGTTTCCGCATCGTTCTTTCCACGCGGATGTGCTCCAAAAACGCAATGGATTACTAAAGCAATGTTAATCAATGATATTCCTGAAGTGTTGTGCACATGCTGAGGAAACTTCCATCCTTATTTGCAGCATTTTCTGCAGCAAGTCCATTCTTTTTGCAGATCTGTAGTGTTTTTCACCCTTTGACTACCATTTGAGTCTGTCAAATTTGCAGCAAAAAACGCTGCAGAATTGTCAAAGGAAATGATGCCAGAAGGAGGAAGTGTGTGTGGGTGGAGAATATGTGTGTGGGCGGAGAAAATGTGCGTGTCTGTCTGCGGGTTTCTGTCTGCGGGTGTCTGCGTTTGTGTCACGTGGCCGCAGGGCGGATGTGTGCAACTCACTCCCAAAGAGCGATATCGTGGAGTAAGGATTGCACACACTCACGCAGGCCTGGGGTGCAGTGGCGCCGTCGCCACTAGATGGCAGAAGAAGCGTCAGACAAGCCAGATCGGTAACAAACAGGAAACACAGTACCAGAGGGAAGCAGCAATACGCAAAGTCAGAAGGAAGCCAAAGAAGTCAGAGCCAGTTGAGAACAGGAGCGCCAAGATGATAAACCACTAGACAGGTCAGGAAACAAGCCGAGTCATACAGCAGGAAGTCAAAGCACGGATGGTAAATACTAAGTTGAGTCGGGATACTGGGTGAGGATGGAAACAGGAACTTAGCAAAAGGCAAGGGACATATCAGGGTGTAACGGGATCAGCCGCTCTAGCCGGAGACAGGAGCTATAACTGACAGAGCCCACCAGCGGCGGCGGAATGAAATAGCCGAACACACACCAAAGAGGCAGAGGAAGTTAACCCACACATGAAAAGGCCGGGAAAAAGGCAACAAATGACAAAGTCTGACCTGGATCATGACAGTACCCTCCTCTCATCAGGGGCCCACCGGACCCCCAGGTTTCCCTGGAAAACGAGCATGAAAGGCCCAGACCAAACGGTGCGCATGGACTAAGCGCGCTGGAACCCATGACTGGTCCCTCCAATGAACCAGGTATTGGCGTGAACGGCGGAGCATATGAGAATCCTCAACCCATTCTACTTCAAATTCAGTCTGACCATCCACCAAGACAGGTGGTGGATGAGGCAGAGATTCATCCGAGGAAGACACCATTGGCTTCAACAGAGCCTTAAGGAACACATTGGGGATCCGCATCAACTGAGGCAGGCGCAAGCGAAAGGCCACTGGATTGACCACCTCTAAAATCTCATAAGGACCAATAAACTTAGGACCCAACTTAGCAGAAGGAACCTTCAACCTTATATTCTTGGTACATAACCATACCTTATCTCATACCCGAAATACCGGCCCCAGCGACCATCGTTTATCCGCAAAAATATATTTACCCTGAGCCTCCCCAATGTTCCTCTGGACCTCCCTCCAAACCTCCCCAACTGCTGAATAGCCAAATCAGCCCCTGGACACCCTGAATCCAGCCAAAAAACTCATCAAAATTAGGGTGAAAACCATAATTGCAAAATAGCGGGGAGGTACCAGTGGACTGATTGACACGATTATTAAATGCAAATTCTGCCACAGGCAGTGAAGAGCACCAATCATCCTGCCGAGACATGGCAAGACATCGCAGAATTTGCTCCAGAGACTGATTGGTCCTCTCAGTCTGGCCATTGGTCTCAGGATAATAGGCTGATGAAAAGGTCAAACTTATACCCAGCCTTTTACAAAAAGCCCTAAAGAATACAAATTGCACCCCTCGATCAGAAACCACTCTCATAGGCAGCACACCATGCAATCGCACATGCTCAACAAACAGCCTGGATAATGTCTCAGTATTAGGCAAACCTGCCAAAGGTACAAAATGCGCCTGTTTACTAAATCTGTCCACCACCACCCAGACCACAGTTTTACCATTGGAAAGGGGAAGATTGGTGATAAAATCCATTGACAGATGAGTCCAAGGTCTATCCAGAATTGGTAGTGGCACCAATTCCCTAGCAGGCTGGCTATGAGAGCTTCTAGCATGAGTACACTTTTCACAGGAAGATACAAGTACAGTGACATCAGACGCCAACGAGGACCACCAAAACAGTCTAGCAATGGCTCTACGAGTGGCCGAGATTCCAGGATGCCCAGTAAGAGCAGAGTCGTGGAACTCCCAGAGCACTCTCAACCGATATTGGACCAGCACAAAGAGCTTATTATCAGGCACAGATGGAGGAGCAAGAGATTGGGCCTGACGAATCTCCTGCTCCAATGCTGAGGAAACCACAGCCATAACCACACCGTGCTGAAGAATGGAGGAAGGTGGTTTGGGAGGTGATATAGGGTCTAAGCTACGAGATAGGGCGTCAGCCTTGACATTCTTGGAATCAGGCCCAATAGTGATAGAAAACTGAAACCGTGAAAAAAAAAAAAGTGACCACCTTTCCTGTCTCAGGGTCAAACACTTGGCAGATTCAATGTAGGACAGGTTCTTGTGGTCCGTGATTACCGTGATCCGATGGACAGCACCCTCCATAAAATGCCTCTATTCTTCAAAAGCCAGTTTAATGGCTAGTAATTCTCAGTTACCTACATCATAATTCCTTTCAGCAGGAGAAGAAAGCACAGGGTCTTAGGCTTGGCTGCACCCCGAAAAATACAGTGCACAAAATACACAAAAATAGGGAGGGATTGGTTAATATTTTGGCCAAAATACGCAAGCTCGCAATCCGCGTCAAGGATCCCCACACTTGCGAGTCCCTACACTAAACTAATAGCAAAGCCACAAAAGAAGACAAAAGCCTCCAAAAATGTAATTTACACAGCAGAAAAAAAAGCAGCACTGCTTATCAGCCCAGCTCTTAGAACAAATGCACTACAGGATGTATACTCTGCTGATAAACAGGCTCACATGAGTCATCTTCATGCCGTTCTACAGAGGCTTTGGAAGAGCTCTCTCTTTGCTGAACCAGAAAAATATTAATTTTTGGTTCAGGAACTGTCCTTTCTGGGTTTCATTTTGTCTGCGGAAGGGTTTCATATGGACCCTAGAAAGGTACAGGCTATTGTAGATTGGGTACAACCCAGGGATCTTAAGGGTCTTCAGCGTTTTTTGGGGTTTGCCAGTTATTACCAGAAATTTATTAAGGGATTTTCTCAGGTGGTCAAACCCCTCACTGATTTGACTCATAAAGGGGTTGATATCAAAAATTGGTCAGCTCCAGCTATAGCAGTGTTTACTCCCTTAAAGGAATATTTTATGTCCACCCCTGTATTAATTCAACCTGATCCGTCTGAACCATTTATAGTTGAGTTGGACTCCTCGGAGGTGGGGGCAGTGTTGTCCCAGGGACCCACCACTTTAAGGCTAGTTTCACACTAGCGAATAGCAGAGCTGCGGAGGGGTGCGGACTTCCTCCGTGAAGCTCCGCCCACTGCTGTTCAGCTCCGCCTACGTCGATATGCGGCCTGCGTACCCTATCTTTAGCATTGGGTACGCAGGCCATTCCGATGTATGCGGATGCCTCCGCATGTGTCGTTTTGACAGTGCGGCTACCTGCGCTGAACGCAACATGTTGCATTTTGTTGCGGTTGCCGCACCATCAAGACGCATGCGGTGGCATCCGCTTACATCGGCATGGCCTGCGTAACCAATTCTAAAGCTAGGGTTCGCATGCCGCATCCTGACGTAGGCAGAGCTGAACGGAGGAGGTGCGGCAGTGGGCAGAGCTTCATGGAGGAAGTCCGCATCCCTCTGCAGCTCTGCCATACGCTAGTGTGAAACTAGCCTTAAAGTGGTGGGTCCCTGGGACAGCACACTGCCCCCACCCCCACCTCCGAGGAGTCCAACTCAACTATAAACGGTTCAGATGGATCAGGTTGGATGAATACAAGGGTGGACGTAAAATACTCCTTTAAGGGAGTAAACATTGCTATAGCTGGAGCTGACCAATTTTTTATATCAACCCCCTTACGAGTCAAATCAGTGAGAGGTTTGACCACCTGAGAAAATCCCTTAATAAATTTCTGGTAATAATTGGCAAACCCCAAAAAACGCTGAAGACCCTTAAGATTCCTGGGTTGTACCCAATCTACAATAGCCTGTACCTTTCTAGGGTCCATATGAAACCCTTCAGCAGACAAAATGAAACCCAGAAAGGACAGTTCCTGAACCAAAAATTAACATTTTTCTGGCTCAGCAAAGAGAGAGCTCTTCTAAAGCCACTGTACAGTAGAACGGCACGAAGATGACTCATGTGAGCCTGTTTATCAGCAGAGTATACATCCTGTAGTGCATTTGTTCTAAGATCTGGGCAGATAAGCAGTGCTGCTTTTTTTCTGCTGTGTAAGTTAAATTTTGGAGGCTTTTGTCTTCTTTTGTGGCTTTGCTATTAGTTTAGTGTAGGGACTCGCAAGTGTGGGGATCCTTGACGCGGATTGGGAGCTTGCGTATTTTGGACAAAATATTAACCAATCCCTCACTATTTTCGTGTATTTTGTGCACTGTATTTTTCGGGGTGCAACCAAGCCCAAACACGTCTTGTCTCGTATGAGGGATGTTCACACTGGGATGCATTGAGGGTGTGCTGGCCAGTCTGCCTAATCGAATAGTAGGGGCGTGACTAATAGGCTGTGAACCAGGCACTGTGCCCTTATGTGAACAGCGCTCTATGCAAGCCTTCATTGTGCAAATGTATACTAAGCAGTCACCCCCTCCAGGAATGGGTAGGTGAGAGTGGCTGTTAGAATCATAGAATCGTAGAGTTGGAAAGGACCTCCTGGGCCATCTGGTCCAACCCCCTGCTCAAAGCAGGATTCGCTAAATCATCCCAGTTAGATGTCTGTCCAGCCTCTGTTTGAAGACTTCCATTGAAGGAGAACTCACCACTTCTCGTGGCAGCTTGTTCCACTCATTGATCACTCTGTCAAAAAGTTTTTTCTAATATCTAATCTGTGTCTCCTCCCATTCAGTTTCATCCCATTGCTTCTAGTCTTTCCTTGTGCAAATGAGAATAAAGTTGATCCTTCTACAATGTGACAGCCCTTTAGATATTTGTAGACAGCTATTAAGTCTCCTCTCAGTCTTCTCTTTTTCAAACTAAACATTCCCAAATCCTGCAACCTTTCCTCATAAGACAGGGTTTGCAGACCGGTCACCATTCTGGTCGCTCTTTTCTGAACTTGCTCCAGTTTGTTGATGTCTTTTTTAAAATGTGGTGCCCAAAATTGGACACAATATTCCAGATGAGGTCTGACCAAAGAGGAGTAGAGGGAAATAATGACTTCACGTGATCTAGACTGTATGCTTCTGTTAATACATCCTAGAATTGCATTTGCCTTTTTTGCTGCTGCATCACACTGTTGACTCATATTCAGTCTGTGATCTATTAGTATACCCAAGTCTTTTTCACATGTGCTGTTGCTTAGCCCTATTCCTCCCATTCTGTATATGCTTTTTTCATTTTTATTGCCCAGATGTAGTACTTTGCATTTTTCCCTGTTAAAACCATTCTGTTAATTTAGTACCTGTGTTTCTAACATCTTGCTATATGGGCTGGCTGCATCCTGTAGTGCATTTGTTCTAAGATCTGGGGGGAGGTAAGCAGTGCTGCATTTTTTTTCTGCTGTGTAAATTAGATGATTCTGGCTAAGTGACAGAATTGGCGCATCTATATGATGCGCCATTTCTAGGGCGGCTGAGCTGATGTTTTTAGCCTGGGGGGTGCAAATATACATGGACCCTTCCCAGGCTATTAATATCAGCCCGTAGCTGTCTGCCTAGCCTTTGCTGGTTCAATTTTATAGGGGGACCTCATGTCAACTTTTTTCTGGGGTTCCCGTCATCTAGCCAGTAAAGGCTAAGCAAACAGCTGTAAGCTGATATTAATAGCCTGGGAATCTTTATGGCTATTGGCTCCTTCCCAGAATATTAACATCAGCCCTCAGCCATCGGCTTTCCCTCTGCTGGTTATTAAAATTATGTGGGAGCCCACGCAATTTTTTAGAAATTTTTTTTTGAAAAACAAACAGATATTGAGATTCATGCAGATTTCTGACAGTTGCTGTTTTATTACAGCATATGTAGGTTAATTATGTTAATGCTCCTGCATGCGCGCACGCACGTGTGTGTCTTTAACTCTTTGTGTACTGTTTTATTAATGAGGGTATCTGGCTGACACTCCGGCTGGTATCTGGTTCATTACTAAACCTCAGGCTTTTTTTTTCAATTTGTTTTGTTTGTGTAAACATAAATAAGAACATGGTACAGTGCCTTGTGAAAGTATTTGGCCCCCTGGAACTTTTCAACCTTTTCCCACATATCATGCTTCAAACATAAAGATACCAAATGTAAATTTTGGTGAAGAATCAACAACAAGTGGGACACAGTTGTGAAGTTGAACGAAATGTATTGATTATTTTAAATTTTTGTGGAAATACAAAGACTGAAAAGTGGGGCGTGCAATATTATTCAGCCCCTTTACTTTCAGTGCAGCAAACTCACTCCAGAAGTTTATTGTGGCTCTCTGAATGATCCAATGTTGTCCTAAATGACTAAGGATGATAAATATAAACCACCTGTGTGTAATCAAGTCTCTGTATAAAAGCACCTGCTCTGTGATAGTCTCAGGGTTGTGTTTGAAGCACAGAGAGCATCATGAAGACCAAGGATCACAACATGCAGGTCCGTGATACTGTTGTGGAGAAGTTTAAAGCCGGATTTGGATACAAAATGATTTCCAAAACTAAACATCCCAAGGAGCACTGTGCAAGCGATCATATTGAAATGGAAGGAGAATCATACCACTGCATATCTACCAAGGCCAGGCCATCCCTCTAAACTTTCATCTCAAACAGGGAGAAGAATGATCAGAGATGCAGCCAAGAGGCCCATGATCACTCTGGATGAACTGCAGAGATCTACAGCTGAGGTGGGACAGTCTGTCCATAGGACAACAATCAGTTGTACCCTGCACAAATCTGGCCTTTATGGAAGAGTGGCAAGAAGAAAGCCATTTCTCAAAAATATCTATAAAAAGTGCAATTTAAGGTTTGCAACAAACCACCTGGGAGACACACCAAACATGTGAAAGAAGGTGCTCTGGTCAGATGAAACCAAAATCAAACTTTTTGGCAACAATTCCAAACGATATGTTTGGCGTAAAGGCAACACAGCTCATCACCCTGAACACACCATCCCCACTGTCAAACATGGTGGTGGCAGCATCATGGTTTTGGCCTGCTTTTCTTCAGCAGGGATATAGAAGATGGTTAAAATTAATGGGAAGATGGATGGAGCCAAATACAGGACCATTCTTGAAGAAAACCTGTTGGAGTCTGCAAAAAACCTGAGACTGGGACGGAGATTTGTCTTCCAACAAGACAATGATCCCAAACATAAAGCAAAATCTACAATGAAATGGTTCACAAATAAACGTATCCAGGTGTTAGAATGGCCAATTCAGAGTCCAGACCTGAATCCAATCGAGAATTTGTGGAAATAGCTGAAAACTGCTGTTCACAAACGATCTCCATCAAACCTCACTGAGCTCGAGCTGTTTGCCAAGGAAGTATGGGAAGAATTTCAGTCTCTCAATGTACAAACCTGATAGTGACATCTTTAAAGTGATACATGAGAAATATACCAGAAATAGTCCAGAAATCAGTCAGACGGTAAGACTAACCACTTTCTTATTTTACTTGCTTTTTTTTTTACCCTGCTCTTTAACCATGCTCACATTTGCCATCACCATTTTTGCTCCACTAATCTTTCCTTCGCTATCCCCAAACCCCTACCCTTGAAGCAAATAACTATCTCCTCTCTCTTACCCCCCACCTCGCTTCATCTGCAGACATACTCCTTAACCTCAGACCTCTCATACTAAAATACAATACAAGACGATCACTCTCCTTCACCCACCTGCTTTCCCTTTCTCTGCTTCTTCTCACTGCTGGTGACATATCCCCCAATCCTGGCCCCCCTGCCTCATACATCCCACTAATCCTTACCCCTAACTTTCTCACACTAAGAGAAACTACCGCAATCCCTCACACTTAAAACCTGTGCCACTGACCCCCTCCCTCCCGCACCCTCTTTCTGGAGCACTTTGGAATGCTCGCTCCATCTGCAAAAAGCTCCACGTGATCCACGACCTCTTTACCTCCCGCAACCTTTCCTTCCTGGCCCTCACTGAGATCTGGCTGACACCCCCTGACACGGCCTCCCCAGCCGCATTGAGTTATGTCGGCCTCCACTTTACCCACAATCCTCGCCCTGGCAACAGACATGGTGGAGGAGTGGGTTTCCTCCTTTCTAAAAACTGCTCCTTCAACCCTATCCAACCCCCACCCTCCCTTATCTTCCCTTCCTTCGAGGTTCACTCTGTCCATATCTACTCTCCCTCTAATCTCCAAATGACTGTCATATACCGACCAACGGGCTCAGCCACTGCCTTCATCGACCAATTATCCACCTGACTCCTCCCACTTTCTCTCTTTTGACATCCCCACCCTCATCATGGGGGACTTCAACATCCCCATTGACACCCACCAGCCTCCAAACTCCTGTCACTTACCTCATCTTTTGGACTTACTCAGTGGTCTTCCACAGCCACCCACACAGATGGACATACATTAGACCTCCTCTTCACCCGCCTCTGTTCCCTACCCAATCTCATAACCTCTCCCTTCCCCCTATCTGCATACCATCTACTCACCTTCTCATCCTTGTCCTTCTCACCTGCCCCCCATGTTCAGCCACTAGCACATCCTCGCAGAAACCTTGCACACCTAGACACTCACAGACTCTCATACTCTTCCACCTCTGTCCTCCATATCTTCACTCCACAACACAGACAGTGCCACCGCTTTCTACAACGCCACCCTCACAAAAGCCATAGACTCAGTCGCTCCTCTCTTGCATGGCAAAGTGCGACAAACCAATGGGCAACCCTGGCACAACCTCACCAAAAAACTTTGACAAGCATCCAGGGTCGCGGAGCGGCGTTGGAAGAAAACACGCCTGCTAGACGACTTCACTGCTTTCAAACAAGCTACACTTGCCTTTAAAATCAGCCCTCACCTCTGCTAAACAGACCTATTTCATAAACCTTGTATCTTCATTATCCCACAACCCAAAACAACTGTTCAGCACATTTTACTCTCTCCTCTGCCCACCATTGCCGCCTCCAACTCCCCTCATCTTTGCTGAGGACTTTGCCACCTACTTCAAAAACAAGATCGACCAAACAAGGCAAACCTTTACAGTTCCACCACCCCAACCACTCCACATACCATGACATCTGCTCTTCCCTAAAAACCTCCCTCTCCAACATCACTGAGAGCTTACTCATCTCCTTTCCAAATCACACCTCACCACCTGTGCACTTGACCCCATCCCTTCCCACCTGCTCCCCAACCTCACTAACATGATCTTTCCAGCTCTAACCCATCTCTTCAACCTATCCCTAACTTCTGGTACCTTCCCCTCTGCCTTCAAACATGCCACCACAGCACCCATCCTCAAAAAATCAAACCTCGACCCAACTGCTATGCCCAGCTATCGCCCCATATCACTGCTCCCGTTTGCTTCCAAACTCCTTGAACAGCATGTCCATGCTCAACTTTCCTCCCACCTCTCATCTAACTCCCTCCTTGACATCCTGCAATCGGGCTTCTACCCCCACCACTCCACTGAAACTGCCCTGACCAAAATTACTAATGACTTACTCACAGCCAAAGCTAACAGACAGTTCTCCATCCTCCTCCTTCTCAACCTGTCCTCTGCCTTTGACACAGTTGATCACTGCCTACTGCAACAGATTCTTTTTTCCATTGGCATCAAAGACCTTGCCCTGTCCTGGATTTCCTCATACCTTTATAACCGCACATTCAGCGTTTCCCACTCCCACACTACCTCCTCATCCCGCCCTCTCTCTGTTGGAGTCCCCAAGGCTCTGTCCTGGGGCCCCTACTTTTTTCCATCTATACTCTTGGCCTAGGGCAACTCAAAGTCCCATGGGTTCCAGTTCCACCTGTATGCAGACGACACTCAGATCTACCTCTCTGGCCCAGATGTCACCTCTCTGCTGTCCAGAATCCCGAGTGTCTATCAGCCATATCCTCCTTTTTCACATCTCGCTTCCGAAAACTCAACGTAGACAAAACTGAACTCATTATCTTTCCTCCATCTCGCGTATCTTCCCTACCCGATCTACCTATTATGGTAAACGGCATCACTCTCTCTCCCGCACCTGAAATCCACTGCCTCGGAGTAACTCTTGATTCTGCCCTGTCCTTCAAACCACACGTCCAAACTCTTGCCACCTCCTGTCGCCACCAACTCAAAACTATTTCCAGAATCCGTCCCTTCCTCAGCCCTCAATCTACTAAAACTCTTGTATATGCCCTCATCATCTCCTGCCTTGACTACGGCAACACTCCTCTGTGGCCTCCCTGCTAACTCTCTTGCACCACTCCAGTCTGTGCTCAATTCTGCTGCCCGACTAATCCACCTCTCTCCCTGCTACAACCCGTCTCTCCCCTCTGCAAATCCCTCCATTGGCTCCCAATTCCCCAACGAATCCAGTTCAAACTACTAACACTGACCTACAAAGCCATCCACAACCTTTCCCCTCCCTATATCTCTGAACTAATCTCCCAATATCTTCCCTCATGTAATCTTCGATCCTCCCAAGACCTCCTACTCTCCTCCACACTTATTTGTTCCTCACACAACCGCCTCCAAGATATCTCCCGAATATCCCCTATCCTCTGGAATTCCATGCCTCAACACGTCCGATTATCCACCACCCTCGGATCCTTCAAACGGAACATGAAAACTCATCTTTTCAGGAAAGCTTACAGCCTGCAATAACCATTCTGCCGCCTCACCACCGCCTGAGGTGCCGCCTCATCACCACCAGAGCTGCTGCACTCCCGACCTTCTGTCTGTTCCCCACTATCCCGTAGAATGTGAGTCCGCAAGGACAGGGTCCTCTCCCCTCTATACCAGTCTGTCATTGTAAATTTGTTTACTGTTAACGATATCTATAACTTTGTTTGTAACCCCCCTTCTCATGTACAGCACCATGGAATTAATGGCGCTATATAAATAATAATAATAATAATAGAGAAATACCCCAAGTGACTTGCAGCTGTAATCGCAGCAAAAGGTGGCGCAACAAAGTATTCAGTTAAAGGGGCCGAATAATATTGCATGCCCCACTTTTTAGTTTTTGTATTTCCACAAAAATTTAAAATAACCAATAAATTTCATTCAACTTCACAATTGTGTCCCACTTGTTGATTCTTCACCAAAAGTTAACATTTGGTATCTTTATGTTTGAAGCACGATATGTGGGAAAAGGTTGAAAAGTTCCAGGGGGCCGAATACTTTTGCAAGACACTGTGTGTATATATATATATATATATAGATAGATAGATAGATATACAGCTCTGGCATAAATTAAGAGACCACTGCAAAATTTTCAGTTTCTCTGATTTCCTGTTTATAGGTATTTTTTGAGTAAAATGTAAATTGCTCTTTTATTCTATAAAATACTGACATGTCTTCGAATTTCCAAGCACTAAATTTTGTATTTATTTTCAGAAAATGAGAAATGGTCAAAATAACAAAAAAATGCAGTGCTTGCAGACCTCAAATAATGAGAAGAAAACAAGTTCATAATCATTTAGAAACAACAATACTAATGTTTTAACTCAGGAATAGGGATGAGCGAGCATACTCTTAAGGATTCGGTACTCGGCGAGTAATGCGGTACTTGCGGTACTCGAATCCTCGTGAGTATTTCACTACTCACCTCGCAATATTCGCAACAGCCCGCAGTCCTCACACAGCACGGCACAGTCCCCGCACAGCCCAGCAAGGCCCACCACAGTCACACACAGCCCAGCACAGTCCCGCACATTACCTGCAAAGCCCTGCACAGTCCCGCAGTCTTCACACAGGCCAGCACAGTCTTCGCACAGGCCAGCACAGTCTCGCATAGCCTGACACAGTGCCCGCACAGGCCAGCACAGTCCCGCATAGCCTGGCAGAGTCTTCACACAGTCCCCGCCCAGTCCATCACAGTCCCCACCCATTAATCGCATTTCCCATAGACTTACATTGGACTCGGTACGAGTACCCGAGTATTAGGAGGTACTCGTAACGAGTAAGGCGAGTCCGAATACTACAGTACTCGCTCATCCCTACTCAGGAAGAGTTCAGAAATCAATATTTTGTGAAATAACCATGATTTTTAATCACAGCTTCCATGCGTCTTGGCATGCTTTCCACCAGTCTTTCACACTGCTTTTGGGTGACCTTATGCCACTCCTGGTACAAAAATATAAGCAGTTCTTCTTTGTTTGATGGCTTGTGACTATTCATCTTCCTCTTGATTACATTCAAGGTTTTCAATGGGGTTCAGGTCTGGAGATTGGGCTGGCCATGACAGGGATTTAATGTGGTGGTCCTTCATCCACAGATTGATTGACCTAGCTGTGTGGCATGGCGCATTGTCCTGCTGGAAAAACCAGTCCTCAGAGTTGGGGAACATTGCCTGAGCAGAGGGAATCAACTGTTTTTCCAGGATAACCTTGTATGCGACTTGAGTCATACGTCCTTGCAAAGATTAACCTGCCCAATTCCAGCCTTGCTGAAGCATCCCCAGATCATCACTGATCCTCCACCAAATTTCACAGTGGGTGCAAGACACTGCAGCTTGTACGCCTCTCCAAGTCTCCATCTAACCATTAGATGACCAGGTGTTGGGCAAAGCTGGAAATTAGACTCATCAGAGATTACCTTACTCTAGTCCTCTATGGTAAAATCCTTATGGTCTTTCGCAAACTTCAGCCTGGCTCTCCTTTGCTTCTCATTGATGAAATACTTTTTTCTAGCTTTACATGACTTGAGCCCTACCTCTAGGAGCCTGTTATGAACTGTTCTTGCCGTGCACTTCACCCCAGCTGCCATTTGCCATTCCTTTTGTAGGTGACTTGATGTCATCCTGTGGTGGCTGACTGACATTCGAATAAAATGACGGTCATCCCGGTCAGTGGAGAGTCATTTTCACCCTCTGCCGGTCTGTAGCTTTGTTGTCCCCAATGTCTGCTGCTTGAGCTTGTTGTAATGGACTGCTGTCTTAGAAATTTTAAGGATGGAGGCAACATGACGCTCACTGTATCCTTCTGCTAGTAAAGCCAGAATTGAGCCCTTCTTTTCCTCACTCTAGACTTTTCTTTTCAACTCCTTTGGCATGGTTAAAAGTTATTTATTCATTCCTATTACTTTTGACATATTACTAGCACTTGTTTTACCATCCAGCTTGTCCTATTGCAAGAGGATTGTGAACACCACAGCAGGGTTTTTATACCTTCCTTCGTTAAATAAGATTTGGTTCAAGTGATCACCTAATCAGAGGCACATTAAGTAGAATGAGGTGTATTCTGGTTGAAATTCAACTGACACTGGAATGGAATGGCTGTCAGACATGTAGAGAAGCTGATTTTTACAAAACTGTGCAGTGGTCTCTTAATCTTTGCCAGAGCTGTGTATATATATATATATATATACACACATACACATACAGTACACATATATGAAAAGGCTATGAGTAAATATGAAAGAGTCTGGGGTCCATGACAGGACACTCCTGGCCTACCATCTGTAAAATTACCTAGGGATAGAAAACTGGACTTACCGATACCGTTATAGGCATGATATATGGTATTGAAGGTTAAACTAAATGGATAATACATGGTGCTTTAGAACATGCATTGAGAATTAAAAGAAAATGAAAATAGGGTATATGAGACATTCCGTTGAGATATGTGAGTGGGTTGGTTATAGTTCGGGTATAACAAAATATCTGTTTCTTTTTCTTTATTTTTTATTTGTATGTAATATCCAAATTAATTGTATAAATTTATGGAAAATGGTATTCGTGGTTAATAAAAAATATATGATTAAAAAAAAAAGGTTGGACAACCTTTTGTATTTCCTCTTCTTTGGTCCTAGTAACACTTATACAAACCTCCAATGCTTAACTCGTTCCAGCAAGGTCGGCACTTGCGTTTTCGGGCCTCATTTGAGGTTCTTACATCATGTAAGCCCTGTGCCCAATCAGCGCTAGCATCACTGTTCCTACTTTCAGACAAATCAAAGCTCATAAATAAGTCAGAGCATCCGCAGCCCTGGCTTCCTGTTGATGTTCTATACATCCGAATGTGGTGACAGCGAAGCCAGCACTAATTAGGTGCCAGACTCGTGTGACGTAAAAGTTTCACGTGAGCCCCAAGGAATGTAAGTCCCAACACCACTAGAACAGTACCAGCACAGGCTGAGTATTAGTATTTTTATTTTATCGAGGCCAACATGAGGAATGGCAAGGGTTTGTCCTAGTATTGAACAACTCCTTTAAGATACAATTTTCGGTGAAAACATTTCCATCGTTCTGAACATGAAAAAAAGCTTCTCCTGTGTGTGACTTCTCTGAAGTTTAAGATTTCATTTCCAAGTAAAACATTTTCCACATTAAGAATATAAAAAAAAAGTATTCTCCGTTGTGTAATTGCGCTGGTGCTTAACAAAATTTTATTTCTGTGTAAAATATTTAGAACATTCTGAACATTAAGAATATAATTACGGTAATAAAATAAAAAAAAATACTTTTACCCTGTGTGACTTCTCTGGTGACTAAAAAGAGGTGATATATTCACAAAACATTTTCCAAATTCTGAACATGAAACAGTTTCCTCCCCTGTATGGGTTCTCTGGAGGCTATCAAGATGGTTTTTCCAATTAAAAAATTTCCCATATTCTGAATATGAAAAATGCTTCTCCCCTGTGTGAATTCTCTGGTGCTTAACAAAATCAGATTTCTGGTTAAAACATTTCTCACATTCTGAACATGAAAAAAGCTTCTCTCTTGTGTGACTTATTTGATGCATAATAAGGTTAAAATATTTCCCACATTATGAACAGGAAAAAAGCATCTCCCCTGTGTGAGTCCTCTGGTGCCTAACAAAATTTGATTTCTGTGTAAAACATTTCCCACATTCTGAACATGAAAATGGCATCTCTCCAGTATGAGTTCTGTGATGTTTGATAAGACTTGATTTCTCTGTAAAACATTTCCCACATTGTGAACATGAAAAAGGCTTCTCCCCTGTGTGAGTTCTCTGATGTGTAAGAAGATTTGATTTATCTACAAAACATTTCCCACATTCTGAACATGAAAAAGGTTTCTCCCCAGTGTGAGTTCTGTGATGTCTCATAAGACTTGATTTCTCAGTAAAACATTTCCCACATTCTGAACATGAAAAAGGCTTCTCCCCTGTGTGAGTTCTCAGGTGCTTAACAAAATCTGATTTTTGGCTAAAACATTTCACACATTCTGGACAAGAAAAAGGCTTCTCCCCTGTGTGGACTCTCTTGTTTCCATCAAGATGCGCTTTCATGTTAAAAGATTTCTCACATTCTGAACATGAAAAAAGCTTCTCTCCTGTGTGACTTATTTGATGCATAACAAGGTTAAAATATTTCCCACATTCTGAACAGGAAAAAAGCATCTCCCCTGTGTGAGTTCTCTGGTGCCTAACAAAATTTGATTTCTGTGTAAAACATTTCCCACATTCTGAACATGAAAACGGCTTCTCTCCAGTGTGAGTTCTGTGATGTTTGATAAGACTTGATTTCTCTGTAAAACATTTCTCACATTTTGAACATGAAAAAGGCTTCTCCCCTGTGTGAGTTCTCTGATGTGTAAGAAGATTTGATTTATCTACAAAACATTTCCCACATTCTGAACATGAAAAAGGTTTCTCCCCAGTGTGAGTTCTGTGATGTCTCATAAGACTTGATTTCTCAGTAAAACATTTCCCACACTCTGAACATGAAAAAGGCTTCTCCCCTGTGTGAGTTCTCAGGTGCTTAACAAAATCTGATCTCTGGCTAAAACATTTCACACATTCTGAACATGAAAAAGGCTTCTCCCCTGTGTGGACTCTCTTGTGGCCATCAAGATGCACTTTCATGTTAAAACATTTCCCACATTCTGAACATGAAAATGGCTTCTCACCTGTGTGAATTCTCTGGTGACTATCAAGCTGTGATTTGTGATTAAAACATTTACCACATGTGGAACAAGAAAATATATTTTCCGCTGTATGAATTTTTTGATGTTTAAGAATAGACTTTTCAAGGGGAAAACTATTTCCACATTCTGAATGTGAAAATGGCTTTATTGCTTTAGGAGCAGTTTGTTTTTTAATGCTTATTTTGTGACTTTGAGTTTCCTCAGTAATTGGTAATGAATCAGAAGACAGGACCTGTTTCAACAGATTAGATGACAGGTCTTTCCTGTGAAGGGATGATGGTATATCTGGAGTAATGACATTCACTTCAATTGTATCCTGTGGGATCTCAAGATCATCTGATTTAAAAATTGAAGATGTCGGCTGTCCCTCTGATCTCTTGGTATAGTCATCTGCCAAGAATAAAACAAGTTATTATTTTTGAATAAAATATTCTTAAAATATATATTTTTGAACATTTCTACTTAAACTGTCTGTAAAAATGGCAAGTTATGTAAAAACTATTTAATTATTCACCAACACAATGAAAGTTCACAGTCTAATAGAAAACCTCACAGGATGAACCAGAGAGTAGAGCATAGTGTTCAATTGTACATTCTGCCTCCCAAATATGGAATAAAAAGTCACCTAACAATGTTATGTAGGCGAAAATAATACTAAAAAAAAAAATCTTAGTTTCGCAAAGACTCTTGAAAAGTAACATGGCTTCCATAAACCAATCCAGCAATATCTGCTCTCTCAAAGTCAAATCTCCACCTCGCATCTAAGCCTTGCAGTGCGCCCAAACCACATTTAGCATCCATTTATTTGGCAGTACTACAGTGCGAAGAATCCACTTAATTTACTGTGTTTGTGACTCCTGGAGCACATTATGGGCACTATGTGGTGGGTAATAAAATGGCAAATGTGCAATTTTCACTTTGCAACAACCATTGCATGCTAATTTCCAGAAATTGACTGTGGAGTCAAAATAGTTACTACTCCTGTAGCTTAATTTCCGAAAAGTTATTCAAAATAGATATTACCCCTATAAAGTAATTTATTGAGGGTTATAATTTCCAAAATGGAGTCACTTTATGGGGATTTCTATTGTTTTGTCAATTTGTCATATTAGGGCTTTTTTAAATGTTATATCCCATCTCCTATGGGATCAGATCCTATGACATCTGCTTCTGTCACCCTGCGCCACCTTATTCATTATGCACGTGGCGTCGGAACCAGAAACTCTGGGTGGCACAGGCTCTGTCCAGAGACTAAGATTAGGGTGACGAACCAATAGTATCAAACAGTCTGGCCGTATGGATGTGTGTGCTGTCCAGCTGAAGTAATCTGCTCCCTGCTTCAGTCAACTGGAAAGCAACACACTCTATTAAAGCTCGAAGCATAGTGCCAAAAGCTGTCAGATACAGCCTTGTTCTCCTCTGGTTGAGTCCACTGTGCTCAGCTCCTGGCTTGTGTATGTTTCCTGTTGTGATCCGGGCCTTTTTACTGACTTCTCCAGTGTCTTCTGATTTTGTATTTTGTCTGCCTTCCTGTTTCTGACTCAACTACCTATTCTTCCTGCCATCTCACACCACAGAACAGCAGGTAACACCACATCCCAAGCCTAAGGGTCCCTGTGTAAATCCAGACCCATATAGAGGGATTAAATGGTGATGAACAAGGAAATCCCTGGGATCTAGAAAAAGGAGTTGATATTGTCAAGCCTGTTTGTGGTAGCCATCTTCTGAGCTGGCAGGGGAACATGAACAGTTCCCGCAATACATTGTGTTTTCAAACTATTCCAGCAAGATCTGCATTCAAATAGCTAAATTACACTCCTTCCCTTCTTAACCTGTCATGTGCCCAGACAGTAGTGTAAAACTGTATATAGGGCATTGTCGGATTCAACAGAAGTTAGAAAATCATTTGTAAGGTCCATTTAATTCTTATTATCATTAGTGAACAATTCCAAAAAGTTATTACCACATAAAGTGACACACGTCAGATTTGAAAAATGGGGCCTGACTAGGAACAAAAAACTGGCTGCGGGAAGTGGTTAAATCAGAGTATTTTGGGCTGTAACTACTGTAGTGAAAAACTGACTATTGGTAATAACACATCAACTGAAATGATCAAACTTCATAGGTAAAAAATGAGAAACTAGTGGTGAAGCCTCTCTGGGTAATTACAGTATGGGGCCGGTGGCTCTTGGCAATCTAAACTATCGTAAGGGCCAATATTTTCTGTCAGATGAGTTTCAAGAAGACATGTAAGACATTCAAAGAGAACTTTTTATAATAGTGCAGAACTGGGGAGTCTTAAATTTAGATCTCGGCCCTTTAGGCTATAGAGACTTTTTTTTTTAAAAAAAAACTACCAGGGAGTTGCAGACTCACATTAGTGAAGCAGGCCAATCCCACCAAAATCAAACTACCATAGATAATGAACCTGTAAAACAAAATGTATAAAATAAAAAAAAAAATGTTAAATCCCCAACAACGTTTGTTTGGAGGGAGATTTCCAACACTAAACGGGAGTCGCACTGTCACGAGTATGTCACGCCAACCTGGAAGATCTGGGGGAAGAAGATCACTACGCATTGTAAATTTCATTTAGCCTGTGTATTTGGATCCCATATTAAATTAATTTGGTTATCTTTGGTGCTGAAGAGGTTAACAACCCTTTCTATGCTGGTCATAAACACGCAGCTTCATTTCAGCTGCTTTTGATCTAGTTGTTAACTTTTCCTATAAAACCTTGCCAGACAATCTCTGTCCTGCCGATGAAAGCTCTGCTTTCTTGCTCTTAGGAGACTCTCCCTCAGTTTCACCCTCCTCTCCTTTCATGTGACCCCCTGTGCACCTTATATAAACGTGTTCTGATTGCGTGTGCTAAATCTGTTATGCAGTGTATAATGTTATGTTTGCAATGTGTGCATCACCATATGTTGCACCCGTTTACTGTGTATTGTAATGTTCCCCTGTAAATCATCTATGTTTTGCTGCATGTGTATAGTTAGGAGTTGGGAAAGAGTTAATGTTTTGGGCTGAACTTGCAGCTTCCAGAAAAGAGGAAGCTGCTGTTACGTTGGCCAGGGCAGATGTGTGCTACAGAAGGGGCATTGCCAGACTCCCGGATTGGAGAGATCTGCTGCCCCGGATCAAGGATTTATACGGACTAAAGGATTATAACACAGGCCCCCAGGACTTGGTAAGGGCCTTCGCTGAAGGGGTCTCGGGCGCCCAGATGCCAGCGATTGGACTACTGTGAATCTCGGCCACTGCGGTCGTTGTGGGTACAGCCGCAGCAAATGTCAGGAAGAGAGCAGGAAGCCAATGTTGAAATTTGTCTTTTTTGTCCATCCTTCATCGTTGATCAATAAAAGTTATTTTTCCCCGTTGGAGTACAGCTTCATTCCGGATCCTTAATTGCCTGGACTGCTGTGACCAGAGGAAGAGAAGGTAACCTGAGGGGAAAAGCTGCGTTAGTCCCGTCTATGTACAAGGGCCCGGGGGGGGGGGGGGGGGTGCTCAATTACCGTTTGCTCAGTGGACTCTGACTATGTACTGTGTCTTTAAATAACTTGCCACAACTACTCCCCCCAGTCACCCTTGTTACAACTCTGTGCTGAAAAGGAGTTCGTTGTTGCTATTGAAGATTTGTTTTTCTGTGCTGTGTGCTAAAGCTAAGTAGTTGATGTTTGGAGTTGTGGCATTCTGTAGATTGTTCCTATACATGTGTGTTCATCTTCTGTTCCCTTTTCCCATTTAGTTTATTTTTTCCTGTCCCTATCCTACTCCCTATTATTGGTTAGCGCTTTTGTATGATAGAGGTTTTCTGTTATTCCTGTTTTGTCTCCTAGGCCCCAGGACAGAGATAGTTACAGTCCCAGCTCCTAAGACAGTTTGAGACCCCTCTTCCTTAGTGAAGACCGTCACAGCGTGACAAGCACTTATTCATGGTGGACCATTGGAGCTACTATGAGCCCTGACCAATAAAGTAGAGAAAGTATTAGTGTTCCTAATTTCCCAAGAGATTGTGCAGTAATTTGAATTCCTTAATATCGAAAACATAATGTAATTTATGATGTGACATGAATCCATGAAACCAGAGTGTGGGGACACAGCATTTTATCTTAATTAACCAGACGTCTATTTTCAGCAAGCCAGGTGGAATAGACTGTTATCTATATGTTGACTTTTGAATTTATGCATTTTTTCTTCAGTTGGGCAAGAGTCTGAAATGTTGACTCTTCTTTCATGCAAGGTCATTGTTGATGTGCAAATTACACATTGTCCAGCTCAGCTAGTTTGTTGAATTGTAAAAGAGAGGAGGAAAACTATGCAAATACAGTAGATCACCATTCTTCACCTTTACATGAGAATGCTTTTTTGAAGGACATTTGTTAACTATAAAAAAGAGAGATATCTTCAGGTATACAGAGCGAGACTTACAAATAGCCAAGAGACCAGAGATGCAATCAACCAGAGACTTTCTACAGGACAGCAGCCAAGACAACATGGCTTCATCACGAGGGACACAGATTTGTCATTCTACAGGATGCAAGCTTAAGAGACCTCAGCCCCGGCTGCAAGAATACAGATCTGCTCCACTGACTATCGCTGAACCATGGATATGTTTGTGAAATCCAGGAATGAGAGTCACCGGTCACCTGGCACTATGGAGATGTTCAGAGAAGGTCAGGCTGTGCCCTCCAGTCAAATAGCATTGTACCTGAGAGGACTTTCATCTTCCTAAGCTTGTCATTACCTCCTCTCTGTGCATGTCACAGGTGGGGTAGGCGGCCCTGTGATAAGGCCGGACTACACCACCGATAAAGCAGCCACAGCTGGTGAGCTGGTGACTGAGAAGAATCTGTAACTTCTCTGCATTTAGTGGTCACTACTCACCTGGGTAGTCATATGTAGGAATCTCCTCTTTACACCGCTCATCACCCCTCATATATGTCTCTCTAGTATTAATATGGGTCAGATCTTCACCCTGAAACAAATATTGTAAAGTAAAACTCACCAAGAAATGAACAAGTTACAGCTATGATCAACAATAAAGCTGCCAACTCCACAATTCTCATTACACAAGTATAAAACATATAATACTGGTGGTAAAACAGGCCTGAGCACAAGACCTTTACAGCCATATACAGTGGGTACGGAAAGTGTTCAGACCCCTTTACATTTTTCACTCTTTGTTTCATTGCAGCCATTTGGTAAATTCAAAAAAGTTCATTTTTTTCTCATTAATGTACACTCCTGCACCCCATTCTTGACTGAAAAAAACAGAAATGTAGAAACTTGTGCAAATTTATTAAAAAAGAAAAGCTGAAATATCACATGGCCATAAGTATTCAGACCCTTTGCTCAGTAGTGAGTAGACGCACCTTTTGAGCTAGTACAGCCATGAGTCTTCTTGGGAAGGATACAACAAGTTTTTCACACCTGGATTTGGGGATCCTCTGCCATTGTTCCTTGCAGATCCTCTCCAGTTCTGTCAGGTTGGATGGTGAACATTGGTGGACAGCCATTTTCAGGTCTCTCAAGAGATGCTCAGTTGGGTTTAGGTCAGGACTCTGGCTGGGCCAGTCAAGAATGGTCACAGAGTTGTTCTGAAGACACTCCTTTGTTATTTTAGCTGTGTGCTTAGGGTCATTGTCTTGTTGGAACGTGAACCTTCGGCCAAGTCTGAGGTCCAGAGCACTGCGGAAGAAGTTTTCATCCAGGATATCTCTGTACTTGGCCGCATTCATGTTTACTTCAATTGCAACCAGTCGTCCTGTCCCTGCAGCTGAAAAACACCCCCACCATAGCATGATGCTGCCACCACCACATTTCAATGTTGGCATTGTATTGGGCAGGTGATGAGCAGTGCCTGGTTTTCTACACACATACAGCTTAGAATTATCACCAAAAAAGTTCTATCTTCATCTCATCAGATCAGAGAATCTTATTTCTCATAGTCTGGGAGTCCTTCATGTGTTTTTTAGCAAACTCTATGCGGGCTTTCATATGGATGGCACTGAGGAAAGACTCCCGTCGAGCCACTCTATCATAAAGGCCCAACTAGTGGAGGGCTGCAGTGATAGGTGACTTTGTGGAATTTTCTCCCATCTCCTTACTGCATGTCTGGAGCTCAGCCACAGTGATCTTGGGGTTCTTCTTTACCTCTCTCACCAAGGCTCTTCTCCCATGATTGCTCAGTTTGGCTGGATGGCGAGGTCTAGGAAGACTTCTGGTGGTCTCAAACTTCTTCCATTTAAGGATTATGGAGGCCACTGTGCTCTTAGGAACTTTGAGTACTGCAGAAATTGTTTTGTAACTTGGCCAGTTCCTTTGACCTCATGATTCTCATGTGTTCTGACATGCACTGTGAGGTCTTACATAGACAGGTGTGTGCCTTTCCAAATCAAGTCCTATCAGTTTAATTAAACACAGCTGGACTCCAATGCAGCAGTAGAACCATCCCAAGAAGGATCACAGGGAAATGGACAGCATGTGACTTAAATATGAGTGTGAGCAAAAGCTCTGAATACTTACTGAATATGACCATGTGATATTTCCGTTTTTCTTTTTTTAATAAATTTGCAAAAATTTCTACATTTCTGTTTTTTCAGTCAAGATGAGGTGCAGAGGGTACATTAATGAGAAAAAATGAACTTTTTTGAATTTAACAAAATCGCTGCAATGAAACAAAAAGTGAAAAATTTAAAGGGGTCTGAATACTTTCTGTACCCACTGTACACATCATAGGGGAGATCTCATGACACCTTCTCTCCAGCTACCTGATAATCTTGAGGAACACTGGGATCTTCTTGTTTACAGTCCTGTGGAAAAAGAGGAGGGGGACATCTCTCTGGTGTTGTCTTAATGGATAGAACTGGAGGAAACAAATACAGGGAGTGAATTAATTCTTTACATACAGATAATTATCGGCCATCTATATTTAGTCCCTATCCTCCTCCCTATTGTTGGATAGTGCTTTGTATAATAGAGGTTTTCTGTTATCTCTTTTTTGTCTTTGTGTCTGGTTTACGTTTCATTTTTGTTCCATTCTTCATGAGGATGGAGAGGGGACAGATTACTATGCTCCTGTAGAAACCCTAAAGTCGGAAACTTGGGCCTCCCTACCCTTAAGAGTACCCCTAGGACAGGGATAATTAGGGTAAAGCTCCAGGGACAGTTTGGGGCCTCTTTTCCTTACTGAAGGCAGTCAAAGCATGACATTTTAACTGGCCAAAAATATTTTGTATTTTGATATGGATCCCATTGTAGGCCTTGCCAAATAATTGCAGGGCCTATCGCTTGAAGTGTCAGATTTGCAATCTAGGGTCTCTCAGCAGCAGACTTGGTCTGGCAGGCAGTCAGGCTGAACCTGAACTTAAGGCAGCCCTCCCGGATAAGTTTTGTGGGGAACGGGATAAATTTATGATGTTCCGTGAAGCCTGCAAGCTGTATTTTACCCTTCATCCTCGTTAATCTGGGAGTGAGGAGCAATGGGTTGATGTTGTTATTTCTCTCCTTCAAGGAGATGCTCAATCCTGGGCCTTTTCACTTCTGGTGAACTCACTGTCTCTCCAGTCGGTTGATTTTTTTTTGAGGCTCTAGGCCTCATGTATGATGACTTGGATTGTGTCTTCCTTGCTGAATCTAAGCTACATAAGCTAAAGCAGGGAGGCAGACAGCAGAGGAATTCTGCTCAGAGTTTCGTAGGTGGGCCACTGACACCCAGTGGAATCATCCTGCTCTTAGGAGTCAGTTTTGTCAGGGCCTGTCTAAAAGATGCACTAGCGCTTTACGAGACTCCTGAGTCGCTGGAGGCCGCCATGACTCTGGCCATACGCATTGATAGGTGTCTCAGGGGTAGAGCTGTTATGACTCTGCCCCCCCATGGTACTCTCTAAAACCGAGGTTCTCACTGTATGCTCTGAATAACCAATACAGTTAAGAGGGCCTCCCCTCAGTATGAGTGTATTATGGTTCGCCACAAAATGAAATTGCTTTTTTTCTGTGGTCAGAAGGGGTATTTCATTGGGGTCTAGCCTTCTTTACCTAAAGCACATAAAGTTGTTGGAAAACCTCTTACCCCAGGTTGTGCGGAGGATAACAACCTAAGCGTATATATCTCTTCCGCATGTGTATCTCAGTTTTTCTTACTCGCACAACTGGTTATTGGCATGAAAACTGAGAAAATATCCTTCCTTGTGGATAGTGGGGAGGGAGCCAGTATGGTGGATGTTTGGATCGCAAGGAACCTTGGTTTTTCCTGTAGTACTCTGGCGATAATTAGAATTGATTCTGCGCCTTTCGGTCAGGGAAATTTTACGCAACTAGTGCATAGTGTGAACCTGCGCATAGGGGCTCTTCACAGGGAGCTCCTTTTTTGTTATACTGTATCTTGGAAAGTCTCCCTACTCCTATTGTGCTCGGTCCTTCCTGGTTGACTAAACATAGTCATAGACTGGCAGGCCAGAGAGATTATCAAGTGATTTTTGCAAAAATAATTGCCTAGGTGCTGCTATCTATTGTGTCTCCACTAAAAACACTCCATCTTGCATATCTGATTTTGAGGAAGTGTTCTCTGAAAAATGGTGTCAAGAACTGCCTCCTCATCATGTGCATGACTGTCCTGGGTTTAAGAATGTCAAAGCAGATGCTGTGTCTCGGCGTTTACTTGGGGGTGGGAGTACTGATGATGTGGTCCCTATTTTGCAAGAAGGGGAGGTCATCTCTGCAGTGTGTTCTGAACTTGAGGGTGAGGTATTGAAGGCTCAGGGGGATGCCTGTAGGTCCTTCAGGGAAATTGTTTTTACGTGTTAATCTGCACCTTAAAATTTTGAGGGCACAACATGATTCGGCTCTGGCTGGTCACCCAGGTGTGAAGGCAACCTTTCTCATCATTTCTGGTAGCCAAGGTTGAGTATGGATGTAGTTGACGTTGTGTCTTCGTGTTGTGTCTGTGCACGTTCCAATACCCTGCATACTTGTCCGTCTGGGGCTCTTTTGCCATTGACCATTCCAGACTGACCATGGACTCATTTATCCATGGATGTCATTATGGATCTTTCTTCGACTTCTGTTCAAACCGTTATTTTAGTTGTGATGGATAGGTTTTGTAAAATGGCACACTTTATTGCTTTACCTGCTCTCCCTAATGCCAAGACACTGGCTCAGGTGTTTATTACTGAGATTGTGAAGCTTCACGGGGTTCCCTCCGCTGTTGTGTCAGATCAGGGGATCCAATTTGTATCTAAATTTTTGAAGATGTTTTGTGGTCGTTCATTGATGCACCTATTCTTTTCTTCAGCGTTCCATCCTCAAACTAATGGCCAGACTGAATGCATAAACCAACGTTTGGAAACTTACCCCAGAAATTTTGTGTCAGATAACCAGGAGGATTGGTCTTCTTTTCTATCACTGGCTGAGATTACATTAAACAATTGTTGTAGTGAGTCTATTGGTAAGTTGCCATTTTTTGGTGCACATGGTTACCATCCACAATTCTGCACCCACAGTAAATATGAGTCTTCGGGGGTTCCTTGGGAGGAACAACTGACTTCTTGGCTCTCATCTGTGTGGAAAGATATTTAGAATAATTTAAGGATCATGGGGGACAAATACAAATGTATGGCTGATAAGAAACGATTGTCAGGTTCGGACCTGGGGGTGAATGATTTATGACTATCCACCAAACGGATAGTTCCTTCTTCAAATTAGGTCCTAGTTTAATGGTTCTTATAAGGTGGTCGCTGTAATCAACCCTGTAGCTTTTAGTTTCAAGCTTCCGTTGACTCTCAAGATCCATATTGTTTTCCACAGATCTTTGCTCAAAAAATTTGTTGCGCCTGTGGAACTGTGACCTTTACCACCGCCACCGGTTACTGATGGCAATTTAGAATTTCAGGTAGCGAAAATCATTGATTCCCATCTGGTTTACCGCTCTTTACATTACCTGGTACATTGGAAAGGATATGGTCCGAAGGAGAGGATGTGGGTGTCGGCATCTGAGGTTAATGCCAGTAGGTTGATATGGTCCTTTCATTTGACCCATCTGGATAAACCTAGCCCCGATAGTCCTGTGGACCCTTGTAGAAGGGTAAGTACTGTCACGACTGTGTCACGCCAACCTGGGAGATCTGGAAGAAGAAGATCTCTGCGTAGAGTGAATCACAGATCTTCCATTAACCTGTGTATTAGGATCTCATATGAAATGAATGTGGTTTCCTTTGGTGCTGAAGATGTTTCTCTGCTGGTCAGAAACATGCAAATCCATTTCAACTTCTTATCTGGTCGTTAACTCTTCCAATAAAACCTGGCCAGACCCTCTGTGTTCTGCCGGTGAAAGCTCTGCTTCCTTGCTTAGGAGAAGCTGTGCTGAATAGGAGGGGTGGACACTGATCACTTGGGGCAATGTGCAAGAAATGTGTTTGGGCCCCCCTCCCTGCCTAGCACACTGCTCATGATGAGCGCAATCTGGCTATGGGACCCCCAGAGCCTCGGGCTCTGAGCAACAAGCCAGGCCGCCCTCATTATTACTGTCTTTCCTGCAAGCAGGGGTGTACATAGCAATCACAGGGTCCCATAGCAAAAAAGTTCTATTAGAAGCCATCTGAGGATCAGTAAAGTATCCACTTTTTTCACATTTAATTTGAGTGCTGCCCATTTTTTTCCTTTTGTCATTTTGGCTGTTTGGACACTGCTGAATAGGTTTGCACCTGCTGTATTATTTTGGTAGTGCTTCCCTTTTTCCTTGATTTATATATATTTATATAATTGCCTTGTAATGTTTTTATTGCCTGTTCTGTCCAGGTGTGACCGTATCCCAGAATTCCAAGCGGAGGAAGTTCACCGACAGTTATATTGGGACACCCAAGTGATGGATGTCTCAATATGGAAACTGCTGCTGGTACCAACCCATTGCGTGGTACCACCAGCGGAACACCGTCGCACCACACACACACACACTCTATACACCGTACGCACCACGCAGACTCTCACACACTCAGACTCACACACTCACGCAGCCTCTTGCGTGGTACCACCAGCAGAACACCATCGCACTGTGCCTGCGCGAATTCCGCACAGGCGCAGTGAATCATTCGGCTGATCCCGTCGGCAAATGCGCGACGTGTCTACAGGCAGAGGAAGCCGGTTATATTAAAGGGGTTTTCCCACGAACAAAAGTTCATTTTAAAAATTGTCTGTATCTGACCGTGTACGGAGCATACCACATCTCCTGGGCAGGGGAGGAAGCAAAAGAGAATACTGACATTACAGCAGGGAATCACAGAAGATTAATTTTGTGAGGTAAAATATTTCACCGTTTTTAAACAATATTTTACCTCACAAAATGTATTCTGTGTGATCTCCAGCTTTAATGTCAGTATTGTCTTTTGCTTCCTCACCTGCCCAGGAGCTGTGGTATGTTCTGTAAACGGTCAGACACAGGGGTGAGAGAGACAGAGCACAGGGGGGAGACAGCTCAAACGGGACAGCACATGAGGGGAGAACACAGCACAGGAAGGAGAGAGACAGCATACAAGGGGGATAGCACATGGGGTAGACAGGTAAAAGAAGAGAGCACAGACGGGAGAAGTCAGCACATGGGGAAAGAGAGAGTGGATAGGTGGGTGAGCACATGGGGGGGGGGGGAGAGAGAGATTCTCAACGCTGCAAAGCCTGCCCCCATCATGACATTACCGCCCTCCATCAGGTGTGTATATATATATATATATATATATATATATATATATATATATATATATATATATATATATATAATCTCTTAAGATTAGGCTCTGTTGGTTCCAGCGCAGCCATACTTGCAGTCAGGTGACAACTCGAAAGTCAGCTATGTCAGTGAATAGAGGAACATTGCAAGACATGGTTGACACTCTAGTTGGCACTGTCACGATCCATTTTTGGATGTCAGATTCTTGATTCTCGGATATAAACTTTTTTCCCTTCAGGCCATCAGGGGTTAATGTGTTTTTACCCCCGGTGGCCACTGGTGTTACTACAACTGTAGTTGGTCAGCTGCTGGGCTTTTCCCCCCCCCGGTGGCCGCTGGTGTTACTACATGTTTAGTTAGTCAGCAGGTGGTGACTACTTCCATTTCCCTTTATAAGGCCACCTGGTGGTGCAATTCACTGTTGGTAATAGCAGGTCCTTTGCAAACCAACCTTTGAGAAGAGAGGAGCTATCTGGAACAGTACATTTTGCAGCCTATCTGGAGCAGTGGTGTTTCTGCTGAAAGCTGAGTTCGGGTGCCTTATTCTGCTGCCTCGGGAGAATTGGCAGCAGAGAAAGCTAAGTTGTTTGTTTTTCCCTGTCTGTTGTTTTCCCTTGCGTTGTAGTAGTGCAGCGGTGGGACCAGTGTCCGCACTTACCAATTCCCTACTGAGGGATAGGTGCAGGGTAAGTGAGGGCTGAGGTATCCTGGTCGGCGACAGGTTGAAAGAACCTGTATAGGGAACATGAGGAGAGTTCAGGGCTCTTTCCTAGGGGAGTGCAGGAGGTGTCCACTTCCCTGTTCCCTATTGTAGGGCCCACCATTGTAATTGTGTCCCCGGTGTCCCCTTGTTTTGTCTTGTGGTTTTGTGACCGACCGATCGTCGGGTCGCGTCAAGCAGGGCCAGTCACATCGTGACAGGCACATGCCAACAAATGTGTAAAGCACATCCTCGTGGTTACGTGATTACTGCTGGAACCGGCAGAGCCTGACCATGTATATATTATATTACATTATATGTCTTGTATCTGATAGTATACTACAAATAAAAGTATGGAATAGTGTAGCAGACCGCACTATTCCATATAGCAGTATCCTGTAAAAAAGACATACTACAGTGTGAGCCCCCACACAGCTCTCCCCACAGCATGAGCGCTCACATAGCCTCCTATATACAATGTTAGCCCTCATAGAGCCGCCTATATACAGCATGAGCCTTCACAAAGCCCCCTATATACAGCATGAGCCTTCACAGAGCCCCCTATATACAGCATGAGCCTTCACAGAGCCCCCTATATACAGCATGAGCCGTCACAGAGCCCCCTATATACAGCATGAGCCGTCACAGAGCCCCCTATATACAGCATGAGCCGTCACAGAGCCCCCTATATACAGCATGAGCCTTCACAAAGCCCCTATATACAGCATGAGCCTTTACAGAGCCCCTATATACAGCATGAGCCCTCACAGAACCCCCTATATACAACATGAGCCCTCACAGAGCCCCCTATATACATCAGGACCCCTCACAGAGCCCCTATATACAGCAGGAGCCCTCACAGAGCCCCTATATACAGCAGGAGCCCTCACAGTACCCCATAGATACAGCATGAGCCCTCACAGAGCCCCCTATAAACAGCATGAGCCCTCACAGAGCCCCTATACACAGCATCAGCCCTCAGAGTCCCTTATATACAGCAGGAGACCTCACAGAGCTCCCTATATACAGTAGGAGACCTCACAGAGCACCCTATATACAGCAAAAGACCTCACAGAGCCCCTATATACAGCAGGAGCCCTCACAGAGCACCCTATATACAGCAGGAGACCTTACATAGCCCCTATATACAACATGAGCCCTCACAGAGCCCCCTATATCCAGCAGGAGCCCTCACAGAGCCCCCAATATACAGCAGGAGCCCTCACAGAGCCCCCTATACACAGCAATAGCCCTCACAGAGCCCCCTATATGGTCACCTATATACAGCAGGAGCCCTCAAAGAGCCTCCTATATACAGCAGGAGCCCTCGTTGAGCATCTCTATACAGCAGGAGCCCTTAAAAAACCTCCCTATATACAACAGGAGCCCTCACAGCGCCCCCTATATACAGTATAAGCTATCACATCGCCCTCTATATACAGAATGAGCCATCATATATGCCTCTATATATAGGAACAAATCCACACATTAGAAAAGAAAAAAAAAAAAAAAAACATACCTGGCTCCCATTCCCCAGGCGCTTTGCTCCGGTTTTTGCTGTGTGCACTGACTCTCCGCACAGCAAAAGTAATGTAGTGACATTATCGCGTCTGTTGTCTCAGTCGCACACTCTGTCACTGGTGGAAGGAGCCAGTGGTTCTGTCCTCCCCCATTACAGTCACCACTATGTGCATCCTGAAGATGTAGATGAGGTTGAAATCTGGATGCAGGTCGGTCATATGGTGCGACCTGCGGACCAGTGTTTTCGGGTGTTTGGCTATCTTAAATAGCCCAGTCCTATTTCCCCAATTTGCTCTGGTCTGTTCTATATGAGCTGTATACTAATTTGTGTACTGGGCGTTATATATTTTACTATGTGCACATATATACTGTGTTATATGCATTGACTGAGCACTGACCAGGCTGCAGGACCTCTCACATTATAATGTATATCTGATGTATAATGAAGGACGTCCTGTAGCCGGGCTTAGGATCAGACAGTGCAGTCTCTATCTGAGGCTCACAGTGACTTAGGGTCCCGTTTCACTTAGTGACGCTCCAGCTATCCCGGCAATGATACGACCTGGTAAGGATCGCTGGTGCGTCGCTAAATGGTCGCAAGTAAGCTGCCAAAACAGGCAGATCTCTTCAGCGACGCAGCAACAATCCGGCGATCGTTGGTACCTTGTCACACAGCAGCCTTTCAGACGATTCCCGCCTGCGTCCTGAGTTCTGCGTCGCCAACGACGAAAAAATGGCCCAGAACATTCCAGAACGATCCGCGATACCCAGCGCGGGGGGGGGGGGGGGGTGGGGAGGTGTCGCTGCTGCGTGTTACATGTAGCAAGATCTCAGGCGAGATCGCTGTTGCGTCACAAAATCGGTGACGTTTCAGCGATCTCGCTAGCGATCTCGCTATGTGAGACAGGGGGGCTTTATTGCTGCAGCTTGAGTTCACATGCAGATCGGATGACACTGGAGCCGATGACCCCACTGACAGAGTGACCCCCGATCTGTATGTAAGTGTAAGATGTTGCAATAAATCTCACAGTGTAGATACAGCCTCTGAAGACAGCAAACACAGCAGGAATCTTATGAAGCCCTGTCGCATACCTCCTGCCCCAGCCCCCTGCCTCTGCTGACCTCATCTCTCCTCTCCGGCAGAGTGAAACTGGTGCACAGGTGACGTCAGATCAGCAGACACACAGCCTGCAGTATCTGCACTACGGGGATGCCGGCCGGCACTTGTACATATTTAATACAATGTCACCTGTCTACTGAAACAGCAGAAAGACGGGCCCCTGGCAGTACGCCCGTGCCTGGGAAGGCCCTCCTCCACCTCAGGGCCCCGATGCAGCTGCACTGGCTGAACCGGCGGTAGATCCGCCCCTGCTGAATAGGAGTTTGTTGTTGTCATTTAAGGTTCGTCTTCCTGTGCAGTGTGCTAAAGCTACATAGTTGTAGATTTTAGTTGTGGCATTCTGTAGTTTGCTGTTGTACATACATGTGTGTTTATCTCCTGTTCCCTTTTCCCATTTAGTTTATTCCTCCCTGTCTCTATCCTCCTCCCTATTGTTGGTTAGTTGTTTTGTATGATAGGGGTTTTCTGTCATCCATGTTTTGCCTTTGTCTGGTTTACCTTTCATTTCTGTCCCATGCCCCATGGTGTGGGGGAGGGGACAGATTAGGGTTTTTACAGGAGCATAGTAAGGTTAGAGCTTAGGCCTCCCTACATTTAACAGTACCTCGGGCAGGGATAGTTAGAGCCCCAGCTCCAAAGACAGTTTGAGGCCCCTCTTCCTTACTCAAGACTGTCACAACGTGACACGTACTCATTCATGGTGGACCACTGGCGCTACTGAGGCGTGAATAAATGTATATTACAACCATCAACCACGCACAGCTTAGAGATATATCATGGCACAGGTGTTATGTTTTTTGTGTAGTTTATCGCAATCCTGTTTGAAGTTAGTCAGTTTTTTAAAAAAACTGAAAATTCAGGATAAAGGGAAACTCTGTTGTTATTGAACAGAAATTTACACTTGGCCTCACTGCACATTTACTGTTGTCGATCATAAAGGTGAAGTTGGTCTTGTAGGGACCATATGAGCACATTCAGCAGAACAGAAGGGAAAGAAGGGAGATTCATCCAATAAAATATCAGGGTTGTAGGAAGCCAAAAGCATCATAACCCTCCACTTTATGTTAGAAGCCTATCAAAAAAAAATTCTTCAAGTGATTTTATAATGTCAGCACATTCTACGTACCCTGTCATTTGGCTTTGAAGTTTACAGATCTGGGCAGGTAAGGGTCAGCATCTTCTAATTTAGGTAGGTAGATCTTCCAGGTTGTAAGTTCTGTAGAAGGGCTTTAAATGCTCAAAGTTATTGGAACAGTTTTGGATGGAGGAGAATGTTGTGGTGTAAAGGCAAAATGGTGATCACACGATTGTGATACGATCGGACTACAGCACCGAAAAAAGCAGCCACAACCGGTGACTGAGAAAAATCTGTAACTTCCCTACATTTAGTGGTTACTACTCACCTGGGTAGTCATATGTAGGAATCTCCTCTTTACATCGCTCATCACCCCTCACATATGTCTCTGTAGTATTAATATGGGTCAGATCTTCACCCTGAAACAAATATTGTAAAATTTACCAACAAATGAACAAGTCACATCTAGGATCAGCTCAAATCCTGCCATCTCCACCGTTCTCATTACACAAGTATAAAACATATAATACTGGTGGATAAAACAAGACTGAGCACAAGACCTTCACAGCCGTCTACACATCATAGGGGAGATCTCATGACACCTTCTCTCCATCTACCTGATGATCCTGAGGAACACTGGGATATCCTTGTTTACAGTCCTGTGGAAGATCCTTCATGACATCCTTGTACACATCTTTGTGTCCGTCTAAATACTCCCACTCCTCCATGGAGAAATAGATGGTGACATCCTGATACCTTATAGGAACCTGACACACACAATAATACCATCATCACCCCGATCCTTTCATAGCGTTACTGTATAATGTCCCAGCAGTGTTACCTCTCCAGTCAGCAGCTCAATCATCTTGTAGGTGAGTTCTAGGATCTTCTGGTCATTGATGTCCTCATGTATCAGGGTGTGAGGTGGAAGCCCATTGATTGGGCTTAGGGGTCTTCCCCATACTTCAGACACAGGGTCCTGACAGCGCTCACTAGAGGTCTTCTTCACTACTGTGTAATCCTGGTTATGGAGAGACACATTAATAAATCTCACTACAGACATTCCCAGAGACCTCACCTCTCCAGTTCTGTCCATCTGTTATTCCCATAGATAAGAATGATGTAATGTGACGTCATCAGAATCTCTCACCTCTCCAGTAAGCCGGAAGACGATCTCTAGTGTGAGGTGTAATATCCTCTCCGCCATCTTGTCCCGGTCCATATCCATCCTTGATGGGTAAATCAGGAAAATTCTCTTCTATAGAAGATCTTCTCTGAGAGGATCCGATATTGTAGAGACCTGAATGGGTAGATGAGCCGATGTAACATCATAAAAATCCTCTGTAAGGCCGGTTTCACACGTCTTGATATTTCCGGTACCAGAAAAACTGATTCCGGAGATATCCCTGTGTGTGTGTGTGTAATAATTGCGGCACACGTGTGGCAACTGTGTGCCGCATCAGTACTGTAATGTATAATGATTTGACCTGTCTCTTAAAGAAAGGAAATCTTGTGACTAGAAGGTTATAGACAGGAAATGGGTTGGGAGAGTTTCAGTATCAGTTTAGCCTGAGGAGAGAAATGTTATGCTGTGTGCTGGAGGAATAAGGAGAAGAATGAAATACAGTTAAAGCGTTCTCTCTTGAATTCCTTATACCTTGTGGACATTACAACTGGCGACGAGGATGGGATCCAATCACCTGCTGCTGTGAGTACCAACCCCTGCTTTACCACTTCACACGCCAGCGCCACTGAGAGACTCCATCATGGCTGACTACTTGCTCACGTTCCCACAGTTTGATATGACTGACGTCATTAATCTCTCTTATAACTGGAGAAAATGGCTAAACCGGTTTGAGAATTTCCTGGAAGCTATGGACATAAAAGAGGAGAAAAGAAAGAGAGCTGTGTTCCTGCACTGCGCGGGGACAGGAGTCTATGACATATACAGCACGTTACCTGCAGCAGAGATGGACACGTACAGCAACTGCACCAAAGCTCTCACTGACTACTCCAACCCCAAACAGAACATCAGATATGAAATATACAAGTTCAGGATTGCTAAGCAGCTTCCAGAAGAATCCATAGACACCTATGTCACAAGGCTAAAAGAGCTAGCACATGGATGTGCATTTATGGATGTAGATGATGAAATTCTAACTAAAGTAATTGTCACCTGCTCGTCTAATAACCTAAGGCGTAAAGCTCTGCAGCAGGATCTCTCTCTGCATGATTTACTCAAGATGGCCCGTGCTATAGAGATAGCAGATCATCAGGCCACCGCAATGGAGAAGGGGGATAATTTACATGTGCATAATCTCATACATAAAAGTTCACAAGACAAGCAAGCCCCGAAACAGAAGAAATGCTATAGGTGTGGACAAGATTTCCCTCACCACCTGAACAAATGTCGAGCTATAGGACAAACATGCAGTAAATGTGTAAAAAGGAACCATTTTGCAGCTGTCTGCAAATCAGTGCATAACAAGTCTCCTCTGTCAATGACAAAGCCCGCAAACATAAAAATGGTAAATCAGGATACAGAAGAAATGTCTGTGGCTGAGAACTATGTGTTCACTACCTCTGTCTCTGGCTCAGTGCAGTCTCCCTGCATCACACTCACCATCTACGACACGGATATCACCTTTACAATCGATACGGGAGCTTCAGTGGATATCAGAGACAGTAATGCATATGAACAATTTAAAACAAAGCCAGTCTTACAGCAAGTACATACCAAAATCTTTCCATATGGATCTAAAACACCTCTAATTATACTGGGACAATTTGGCGCTGAACTTAGCTATAAAGAAAATTGGCAGAAAACCACTTTTCACACATTACAAGGATCGGGAGGCTGTCTTCTCAGCTATCACACTGCCTTGAAGCTAGGACTCATCCAGATTATTCATACTATAACCGACCCAGCGGATCTGGATGTACAGGCCATGGTGAACAGCTTTCCTTCCCTATTTAGTGGTTTGGGAAAACTAAAGAACTCACAAGTGCATCTTCATGTAGTTGACAGTGTTCGTCCAGTAGCCCAGCCTCACAGGCGTATTCCATTTCACCTGAGAAAGAAGGTAGAAAAGGAACTCCAATTGCTCATGGATGAGGACGTTATTGAAACTGTTACTGGTCCCACTCCGTGGGTCTCTCCACTTGTGGTAGTTCCAATACCAAAGACTCCAGAGCAGGTGAGACTGTGTGTTGACATGCGCCTGCCCAACACCGCTATTCAGAGAGAAAGACATACAGTTGTGGCCAAAAGTAATGACACCCCTGCAATTCTGTCAGATAATACTCAGTTTCTTCCTGAAAATGATTGCAAACACAAATTCTTTGGTATTATTATCTTCATTTAATTTGTCTTAAATGAAAAAACACAAGAGAATGAAGCAAAAAGAAAAACATTGATCATTTCACACAAAACTCCAAAAATGGGCCAGACAAAAGTATTGGCACCCTCAGCCTAATACTTGGTTGCACAACCTTTAGCAAAAATAACTGCGACCAACCGCTTCCGGTAACCATCAATGAGTTTCTTACAATGCTCTGCTGGAATTTTAGACCATTCTTCTTTGGCAAACTGCTCCAGGTCCCTGATATTTGAAGGGTGCCTTCTCCAAACTGCCATTTTTAGATCTCTCCACAGGTGTCCTATGGGATTCAGGTCTGGACTCATTGCTGGCCACCTTAGAAGTCTCCAGTGCTTTCTCTCAAACCATTTTCTAGTGCTTTTTGAAGTGTGTTTTGGGTCATTGTCCTGCTGGAAGACCCATGACCTCTGAGGGAGACCCAGCTTTCTCACACTGGGCCCTACATTATGCTGCAAAATTTGTTGGTAGTGTTCTGACTTCATAATGCCATGCACACGGTTAAGCAGTCCAGTGCCAGAGGCAGCAAAGCAACCCCAAAACATCAGGGAACCTCCGCCATGTTTGACTGTAGGGACCGTGTTCTCCTGTAAACTTTATGTTGATGCCTTTGCCCAAAAAGCTCTACTTTTGTCTCATCTGACCAGAGAACATTCTTCCAAAACGTTTTAGGCTTTTTCAGGTAAGTTTTGGCAAACTCCAGCCTGGCTTTTTTATGTCTCGGGGTAAGAGGTGGGGTCTTCCTGGGTCTCCTACCATATAGTCCCTTTTCATTCAGACGCCGACGGATAGTACGGGTTGACACTGTTGTGCCCTCGGACTGCAGGGCAGCTTGAACTTGTTTGGATGTTAGTCGAGGGTCTTTATCCAACATCCGCACAATCTTGCGTTGAAATCTCTTGTCAATTTTTCTTTTCCATCCACATCTAGGGAGGTTAGCCACAGTGCCATGGGCTTTAAACTTCTTGATGACACTGCGCACGGTAGACACAGGAACATTCAGGTCTTTGGATATGGACTTGTAGCCTTGAAATTGCTCATGCTTCCTCACAATTTGGTTTCTCAAGTCCTCAGACAGTTCTTTGGTCTTCTTTCTTTTCTCCATGCTCAATGTGGTACACACAAGGACACAGGACGAGTCAACTTTAATCCATGTCAACCGGCTGCAAGTGTGATTTAGTTATTGCCAACACCTGTTAGGTGCCATAGGTAAGTTACAGGTGCTGTTAATTACATAAATTAGAGAAGCATCACATGATTTTTCGAACAGTGCCAATGCTTTTGTCCACCCTCTTTTTTATGTTTGGTGTGGAATTATATCCAATTTGGCTTTAGGACAATTCTTTTTGTGTTTTTTCATTTAAGACAAATTAAATGAAGATAATAATACCAAAGAATTTGTGTTTGCAATCATTTTCAGGAAGAAACTGAGTATTATCTGACAGAATTGCAGGGGTGTCAATACTTTTGGCCACAACTGTATCTCACCTACAATTGATGACATCATTCATTTATTAAATGGAGCAACCGTTTTTTCAAAGCTTGACCTCAATAAGGGCTATCATCAATTAGAATAGAGTCCTGAATCCAGATACTTGACAACATTTTCCACCCATGTGGGTCTCAGAAGATACAAAAGATTGACTTTTGGGGTCTGCTCAGCAACGGAAATTTTTCAAGACACGATAAGGAGCGTCATTCAAGACATTCCAAATGCCTTTAATTATAGTGATGACATACTGGTTTTTGGTTGAACTCAAGCTGAACACAATCGTGCCCTATATGCTTTCTTCGAATGCCTGCTTTCTGCTGGACTTACTTTAAACAAAGAGAAATGTGAACTTGATATAAGTTCATTGGAGTTCTATGGTCACATCTTCTCGGCGGAAGGAGTACGATCTGATCCCAAGAAAGTGGAATCCATCAGAGCAGCCTCAATTCCACAGAATGCCAGTGAAGTGCGCTCTTTTCTTGGGATGGCCAGCTACTGTGCTACATACATTCCAAATTTTTCAACAATTATCACTCCATTAAGGGAACTTACAAAACAAAGTTGTGTCTTTCAATGGTCCCAGGACTGTCAGGCCTCTTTTGAAACAATTAAAAATGAACTCTGCTCAACAACCACCATGACCTATTTTGATCCAGCTTTTCGAACTGAACTGATTGTGGATGCCAGTCCTGTGGGATTGGGTGCTATATTAGCGCAATACAAGGATGACAATCAAAGTCCCCACATCATTTCTTACGCAAGCAAAAGCCTAACAAGCACTGAAAGAAAATATTCACAACCTGAAAAAGAAAGCTTGGCAGTTGTCTGGGGATGTGAACACTTTCACTTATTTCTCTATGGAGCTCCCTTCACCATTGTCACGGACCATCAAGCTCTCCTTACAATTTTTGGAAATCCCCGAGCTAAAATGCCTGCACGGATCGAACGATGGGGTCTACGTCTACGGGACTACAATTACAAAATTGTTCACAAACCTGAAAAATATAGCAATCCGGATGATTATCTCTCAAGATATCCTGTGAATGATAATATACCTGGGCATTTCTCCATGGAAGAATACATACGATTTGTTGCGGCTCATGCCGTGCCAAAAGCACTTTCTGTTGATCAGTTTGTGAATACAACGAGTGACAAGACTCTCTGTGCCTTAATACAAATGATCCAAAATCGAAGGTGGCATGAAATTCAAAAGGAAAAATGTCCTGATTGTGGGATTGATCTGAAGGAATTAAAATTATTTTCAAATGTACGTGAGGAATTGTCAGTCATTGAAGAGCACCGCATCCTTCGAGGTACCAAACTGGTTGTACCTAAGGCCTTGCGCAACGTAGTCATACAAATAGCACACCAATTGGTGGAAGAGAAGATTAGACACTGCTCCACTTGTCAATTAATTACTCCATCATCAAGTTTAGAGCCACTACAAATGGCTCCGTTACCCACTGCTGTCTGGGAGGAAGTGGCTGTTGACATATATGGACCATTGCAAAATGGCCAATACATTTTAGTTACAATTGATGAATATTCTAGATACCCTGTCATCTCGTTCATCTCTTCAACGTCGGCTAATAGTGTCATATCAGAACTGGACGACATATTCTCTGCATATGGCTTTCCAAGAGTGGTTAAAACAGACAATGGTTCTCCATTCAATGGACATATATTTACACAGTTTGCTGAATACTTAGGGTTCAGCCACAGGAAAATCACACCTTGCTGGCCGCAAGCCAATGGAATTGTAGAACGTTTCATGCACCTCTCTCTTGTGGGACTTGCACATGAAGAGCCATTTTGCCCAGCGTGCCCGTACGGGGCAGCGCCTTTCTGAATCCTTCTCATGTAGGTATTGTTCACATGATCAGGTTTAAATACATTAGATAGGACTGCTCCGAGAAGGGTATACCGTGACATGGTGGAGTGGCTTCGTATACATTTTTTGCAAAAATGTATCAACTAAATACCCTGTTTTTGTTATCTTTTACCAGCACTTGCTGCTTATTGTTACATATATTTTACAACAGAGTATTCATGCATGTTTGTCATACTGTGTGTTTTCTCTGTGTCTTAGTCTTTGGGTGGTGTTAACATTGATACCCCATATGTGGGGGGGAACCACTGTTTTGGCACATGGCAGAGCTTGGAAGGGTATAAAACCCTCAGCTGTCAGCATTAGCAAGGCTGGTTATCAAGAATAGAGGGGTCACGGCGCTGTTTTATTAAATTATTTAAATATATGACATGACTGTTGTTTTTCATTTTTGTTTTATTACAGGAGACAAGGGCTTCATTGTTATGGGCATTAGGTGAGTATAACTGTTTGTTATCTAATATATAAAGCTCATGTGTGTATGTATGTATGTATGTATGTATGTGTGTATGTCTGGGATTGTCCTAGGCTATGTTGTGAGGCGAAATTTTAACCCCGCGCGTTCCAATTCACCAAACAATTTTGCCCCTATCTACATAATGGGGAAAAAGTGTGTGTATCAAGCCCCGCCCCTCATTATGATGTCTTAATGATTGACTATAGGATGGAGGATGTGTGATGGGTATATGGGCACTGGACTATGTAATGGAGGATATGTATGACGGGTATATGGGCACGGGACAATGGGATGGCGGATATGTATGATGGGTATATGGGTACGGGACTATGGGATGGAGGATATGTATGATGGGTATATGGGCATGGGACTATGGGATGGTGGATGTGTGATGGGTATATGGGCACTCGACTATGGGATGGAGGATATGTATGATGGGTATATGGGCACGGGCCTATGGGATCGTGGAGATGTATGATGGGTATATGGGCACGGGACGGAGGATAATTATAATTTGCTATAACTAACCACAGTTAGTTACTATGCCCGGGCAGCGCCGGGTTCTTCAGCTAGTTTTTAAATAAAAACGGAAAAGTGGGTTTTGTTTTAGTTCAAATAAAGGACTTTATTCTTGCTGTGTCTTTATTTACCATATAACTATAGGATTAGTACTGGAGAGGAGTCTTATAGACACCTCTCCGTTGCTAACCTGTGGGCTTGATGTTACTGGACAATACAAAGGTGACATTAACCCCACAAATATGAACCCCACTTGCCACCGCTACAGATAATGTGGGAAGAGCCAGCCAAAGCGCTAGAATTGGTGCTTCTAATAGAATACCAGCCCTCAGCTGTCAGCTTTAGCTTGGCTGGATGTAAAAATGGGGAACCCTACACCATTTTTGTAAATTATTTATTATCTATTTAACCCCTTAATGTCCAATGACGGACACAGTCCGTCATCAGACATTTCCCCTGCTTTGATGAGGGCTCCGGCGCTAAGCCCGCATCAAAGCCGGGACATGTCAGCTGTTGTGAACAGCTGACATGTGCCCGCAATAGGCGCGAGCGGAATCGCCGTCCGCCCGCGCCTATTAACTAGTTAAATGCCGCTGTCAATGCTGACAGCGGGCATTTAAATAGCATTTCCGGCCGCCGGGCCGGAAATGACGTCATCGCCGACCCCCGTCACGTGATCGGGGGTCGGCGTCATGTTGCCTGGACAACCAGAGGTCTCTATGAGACCTCTATGGTTGTTCCAGGCATATGGCTTTCAGCGCCACCCGGTGGAAAGCACAGCAGTAAATCTGCTACATATGGGCGATCTGCTCATCGCCCATATGTAGCAGAGCCGATCGGGTTGCGCAAGCTTCTAGCCTCCTATGGAGGCTATTGAAGCATGCCAAAAGTAAAAAAAAAAAAAATGTTTAAAAATAAAAAAAATTAAAAAAACCTAAAAGTTCAAATCACCCCCCTTTCGCCCCAATCAAAATAAAACAGTAAAAAAAAAATCCCACATACACATATTAGGTATCGCCGCGTTCAGAATCGCCCGATCAATAAAAAAAAAGCATTAACCCGATCGCTAAACGGCGTAGCGAGAAAAAAATTAAAAACGCCAGAATTACGTTTTTTTGGTCACCAAGACATTGCATTAAAATGCAATAACGGGTGATCAAAAGAACGTATCTGCACAAAAGTGGTATCATTAAAAACGTCAGTCCGGCACGGAAAAAATAAGCCCTCACGCGACCCCAGATCAAGAAAAATGGAGATGCTACAGGTCTTGGAAATTTGCGCAAATTTTTTTTTTTTTTTAGCAAACTTTGGAATTTTTTTTCACCACTTAGATAAAAGAGGACATAGACATGTTTGGTGTCTATGAACTCGTAATGACCTGGAGAATCATAATGGCAGGTCAGATTTAGCATCTAGTGAACCTAACAAAAAAGCCAATCAAAAAACAAGTGTGGGATTGCACTTTTTTTGCAATTTCACCGCACTTGGAATTTTTTTCCCGTTTTCGCGTACACAATATGGTAAAACCAATGATGTCATTTAAAAGTACAACTCGTCCAGCAAAAAATAAGCCCTCACATGGCCATATAAACGGAAAAATAAAAAAGTTATGGCTCTGGAAAGAAGGGGAGGGAAAAATGAAAATGTAAAACCAAAAATACCCCTGGTCATTAAGGGTTAAATAATTTAAAGAAACAGCGTGGGGACCCCTTTATTCTTGATAACCAGCCTTGCTAACTCCGACAGCTGAGGGTTGCAGCCCCCAGCTGTCAGGTTTGCCTGGCTTGTTATAGAAAATACAGGGGAACTCATGTCGGATTTATTTATTTATAGCACAGGTGGAGGATGATGAATACTCCCATCAGCCAATGCCTGTTCTCAGTGGTATTAGCGGCAGCACGTGTAGGGTGATGAAAGTAATAGTCCCATCAGCTGCCGACTGCTGTTGCAAATATCAGTTGAATATAACGCTCATCATTCTCCCCAGCTTGTGCTGATCACCGGCAGAGCAGGGGAGAATGCTGCTAGCCCGCTTCAGCACCCGGACCCGGGGAACAGAGCGAACTGCACTGCTGCTTCTCCGGCACCGATGCGTGTCACAATGATGTCATCAGTGTGCACGTGAACAGGACATTTTGGGGCCCGTACTGCTGGTAAAAAACAGACATGTCAGCATGGAAACTCACTGACGTGCACAGACCGATTCACTTGAATGGATCTAAACGTGCAAGTGTCTCCGATACATGTGAAAACTGTAAACACATATACCGGATACAGGGACGTCTAAAGAGGCCTAATAATACAATTACTGGAGGTAATAAGGGAAATATCAGATTTATTATTTTACAGTATTTAGTTTTCTTCTTTACATCTACTAATAAAACCTATATATTTAGGCCAAAGACAACAAGCAGTTTCTCCCTCGGAGTCGGCAGCTGAATACGTTTCTCATAGACTCATCTTCCATAACGCTAAAGGCCCCGTCACACTAAGCGAGATCGCTAGCGATGTCGCTTAAGCGTCGCCGATTTTGTGACGCAGCAGCGATATTGCTAGCGATATCGCTATATGTGACACTTACCTCCTACCGGCTCCCCCGTTGGCTATCACTGATCGCGCGAGAACGTCCTGGGCCGTTTCTCGTCGGCCGCTTCCTGCTGGCACCCACGAGCGACGTGTGGACGCGGGCGGGAGGACATCTTCATCGCCGCGTCTGATAGGTAAGTAATGACCGCCAACCGCTGCTACGTCGCTGGTGAGATCTGCCTGATTGGCAGCTCACTAGTGACCATTTAGCGATGCACCAGCGATCCTGACCGGGTCGTATCGTTGTCGGGATCGCTGGTGCATCGCTAAATGTGACGGGACCCTAATTCTCGTCTCATTTATCGACACTGGAATCAGCATTAGTAATACTGCAGGAGATATTCATTACACGTGACATGAGAAATAACTACTTCATGATGAGGACGACATCTTCATCTTCTACTACGGCTCTAGAAACATATTTGTCCAGAGTCCGTCACTGACTCCATCACCACCGGCCGTCTATATGAAGGTTTCCCGTCTTCCCCGCACTGTAATCTTCTATCACGTTACATCTCAGGTCTGAGTCACAAACAGAAGTTTGAGGCCTTTATAAAAACTTGTTTGTAATAACAAAAATGCAGGCGTTATTTGATGCTCAATTCTCCATGTAGAGTGTTTTTTTTTTCTCTGTATATGAAAAGTAGATATTAAAAAGTTTAAAAATAAAATTGGCTCAAACAATTCTTGTCAAAAAGAAAAAAAAAAATGAAAAAGCAGAAGACACATTTTATTTTTTAACACGTTAAACATTTTTTTTTAAAGAAATTAACTATTTTGTGCCCCAGAACATAGATGTACACCACAGAGATAGCACAGTTGTAGCTGCAACAAAAACCCTGGCAGATTAACCACTTGCTGCTGTCAAAAGCAAACATGGCATCTAAGAAGGTGTGACAGAGTTCGGCTGAATGCCCTCCGCCCCCAAGTACTCGATAGTATTGGGCGGCCTAGTTACTACGATACTAACATGCCTAATAATGGTGTCTGGGCTGCAATGTACGGAGGTCTATTAGGCCGGGTTAGAGGCAGCGTCCAATAAGTTACCTTTTAATGCCCCCATACACATTAGACTAAAGTTACATGAAATCACTGATTTTGGGGGGTTTGGGCGACTAATGTATTTGGGGGCCTCCCGACAGATGATGTCAGGGCAGAGAAGGATCCGAGATCCTGAATTTCGGAGGACAATCCGTTTGATCCTCCTATAGATAATCCTCCGCTAGAGGAGTCTGGAGGCGACTCTCTCATACAGACCACAGGAAAGCTGGAATATTTGTGTGTATGGGGGAGTCGGGAGAGATCGCCGTCTGCCAAATGACTGTTCATCCAACACTTATCTCATGCGTATGGGGTCGTTAGTATTACACTGACAGGCAGTGATGATACACGGCACTACAGTAGTACAGTGCATCACCGGAGCCATCACAGGCTTGTATGTTGTATGATCGCACTGATCAGAGGGGTTTAAAAGAGGATTAACGTGAAAAAAATATAATAAAGTTTTAGCAACAAGAAATATCCATCACTATAGGGAAAACAGAGTCACTGCACAATATTAGTTAAGCTGTGACCATAACAACTTTATTATACTCTATTATCCTATGCACAGTGATATAGATAGAAATCACAGGTCCCACAGCAATAGCTGGAATTGGACCCCACAACCTCAAAAGGAAAATAAATAAATAATACGGTATTTGGCGGAGTCATATCCCCTAACTCTGCAGACCACATGCTGCTGTTGTACTTGGCAGGCCCGGACCAGATGTTATGGAGATGAATGAGGGAGACCAAAATCCAAACATAAACTTTTCTTTACTTAACGAGAACTTGATGAGAAGTACCGTATTTTTCCGACCATAAGACGCACTTTTTTCCCCAAAATTTTTGGGGAAAGTGGGGGGTGCGTCTTATGGTCGCAATACACGGTACTAACCTGGTGGCAGCGGGCGGGGCTCTGCGGTGCGGTGGTGGCAGCAGGCGGCGCTCTGTGGTGCGGTGGTGGCAGTGGGCTGTGCTCCGGTGCAGGGGCGGCGGCTTTGCCGGCATTTCTTCGCAGCCCGGAGGCCCCCGCACTTCCCTTGCTGGCCGCCGCCATGTTGCGGTGGCCTCCAGGAGCATGGACGCCGGGAATATGGCCGCCGGTCCGGGGACAGCACATGCGCAGCTTCAGATCTCGTCCCGAGATCTCGGGGGACGAGATCTCGTTGCCGAGATTTGAATCTCGTCCCCCGAGATCTCGAGACGAGATCTGATCCCGCGCATGCGCCGTCCCCGGACCGGCGGCCATCTTTCCGGCGTCCATGCTCCCGGAGGCCACCGCAACATGGCGGTGGCCAGCAAGGGAAATGCGGAGGCCTCCGGGCTGCGAAGAAATGCCGGCGGAGCTGCCGCCCCTGCACCGGAGCACAGCCCGCTGCCACCACCGCAGAGCCCACCTGCCCCAGCCTCAGCACAGCTGCCCCTGCCTCAGCACAGCTGCCCCAGCACAGCTGCCCCAGCACCAACACAGCTGCCCCTGCCCCAACACAGCTGCCCCTGCCCCAGCACTGCTGCCCCTGCCCCAGCACTGCTGCCCCTGCCCCAGCACTGCTGCCCCAGCACAACCAACCTGCCCCAGCACAGAGCCTGGACCACTGAATGACCCCTGTGACTACTTCTCCACCTGTGCCGGATCCCTTCCCAGGTAAGCTGAATTCGGACTGTAAGACGGACCCCCATTTGACACATAATTTTTTTTCCCCTATTTTCCTACTGAAAATTGGGGTGCGTCTTATGGTCCGGTGCGTCTTATAGTTCGAAAAATACGGTATATACGTCAGACAGCAGGCACAACACTCTATAAAATGCTTCTTTTACATTATGCAGAGTCAGGCACTTTCCAGTTACATGTGGTGGTACATAAATTTTTTTTCTAATAATTTTTTTAACAAGCTACAGCCAGCAAAAAAAAATATGTGTAAGGCCCATCATCCCATATGGGGCAAGATGTGTCACTACGGCTCCTAAGAGCAACTCACAGAGAACCTCACTGGCTGGGGTACATAGGTAAGACTCCTTTCAGTGACAAAGCATCTCCAGTGTAGGAGAACTCATGTCCCAGTTTGGCGACACTGTGGTTTCTTCTCTAGTATAGACTGCAATTTGCTTCAATCCTGGTCTAAGATAAGGAATCCTTCCATAATTCAATCCCCTATAATTAGGTGAATTGTCATAGGACATATAGAATGGAGTCCATCTACAATAATGCACATCAGAAGAGCTACTTCTCATGCGCAAGAGGTTTGATAATGTCTATCTCCTAGTTTGCATGTCTGGAACTGACATGCTTTAGACTGTGTGCACAATTTGCGGATTTTGATGCGGATCCGCAGCGTTTATGGACGCGTGGAATTGCATCAAATCCGCAGTGTAGTGCACAACCAATGTTAGTGAAAGGGAGATTCAGAATTCGTGTGCACATGCTGCGGAAAAATACACGTGGATTTCCAGTGTTTTATTTTCTGCAGCATGTCAATTCTTTTTGCGGATCTTTAGCATTTCAGCACCCATTGACTTCCATTGAGTCAGTCAAATCCGCAGCAAAACCGCAGGTGTAAAAAGATTTGCGGTTTTGCTGCGGAGTTGTGTGGGAGAAACGCTGCAGATAGGGAGGAGGAAGAGTGTGTGGGTGGAGACTATGTGTGTGAGCGGAGGCTGTGTGTGTGTGTGTGTGTGTGCGGAGAATATGTGTGTGTCTGTCTGTGGTTGTGTGTGTGTGTATCTATGTGTGTGTCTGCAGGGTCTGCGGGTGTGCGCGCGGCTGTGTGTATGCTACAGTGACAGCATTAGCCGATGATGGGACAGTAGTAGTCCTATCATCCAGCTACTGTACTGAATAGTAAAAAAAAACTAACGAAAAAAACACATACACAAACAGTACACACTCAAACAGCTAATCCCTGATGCCCTCGATCGCCTGCAAAAATATAAAATAATAAACCAACAGTATACTCCCTGTTCCAATGTAATCCATTTAATAACAATTGTCCCACGACGATCTTGTACTAAAGCTGTACTAGCTCAAAAGGGTGCTTCTACTCAATACTGAGCAAAAGGGTCTGAATTCTTATGACCATGTGATATTTCAGTTTTTCTTTAATAAATTTGCAACAATTTCTACATTTCTGTTTTTTTACAGTCAAGATGGGGTGCAGAATTGTATTGTAAGGGTTTCCAATGGATTGTGATGAATAAGAAAATGCTCACACAAGAATTGAATTTACTAAATTGATTTACTTAATAAGTGATAAGACCAAATAATAAATAGTATAAACAATAAATATACACGTGAATTAAACATACATTACATTATTCAGGTAGAATTCAGGTCCATCTCTTTCTCATCTCCGTGTCCTCACCTGGTCTGTACACATCCCCTCTGCCTCTTTCTCTGTCCCTCTGCTAATCTGTCCTCTTTTTATATCCCCCAAAAGCATCCAAATGTGTCTTAAGGCCCAGTCACACATAGCGATCTCGCTAGCGAGATCGCTGCTGAGTCACAAGTTTTGTGACAACAGCGATCTCACCAGCGAGATCGCTGTGTGACAGGGATCAGCGACCGACCCCCCTGCCGGTATCGCTGATCGCTGCAAGAAACCTCTGGACATTTCTTTTGTCGCTGATCTCCCGCTGGCCTGCACGCATCGCTGCGTGTGACAGGCGGGAGACCAGCGATCAGGTGTAAAATAATAAAAAAAATATAAAATATTGTTATTATTCTCACCTTCCGGTGTCCCGCGCAGCATTCCCGCCTCTCTCCATGCTCCGGTCCCAGTAAGCCTTTGCAAGAATGACCGCGAGACTTTGCGATCCCGTGAGAACGGACATCATCGCGGTAATTCTCGCAAAGGATTACTGGGACCGGAGCATGGAGAGAGGAATGCTACGCGGGACGCTGGAAGGTGAGAATAACAATATTTTTTATTTTAATTCTATTTTTTACATGGATCCATGGCATCAGCGCTAATGAACACAGCGATGCCGCGCTGTTATGAATGAGTCACCGTAGGAGGCAAAACCAGAAATACTAGCTAAGTCCAGAAAACCAAAGAAGTTGGCAGCTATCGGATTGCAGACCCCTGAACCTAACAACAACAACTAGCAGTAGCCGTGGGGGGTTCCTACGGTGCCCTAGACCCCTCGATCACAGCCGGAGAACTACATAGCCTAAAGACAGAAAGGGAAATCTAAACTGCCCCAGAGCAGACCCCAAAGAAATAGGCAGCCTCCAACATATAATGACGGTGAAGCAAGATGAAAAAACACTCACACAGATAGAAAAATAGGCTGAGCAAATGATGGGGCCCAAGCTAACTAAATAGGACAGAATAGAAAAGCTGCTGTCTGCAATCCGCCAAAACCCTCTCAAAAACAAGAGCCATCAGACTGATAGGGAAAAAAGCCCTGAAGACGCTAGGCTTCAAAAAGACTATATCAGTACTCAGGTATTATCTGAAGACAGAGCAAAAAGGAATTCAGCTCACCCAGCAGGGAAAGGCAGAAATCCAGAAAAACAAGGCTAAACAAAACCAAAACACAAATGCAAAAAGTAGAGCAGAAAACTTAGCTTTTGAGGAGCAGGAATCAGACTGGTCTCCAAGAATCCCTCAGAGTAATCACCCGCAAGGCAGAAGGGCGTCGGTTGCCTTATATCCAGTCAGCAATCCCAGTCACCCAGTCATCATCATTCTGCTCAGGTGCTTTGTAATCAGCCTCACTACCTTCCTTCACCAGAAGAGGGAGTTCATCAGACCTCAATGGTGGAGGGGAAAATGAACTCACAACACCGCGCGCTCAGCATCGCTGGTGAAGCTGTCTGTTTGACAGCTCACTAGCGATCACATAGCGACTTAGCAGCGATCCTGACACGTTGATATCGTTGTCGGGATCGCTGGTAAGTTGCTATGTGTGACTCCAGCCTTAGTTAAAAAGCTTTGATCTATCCTTGGGAACGTTTACACACCCAATCTAATTATGGCAACAAAGGTCCTTTGTTGGTAGATAAGTGTAAACCAGTTATTTGCTCTGCTTGGACAATTTGACCATCTGGTTGAACAAGTCAATTACCTTCTAGGAAGGATCAAAGAGATGAGACTATATATATATATATATATATATACACACATACAGTAGATTGTAACCATATCAATAGTTGGTATTAATTAATTGGAGTGTTGAAACCATTAAAAATATCTCATAGTATACAAGAGTGTACATTAATGAGAAAAAAAATGAACTTTTTTGAATTTACCAAATGGCTGCAATAAAACAAAGAGTGAAAAATGTAAAGGGGTCTGAATACTTTCCATGCCGACTGTACATAAAAAATACAATACTCAACTCTTCTCCTCATTCTCCTGCCCATCCAGGCTCTGCAGAGCGTCTCAGCAGCTGCACTGCCAGGCATACAGTAGGTACGAGATAAACTGACATCCTCGTGCACCTGCTGTGTCAGAGGCAGAGAGGAATGATGAGGGAGTGTCATGTGACGCTCTCTCCTCCATTATTGCTTTCAACTGTATCGGCTGATATAGTTTGAATGCGATGCGCGGGGGATGCTGGCGGGCCCCCGACTCACGGGCCCTTAGCGGCCGAGTGGTTTGCCACTATTAGTGGCACGCCATTGATTGTGGGTCCCTGGGTGAGCGGGGCCCTAGGTTTCTGCCAAGTCTGCCTGTCCCTAAAGCCGGCACTGGGTGTCTCGACCATGGCATATATCACCCAACTGCTCCAGCACCCTACTCCTAAACTCCCTTTCGATCTTGCCTACATAATCGAAGGCCAGATGCATGTGGCCTTATATACAATTCCTGAAATTTTACAGATGGAACAATCCCTCTGAAAAAAGGTTTTACTAGTGGAGGAACTCAAGAAAGATTTACATGGTCTCATCCAATCACATGTACAACATTCTCCACATCTAAAGAAACCGTACATTCTTCTATCTAGCCATGTCCCCTTGGGTGCAGGTTTTTATAGAAGCTATGCACTAAATGGTCCCTAGTTGACTGACCCTTTCTGAAAGTTATTGTGAGAATAGTTCCCACAGCACCCCATAGGTCCAGGTCGGCCACAAGTACATCCCAGTGTTTTCTGAGGATATTAAAGATACGGTCACTCTGACCGTAAGTTCCTATTACTCGTGTTACCCCACCTTTTCCTTGGTCTCTTGGTTAGGTATGGAACAGTGTCTGTCTTTCAATTTGGCCAAGTTATATGCTAAGAGTCTCATATTTTTTCTTAATACTCCATAGCTGTATTGCTTTTCAAGTTTCTTATATTCTATATTGACATGATAGAGTGCAACCTTATTTTGTGCATTACTGTGGGAACATTATACTGTGTGTGGGGGATGGTGGTACTGTGGGAACATTATACTGAGTAGAGGGGATGGTGGTACTGTGGGAACATTATACTGAGTAGAGGGGATGGCGGTACTGGGGGAACATTATACTGAGTAGAGGGGATGGCGGTACTGGGGGAACATTATACTGAGTAGAGGGGATGGCGGTACTGGGGGAACATTATACTGAGTAGAGGGGATGGCGGTACTGGGGGAACATTATATTGTGAGTGGGAGGATGGCGGTACTGTGGAAACATTAAACTGTGTGTGGGGGAGTGATGGTGCTGTGGGAATATTATACGGTGTGTGAGGGATGGCAGTACTGGGGGAACATTATACTGTGTGGGGGGATGGTGATACTGGGGGAACATTATACTGTGTGTGGGATGGTGGTACTGGGGGAACATTATACTGTGCGTGGGGGGATGGCAGTACTGTGGGAATATTATACTGTGTGTGGGGGAGTGATGGTCCTGTGGGAACATTATACGGTGTGTGGGGGATGGCGGTAGTGTGGGAACATTATACTGTGTGTGGGGGATGGCGGGACTGGGGGGAAAATTATACTGTGTGGAGCCCTGTACTATGAGAACACTCCGTTCCCTCCCTTCCTGTCTCCCATAGTTGGGTCGTATGTATCTATTACAGGAAACAGCACAGAAACGTTATGATTCTTATAAACTGACAACAAAGAACCCAAAACAGTCTCAGTGCTGAAGGGGTTAATGTCCCCTGCACCCAGTAATGGGGAATCTCCAGCACCTACCTCCACCCGCAGAGCCGCACTCCACATATATGGCTGCTCTGTGCGCACAGGACCTGGGATGAGGTCACAGGAGGGGAGGAGTCAGGGGTCACATGATCTGGGGTCTCCATGTATGCAAGATGCTGCTGTGCTGGTTGTCATGGTGCTGGATGAGGGGAAGCTTATGTGTGGGGTCAGGAGGGGTTTACAGGGTGGATGTAGCACAGTGTGTGTACGAGGTGTACGGAGAGGAGCCGTGTGTGTACGAGGTGTACGGAGCGGAGCCGCGTGTGTACGAGGTGTACGGAGCAGAGCCGTGTGTGTACGGGGTGTACAGAGAGGAGCCGCGTGTGTACGAGGTGTACGGAGCGGAGCCGTGTGTACGAGGTGTACGGAGCGGAGCCGTGTGTGTACGAGGTGTACGGAGCGGAGCCGTGTGTGTACGAGGTGTACGGAGCGGAGCCGTGTGTGTACGAGGTGTACAGAGAGGAGCCGCGTGTGTACGAGGTGTACGGAGCAGAGCCGTGTGTGTACGGGGTGTACGGAGAGGAGCCGCGTGTGTACGAGGTGTACGGAGCGGAGCCGCGTGTGTACGAGGTGTACGGAGAGGAGCCGCGTGTGTACGAGGTGTACGGAGCGGAGCCGTGTGTGTACGGGGTGTACAGAGAGGAGCCGCGTGTGTACGAGGTGTACGGAGCGGAGCCGCGTGTGTACGAGGTGTACGGAGCGGAGCCGCGTGTGTACGAGGTGTACGGAGAGGAGCCGCGTGTGTACGAGGTGTACGGAGCAGAGCCGTGTGTGTGCGAGGTGTACGGAGCGGAGCCGCGTGTGTACGAGGTGTACGGAGCAGAGCCGTGTGTGTACGAGGTGTACGGAGAGGAGCCGTGTGTGTGCGAGGTGTACGGAGAGGAGCCGTGTGTGTGCGAGGTGTACGGAGCGGAGCCGCGTGTGTACGAGGTGTACGGAGAGGAGCCGCGTGTGTACGAGGTGTACGGAGCGGAGCCGTGTGTACGAGGTGTACGGAGCAGAGCCGCGTGTGTACGAGGTGTACGGAGCGGAGCCGCGTGTGTACGAGGTGTACGGAGCGGAGCCGTGTGTGTACGACGTGTACGGAGAGGAGCCGCGTGTGTACGAGGTGTACGGAGCAGAGCCGTGTGTGTACGAGGTGTACGGAGCGGAGCCGTGTGTGTACGAGGTGTACGGAGCGGAGCCGTGTGTGTACGACGTGTACGGAGAGGAGCCGCGTGTGTACGAGGTGTACGGAGCAGAGCCGCGTGTGTACGAGGTGTACGGAGAGGAGCCGTGTGTGTACGAGGTGTACGGAGCGGAGCCGTGTGTGTGCGAGGTGTACGGAGCGGAGCCGTGTGTGTACGAGGTGTACGGAGAGGAGCCGCGTGTGTACGAGGTGTACGGAGCAGAGCCGCGTGTGTACGAGGTGTACGGAGAGGAGCCGCGTGTGTACGAGGTGTACGGAGAGGAGCCGTGTGTGTACGAGGTGTACGGAGCAGAGCCGTGTGTGTGCGAGGTGTACGGAGCGGAGCCGCGTGTGTACGAGGTGTACGGAGAGGAGCCGCGTGTGTACGAGGTGTACGGAGCAGAGCCGTGTGTGTACGAGGTGTACGGAGAGGAGCCGTGTGTGTACGAGGTGTACGGAGCAGAGCCGCGTGTGTGCGAGGTGTACGGAGAGGAGCCGTGTGTGTACGAGGTGTACGGAGCGGAGCCGCGTGTGTACGAGGTGTACGGAGCGGAGCCGCGTGTGTACGAGGTGTACGGAGAGGAGCCGTGTGTGTACGAGGTGTACGGAGCGGAGCCGTGTGTGTACGAGGTGTACGGAGAGGAGCCGTGTGTGTACGAGGTGTACGGAGCGGAGCCGTGTGTGTACGAGGTGTACGGAGAGGAGCCGTGTGTGTACGAGGTGTACGGAGCGGAGCCGTGTGTGTACGAGGTGTACGGAGAGGAGCCGTGTGTGTACGAGGTGTACGGAGCGGAGCCGTGTGTGTACGAGGTGTACGGAGCGGAGCCGCGTGTGTACGAGGTGTACGGAGCGGAGCCGCGTGTGTACGAGGTGTACGGAGAGGAGCCGCGTGTGTACGAGGTGTACGGAGCGGAGCCGCGTGTGTACGAGGTGTACAGAGCGGAGCCGTGTGTGTACGAGGTGTACGGAGCAGAGCCGTGTGTGTACGAGGTGTACGGAGAGGAGCCGTGTGTGTACGAGGTGGACGGAGCGGAGCCGTGTGTGTACGAGGTGTACGGAGCGGAGCCGTGTGTGTAGGAGGTGTACGGAGCGGAGCCGTGTGTGTAGGAGGTGTACGGAGCGGAGCCGTGTGTGTACGAGGTGTACGGAGCAGAGTCGTGTGTGTAGGAGGTGTAAGGAGCGGAGCCGTGTGTGTACGAGGTGTACGGAGCAGAGCCGCGTGTGTACGAGGTGTACGGAGCAGAGCCGTGTGTGTACGAGGTGTACGGAGCGGAGCCGTGTGTGTACGAGGTGTACAGAGCGGAGCCGTGTGTGTACGAGGTTTACGGAGCGGAGCCGTGTGTGTACGAGGTGTACGGAGCGGAGCCGTGTGTGTACGAGGTGTACGGAGAGGAGCCGTGTGTGTACGAGGTGTACTTTCATGACCTGGATGTTTTAAAAATTGCGGAAATAAAGTGAAAATTTAAGGACGGTAAATGCCACGCTTTTTCTACTTGCTGCATGGACTTCATTAACCCCTTCATGACCCAACCTATTTTGACCTTAATGACCTGGCCATTTTTTGCAATTCTGACCGGTGTCCCTTTATGAGGTAATAACTCTGGAACGCTTCAACAGATCCTAGCGATTCTGAGATTGTTTATTCGTGACATATTGGGCTTCATGTTAGTGGTAAATTGAGGTAGATAATTTTTGTGTTTATTTGTGAAAAAAACGGAAATTTGGCGAAAATTTTGAAAATTTCGCAATTTTCACATTTTTAATTTTTATTCCTTTAAACCAGAGAGTTATGTGACACAAAATAGTTAATAAATAACATTTCCCACATGTCTACTTTACATCAGCACAATTTTGGAAACAAAGTTTTTTTTTGTTAGGAAGTTATAAGGGTTAAAATTTGACCAGTGATTTCTCATTTTTACAACAAAATTTACAAAACCATTTTTTTTAGGGACCACCTCACATTTGAAGTCACTTTGAGGGGTCTATATGGCAGAAAATACCCCAAAGTGACACCATTCTAAAAACTGCACCCCTCAAGCTACTCAAAACCACATTCAAGAAGTTTATCAACCCTTCAGGTGCTTCACAGCAACTAAAGCAACGTGGAAGGAAAAAATGGACATTTTAATTTTTCCAACAAAAATTTTCTTTTAGCCTCAGTTTTTTCATTTTCACATGGGCAACAGGATAAAATGGATCCTAAAATTTGTTGGGCAATTTCTCCTGAGTACACTGATACCTCATATGTGGTCATAAACCACTGTTTGGGTGCACGGCAGGGCCCGGAAGGGAAGGAGCGCCATTGGACTTTTTGAATTGAAAATATGCTCTAATATTTAGCGGTTGCCATGTCGCGTTTGGAGAGTTCCTGTGTGCCTAAACATTGGAGCTCCACCACAAGTGACCCCATTTTGGAAACTAGACCCTCCAAGAAACTTATCTAGATGCATAGTGATCACTTTGAACCCCCAGGTACTTCACAAATTGATTAGTAAAAAAAAAAAGGACTTTTTTTCACAGAAAATTTCTTTTAGCCTGTTTTTTCATTTTCACATGGGCAACAGGATAAAATGGATCCTAAAATTGTGCACAGATACCTCATATGTGGTCATAAACCACTGTTTGGGAGCATGGCAGGGCCCGGAAGGGAAAGAGCGCCATTTGACTTCTTGAATGGAAAATTAGCTCCAATCGTTAGCGGACATCATGTCGCATTTGGAGAGCCCATGTGTAGCTAAACATTGGAGCTCCCCCACAAGTGACCCCATTTGGAAACTAGACCCCTTATGGAACTTATCTAGACGTGTGGTGGGAACTTTGAACCCCCAACTGCTTCACAGAAGTTTATAATGCAGAGCCATGAAAATAAAAAATCATTTTTTTTCCTCAAAAATGATTTTTTGCCCTGCTATTTTTTATTTTCACAAGGCTAACAGGAGAACTTGGACCACAAAAGTTGTTGTGCAATTTGTCCTGAGTACACCGATACCCCATATGTGGGGGGGAACCACTGTTTGGGCACATGGGAGAGCTCAGAAGGGAAGGAGCGTGATTTTGGAATGCAGACTTTGATGGAATGTTCTGCGGGCATCATGTTTTGTTTGCAGAGCCCCTGATGTGCCTAAACAGTAGAAACCCCCACAAGTGACACCATTTTGGAAACTAGATCCCCCAAGGAGCTTATCTAGATGTGTGGTGGGAACTTTGAACCCCCAAGTGTTTCACAGAAGTTTATAAACGCAGAGCCATGAGAATAAAAAAATTTTCCTCAAAAAAGATTTTTTTAGCCCGCTATTTTTTATTTTCACAAGGGTAACAGGATAAATTGGACCCCTAAAGTTGTTGTTCAGTTTGTCCTGAGTACGCTTATACCCCATATGTGGGGGGAACCACTGTTTGGGCGCACGGCAAGGCTCAGAAGGGAAGGAGCACCATTTGACTTTTTGAATGGAAAATTAGCTCCAATCGTTAGCGGACACCATGTTGTGTTTGGAGAGCCCTTGTGTGCCTAAACTTTGGAGCTCCCCCACAAATGACCCCATTTTGGAAACTAGACCCCCCAAGGAACTTATCTAGATGTGTGGTGAGCACTTTGAACCCCCAGGTGCTTCACAGAAGTGTATAACGCAGAGACGTGAAAATAAAAAAAAATTTTTCCTCAAAAAATGATTTTTTTAGCCTGCTATTTTTTATTTTCACAATGATAATAGGAGAAATTGGACCCCAAAAGTCGTTGTCCAGTTTGTCCTGAGTACGCTGGCACCCCATATGTGGGGGGGAACCACTGCCACTGTTTGGGCACACGTTGTGGCTCGGAAGCGAAGTAGTGACGTTTTGAAATGCTTACTTGATGGAATGGTCTGCGGGCGTCATGTTACATTTGCAGAGCCTCTCATGTGCCTAAACATTGGAGCTCCCCCACAAGTGATCCCATTTTGGAAACTAGACCACCCAAGAAACTTATCTAGATGTGTGGTGAGCACTTTGAACCCCCAAGTGCTTCACAGAAGTTTATAACGCAGAGCTGTGAAAATAAAAAATCATTTTTTCCCCTCAAAAAATGATTTTTTAGCCCCCTATTTTTTTTTTCAAGGGTAACAGGATAAATTGGACCCCAAAAGTTGTTGTACAGTTTGTCCTGAGTACGCTGGTACCCCATATGTGAGGGGGAACCACTGTTCGGGCACACGTCGGGGCTCGGAAGGGAAGTAGTGACGTTTTGAAATATCGACTTTCATGGAATGGTCTGCGGGCATCATGTACGTTTGCAGAGCCCCTGATGTGCCTAAACAGTAGAAACTCCCCACATGTGACCCCATTTTGGAACTAGACCACCCAAGGAACTTATCTAGATGTGTGGTGAGAACTTTGAATCCCAAAGTGCTTCACAGAAGTTTATAAGCTGTGAAAATAAAAACATTTTTTTCCACAAAAATCTATTTTAGCCCCCAATTTTTTATTTTCCCAAGGGTAACAGGAGAAATTAGACCCCCAAAATTGTTGTGCAATTTTTCCTGAGTACGCTGATACCCCATATGTGGGGGTAAACCACTGTTTGGGCGCACGTCGGGGCTCGGAATGGAGGGAGCGCTGTTTGACTTTTTGAACGCAAAATTGGCTGGAATCAATGGTGGCACCATGTCGCGTTCGGAGACCCTGTGATGTGCCTAAACAGTCAAAACCCCTCAATTCTAACTCCAACCCTAACCCCAACACACCCCTAACCCAAACCCGACCCTAATCATAACCCTAACCCTAACCACAACCCTAACCCCAACACACTTCTAACCCTAATCCCAACTCTAACCCTAACCACAAGCCTAACTCTAATCCCAACCCACCCCTAACCCTAATCTTAACCCTAATTCCAACCCTAACCGTAATTCCAACCCTAACACTAATTCTAAGCCTAACCCTATTTCTAACCCTAATTCCAACCCTAACCCTAATTCTAACCCTAATGGAAAAATAAAAATATTTTTTTTAATTTTATTATGTGTGCCTACCTATGGGGGTGATAAACGGGGGGTGTATTTACTTATTTATTTCATTTTGATCACTGTGAGAGTTTATCACAGTGATCAAAATGAAAAATGAATGGGCAGCCAGCAAACTCATGGGCGCTGCCATTTTGGAAAATGGCAGGCGCACTGCACATGATCTGGCACGGCAGGACCCCAGGAGCCACAGCAGGACATTGGAGGTACCAGGAGGGTCGGGGGGGATCGGAAGGTAGAGGGGAGCGGAGGGAAGGGGGATCAGATGATGACGGCGGCGACCGATCACCGCCGTCCATCGGTGGCAGGGGCCCATTGCACCCGCCAGTCGGTGTGGGGGGGGGGTCGGGTCTTGGTGTCCAGCCATGTCCGATGCTATTGCAGCATCGGCCATGGCTGGATTGTAATATTTCACCAAATTTCATTGGTGAAATATTACAAATTGCTCTGATTGGCTGTTTCACTTTTAACAGCCAATCAGAGCGATCGTAGGCACATGGGGGCTAAGCCACGCCCCCTGGGGTTAACTCTAAGGTGTCCTCTGTGTGCGGGTCAGGTGACCTTTCAGTGACCCCGGTCACCCGACCCGCAGGGGGGGAATCAATTCATGACGCCACATAGGCGTCATGGGTCGTATTGGCACGACTTTTCATGACGCCTATGTGGCGTCAAAGGTCGGGAAGGGGTTAACGAGTGAAGAGCCCGTGCAGCCAAAGAACAACTTCAGAGATAATTGTCCAATTACTTTTGGCCCCTTGAGAAAGAGGCAGCTCCATATTAAAAAGCTGTATAACCTAAACCCTTACTCCAATTAGGATGGGAATATCCTCAAAGTAAAGCTGACAGTCGGCACTTTAAGCCCAGATTGATTATATAACCGCATCTCGGAAATGTGTAGGTAAACGGCTAAAATGCCAAAACTTGTGTCACTGTATGAAAGACAAAAAACGCTGGGTGCACCACAATGGGATCATACAATCGAATAGCAAGGTGCTACTACATGTATGGGAGAAACCGCAATCAATGCAGGAAACAAAGGGCCATGACATATGACTAGTGCACACTTGAAAGTACAAAATGTAAAAAATCCTTTATTAACATGACAACACACATGAAGTTAAAAACAAGTAAAAACAAACTGTCCGTGCCCGTGTCCCACTAGGGACAACCAGAAAGGTGTCACACATGTGCATCAACAGGAATATAACCATGGGTAAGCATTATGAGGTAACTTGACTGCTGATAATGATTAAACAGAGTAACACCTATAATATAATGCACCCCAATGATGGGGAATGAGAAAAGGCTGAGTTACTAGTCTAGAAATACGTACAAGATAAGTCAAAAACCTCAAGAAAATGTAAAAGCAAGTACCCCTAGATTAATCCAAATGAGCATATAGCCGTCAAGGGCGTCCACATGAGCAGCACATAACCAACCTGATGGAAACGCATAAAATGTTGAAGCACTGGGTTGTCCGCCTCCCTGAATAATATAAATTGTTGTGAAAAAAATGCCACCAGCCCACAAGGGGACCGGACCAAATGAAACCAATTGTGAACAATCAGTCCAAGCTGTGTTCAGAAAAACAGCAGCAACAAGTCACTTTATGTGGGAGAAGTACCACCTAACCATGACTGACAGAGGAAAATACCAAAGAGAGATCACCTACAATACAGGGATAGGAGGCTCACGGACCGGGCGCAGGAAAGACCCCACGCGTATCGCTGCCGGGCCGCAGCTTCGTCAGGGGAGGTGTAGATGTGGGAACATTGTGACCTTTAAATAATGGGTTAATTGGCCAGAGAGTACTCCCTGGTGTGTATGCCCCAGGATCAAAAGACAGCGACACCCACCAGAAGTGACGTGCTGCATGGATGGACACATGAACTGAGCCTGCTCAATTGTAGCAGCCGACAGCGTCCCAAATCAGCACAGGTGCCAGGAGATAAATGACAAAGCCAACCATGTGAAAAGTCTGATGCATGCTGAGAAGATAGGTCTCACATAAGCCCATCAAGGTGAGACCAGAGCATATACAGATGGCTAATGCCCTCTAGTGGCCGTCAGACAGTGTCTGGAAAGCAGCAAAAATACAGTGCTTGCACACCCCGCTCCAATTGGGGTGTTTCTTTGCTGTTGGGTAGCACACCATCTATTGTGATGTTGGTATTGAGGGAAAATTTTTGATTTATTGGAGTCTTTTCCTCATTTTAGGACTGGTTATTTTTGGATTTTGGGTTTGATTGACCTCCGGTACAATGGTTGTATTCCTCAGGGGGCATGGATTGGGAAGCACGGGAAGCGAGTTGGCGCACCCAATCTTCAAATATTTTCTCAGGTACCCAGCCGGTTAATAATGATTCGGATTTCTCTAAGCTCTCATCTGGATTAACTTCAGCTCATAAACTTGCTGTGCGTTTATGGTGGAACATTAGAACCCTGGAAGAAAATCTTAGAGTGGGAATTGTTCCCCGGGGATTGCGGGTGCAAATATTTCCAGTCTGGGAACCCTCAGACGCGTTCCAACAAACATGGGAAAGGGGCCTAATGCAATGCTCCACCATTATCATTACGATGTTATTGGAGCATGGCAAACAATTATTGTCTTCCACTAAAAATAACATTAAGGAGCTGGAGACAAAGATGGCCGGTTTTGAGGAAATCCAGTTGGTTGGTCCATTCAAAACACCGCTCAAAGAAACATTAGACCGATATGAGAAAGAGGTCATCAGCAGGAAACAAAAGAAGTACCATAAGGACCGCCTGGATTTTGACAGTCAGAGGGCCTTCAGATGGAGGCACTCAAGGTAATTCACGCCAGGCTAAAGCCACAATGGACATAAGGACTCAGGGACCTCCAGAGACGGCTACGGGTGCCTCGAGTTCGAGTGATTATTTTTATCCTCAGGAGGCAGCAACCTCGACACCGGACCAGGCGGGGTCATAAACATAAGAAACCTCAGAAAACGCCAGAATGCTCCAAGGGTCCCCTCTCACCATTACGCCGCAACTACAGGACCAAACATCGTTAATGTCTTCCCACAGTGTTTCTCCTGTTGACGCTTCTTCCCAGGTAGTCTTCCGTTTTACAGATTATAAATATGTCTGACCATGTGCTTTTGGCAGCTGACACTAGGGTTTTGGAAAAAGGTTTGACGTTCTCTCCAACCTCACAAATGGATAAATTTGACATGATTAAAGATCTGTATCTGTTTTGCAGGAAACTAGTTCTACAGGTCATCCACAGGCGACCAGAAACAATCCACACCAGCTCTGACGAGGGACAACATGTATTCCAGGATCTTTGGGAATTACTGGAGGAAAATGCCACTCCAACAGGTAGGAGGATATTTCCATACAAAAACAAATCTTCCACTTCCCCCACTTTTTTCTTGGTCCCAGCAGTCAAATTCATTTTTGAGTCTGCGAAACGGGACATAATGTGACTACCTCCAATTGTAGGCTGTCCTAACAACCTTACTATTTAGGAAAGAAAAGCAGTCAGAGCCCTAAAGAATAATGATTCTTTTATCATCCGAGAGGCTGATAAGGGGGTGAATGTGATACTGTGGCCCACCACAATGTACATAGAGGAAGCTAACAGACAGTTGGGAAATACGAAATTTTATGTCAGATTACCCTCTGATCTGACGGCTGTCTTTTTGGATAAACTTCATAAATTGATTAACTAAGCAGCTTCCATGGGTACCATCTCGGTTAATGAGAAGAAATATATGTGGACTGACAATCCGGTGACACCTACCTTCTACCTTTTATCGAAGGTCCACAAGGACGTCTCCAAGCCACCTGGATGCCCCATTGTTTCCAGTATTGAGAGCATGTGTGAACTGGTAGGTAGCTACATCGATTTCTTTCTACAACCTCTTGCATTAGCATTACCCTCCTTTATCAAGGATACATGTGATTTCATTCGTGTATCCGCAAGATCTGCTTAACTGACCAAGTTTTTCTGATCACATGTGATGTTGAATCACTCTACTCTAACATCAGTCACTCACATGGTTTACAAGCACTGGCCTTTTGTCTGAACAAATTGGACAGCTCAGACCATCTGCATGACTTCCCTTATCTTAGATCTCCTTAGCTTCATTTTACACCACAATTATTTAATCTTCGATAGGTCTTACTATAAACAAACATTGGGCGTGGCCATGGGCGCGCGTTGTGCACCAGCGTACGCCAATATTTTCCTCGGCTGGTGGGAGGTGACTGTGGTGTATGGCTCTCATGTCTACAAGGAACGTGTCAGATCCTGGCATCGATTCCTTGATGGCATCTTTTTCATCTGGACAGATACCAAGGATGAATGTACACGATTTTTGAGTGATCATAACATTAACACGTTGAATATCTTTCTGACTCATTTTATATCATCAGATTCTGTGACCTTTTTGGATTTGGAGGTGGTGGTTGAGGGTGACCATCTTATTACTGGTCTCCACCGTAAACCTACGGCAACCAATAGTCTGCTTCAGTATCAAAGCTTTCACCCCCTGCACACTCGTACGGGTGTGCCGATAGGACAGTTCTTACGGATCTACCGTAATTGCACCTCTGATTTGACTTTTAGGAAAGAAGAAAAAACTCTGACCTCCAGGTTTCGTCAAAGAGGATATCCTAGAAAGACGATTTCCCAAGCTTTCCAACGTGCCAGCACACTGAATCAGGATGCCCTCCTTTTGACACGATCCCGTCCACAGGATCATGCTTTGAGATTTATTATGGAATACAACACAGGATGGAATCAGGTGAGGAGGGTTCTAAGGAACAATTGGGACATTTTAACCTCTGATGCACAGACTTCTATCTGTGTTGGCCCGAGACCCCTGATGACTGCAAGAAGGGCGCCGAATGGGACATTCTCACTAAAAGCCATTTTTCTTGTCCAGTAACTAGGCTTTATCGTGGCATCCGTCTCAGGGGCTCTTTCCCATGTGGAGACTGCAACATATGTCCTTTTATGCATTCAACGAGGAATTATTTTGTCAATCCGTGTGATGGTCGCAGTCACCCACTACATCATCATATCAATTGTAAAACGGCTTATGTCATCTACGCTAACATTTGTCCTTGTCAAAAGTTGTATGTTGGACAGACGTGACAAGAACTGAGAAAACGGGCACAGAAGCATGTCTCCACCATTAATTTGGCACGTTCTGACTTCCAGAAGGGTAAGACTTTAACGCCCATTGCTTTCCATTTTTTGAATGCACATGGTGGCAGACTAGTTGACATTAAAGTTCTTGGTTTGCAGAAGATCCTGGGCAATGAAAGGGGTGGAGATCGACGCAGGATACTACTACAAAAGGAAGACAGATGGATTTTCCTACTAAATTCTGTGGCACCCTTTGGTCTCAATGAAGAGCTTCTATTCACCTGTTTCTTGGATGAGAAATGAAGAAAATCATGTCAAATTTATCCAGGATCTTGTATCTTTGGTTACCATGGGACCTTCGAGCATTGATTAAGAGGCTGGCAGTTTCTATTTGGATGCATCATCATCGTCTCCATATTCAACTTACACTTGGATCCTGAATACCTTCTAGCAGGGACTAGTGGTTAAATCTTGGAGCAGCCTATGGTCTCAACGTGGAGCTATTTTTCATCGGTTCTTTTGGGTTGAAACCATAGTAAATCATGCTAATTTGTCCAGGATCTTGTTTTTCTGGTAACCATGGGACTCTGGTTATGAGACTGGGAGTCTCTATCTGTATGCATCATCATTTTTTTCTATATTCAACATGTACAGGGATCCTGAATACCTCTTTACGGGGACATGGGGATTTTTTCAATCCTGTCTTCGCCTGTCCCCTCTAGCACTTGTCTACATGCCCGCTTTACAGGACTCTTTTCTTTGACACCATGATGTTCTCATGTTACGAAATATTTTGTGTATAATAAAGCATCCCAGGCAGATGACATGTGTTTTTTCATTTTTCTTCTATATTCTATTCTATTTTATTGTGTGTGTATACATATATTCTTCCACATGTTCACATGTATGTGTATGTATGTGTATATATATATGTGTATATGTATATATATTTATATATATATTCATTTTTTTTATTTTTCATTTTTTATATATTTTTTTCACTTTTTTATTTTTTTTAATCAATATATGTTATTTTTTGACAATTGTAATTATTTTCTGTTTCATTTGTTTTGGTGAATATAGATGTGTCGTACAGCACGTGAAGTTACTGATGCTAAAAATGTTCTGTATCTTATGTTGTCTGGTGTAATCAAACATATCTGTCTACTTATACATTATTATTTCTATATTTTGTGATAAATATATGTATATACATTTTCTGCATCTATATTCATTCATGAACTGGTTGGTGTCAATTCTTTTTCATCTTATTATGTTGGGCTTTTATTGCTGGCCACGATTCATCTGGTGGACTAATGAGTCCCTTAGGCTACTTTCACACTTGCGTTATGAGGCGCAGGGCTGCCGCTAAGCTCCGCCCCCGGCTGCACATCCTCCGGTCATGATGCTGCATGCGACCTGCGTACCCTATATTTAGCATTGGGTATGCAGGCTGTGCGCTGGTATGCTTTTGTCGGCGCATGCGCCCTTTTGGCGCTGCGCCGACGTGCGGCAAACGCGCCGTGCTGCATTTTGGTGCGCTCGGCGCAGCGATGCGCCCGGCAAAAGCATACCAGCGCATGGCCTGCATACCCAACGCTAAATATATCCATGCGCCCATAGGAGGAGCTGACCAGAGGAGGCGCGGCCGGGGGCGGAGCTTAGCGGCAGCCCTGCCCTGCGCCTCATAACGCAAGTGTGAAAGTAGCCTTATTTCTATATTTTTGCGTTCTTTCCTGCCCTCTTCTCCCTGTCTTGTGCGCCGCACATCGTGCTGGCGTCTGTATTGTCTCTTTGACGTACTAATGTTTTCGCCGCTATCTGGACAGTCTGACGGCCACTAGAGGGCAATAGCCATCTGTATATGCTCTGGTCTCACCTTGATGGGCTTATGTGAGACCTATCTTCTCAGCATGCGTCAGACTTTTCACATGGTTGGCTTTGTCATTTATCTCCTGGCACCTGTGCTGATTTGGGACGCTGTCGGCTGCTACAATTGAGCAGGCTCAGTTCATGTGTCCATCCATGCAGCACGTCACTTCTGGTGGGTGTCGCTGTCTTTTGATCCTGGGGCATACACACCAGGGAGTACTCTCTGGCCAATTAACCTATTATTTAAAGGTCAGAATGTTCACACATCTACACTTCCCCTGACGAAGCTGTGGCCCGGCAGCGATACGCGTGGGGTCTTTCCTGCGCCCGGTCCATGAGCCTCCTATCCCTGTATTGTAGGTGATCTCTCTTTGGTTTTTTCCTCTGTCAGTCATGGTTAGGTGGTACTTCTCCCACATAAAGTGACTTGTTGCTGCTGTTTTTCTGAACACAGCTTGGACTGATTGTTCACAATTGGTTTCATTTGGTCCGGTCCCCTTGTGGGCTGGTGGCATTTTTTGCACAATTTATATTATTCAGGGAGGCGGACAACCCAGTGCTTCAACATTTTATGTGTTTCCATCAGGTTGGTTATTTGCTGCTCATGTTGACGGCTATATGCTCCTTTGGATTAATCTAGGGGTACTTGCTTTTACATTTTCTTGAGGTTTTTGACATATCTTGTATGTATTTCTAGACTAGTAACTCAGCCTTTTCTCCTTCCCCATCATTGGGGTGCATTATATTATAGGTGTTACTCTGTTTAATCATTATCAGCAGTCAAGTTACCTCATAATAATTACCCATGATTATATTCCGGTTGATGCACATGTGTGACACCTTTCTGGTTGTCCCTAGTGGGACACGGGCACGGACAGTTTGTTTTTTACTTGTTTTTAACTTCATGTGTGTTGTCATGTTAATAAAGAATTATTTACATTTTGTACTTTCAAGTGTGCACTAGTCATATGTCATGGCCCTTTTTTCTTGCAAAACTTGTGTCACTGTCCAAATATTTTCTGGACCTATCTAAAGGTGCTATTGACATGACATTCTTACCACATGTCGGTAACAACATATCTAATCCACATAGGCAAAGAAATCAAACCAGAGATGGCCATAAGTTATATGTAATACTGAGAAATGACACAGGGAAAAAGTATTGAACTCACTTGCTGAAATATGTATAATACTTTGTACAAAAGCCTCTGTTGGTGATGGCAACTTAAAGATGCCTCCTGTATGGACAAACTAGTCGCTTGCATAGCTCAGGTGTGAGTTTCGTCTATTCTTCTACACAAACATTCTTCAAATCTTACAGATCTCGAGAATTCGTTCTATGAACTCTGAAGTTTTAGTTCCTTCCGTAAGTTTTCTGTTGGATTCAGGTCAGGTGATTGGCCTGGGACAACTCATAAAGTCCCACGGATTCCAGTACCACCTTTATGCCAATGATACTCAGATCTACCTCTCTGGCCCAGACGTCACCTCCCTGCTGTCCAGAATCCCGGAGAGCCTATCAGCCATATCCTCCTTGTTCTCCCGCTTCCTCAAGCTGAATGTGGACAAATCTGAACTCATCATCTTTCCCCCATCTCACAGATCTTCCTTACCTGACCTATCACAATTGACGACATCACGCTTTATCCCATACCAGAAGTCCACTGCCTCGGTGTAACCCTTGACTCTGCCCTGTCCTTCAAACCGCACATCCAAGCGCTTTCCACCTCCTGTCACCTCCAGCTGAAAAATACTTTCAGAATCTGTCTTTTTCTCAACCCTCAATCTACTAAAATGCTTGTGCATGTCCTCATCATCTCCCGCCTCGACTACTGCAACATCCTTTTCTGTGGCCTCCCTGCTAACGCCCTCGCACCTCTCCAGTCCATTCTTAACTCTGCTGCCTGACTAATTCATCTCTCTCCTCGCTACTCCTCTGCAAATCTCTTCACTGGCTCCCATTCCCTCAGCGTATCCAGTTCAAATTACTAATACTGACCTACAAGGCCATTTATTACCTGTCTCCTCCATACATCTCTGAACTAGTCTCCCGATATCTTCCCTCACGTTATCTCCGGTCCTGCCAAGACCTCCTTCTCTCCTCCACACTTATTCGCTCCTCACCCAACCGCCTCCAATACTTCTCCCGAATAGCCCCCATCCTCTGGAATTCTTTGCCCCAACGTGTCCGACTATCAACCACATTCGGATCCTTCAAACGGAACCTGAAAACCCATCTCTTCAGGAAAGCTTACAGCCTGCAGTGATCCCCGCTGCCTTCTCACCACTACTGGAGCTACCGCCTCAACCATCACTGAAGCTGCTGCAACCCCTCAATCTACTGTCTCCCTCCCCACCATCCTGTAGCAAGGGCAGGGTCCTCTCTCCCCTCTGTATCAGTCTGTCATTGTTAGTTTGTTTACTGTAAGTGATAGCTGTAATTTGTACGTAACCCCTTCTCATGTACAGCACCATGGAATTAATGGTGCTACTGTATATAAATAAATAATAATCATTGGCTGGGTCCTTGTAGCTGCTTTATTTTCTTATTATCTGAAACCAATTGATGCTTTCCTTGGCTGTGTGTTTGGAATAATTCTCTTGCTGAAATGTAAACCCTCATTTCATCTTGATCATCCTGGTAGCTGGCAGCAAATTTTTATTGAAAATGTCTCAGTACATTTGTCCATTCATCCTTCCTTCAATTTAAAGAAGTGTGCCAGTGCCGTATGCTGAAAACCAGCCCCACACCATGATGTTCCCACTTCCAAACTTGACTGTTGTTACAGTGTTTTAGGGGTGACATGCAGTGCCTTCTGGTCTCCAAACATGGTATTTTATGTCATCCAAAGGGTTCAATTTTGATGTCATCTATCCATACTTTATTCCCCCAGTATTTTTTTCATAAATCTTGCTATTATTTGCCTCTCAGTACATCTCTTATGTTATTTTGGCCTCAGCTCTGGGTGCAGTCCAATTACTGCGTACTGACGCAGTGGAAAAGATGGAGACATTTTGTCTGCAGTTTCCAGTAACTTTGTCACCTGTCAGTGGAGGACCTCACCTTCTTGTCTGTGGTTTCCAGTAACCTTGCTCAACCTACTTACCTGCGGTTTCCAGTATCACAACTTGCCTGCTTGTGGTCTCCTGGAAGTCTCCCATTTTCATTAAAACAACCTGACTGATTGCCTGTGGTCTTTTGGATGCCTCCCATCTTCCAGCAGTTTCCAGGATCCTTCTAGCGTGCCTGCATTCTCCTGAATGTTTTCTGCTTGCTTGCAGTTTCCAGCATCCAGTTTTCTTATTTGTAGTTTCCAGGACTTTTGTTACACACGTGGTTGTGGAACCACTGTGGTACTGTCCAGATAGAGCCTGGAGGGGCATAACTATGCAGTATCACATGTGCAGGTTCAGGGGAATCAGGAGCAAGACTAGGCATGGGCAGGATGAATATTGGTATAGTTTCAGCAGGACAGACTGTAACAGATGCGGACAGGATAAGGTAAGCAGGTCATACAGGATCAGAAAGTAAGGGAATGGGGACCTTACAACTAGCTAGCAGGATATACACTGATTCACAAAAGTTGCTGAGGTACCTGTCAATAGGGGTAGGTGCCTTATATGCCAGATGTCTCATTGGCTAGAGATTTGCTGTTGGCTGGGGATGTTTATAGCAACCCGCACGCTGGCACTTGAAGAGTCAGGGAGGGCGTGCACGAAGCACACTCCCTGGAGACTAGCGTGCTGTGTACGTGTAAGGGGAGCAGACAGACGCCGAGGTAGTGAACACACTTTATTAAAACTGTTAGTTTGCCTTTATACATCCAACTGTGGCTTCTAGTGACTTTCCTTTCTGTTTCCCACATGCTACACCTGTCTGTTGTATCGACGCCCGTGTGCCCACCCAGACCTTTGGCTTAGAGTTTCCACCTCACGGTGTGAGCCCGCTATTCCTAATGAGTTGTCTGATAGAAAAGTTCATTGTATTCATGCTTAGACCATTCTTATAAGACACGGTTTACCCTCATAAATAGTGAGATTTTAATTTTCCCAAGGGGCCACAAGAAAGACTAAGACTGTTGTAGATGGCTGAGTCAATAGGCTGAAATTAATACAGCTGGTTATTAATATTAACATTATTATTTTATACTATTTGTATTACCTAATACTGGCAAAACCCAAGATATAAACATAATAAGCAAATACCCTACAGTAAATAAACAGCAATAGTGCATAAAAATAATAATATAGGGTACTTAATTAACATAATTTTGATTAAAAAAAATGCAAAAACCATCCCACCATGTCACGGTGACCCTAATTATGACGTTCCTAAACTATAAAATTAAAACCTTACCATTAGTCAACTGGCATGCATGTGTATAAATATTAATATTATTTTATATTATTTGTATCACGTAATACTGAGCAAAATTAATTGTGCTGACTCGATGCTACATGACAGGAAAGGTGTAGTTTACTGCATTTTATAAAGTTTATTAATCATATGCTCCTGTTATTCAGCCATTCTACCTTTGATAAACCACTGCTCCCTCACTCAGTATGATATCCCCACAGCTCCCCAACATAATTTGATGGCTCCCCGCATAGTATGATAGCCCCACAGTTTCCCACAATATATGGTGGATGTCACAGACCCCCCCACACATAGTTTGATGATTATCACAGCCCCCCATACAGACTCCAATATGCAGTGATGGCCCCCATGTCCCTCCACAGTCAGTAATGAGGGTCCTCACATACAGCCACACACATGGCATAATGGTTCTCACAGGCCTCTATACACATCATGATCCCCCACAACACCGCAGACTGTATTATGGTCACCACAGCCCCCCTTTATACGGTATAATCCCACACACAGCCCCCTTATCTACAGTATGAGCTCTCACACACAGCCCCCCTATATATGGTGCGAGCCCCCCCACTCATTCACACATATAAAAAAAATACCTCACTCTCCCATACCCCTGTTGCTCTACTCCAGTCTTTGCTGTGTGCACTGAGGCTCTGCACAGCAGACGAGATGCTGTCACAGTCACTCACGCCAAATAGCAGAAGAAGGAACCAGTGGCTCCCTCCTCCTCCACATATATTCACTGTTACCTGTATCCCGAGGATGCTGAAAGTTGTCATATTGGGACGCTGGAAGGGTTGTCAACTTGATTTTACTTTTTCTGGACAGCTTATCAAAAAATCGCTGACAAGGAAAAAATTTCAAGGACTGATTGGAAAGCCACAATAAATCTTTGATTATCAGTGATCCATGCCTACAGCCCAGAATTGGCATAGTTCCAGGACCTCCGGCTTTAGGGCAGCCTGCTCTGAGGGGGATGACCGGGAAGGGATTACCATTAATTTATCCTGTGGAACAGAAGAAAATTCCACCTTAAACCTGACAATATTAGACTATGCACCCAGACACTGTTGGAGATTCGTGACCAGGCTGTGTAGAAGGCAGACAATCTACCCCCCACGGGAACCACCAGTCATTGGGACAGCTTCCTACGCTCTAGTGACGAGCCTCTAAACATGAACCCCGTACCTCTTTTCTTCTTCTTGCAAGAAGGGCAAGGGCTTCGCCCTTCAAATGTTGATATGTTGTATATGCTGTGTGCAATATGCATGTTGTGTGTGTGTGTGTTTGTGTCCACACATTAGTTTGGTGTAGTATTAGCAAAGGGCCACTAGATGGGGCACTGAGATCAACTAGTGAGAAGACGTTAAAATAGTTAACTTAGAGGAGTGGCTAGACAAGGAAAAGGAGATAGCTTTCCCTCCAAAGTGAGTTGAGCTGGGGGTAGCGAACAGGACAGGACAAGAGTGCAGAACAGTGGAGTGCCTACAGCAGTAGCCAGCACGTAGTGGTGCTCGAGGCCTTGCAGTCAGGGACTGGGGACTGTAAGGCTAGCGAGACAGAAGGAGTCTCGTCGGTCAAGTCAGCTAGCAAGGAAGAGCTGAAGTGACAACCCAAGCCAGTCTATTGAGTCCAGCCCGTGTCTGGAGAATTGCAAGTCAGGGAGGTCCGTGGAAAAGTCCCTGTGGGAGTAGCAGTTGGAGTACGGGAGCTCTGTGGAGAGTTTAGTGAGCTGTGAGTCTAGGACATGAACAGGAGCAACAGTGCCTTAAGGGGGTGAGCTTTAATGGAAAAGTCGGGTACCTTCGTGGGCTGAAGTCGGGCTCTGGAAGAAGGGAAATGTTCCGTGTTCATCGTGCTCCGTGTGACGTGTCAGCTTGTCTGTGTGGTGCATGTGTGTGAAGTGAAGCAAGAAGTGACGTACTGCTGTAGATGAAGATGTATTGCTGTTACCTAGTAAAGAGTCCTGTTGCTGCATTGGACGTGCTGTGCCCTGAAGAGAATAATGCTGAGTTGTTAAAGTTATTTCCAGTCTCTGTCTGCAGTCAATTGGGTCCCCAAAGAGAACAGCATACGGGTGATGAAACAGCCTCCAGCACAGTGAGTACTGGAGCAGCCGCACAAGCTACCCCCCGGCGGCCGCAGTGTTACATTTAGCGTAGTCGGCAGGATCTCGCTGCCCAAAACGGTGACGAGACCACAGCGGAGGTGAAGAGAGAAGAAAGGGTGACAGTGACTGCAGCGCCCTATAAAATGCAAATTGAAGAGAGCAGTGATGGGCAAGTGAAGATGACTAAAATAACGATTATGACTGGAATAGTGCTGAAAAATGAGATCAAGAGACTGATTGTGACCCAAGAAGAAGATCTGCAAAGTGACTCTGTGGACCCCAAGATGGCGGCTACCAAGATGAAGAATTCTGGCGCCAAAATGGACTGTCCTTGTCAGCAAGGAGCACTTCGTGGGCGTGACAGTGTCTGGATGGCGCCATATGTGAGCTGTCAGCAATGTTGGGTCCGCCCATGGAAGGAGTGGTATGTGCAGCACCCTCTCCCCCTGAAGGCTGAGAAGTGGTGAAGAGGCCGGACAGAGCACCACCCTGGAACAGGAGTGGCCCTGTAGAATGTGCTGAGTGCAGCTGTCTGGCCTCAGTAGGACATCAGGCGCATACCTGTAACAAAGATCTGCAGCAGGAGCCTGACGTCAGTCCGGAGTTGCATCTGCCCACAGCACAGGCCGCGTTGGAGACACCGCAAGACGAAACACCCGTTACTCACCCGAAGGAACCTACGAGGCCACTGGGATCTGGACCGCAATCGCTTCTCACCCCGGGGAGCCTGAGGACGCGGAGGCTGTTTCCGCAGGACGGCAGGAAGAAGAAGGACCTTGGTACACCGCTGAGGACCAGCCTGGCCACAACATTGCGATAGAGGAGGTTACAGAGCCGGAAGAGATCCCGGCCTCCCGCATGCAGCAGTACCTGGAGGAGCTGAGGGCCGGACGGAGCAGAGCTGTGCAAATAAAGGAGGCGAGTGCTACTCAGCCTCAACCGGTGGTGGACCACACTGCCCCAATACTGTCCCACTGCGGGGACATGTGGCCAAAGGTCTGCGTCACCGTGCACCCACGCTCCTGCCAAGCGTCCCCCAAAGCCCCTAAGCAGCAGCGCTTCATCCAGGCGTCCCCCGAAACCTCTGCATCCCCTGGAGCTGATGTGGATCTGCGTGCAGAGGCAACTGGTGACACCTCTGCACCTGATCATGCTTTTCACCATGGAGACTCTGCTGCTGCAGAGTCCTTTTTAGCCCGCGCCAGGGGCCGGGCAATAAGTGGAAAAATTGCGCAGAATGCACACTGTTGAATTTACTTTGCTTAACCCTTTAAGTGCCTGTTGCACCATTTGGGACTGTTCCACGTCCCCTCAGGGTAAAGGAACCCTGCAACGCTCTTATGGAGAGCCTATGATGGTCTGCGGGACCTTTTTTTGTAAAAATGTTTTTTTTCTCTTTGTCTTGAGTTTTTCTTAGAAGCACTGATGCATGCTCAAGTTTGGAGGCAATACAGCCTATAGAGAACATTATTTTGTATAGAAATTGTAGTGATGGCCCTTCTATCGAATTTTGGGACTTCCCTTGCGTGGGGCCATAGGTCCATGGACTTTTGGACCAAGTGCGGCTGCAGCAACAGACTGCGTTTTGCTACCAGGCAGCCCGCATATGCAGCACTGGACTGACGGTGTGCTTAGGAGGACTGCTTCAGCACACCAGTGTGTAATTACAAAATAAGTAGTGCTCCCCTCACAGGAAGGGGGAGAAAGGACACTTGTGTTTTTATCTGAAAAGTTTTATATATGGACATGATATTGCTTTTCTCGTGTGACCTAATTTTGTAAACGTAATAAGAATTTAGATGTGAAGAATGTACAGAATAACTGTGTTTATAGGGTACAAAGATTTCTATATTTATAGAAAGGAAACTGAAAAAAAAAATGTTTTTGATATATAAAGATATTTATAGCCAAGTATGAAACGAAAGGGAGATTATGCTTAATGGTAGAGTGTACAGTATTTACAGATTTTACTGAGTAGGAATTTTATATGTTGGAAGAAGAGAAAATTTTTTGAAAAAAACAACAATAATGCTAATATGTAGAACATGTTGAGTTATACCTATTGTATAGTTTAAAAGGTGTTAACTGTTTTGGTACACCCCCGCATTGCCAAGGACGGCAATGGTTTCAGGAAGGGTGAATGTAAGGAGGGCAAGGGCTTCGCCCTGCAAATGTTGATATTGTTGTATATGCTGTGTTCAGTATGCATGTTTGTGTGTGTTTGTGTCCACACAAAATTAGTTAGATAATTTGGTGTAGTATTAGCAAAGTGCCACTAGATATGGGCACTGAGCTCAACTAGTGAGAAGACGTTGAAAGGGTTAACTTAGAGGAGTGGCTAGACAAGGAAAAGGAGATAGCTTTCTCTCCAAAGTGAGTTGAGCTGGGGTAGTGAACAGGACAGGAAAAGAGTGCAGAACAGCAGAGTGCCTACAGCAGTAGCCAGCATGTGGTGGTGCTGGAGGCCTTGCAGTCAGGGACTGGCAGTGGCGTATCTAGGGGGGGGCAGCCGGGGCAGTTGCCCCGGGCGCAGCCAGCAGGGGGGCGCAGTCGGGCCGCCTAATGCAGCGGTCCGCAGTGTCCTCCCTGGCGGCTGCGTTCTGCCGCCCCCCGCCTGAGAGTCAGCGGTTCTCTGTGTCAGCTGTCAAGCTGACAACCGGCGCAGAGAAGGAGGCCGTGCCGGCTCCCAGGGAGCAATTGTACTGGCGTCTATACAGACGCCTGTACAATTGAAGCTCTAACCGCCGGGCCAGAGCGACGTCTGCAGCGTGATCATGTCATGTGATCACGCTGCTGACGTCACTCCCCGGCGCCCAAAGCAAACGCTGGTGGTAAGTGTGCTCCACTGTGGAGCTGAAGAACCACCGAAGATGGGAGATGAGGGGGAGTTAATGAGTGGAGATGGGGGGGATTTGTAGAGGGGATGGCGGTTAATGTGTGGGGGTATTTAGAGTGGGGATGGGGGTTAATGAGTGGGGATGCCATGGGGTTAATGTGTGGGGGTATTTAGAGTGGGGATGGGGGTTAATGAGTGGGGATGCCATGGGGTTAATGTGTGGGGGGATTTGGAGTGGAGATGGGGGTTATTTAATGTGATGGGGGTTAATGAGTGGGGATTGGGTTAATGTGTGCGGGGGTTAATGAATGGGGATGGGGATTAATGTGTGGGGGCGTTAATGAGTGGGGATGGGGGTTAATGTGTGGGGGTATTTGGAGTGCAGATGGTTATATAATGTGTGGGGGGATTTGGAGTGGTGATGGGGTTAATGAGTGGGGATTGGGTTAATGTGTGCGGGGGTTAATGAATGGGTATGGGGGTTAATGTATTGGGGCGTTAATGAGTGGGGTTGGGGTTAATGTGTGGGGGTATTTGGAGTGCTGATGGGGGTTAATGAGTGGGGATTGGGTTAATGTGTGGGGGGATTTGGAATGGGGATGGGGATGGGGGGATTTAATGTGTGGGGAGATTTGAGGACACAAAATAAAGAGTATGTATGAGGAAACAGTATGGGGGATTGGTGCAGACAGTATGGGGAGCGAATGGGTTAATGTAAGTGGACACAGTATGGGGAGTCGGGGATATGTGTGAGCAGACAGTATAGAGAGTGAGGGGATAAATATATGAGGAGACAGTATGGTGAACAGGGGGGATGTTAGAGGAGACAGTATGAGAATGGAGGGAATAGTGTGAGGTGACAGTATATTGCAGACATTTTTATTTAGGAGCATTATAATGACACTTCTATCTTTAAGGGTGTCGTGTGGAGATTTGCTGCAGAAGACCGGAGAAGATGGAAGTCTACAGAGACGGCTGTGGATGAGAAAACTCATCATGGGGTCTAGAAGAAAAGGAGACTGACTGCAGAGACGACGTCATCTATAAGGTACTTGGATGTAAATGTTATTTGTGATACTGACCAATTCTCATGTTTTTATTTGTTAGGAACATTAAAGGGGTTGTCCAGGTCTGTGCTGAGTCTGCAGACATTCTATGTGACTGCAGACTTCTGAATTCTCACAGTGCTCACTGAACGCTGTTAGGATTCTCTCATGCCGGTAATTTACACCCATGCGGTCACATGCTGACTAGACATGTGTGGCCTCACTCAATGAAAGTGAACGGAGCGAGGCAGGGCACGTCTAGTCAGAATGTGGCCAGAAGTATATAAATCACATACTTGTGCTGACATGACTGTACATCGGCAAGGGAGAATCCTAAATGTGTGCAGTGCATTCGTTGTGAGAATTCAGAAGCTGCAATGTCAGGACTCAGCTCTGCAGGTTCCAGTAGTCATCACATGGACACTTCACTCATGTGCGATTTTCATACTTGACAACGAGCTTCTCTTCCTGCTTCTCTCAGTTTTTTACTGAACATTGAGAGCATTAGGAGGAGCAGCTCGTGGGTACATGGCTAAGTGTGCGAGTCGCATATGTACTTGGGGGGGGGGGCGCCGAACCAAATTCTTGCCCCGGGTGCCAGAGAGCCTAGATACTCCTCTGGGGACTGGAGACTGTAAGGCTAGCGAGACAGAAGGAGGAGTCTCGTTGGTCAAGTCAGCTATAGCAAGGAAGAGCTGTAGTGACAACCCAAGCTAGTCTATTGAGTCCAGGCCGTGTCTGGAGAATTGCAAGCCAGGGAGGTCCGTGGAAAAGTCCGTGGGAGTAGCAGCTGGAGTACGGGACCTTTGTGGAGAGTTTAGTGAGCTGTGAATCTAGGACACGAACAGGAGCTACAGTGCCTTAAGGGGGTGAGCTTTAACTGAAAAGTCGGGTACCTTCGTGGGCTGAAGTCAGGCTCTGGAAGAAGGGAAGTGTTCCATGTTCATCGTGCTCCATGATGTGTCAGCTTGTCTGTGTGGTCCATATATGTGAAGTGAAGGAAGAAGTGACGTACTGCTGTAGATGAAGATGTATTGCTGTTACCAAATAAAGAGTCCTGTTGTTGTATTGGACGTGCTGTGCCCTGAAGAGAATAAAGCTGAGTTGTTAAAGTTTCCAGCCTCTGTCTGCAGTCAATTGGGTTCCCAAAGTAAACAGCATACGGGTGATGAAACAGCCTCCAGCACAGTGAGTACTGGAGCGGCCGCACAAGCTACCCCCGGTGGCCATGGTATTACATTCTCATCCCACTTGGCTCGGTCCCTGGAAGGCCTCCTACAACTGAACCATCTTCTGCTGAAGGGACGTGAGAAGGAAGCCGGGGAATTTCTTTTTGTCATCCCCTGCCTTCTCCAGAAGCTCGTCCAGGACCAGACCAAAGAGATACTCTCCCTCACATGGGATGAAACAAAGTCTGGACCTGGCCTGGATATCCCCTGGCCAGCACTTTAACCATAAAACCCTCCAAGCTGCATTAGAAAGACCCGCTGCTGTAGCAGCCATCCTGACTGAATCTGTTGAAGCATCAGATAAAAACGCTGCAGCACCCTGAGTCAGTGGAAAGGCGCCAGGATAGTTTCACGAGAGGCTCCCTCCTACAGTTGAGTCTCGAGTTGGTCTAGCCAGACCATCATTGACCTGGCCTTACAAGTGGAAGACACTCCTGGCCTCAGGGATCCTGCCGACATCTCCCAAGTCCCTTTAAGGAACGTGTCAGTCTTCCTATCTAGAGGGTCCTTCAGGGTCTCCAGGTCCTCAATACGTAATGAGGACCTTTTTGATGTCTTGGCCACTGCCGCATCCAGTTTTGGGGATTTATCTCAAGTATTTACAATGGGCTCCTTGAAGGGGTATCTTCACTTAAATGCCAGAGGCAAGGAGCCCCTTTTCTCCGGCCTCTTCCATTCCCGGTCTTCCAGGCTCTGAGTTTTCTCATTTAAGAGAAAAGACCTACGCTTCCTCTGATCTAGTCCCCCAAACATGATGTCCTGCACGGAACGCTCCAGTCTGGACTCTACCACCCCCATTGTTCCTCTGACCGCCTTTACTAATTTGTCCATGCAGTCTAAGGGGAAGTAGAAGCGGCCAGAGTCCTCCTCGGAGGAAGAAGATGAAGGAGATGAGCCGGAGAAATCCTCATTCCTCATGTAGTCAACAGAGGAGTCCGAATCCAAAAAGCCTGCTTTACATTTTTTCCCCTTCCTTTTGGAAATCTCTCCCTGGGCTAGGGACTTCATGAACTCTGTGGAGAAATGGGGTCAGTGGGTGCTCTCATCCGCTGGCCCAGCTGCCTTTAGCAAGACTGCATGGACCAGGGTTTATACCACTGAACTCCCGCTCTATCTCCCGGTGTGCAATACACTATTGACCCACAACTCCCAATAACAAACAGAACAGTCCCAGCAATTACTCCCAAGATGGTGCACATTACAGGGTCTCACCCTTCCGCTGACTTGCCGAGATAATGATAGATGATATGTCAGAGCTCCCAGGGTCGTTATTCCACTCATGGGTATACCCACCGAAGGGCAGCTCCCCCCTAGAAGCAGGGGCGCATACCTATCATGAGGAGGCCACCGACCACCACCAATCTGAGTTGGTAACGGTAACAGTTGCCTCAGGCATCGCCGGCGGTAAGTAGTGGGCAGGGCGCCATGGTGGCATAATGTGTTGTGAATTCGCTTTCTGGCCTACATCTGGTTACTAGTGAAGGTAGTGGAGCTGGATATATTGACAGAGGGGTCGCGAGTTCTCTTTCCGGGCTCCCTCTGGTGGTTACTGTAGGTAATGGAGCTGATCTAATTAACAGAGGCCTGCCACCTGATAATGAGGAGGACGATTGGAGATCTGGAGTTTCTGACTGGATTTAAGACAGCCTACTCCCTTTATCCCTATATCTTTTAATGCATCCCATTATTTTATTTGCCTTTGCAGCAGCTGCCTGACACTGGCCACTAAATGTGAGTTTGTCGTCCACCCATACACCCAGGTCTTTTTCAGTGACAGTTTTGCCCAGTGTTCTTTTGCTATTGTTCACACTTGATCTGGTTTTGTCTATTTCCGTTTTGTGTGGTCATCCAGCTCCGGCTGGGGCTGTCCTGAATTTCCATCCTTATGTTACTGCTTGTGCCAGTTTGTTTTGTCCCTTATTAGATTGGCCTCTTTTTGCTCTGCTTTCAGAATATACCAGAGTGCTGATATAGTGGGCGAAGTCGAGTGACTTCAGTATTTTTCTGTCAGACGTGTTGGACATTTTTTGCAGGGTTTTTTGCGTGATTGCAGACAATGTCTTTCCTTTCCTGTCCTGTCTAGGTAGTGTGGGCCCCATCGTTTGCTCAGTCTATTTTCCTACCTGCGTTTGTGTTTTCATCTTGTCTTACCGACAATATATGTTTGGGGGCTATCTATTCCTTTGGGGTCTTCTCTGGGGCAGTTTAGATTTCCCCTTTCTTGCTTTAGGCTTATTTAGTTCTCCAGGTGTGTCGAGGCATCTAGGATCATCGTAGGTACACTCCACGGCTACTGCTAGCTGTGTGGATAAGATCAGGGGTCTGCAATCCGCTTAGTTACCAACCTCTCTGGTTTTCTGTGGCTTAGCTTGGTCTTGCTCTCCTCCTCGGTGACCCAATCATAACAATGATGCATCGGCGGAGCGGAGGGCACCCGCAGCTGCTAGTAGGAGCTTTAATCCCGGGCTGTGTCTGCCAGCTGCTGTGCACTGCAGATCAGCACGGCGGGGACTGGAGTTAGTGATGACACCTTCACTGAGTGCCCCGAGTCCTGCAGTGCAGCGCCGGCACACAAGCTGGAGCTGCTAGGAGGAGAGAAGACAAAGTAAAAAAAAATGTAAATACTTGTTAAATCAGACAGTGACCTGATGTGGGGAGCTGTTGTATATGATGTGGGACTGGGAGCCCCATGGGGGGCTGTATATGAGATGGCCTTCCATATCATATAAAGTCCCCCCATAGGGCTCCCATATCATATACAGCCCCCCATAGGGAGCCCTATGGGGAGTTGTATATGATATGGGAGGCTGTATATGATACGGGAGCCCTATGGAGGGCTGTATATGAAATGGGAGCCCTATGGGGGGGGCTGTATTTGATATGGGAGCCCTATGGGGGGCTGTATATGATATGGGAGCCCTATGGGGCATTGTGGGAAAAATTATATTAGTATAAGACTTGTAATTAGAATAAAAATCTAAATTTTTTGTCAAGCAAATAATTGTAATAACTAATAAAGCACTGCTATAATTACATATAATTTTGTTAAAATTTTCATTTCATTCACCTTTTTAGGTCTAAAATTTTACAACCTGAACGACCATGGCTTGCCCCACCCCCAGTTTTGATCCTAGGTACGCCCATGATTCCACCTGTGATAAACACACAGAGAAGAGGTAACGGCAAGCATAGAGAGATGATCAAGAGCAGTCCATAGAGTCCGTATAAGGTCCAAAGCCAGTTGACACAAGAGTCACCACCTGGCTTATCCAACCATCTCCATGGAACCAGGCGACCGGCGAGTCCCAAAACCTGGCTTTCTCCAAACATATCCATGGTTCAGAGATGGTCACTAGATTAGATCTGTGTCCTTCCAACCGGAGACAAAACCCCTAGGATGTTTCCTATAGAATCAAAGATTTGTGTCCCTCGGGTGTCAACAGGGTGTAAAATAAAAAAAATTGGACCTGAAGTAATTTTTTTGTGAAAAAAGTTAAATGTTCATTTTTTTTAAACATTCAAAAAAATTCCTGTGAAGCACCTGAAGGGTTAATAATCTTCTTGAATGTGGTTTTGAGCACCTTGAGGGGTGCAGTTTTTAGAATGGTGTCACTTTTGGGTATTTTCTATTATATAGCCCCTCAAAGTGACTTCAAATGTGATGTGGTCCCTAAAAATAAAACGGGCCCCCAAGACAGCGTTGGCCACAGCACCCGCTGGAGCGCCGCAGTAATGTACTTAATTACACTCAGGGTTGCCACTAGGAATTTCAGGGCCCTATACTGGTAAAATTTTCAGGGCCACCCTTGAGACTCTGCCCAGGCTCCACCCCTGCCTCGCCTCCACCCCTCGAACTGTCCAAAGCCCCACCGCTCTCTCTTGGAAAAACTCCACTTCTCACCAATCACACATTAACAGTCTCCCATCACCAGATCACACATATTGCCAGCAGCTTTTGTTTTGGCCAAAAGATTTTTTAAGCCGCCACCATAACACGGTAGACTCTTTTGGCCAAGCCCTACTCTACTGTAACCTATTAAATATTTGTTAAAATATGTGATACAATTTAGGTTTTTTTTATTTTTCAATTTTTAAAATGACCAATAATATCACATGCAAGGGAAAAATACCACCGCACCATGTCCAGACCACATAGTGACCTATAATACCACACACAAGGAACAAATACCGCCAGACCATGACCAGACCACATATTACCACCACAGTGACTGAATACTACAATAAATACTGATCAGTAATAAAAAAAAACACAATACTATCGCCATAAGTGCCATTATACACAGGAGATCTGTACTTCGCATGCAATGTCTGTGTGCAGGTAATACAGTGATCAATGACATTATACACAGGGCCTCTATACAGTGTATAGTGTCGGTGTACAGGTAACACACTAAATCACCAGTGACATCTCTAGGTGAAGTCCTTAATCTTTGTTTTTCATCTTTCATCCAGCACAGATCGCCATCACGTCTTCCAGCCAGGGCTCGTCTCTGCAGGAAATAACACATTACTTATTTTTCCCAACTTCTACATTACATCACATGAAGAAAAAAAGGCGACATAGTGTCACTCTACACAGTAACAGGACCGCCCCCCCATTTAAAACAGTATACTCAAAAAATAAAATAAATACATCACTGCAGTAATAATATCCCTTAATTAGACCCTGTGGTAATAATATCCCCCATCCTGACCCCCATGTGTCTCATTCCTGGCTTCAGCCCGTTCTCCCATCCTGCCCTCATAAGTATCCATTCTGTCCCACATGATCTCCCCATCCTGCCCCATCTGGCTCCACTGTATCCATCCTGCCCCATGATCCTGCACAATCTGTCTCCAACCCTGCCCCATCTGTCTCCAATCCTGCCCCCAGTGTCTCCAGTCATGCCCCCATGTCTTTGATCCTGCCCCCTGTGTCTCCAATCATGCCCTGTATCTCATTGTGCCCCTTCCTGTGTCTCACTGTCACATTCTGCCCCCATGCCTCACATTCTGCCCCCTCCTGTCTCACTGTCACATTCTGCCCCCTCCTGTCTCACTGTCACATTCTGCCCCCTCCTGTCTCACTGTCACATTCTGCCCCCGTGTCCATTCAGTCCCCTCCTGTGTCTCACCGTCACATTCTGCCCCTATCGTGTCCAGCATTCTGCCCCCATCGTCTCCAGCAATCTGCCCCATCGTGCCCAGCATTCTGCCCCAATCATGACCAGCAATCTGCCCCATCGTGCCCAGCAATCTGCCCCATCGTGCCCAGCAATCTGCCCCATCGTGCCCAGCAATCTGCCCCATCGTGCCCAGCAATCTGCCCCATCGTGCCCAGCATTCTGCCCCCATCATGACCAGCAATCTGCCCCATCGTGCTCAGCAATCTGCCCCATCGTGCCCAGCATTCTGCCCCCATCATGACCAGCAATCTGCCCCATCGTGCACAGCATTCTGCCCCCATCATGACCAGCAATCTGCCCCCATCATGACCAGCAATCTACCCCCATCATGCCCAGCAATCTGCCCCATCGTGCCCAGCATTCTGCCCCATCATGCCCAGCAATCTGCCCCATCGTGCCCAGCATTCTGCCCCCATCATGACCAGCAATCTGCCCCATCGTGTCCAGCATTCTGCCCCCATCATGACCAGCAATTTGCCCCATCGTGCCCAGCATTCTGCCCCAATCACGGCCAGCAATCTGCCCCATCGTGCCCAGCATTCTGCCCCCATCATGACCAGCAATCTGCCCCATCGTGCCCAGCAATCTGCCCCATCATGACCAGCAATCTGCCCCATCGTGCCCAGCAATCTGCCCCATCGTGCCCAGCAATCTGCCCCATCGTGCCCAGCATTCTGCCCCAATCACGGCCAGCATTCTGCCCCAATCACGGCCAGCAATCTGCCCCATCATGCCCAGCATTCTGCCCCCATCATGACCAGCAATCTGCCCCATCATGTCCAGCAATCTGCCCCATCGTGCCCAGCATTCTGCCCGATCATGACCAGCAATCTGCCCCATCACGTCCAGCATTCTGCCCCATGTCCAGCATTCTGGCCCAGGCCCCCAGCATTCTGCCGCTATCTCACAGTCTGCCCCAGGCCCCCCGGATCGCCGCTCTCAAAAAAAAAAAAAAAAATTCTTGTTACCTGGCCATCCCTCTCCCAGTCCCACATGGCACACACTGACCGAATGAGGAAGTGGAGCAGAGCAGTGTGTGACGTCAGGCGAGGGCGGTGCTGTGGCTGGACCATTGTGCAGGGGGGGATTGCAAAGCTGGCTGGACCATGGTGTGGGGGGGGCCTGGGGGGCCCGGCAAGCACTGGGTATTCATTGAAAATAAAGCTGCAGAGCAGACGCCTGAATAAAATGTAGGGGGGCCCTAGCGCGGACCGGTCTGCCAGCGTGGTCGGGGGCTGGGGACCCGGGCCCCTATATGGGCCGGGCCCCAAAGCAACCGCTTTGGCTACTACCCCGGTAGTTACGCCCCTGGTGGTATGGCACTGCGCCCTGACAACACTAGAGTAGCTTTTTTTAATTACCAGCATTACATTAGAAATTTTACATGTAGATAAAGTTGATAGAAAACCACAATCTGTGTCCTACTAGCATTCCTCTGTACACATCTCAGTATTTAGATCACTATTAGCGTGATCTCTTTCCCTTCAGCATTTCTCTTTCTTCATATCACAGATATCACAACATGCTTCAGCCGCAGGGCAATAAATATTGCCTACAATTGAACAGTTCTGGATTCCATTTGTACAGTGTCAAACATTAATCAGGCATAAAACACTGGATCCGTTTTTTAAACACTGACGGATTGTGACTGATTCCAAAAGACTGATGTGTGATACAGACCTTAGATACACGGCTCAGCACAGTATCACACAGAAGGGGATTAGATACACAGCTCAGCAGACAGTATCACACAGAATGGGATTAGATACACAGCTCAGCAGACAGTATCACACAGGAGAAGATTAGATACACAGTTCAGCAGACAGTATCACACAGGAGAGGATTAGATACACAGCTCAGCAGTCAGTATCACACAGGAGGATTAGATGCACAGCTCAGTAGACAGTATCACACAGGATAGGATTAGATACCCAGCTCAGCAGTCAGTATCACACAGGAGAGGGTTAGATACACGGCTCTGCAGACTATTACACAGGAGAGGATTAAACACACGGCTCAGCAGATTGTATCACACAGGATAGGATTAGGTACACAGCTCAGCAGTCAATATCACACAGGATAGGATTAGATACACGGCTCAGCAGAATATCACAGGATAGTATTAGGTACACAGCTCAGCAGTCAGTGTCACAAAGGATAGGATTAGATACACGGCTCAGCACAGTATCACACAGGAGAGGATTAGATACATGGCTCAGCAGTCAGTATCACACATGGGAGGATTAGATACGTGGCTCAGCAGTCAGTATCACACAGGATAGGATTAGATACACAGGTCAGCACAGTATCATACAGGATGGGATTAGATACACGGCGCAGCAGTCAGTATCACACATGGGAGGATTAGATACACGGCTCAGCAGTCAGTATCACACAGGATAGGATTAGATACACGGCTCAGCACAGTATCATACAGGATGGGATTAGATACACGGCGCAGCAGTCAGTATCACACATGGGAGGATTAGATACACGGCTCAGCAGTCAGTATCACACAGGATAGGATTAGATACATGGCTCAGCACAATGTCATACAGGATGGGATTAGATACATGGCGCAGCAGTCAGTATCACACATGGGAGGATTAGATACACAGACAATAGGACTGAGCTGTGCAGATTCCTCACACCCCACAGCTGCAGGAGCTGAGACAACTCACTGCTGTATGTGTGCGAGTGAGAGGAGCATTCACAGGTCAGCTGCTGCTGTCTCTTCACTAGTGATGAGTGAGCACTAAAGTGTTCGGGTGCTCGTTGCTCGGGTCGAGCAAATTGGAATACTTTGTTACTCGGACAGAACAACGAGCCCAATGTATGTCTATGGGAGACCCAAGCATTTTTACTGCGATCCCCCCGGGGTCCTTTTAAGGTCTTAAAACATCAGAAAATAATGGAAACACTGCTCAACTGACACAGAAACATCATGGGGATCGCCCCTGGAAGCATTTCTGACTCCTAGGTCACAGCTGTAAGCAATGTTGTCAAAGTTTCATGCCATTTTTACCGGTGCACCAAAAAACATACCAAAACTAAACCAAAACGGATTTTGCTGGGAAATATGTTAAGGTTCATCCTTTCCAGTTCAATGACTTCTATATAAGGCAAAATAATTAACCCCAGACCGAAATGTTCCTCCACCACTTTTGCTATGTTCACACACAGCATTTTTGATGCGTTTTTCAACTTTAACATTGCTTTCAACCAATACTAATGCATTCACTGGGAAATGTCATTGTAACATTTAACAACCCTAGATGGCCATGGGGTGTGTGACACATCATCAGACACATCTTGTTTCATTTATTAAGGAAGGACTTTTAAAGTCACAGAGCCTAGTTTTAGAGGGGCATCAGGAGGCATTAATATTCTTAAAGGGCCAATATTAAACAGTGGGTCTGGGTCTCCTATGCTGTTATTGCCTATGCAGTGAATGGATGGGCTGATAAGAATTACAACGCACCCCAATACCCTTTTTACGAGAGGTACAGGGGGGCCTCCTGAAAAAATGTTGCATTGAATGCAAAGCCTACCCTGCTATCAAGTCATATGCACCCCAATATGCCTTTGAAACCAGATATTGGAAGGCCACATGAAAACCCACTTCACAGTCTTCAGTTGGTCCTGCCATACTGTTTCCATATGCACTGAATGCAAGGGCCGCCTTGACCCAAATTTGCACGCACCCCAATCCCGCTTGGAAGAAACATGGAGGAGGGCCTCCTAAAAAATGTCCCATTACAAATGAGCAGGTCTTCTAGACTCATAATGCCCATACACTAAGTGCATGGGCTGACAAACATTTCCCCCTGGGGGAGTAAAATTGTTAAAAATATTTTATGGGCATCATAGACACCCTTGCCAAAAATTGGACTGGCTGTAGCAGCACAAAACACATTAACCCTGGTAATCTAGTGGTGGAGAATGAGGAGACATAATGATAAATCATACTGAAATCAAACAAATAAAAAATGTGAATCCTCCTTTGAAAGAAAATAACAAAAGGGAGGGGCGAACACAGGTTCATAGATATGAAACCAGAATGTGTTCAACGAGATATGTTTGTCCCTAGCAACAGCTCAAAGACAGGGATATAAATAAAAATCTAATATAGTATTTCACTATTTTTATATTGGAGAGGTGTACACTAGGTCATAAGAGGATGTTCCACAGTTAGGAAAAATGGAAAATATAAGAATAAAAGGGAAGAATATGCGTACATCTCATTTTTATGAGATTTCCCCCTGGGGGAGTGACATTTGTTTTGGCTTTAAATTAGTAACTGGCATCATAAAAACACCCTTGCCAAAAATTGGACTGGCTGTAGCAGCACAGAACACATTAACCCTGGTGATCTAGTGGTGGAGAATGAGGAGACATTGATGAAGGCCTCATTAAAAACTAGGCCCAATGTAAAGGAGCGGGTCTCCTAGACTTGTAATGCCCTTACATGCAGTGCATTTCCCCATGGGGGGTACATTTTTAAAAAATTAGTTATGGGGATCATAGACACCCTTTGCCAAAAATTGAATGGCTGTAGCAGCACAGAACCCGTTAACCCTGGTGATCTAGTGGCAGAGAATGAGGAGACAATGATAAATCATACTGAAATCAAACAAATAAAAAATGTGAATCCACCTAAGAAAATAACAAAAGGGAGGGGCGAACACAGGTTCATACATATGAAGCCAGAATGTGTCCAACGAGATAGGTTTGTCCTTAGCAACAGCTCAGAGACAGGGATATAAATTAAAATATAATATAATAGTATTTCAATATTTTTCTATTGTAGATGTAAAGTTGTGGCCAAAAGTATTGACACCCCTGCAATTTTGTCAAATAATACTCAGTTTCTTCCTGAAAATGATTGCAATCACAAATTCTTTGGTATTATTATCTTCATTTAATTTGTCTTAAATGAAAAAACACAAAAGAGAATAAAGCAAAAAGCAAAACATTGATCATTTCACACAAAACTCCAAAAATGGGCCAGACAAAAGTATTGCCACCCTCAGCCTAATACTTGGTTGCACAACCTTTAGCCAAAATAACTGCGACCAACCGCTTCCGGTAACCATCAATGAGTTTCTTACAATGTTCTGCTGGAATTTTAGACCATTCTTCTTTGGCAAACTGCTCCAGGTCCCTGATATTTGAAGGGTGCCTTCTCCAAACTGCCATTTTTAGATCTCTCCACAGGTGTTCTATGGGATTCAAGTCTGGACTCATTGCTGGCCACCTTAGAAGTCTCCAGTGCTTTCTCTCAAACCATTTTCTAGTGCTTTTTGAAGTGTGTTTTGGGTCATTGTTCTGCTGGAAGACCCATGACCTCTGAGGGAGACCCAGCTTTCTCACACTGGGCCCTACATTATGCTGCAAATTTTGTTGGTAGTCTTCAGACTTCATAATGCCATGCACACGGTCAAGCAGTCCAGTGCCAGAGGCAGCAAAGCAACCCCAAAACTTCAGGGAACCTCCACCATGTTTGACTGTAGGGACCGTGTTCTTTTCTTTGAATGCCTCTTTTTTTCTCCTGTAAACTCTATGTTGACGCCTTTGCCCAAAAAGCTCTACTTTTGTCTCATCTGACCAGAGAACATTCTTCCAAAACGTTTTAGGCTTTTTCAGGTAAGTTTTGGCAAACTCCAGCCTGGCTTTTTTATGTCTCGTGGTAAGAAGTGGGGTCTTCCTGGGTCTCCTACCATACAGTCCTTTTTCATTCAGACGCCGACGGATAGTATGGGTTGACACTGTTGTACCCTCGGACTGCAGGGCAGCTTGAACTTGTTTGGATGTTAGTCGAGGTTCTTTATCCAATATCTGCACAATCTTGCGTTGAAATCTCTTGTCAACTTTTCTTTTCCGTCCACATCTAGGGAGGTTAACCACAGTGCCATGGGCTTTAACCTTCTTGATGACACTGCGCATGGTAGACACAGGAACATTCAGGTCTTTGGAGCTGGACTTGTAGCCTTGAGATTGCTCATGCTTCCTCACAATTTGGTTTCTCAAGTCCTCAGACAGTTCTTTGGTCTTCTTTCTTTTCTCCATGCTCAATGTGGTACACACAAGGACACAGGACAGAGGTTGAGTCAACTTTAATCCATGTCAACTGGCTGCAAGTGTGATTTAGTTAATGCCAACACCTGTTAGGTGCCACAGGTAAGTTACAGGTGCTGTTAATTACACAAATTAGATATGCAAATTGCCTCTTCAGAAAGAAAGAGGACTTTTACTCTACAGCTCCACCTATTGGTAGTAGCGATCCTACAAGTCACAATCAACCCTTTAACGAGTCTTGTAGTATGACTTAGGATACAAGCCAAATCAGAATCTCAATTTGCAGACACGGTGTTTCGAGCTGTTGGCTCTCATCAGTGCAAAGTATGAGATCTGATTTGGCTAGGTGAGAGGCTCTGGACTAGGGTCTAAGAAGTAAGGTTTCTCCTTGCGGAGAAGCTGTGGCTTGTCAAGGTAAGGAGGCTTATTCGCCGTGCAATGCTCCTCTGGGAAAATAATATGCAAATTGCCTCTTCAGAAAGAAAGAGGACTTTTACTCTACAGCGCCACCTTGTATCCTAGTATGACTTAGGATACAAGCCAAATCTTTTTCGAACAGTGCCAATACTTTTGTCCACCCTCTTTATGTTTGGTGTGGAATTATATCCAATTTGGTTTTAGGACAATTCTTTTTGTGTTTTTTCATTTAAGACAAATTAAATGAAGATAATAATACCAAAGAATTTGTGTTTGCAATCATTTTCAGGAAGAAACTGAGTATTATCTGACAAAATTGCAGGGGTGTCAATACTTTTTGGCCACAACTGTAAACACTAGTTCCTAAGAGGATGGTCCAGAGATAGTAAACCGGAAAATATAAGAATAAATGGGAAGAATATAAGTACATCTCATTTTTATGACAGTTCCCCCTGGAGGAGTAACATTTGTTTTGGTTTCAAATTAGTAACGGGCATCATAAAAACACCCTTGCACAAAAATTGAGTGACTTTTGCATCACGGAATACGTTCACCCTGGTGTTCTACTGGTTGTGGATGATGAGGGATAAGGAGGAGGATAACACCAAACAGACCAAATCAGGAAGGTGATACCCATGTGTGGTTGTGAAGAGGTGCATGAGAATACACCTCCCAATAAAAGACACTGTATTGGAGGGTATGTTTCGCTGTTTTCAGTCGGTGGTGTACAGAAGTCTTGCCCAATGCAGCCCGTTCATTTTTATAATTCCACTAATTGGCACTAAAAACCCGCTCTGACAGAACACTAGCAGCAGGGCAGGCCAGGACCTCAAAGGCCACGTGTCCATACCCAATAATTAAAAGGCACAGAGGAACCCCGGAGGACGTTTATACGATCTGCAAGGTACTCCCTCAGCATCTTCCCAAACATTGCACTTCTTGTGCCAGCACCCCTTGCCTCTGTGCCGGCATGATGGGAGGGTCTGAGAAAACTGTCCCAGAACATTGCCATTATTCCCCTGCCTGAGCTGGATTGTACTTCTGTCTCTCTCGCTTGGACTCCTTGGTTGTACAACAAAATCTGACATCGGCTGCCAGCATTCTCACATGGGAATTTTTTCATTATTTCTGCTACAAGGGCCCTCTGGTACGCCAACATTTTTGTACACCTGTCTGCCTCTGGAAGAAGAGATTGAAATGAAAGTTCTCCTTGTAGCGTGGGTCTAGAAGTGTCACCAGCCAGTAATGAGTGTCACGGAAAATTTTTATAATGCGTGGGTCACGGGAAACGCAGCACAACATAAAGTCAGCCATGCGTGCCAGACTGCTAACAGGCAAGACTTCAGTGTCCTCACCAACAGGACGACTGACCATGCTGTCCTCCTCCTCTCTGTCTTCAGGCCATCCCTGCTGAACAGACGGTATGACAGCTGTGTTTGTAGTATCGTCTATAGCGCATGAAAGTAGCTCCTGTCCTTCCCTCCTCCTCGTCTACCAATCCACGTTGCGATGACATGAAGCTGGGCTGAGTGTAATCACCCTGTATGGTTCCTTGCTCCATGTCCTCGTGCTCTGCCTGCAATGCATCCTCTTTATTTGTGAGCAGACAGGTTTTCAGTATGCTGAGAAGTGTGATGGTGACTCCAATGATGGTGTCATCGCCGCTCACCATCTTGGTGCAGTCCTCAAAGTTCTGGAGGATGGTACATATGTGTGGAGTCTGAACTGAATAATCGATGGCCTTGTTGATGCTGGTAGTCAACAACTGCCCTCTTCTGCTCACAAATCCTTTCCAACATATGTGTTCCAATGTTTGGGGACATCACACAACAGTCGGTGAGCTGGAAGCTGCAAACACTGCTGGAGTACGGCAAGGGCGGCTGAAGCTGTAGCTGACTTTCTAAAATGGGCAGACAGACTGCGTACTTTCACTAGCAGATCCGACAGCTCCGGGTAGCTTTTGAGAAAACATTGAACCACGAGGTTAAGCACATGGGCCAGGTAAGGTACGTGTGTGAGCTCACCTTGCCTCAGAGCTGCCACCAGGTTCCGGCCAATGTCACATATGACCATGCCTGGCTGTAGGTTCAGCGGTGTCATCCAAATATCTGACTGCTCTTTCAGCGCTGTCCACAACTCTTCTGCATTGTGCGGTTTGTCACCTATGCAGATTAGCTTCAGCACAGCTTGTTGCCGCTTGGCTGAGGCAGTGCTGCAGTGCTTCTAGCTTCTGACTGATATGTTCATTTCATAGATGGAGGCTGAAGAGGAGCTGCAGGAGCTGTAGACTGTGGGGGCAACCCTGACTGATGTAGGGCCCACAATCCTCAGCGTGGGGAGGATATCTTCCATCCCAAGGTCCGACTGGGTTTTGGCTTCCACTAGGTTAACCCAGTGTGCTGTAAGTGAGATGTACCGTATCTGCCCACAAGCACTTGTCCACGTGTCCGTGGTTAGGTGGACTTTCCCAGTAACAGCATTGTTGAGGGCACGGGTAATGTTGTGGAACACATGCTGGTGTAATGCCGGTACGGCACAACGGGAGAATTAGTGGCACCTGGTGGTCGGCGCTCATAGCAATGCTGTAATTCTGCTACATATAGGCGATCTGCTCATCGCCTATATGTAGCAGAGCCGATCGAGTTGTGGATGCTTCTAGCCTCCCATGAAGGCTATTGAAGCATGACAAAATTAAAAAAAAAAAAAGTTTTAAAAAATATGAAAAAAAAAGTTTAAATCACCCCCCTTTCGCCCCATTCAAAATTAAATTATAATAAAAAATAAAAAAAATCACACATACACATATTTGGTATCGCCGCATTCAGAATCGCCCGATCTATCAATAAAAAAAGGATTAACCCGATTACTAAATGGCATAGCGGGAAAAAAAAATAGAAACGCCATAATTACGTTTCCTGCACTGTCCTCATCTATTTCCAAGCTGCACAATCTCCTTATCATGCTGATATGCCAATGCTGAGCCGCAGCTGCCATATGTGTCCCTATTGCTACACCAGCTCTGTGGTACTGTGTGCCCTCTGAATGGTAAAAAACCTCTAGAATATAGTAATGCTGGGTGCTAATGCTCTAGATAACAGTTCACACATTTTGCCCCCCTAGAAAGCAAATGCCCTCTGTGTGCCCCTTCGACAATCACAGTAACCTGAGTTCCCATATAACAATAAGTGCCCACGTTACATTTAATTATGTCCTGAGTCTCCACCCTGAACAGTTCCTCTCTACACAGTATGATGATCCACTATATACAGTATAATGCCCCCGCATTGTATAGCAGCCCCTTAGTAGCTTCCAGTCATGTCCCCATACTCTGATAGCCCTTATAGTAGCCTCCACTATGTATGATGGCCTCCCTTTAGTAGCCCCACTATTTATAAACTCCCTTGGTATTACCAACTATTTATGGTGGCCTCCTTAGTAGCCACCACCATTTATAGAGGCCCTGTAAGAAACCCCACAATTTTTGCAGGGCCCCCACACATTATTGCCAGAACACAATTTTAAAAGAAAAAATAGACCTCATATACTCACCTTACCCCAGCGAGTCCAGCAGCACAGTGGCAGGCCCCAGGCAGACTAATGTGGTAACATCATCACAACGGCACTCATCTCCTGTACGTGTTGTGGCGCAATGACTTCATCGTGACTCTGCTCTGGACCTACCATTCTGTAGGCAGCAGAACTAAAGCAACTGTGGTAGTTCAATTCACTTGTCGATACAAGACACAATCCACTGGAGAAACCACTCTCCAGTCTTGCTGACCAAAGACTGCCTCTGAAACGAAACCATTTAAGCCCCAGACCATGTGACTCTTCCCCCATATGACTGAACACATGACTGTGACATTACACAGGTCCTGCAAGATCTGCAGGTGGAGATAAGGTGGACACCCTCCCACCTAATTACACAGGTCCTGCAAGCTCTGCAGGTGGAGATAAGGTGGACACCCTCCCACCCACTCTATGGATGTCCACATAAAAACTAGCCCATTACAGAACTTTGCTTAAACCTCACAGCATGTAGTGTGCTGTAGGAAATTACTCTGGGTTTTACATCACTGACGCCATTAAGCCTAGTGACACATACTGTAACTCCCCTCCAGCACTCTACCAGTGACTTTGTCACACAACCTACAGAAAGGAGAGTGTCACTCAGGAAGGGTATACAGAAATCATGGGGCCACATAGCAGAAGCTGTAGTTGCCCTCCATCCCCCTAAAAAAAAAAAATTGTTGGGGGTCACAGAAGAGCATAACTCACAACTTTGCAGACGTGGCAAAGTAATTTTCCCCATATTGGAGCCCTAGATTCCCTTTTATTGCATTCAAAGTATGATGTCAAAAAAGTGCCCCACAAACATACTAAGATACCCACACAGTATGATAACTCTACTGTACCCCACCTCAATTCCCTTGGCAAAGTATGGTGACTCTAACACAGTATGATTCCTCCAAATGTGACCCTCACACAGCCATCAATGCAGTATAATAGGCCTAGATACAGTATAAAGGCCCATCACACAGTATGATGGACCTCACACAAAACTTGTATAATTGCTTGCATTCAATATAAAGGCTCGCACATAGCCCTCCAAATGTTATAATAACCCATACATAGCCTTCCATACAGTATAATGCACTCCATAGTCCTTCATATACTATACTGCACTCCCCATAGTCCTCCATACAGTATAATGCACTTTCCACCGTTCTCCATACAGTATAATGCACTCCCTATAGTCCTCCATACAGTATAACGCACTCACCATAGTCCTCCATACAGTATAACGCACTCACCATAGTCCTCCATAAACTATAATGCACTCCACATAGTCCTCCATACAGTATTCTGGCCATTACATTGTTCTCATTGATTTTAAAAAATAAAAAATACAATACTCGCCTTTCTTCCTCTTTCCCCTGCTGCCCGATCTCTACAGCAAGTGTTCTGAGCAGCGCACATCTCAGCACAGTGGGTGCCATGTAGTGATGTCATCGCATACACATGATGCACGTCAAGGAAGAATAATGGGGGAGGGAGCGACAGGGTAGCTCAATGTTGGCCCCTTTGAGTCCGGAGTGATCGCTATCTCTGCCCCACCCCTGGTAGCTACGCTACTGCTAAGATTAGATGCACCACTCCAGCACTGCAAATAAAATAAAACGCTGCAGTGACACTTTAAAAGTTGCTAAAGACAGGAAATAAATTGTCAGCGAGCTTTGAATTATTTAATGTGGGTCTAATGGTGAGGACTTTGCTGCAGATCGTTTCTTCAACAAATCACAATGTGTGAATATACCCTGATACAGGTAAAATTTGGCAGTTACTAATGTCACATAAAGCTTTATAATAATTTTACTTCTATAGTGTCAACATATTCCGCAGCACTTTACATTATAGAGGGGACTTCTACAGACAATAGACATTACAGCATAACAATAATCACATAGATTATAACAAATACCAAGAGGAACGAGGGCCCTGCTCGCAAGCTTACAATCTATAAGGAAAAAGGGAAGACACGAAAGGTGGATGGTAACAATTGATTTCATTGTTTGGACCAGCCATAGTGGATCAGAAGGCAGATATCAAATGGGAAACAGACCGGGTCATGCACAAGCAAGCATACGGGAACAGGCAGTACACACAGATATACGGGGTTAGTTGCTCAGCCGAGAAAAGTATCACTGACAAGGATCTCGACACGGGCGGGTACATGTAGTCCACTCTAATTCAAAAGGAGGCCATACATAATTAATCCTAAGAGGACGGACAACGGAATCCTGTCCATGACACCAGCATGCAGCCCCACACAAGTAACATTAACCCCCTTCATAGCGCAACCAGCATGCAGCACCACGTGAGTGACATTACCCCCTTCACCACGCAGACCACTAACATGCAGTGCTACGTGAATAACATCACCCCCTTCCACCCACAGCCTCCCAGCAAGCAACCCCCCCACGAATGACATTACACCCTTCACCACAGACCCCCAGCAGTGTGTAGCTCCACGCAGCACCCAATAATACATCACATCCTCTTCATTGCACAGCGCCTCAGCACATATCTCCTTCTCTACACAGCTTGAATCATCCCTTTCTCAGTACAGCCCCAAGTATCAATCCCTTCTCCGCACAGTCTCCAGCATGAAGCATCCTCCCTTTCTCCACACAACATCATCCCCTTTCTCCGTACTATTTTCTAGTAATTAATTTCACACTCTAGGTATGCTAATTAATTACTTTTCCCTGTGTGACATTTTTGATACTTAAAATGGTTGCTCACTACTTGGACAACCCTTTCACATTCCTCATGTTTGGTCCTGTTAAAGTAAAAACAATTATGCAAACTTCCCATACCGGCGCTATTTCCGCAGCGTCGGCACTTGTGTTCCCGGGGCTCATGTGAGCTCTGAGCCCAATCAGCACTGGCACCACTGTCGCCACCTTCGAACAACTTGCACATGAAGAGGAAAGTTAGAGCGCAGCAGCAGCCCTGGCTTCCTGTTGAGGTTCAATACATCAGATGGCAGGAACAGTGAGGCAGACACTGAATAAGGTAGGGCTTGTGTGATGCAACATCTTAATGTGAACATTTCCCTCGTTAAGAACATGAAAAATGCTTCTCCTCTGTGTGAATTCTTTGGTGTATAACAAGATTACATTTCTGTTTTAAAATATTTCCCACATTCTGAACAGAAAAAAAGGCTTCTACCTTGTATGGGTTCTCTGGTGCTTAACCAAAGCTGATTTCTGGCTAAAACATTTCCCACATTCTGAACATGAAAAAGGCTTCTCCCCTGTGTGAGAACTTTGATGTATAACAAGATTCCATTTCTGGATAAAATATTTCCCACATTCTGAACAGGAAAAAGGCTTCTCACCTGTGTGGGTTTTCTGATGCTTAACCAAAGCTGATTTCTGGCTAAAACATTTCCCACATTCTGAACAGGAAAAAGGTTTCTCCCCTGTGTGGGTTTTCTGGTGCTTAACCAAAGCTGATTTCTGGCTAAAACATTTCCCACATTCTGAACAAGAGAAAGGCTTCTCCCCAGTGTGGGTTCTCTGGTGACTAACCAAAGCTGATTTCTGGTGAAAATATTTCCCACATTCCAAACAGGAAAAGGGCTTCTCCCCTGTGTGAGTTCTCTGGTGACTAACCAAAGCTGATTTATGGTTAAAACATTTCCCACACTCCGAACAGGAAAAAGGCTTCTCCCCTGTGTGGGTTCTCTGGTGGCTATCAAAATGCGCTTTCCGGTCAAAACATTTCCCACATTCTGAACAGGAAAAGGGCTTCTCCCCTGTGTGAGTTCTCTGGTGATTAACCAAATTTGATTTCTGGCTAAAACATTTGCCACATTCTGAACAGGAAAAATGCTTCTCCCCTGGGTGGGCTCTCTGGTGCTTAAGCAAAGCTGATTTACGGTTAAAATATTTCCCACATTCTGAACATGAAAAAGGCTTCTCCCCTTTGTGACAACTTTGGTGTATAACAAGATTCCATTTCTGGTTAAAATATTTCCCACATTCTGAACAGGAAAAAGGCTTTTCCCCTGTGTGAAGTCTCTGGTGGTTAACCAAAGCTGATTTATGGTTAAAACGTTTCTCACATTCTGAACAGGAAAAAGGCTTTTCCCCTGTGTGGGTTCTCTGGTGGCTATAAAGATGTGTTTTCCGGTTAAAACATTTCCCACATTGTGAACATGAAAAAGGCTTCTCCTCTGTGTGAGTTCTCTGGTGAATAACCAAATCTGATTTCTGGCTGAAACATTTTCCACATTGTGAACATGAAAAAGGCTTCTCCCCTGTGTGAGTTCTCTGGTGCCTAACCAAATGTGACTTCTGGCTAAAACATTTACCACATTCTGAACACAAAAATGGCTTCTCCCCTGTGTGGGATCTTTGGTGCTTAACAAAAACTGAAATGCAGTTAAAACATTTCCCACACTTCGAACAAGAAAATCTATTCTCTGCTGTGTGAAACTTTTGACGTTTAAGAAAAGACTTATTGATGGGAAAACTATTTCCATATTCTGAACATGAAAACAGCTTCTTTTCTTTAGGAGCAGTTTGTATTTCAATGCTTATTTTGTGACTTTGATTTTCCTTAGAAGTCGATAATGAGTCAGAAGACAGGACCTGTTTAAAAGGATCAAATGATAAATCTTTGCTGTAAAGGGATGATAGTATATCTGGAGTAATGGCATTCGCTTGAATTGTATCCTGTGGGATCTCAAGATCATCTGATTTAAAAATTGAAGATGTCATCTGTCCCTCTGATCTCCTGGTACAGTCATCTGCCAAGAATAAAACCAATTATTTTTTAATAAAAAATCCTTGAATTATATCTTTTTTAACATTTATATTTAAACTATCAATAAAAATGGTAAGTTACTTAAAAATGTAATTATTCATCAATACATTCACAATCTAATAGAAAACCTCATAGGATGAACTAGTAGTTCAACTGTTCATTATGACTCACAAATAGAGAATAAAAAAGCCACCAAACATTGTTATGTAGGCAAAAATACCAATAGAAACTTCTACTCACACCGCAAAAAAACAAGTCCCTACTCAGGTTCACCATCTGACAGTGGAAAAACAGAGGTTTCCACATTATTACTGGATCAAAGGCTCTTGAAAAGAAACATGGCTTCCATAAACCACTCTAGCAATATCCACAAAACTGAGACTATAGATAACACATCTATTGAAATGATCTAGCTGAACAGTCTTCATCAGTAAAAAAAAAAATGAGATGAGTAACTGGTGGTGAAACCTCTCTAGGGTAATTAGAGTATAGGGCTAGGTGGCTCTTGGGAACCTAAACTGTCGTAATGGCCAATACTCTCCATCAGTAATTTGCCAGAAGAAATGTTAGAAATTTAAAGAGAACTATTTATAATACTGCAGAGCTGAAGTGTCTTAAATTTAGATGTGGAATTTTAGGGATTTGGACAAGGCAATGGAGACCTTTTTAGGCTGTGTGCCCACGATGCGATTTTTAAGCTTCTTTGCCGCGATTTTCGGCGCGAAAACGTTTAAAAATCGTGTACAGAGCTCACCCCATGCATTCCTATGGCATTCCGCACATGCTGTGCTAATGCTGCGCTTTTTTCCTTAGCGGCATCGCATCGCGGAAAAAAATCGCAGCATGCTCATTCTTTTTGCGGAATCGCAAAGAATTGCCGCGATTCCGCACCCATAGGAATGCATGAGAACCGCTTACTTCCCGCATGTGGCTATGCCCACCATGCGCGAAGTTAAGCATCTCATGTGCGGTTGGTACCCACGGTGTGGAGGAGAGGAGACTGTCCTCCAGGCCCTGGGTACCATACCCCTGTAAAAAAAAAGATTTTCGCGTGCGATATTCAAGCACTTTCCAAGCGATTTGAAGCATCGCTTGAAAAGTGATTGACAGGTTGGTCACACTCGTCAAACATAGTGTTTGACAAGTGTGAGCAGCTTTTTACTATTGAGGCCGCCTATGCGGTATCAATAGTAAAAGATAGAATGTTAAAAATGATTAAAAAAAATAAAAAAATCGGGGTATATTTACCTTCCGACATCCCGCGCTGCCTTCCCGGCCTCAGTGTTCCCAGTAATGCCTTGCGGCAAGGTCCGGTGATGACGTGGTCTCGCGAGATCGCTATAGCAACGCGAGACCAACGTCAATACAGGTCTCGCAAGGCATCACTGGGAACGCTGAGGCCGGGAATGCAGCGCGGGACGTCGGAAGGTAAATATACCCCGATTTTTTTTTTTTTTAATCATTTTTAACATTCTATCTTTTACTATTGATACCGCATAGGCGGCCTCAATAGTAAAAAGCTGCTCACACTTGTCAAACACTATGTTTAACGAGTGTGACCAACCTGTCAATCAATTTTCAAGCGATGCTTCAAATCGCTTGGAAAGTGCTTAAATATCGCACGCGAAAATCGTGCGGAAAAAAAACGTGCGATTTCTGGGAAGGAATCCGGTTTTCAGTGTCCGGATTTAAACGCTACGTGGGCACATAGCCTTATAAAGACTTCCAGGGAGTTGCAGACCCGCATAAGGGATGCAGGCCAACCTCACCACAAATCATACAAAACTGATAACTGTAAACCAGTAGACATAGAATGAAAAAAAACATGTTACATCCCCAACAGGAACTTATGTATGTGGGGAGCGCTCCAACACTAAACCAGAATTGCACTATTTTATGGAGGACCATTGGAGCTACTATGAGTCCTGACCAGAAGAGTAGAGAGAGTATTAGTGCTCCACATTTCAGGAGAGATTGTGCAGCAATCTGAATTCCTTAGGATTGAAAACATAATGGAATTTATGAAGTGGAGCGAAACTATGACACGAGCCATGCCGACACATCTCCTGCAGGCATGAATAAATGTATAGTCCAGCCATCGACCACACACACCTTAAAGATATATCAAGGCCCAGGTGTAATGTTTTTTGTATAGTTTATCATGATTATGTTTGAAGATTGTAGGTTTTAAAATAAGTTGAAAAGTCAGGATAAAGGAAAACTTGTCAGAGACACCGCACTACACTCGCTCACAGAGCCAGTGCGCGTGTCCTGAGTACAGAAACAGTGCTAAAAGATACCTGTGGAGCAGGGCAGCAGAGGTGACAATGCGTGCTTCAAACTATTAGTGTCAGGGTCCAGTCAGCACCGAAAAGTAAAGATGCACAGGACCTGCAGACACTGAAGTTAGCAAGCTGGCACAGGACCCAGGTGACTGCGAGGGGGCGGGGATTAGCGTCCTGCTTTCAGATATGACAGGACACCATACAACAATTCAGAGTCCGGCAAAACGGAGGTCACAACAGTACGGGCAAACGAGGCACAGGAGGGACAAACAGACGGGTAGTCAGACAAAGCCAAAGGTCATACACAAGAGGGCGACGTGGTACCAAGGGGACGAGCAGAGAGAAGTCGGGTCACAAGCAGAGAGTCATACACGAGAGGTAGCGCAGTACAAGAGGGGCAGGCAGAACTCGTAACAGGGACAGAACCAGATCAAAACCAAACAAGCAAGCAAGATATCAGGCAAAATGCACACGTACGCACAAGGTCAACTAACTCATCCGAGGGCAGGAGTATAACTGACACCGGACCTAGGTCCAGTGAGCATTAAATAGCCGCCCTCTGCCAGAGAGAGGCGGAACAATTAACCCCCAGTCTGATCAGGACGGGCCAAAGCGAAACCCCATCCTGGATCATGACAAAACTATTGTTATTATACAGAAATTCACACTTGGCCTCACTGCACATTTAATGTTGTCGATCATAAAAGTGAAGTTTGGCCAAAAAGACTGGACCTGGTCTTGTAGGGACCATATGAGCACATTCAGCAGCACAGAAGGGAGAGAAGGTAGATTCATCCAATAAGATATCAGGGTTCTAGGAAGCCAACAGCGTCATTAGCCTCCACTTTCTCTTACAGGTCCATCATAATATCCTTTTAAGTGAACTCTATCTTTTCAGCACAGTCTACATACTCTGTCATTTGGCTTTGTCGTTTACAGACTTGGTCAGGTAAGGGTCAGTTACTTCTAATCCCAGGGCGTAGGTGGATCATCCAGGCTTTAAGTTCTATAGAAAAGGGCTTTTAATGGAGAATGTCATTTAAACAGTTTTATGTGGAGGAGAATGTTGTGGTCTAGAGGGAAAATGGTGATCACACGATTGTGATACAGACGGGATACACCACCAATAAAGCAGCCACAGCTGGTGACTGACAAGAATCTGTGAATTCTCTGCATTTAGTGGTTACTACTCACCATCTGTAGAAATCACATTGTTACACCTCTCATCACCCCTCACATATGTCTCTGTAGTATTAATATGGGTCAGATCTTCACCCTAAAACAAAGTTTGTAAAAGTCACAGAAAGATGGAGAAGTCACATCTATGATCAGCTCTAATCCTGCCATCTCCACCGTTCTCATTACACAAGTATAAAACATATAATACTGGTGGATAAAACAAGACTGAGCACAAGACCTTCACAGTCGTCTACACATCATAGGAGAGATCTCATGACACCTTCTCTCCATCTACCTGATGATACTGAGGAACATTGGGATCTTCTTGTTTACAGTCCTGTGGAAGAAGAGGACGGGGACATCTCTCTGGTGTTGTCTTCTTATTGGATGGAACTGGAGGAAAAATATACAGGGACTGAATTCATTATTTACATACAGATAATTATAGACCGTGTGTATTTAGTCCTGTCTATTACCTGGTGATGTGAGGGGCTGGGGAACCTCCATCATGACGCCCTTGTACACATCTTTGTATTCATCTAAATACTCCCACTCCTCCATGGAGAAATAGATGGCGACATCTTGACATCTTATAGGAACCTGAGACATACAATGATACCGTCATCCCCCCGATCCCTTCATAGTGTTACTGTAAAATGTCCCAGAAAAAAAAAAATATCTTTGTACTGTGTTAGCCAGTAGATAGAAAAATAGAAAAATATGAAAAAAAATTAGAGTCCTCAGTGGTTGATACCTTTTAATGGCTAATTGAAAAGATGGTAACACATTGCAAGCTTTCAAGACTACTCAGGACTCTTCATCTGGCATAGAATGGCCTTATCCTTTGCAATATTCATGTGTCCTCTTGTGCATAAATATGTGACTCTTCAGATTTTGTGTTATTCTATGCCAGATGAAGAGTCCTGAGTAGTCTCAAAAGCTTGCAACTTGATACCATCTTTAGCCATTAAAAAGGTATCAAAACACTGAGGACTCTCAAATTTTAATTTTAATATTTTTCTGTATAATATCCCAGAATTCCCAGTAGTGTCACCTCTCCAGTCAGCAGCGCAATCATCTTGTAGGTGAGTTCTAGGATCTTCTGGTCATTGATGTCCTCATGTATCAGGTTGTGGGGTGCAGGTCCTGTAATTGGGCTCAGGGGTCTTCCCCATCCCTCAGACACAGGGTCCTGACAGCGATCACTAGAGGTCTTCTTCACTACTGTGTAATCCTGGTTATGGAGAGACACATTAATAAATCTCACCACAGACATTCCCAGAGTCCTCACCTCTCCAGTTCTGTCCATCTGTTATTCCCATAGATAAGAATGATGGAATGTGACGTCATCAGAATCTCTCACCTCTCCAGTAAGCCGGAAGAGGATCTCTAGGGTGAGGTGTAATATCCTCTCCGCCATCTTGTCTCTGTCCATATCCATATTTGATTTGTAAATCAGGACAGAAAAGTTCTTTTCACTGAGAGGATTCAATCTTGTGGGGAGCTGAATAAGATGAGCCGATGTAACATCATAACAATCCCGTGTAATAATACAATTACTGGAGATAATAAGGGAAATATATGACATTTACTATTTTACAGTATTTCGTTTTCTTGTTTACATCTAATAAAATCCGTATACAGGTGCTTCTCACAAAATTAGAATATCATCAAAAAGTTAATTTCAGATCTTCAATACAAAAAGTGAAACTCATATATTCTATAGAGTCATTACACACAGTGATCTATTTCAAGTGTTTATTTCTGTTAATGTTGATGATTATGGCTTACAGCCAATGAAAACCCAAAAGTCATTTTCTCAGTAAATTAGAATACTTTATAACACCAGCCTGAAAAATGATTTTAAAATCCAAAATGTTGGCCTACTGAAATGTATATTCAGTAAATGCACTCAATACTTGGTCGGGGCTCCTTTGGCATCAATTACTGCATCAATGCAGCATGGCATGGAGGCGATCAGTCTGTGGCACTGCTGAGGTGTTATGGAAGCCCAGGTTGCTTTGATAGCAGAGTTCAGCTCGTCTGCTTTGTTGGGTCTGGTATGTCATCTTCCTCTTGACAATACCCCATAGATTCCCTATGAGGTTAAGGTTAGTCGAATTTGCTCGCCAATCAAGCACAGTGATACTGTTGTTTTTAAGCCAGGTATTGGTACTTTTGACAGTGTGGACAAGTCCTGCTGGAGAATTAAATTTCCATCTCCAAAAAGCTTGTCAGCAGAGGGAAGCATGAAGTTCTCTAAAATTTCCTGGTAGATGACTGTGCTGACTTTGGTCTTGATAAAACACAGTGGACCTACATCAGCAGATAACATGGCTCACCAAACCATCACTGATTGTGGAAACTTCACACTAGACCTCAAACAGCTTGGATTGTGTTCCTCTCCACTCTTCCTCCAGACTTTGGGACCTTGATTTCCAAATGAAATGCAAAATTTACTTCCCTTGTGGAGTGTGTCAATGACTGCCTTCTGGACATCTATCAAGCCAGTAGTCTTCACCATTATTGTGGAGCCTACTGAAACAGACTAAGGGGACCTCTTTAAACGCTTAGGAAGCCTTTGCAGGCGTTTTTTCTTATTCTAATTTACTGAGATAATGACTTTTAGGGTTTCATTGGCTGTAAGCCATAATCATCAACATTAATAGAAATAAACACTTGAAATAGATCACTCTGTTTGTAATGACTCTATACAGTTGTGGCCAAAAGTATTGACACCCCTGCAATTCTGTCAGATAATACTCAGGTTTCTTCCTGAAAATGATTGCAATCACAAATTCTTTGGTATTATTATCTTCATTTAATTTGTCTTAAATGAAAAAACACAAAAGAGAATGAAGCAAAAAGCAAAACATTGATCATTTCACACAAAACTCCAAAAATGGGCCAGACGAAAGTATTGGCACCCTCAGCCTAATATTTGGTTGCACAACCTTTAGCCTAAATAACGGCGACCAACCGCTTCCGGTAACTATCATTGAGTTTCTTACAATGCTCTGCTGGAATTTTAGACCATTCTTCTTTGGCAAACTGCTCCAGGTCCCTGATATTTGAAGGGTGCCTTCTCCAAACTGCCATTTTTAGATCTCTCCACAGGTGTTCTATGGGATTCAGGTCTGGACTCATTGCTGGCCACCTTAGAAGTCTCCAGTGCTTTCTCTCAAACCATTTTCTAGTGCTTTTTGAAGTGTGTTTTGAGTCATTGTCCTGCTGGAAGACCCATGACCTCTGAGATAGACCCAGCTTTCTCACACTGGGCCCTACATTATGCTGCAAAATTTGTTGGTAGTCTTCAGACTTCATAATGCCATGCATATGGTCAAGCAGTCCAGTGCCAGAGGCAGCAAAGCAACCCCAAAACATCAGGGAACCTCCGCCATGTTTGACTGTAGGGACCGTGTTCTTTTCTTTGAATGCCTCTTTTTTTCTCCTGTAAACTCTATGTTGATGCCTTTGCCCAAAAAGCTCTACTTTTGTCTCATCTGACCAGAGAACATTCTTCCAAAATGTTTTAGGCTTTTTCAGGTAAGTTTTGGCAAACTCCAGCCTGGCTTTTTTATGTCTTGGGATAAGAAGTGGGGTCTTCCTGGGTCTCCTACCATACAGTCCCTTTTCATTCAGACACCGACGGATAGTACGGGTTGACACTGTTGTACCCTCGGACTGCAGGGCAGCTTGAACTTGTTTGGATGTTAGTTGAGGTTCTTTATCCAACATCCGCACAATCTTGCGTTGAAATCTCTTGTCAATTTTTCTTTTCCGTCCACATCTAGGGAGGCTAGCCACAGTGCCATGGGCTTTAAACTTCTTGATGACACTGCGCACGGTAGACACAGGAACATTCAGGTCTTTGGAGATGGACTTGTAGCCTTGAGATTGCTCATGCTTCCTCACAATTTGGTTTCTCAAGTCCTCAGACAGTTCTTTGGTCTTCTTTCTTTTCTCCGTGCTCAATGTAGTACACACAAGGACACAGGACAGAGGTTGAGTCAACTTTAATCCATGTCAACTGGCTGCAAGTGTGATTTAGTTATTGCCAACACCTGTTAGGTGCCACAGGTAAGTTACAGGTGCTGTTAATTACACAAATTAGAGAAGCATCACATGATTTTTCGAACAGTGCCAATACTTTTGTCCACCCTCTTTTTTATGTTTGGTGTGGAATTATAGCCAATTTGGCTTTAGGACAATTCTTTTTGTGTTTTTTCATTTAAGACAAATTAAATGAAGATAATAATACCAAAAAATTTGTGTTTGCAATCATTTTCAGGAAGAAACTGAGTATTATCTGACAGAATTGCAAGGGTGTCAATACTTTTGGCCACAACTGTATAATATATGAATTTCACTTTTTGTATTTAAGAACTGAAATAAATTAACTTTTTGATGATATTCTAATTTTGTGAGAAGCACCTGTATTTTAGGCCACAGACAACAAACCATTTCTTCCTCGGAGTCAGCAGCTGAATATGTTTCTCAGACTCATCTTACATAACGCTAATTCTCGTTTCATTTACCAACACTGGAATCGGCATTAGCAATACTGCAGGAGATATTCATTACACGTGACAGGAGAAATAACTACTTCATGATGAGGATGACATCTTCATCTTCTATTACGGCTCACTGACTCCATCACCACTGGCCATCTATATGAATGTTTCCAATACATTGTACGGGTGAAATTTATCTTGTGGAGACTCACATCTCTGCAAGATAAAAAAAGACATGCTGTGGTCTGAAGAGACACGCCGCATGTCCTTCGCAGGTGAGCCGCGGGTGTCTGAGCATGTGTGGCTCCCCTGAGGGTTCAGTCGCCACAGAGGTACTGCACCTCCTCCTGAGGTGTGGTACCCCACTATCCATTTAAGGTGGAGACACCTGACCACACTCCAACACTCACATCCCACACGCACACCAGTAGTGTAGCAGAGCAACCTTGGTGGCTCCCTGCTTGGAACACGAAGAGTGCTGGGAGGTGGGTGGAGCTTAGACTGCACAAGAGAGCGGGAGAATATTAGGAAAAGGTCAGTCTGTAAGAGCAGATCCCCTGAGAGAGATGGAGTGAAGGAAGTGCTGCAGCAGACTCCTGTGACCTGGAGCTGCTGGTACAGAAAAGAGCCATAGAAAGCCTGATTCTTCAGAAGGAAGATAGTTTAGCACGGAACGTAAGGAGAAGAAGAGAACTAAGGACTAGGGTCAGAGCAGATCCCTTCCTCTATTTTGAAGCGCATGGCCGGGTCCGGTCCCTGAGGTTGTATGGATACTGATGTTCCTGCAGCAGAAACCGGAGGAATAGCAGTCGTCACCACTTTATTCCCATCTAAGACTTGGGGGGCACAACAGCAACGTGGGTGAGCCGGGACATGATAGCAAGGAGTCCCCGAAGCAGGCTACAGCTGTCTGCCGTACAAGTAGAGTTCTAAGTGACATCAAGAAGGAGGAACTTGAGTTTAATACGCAACTACAAGTACTTCAGATTAGGCGCTAGTGTGGAGACGTTAAGAGAAGGCACATGTTGGAGGAGTGCTGGAAAGGTGTACTTTAACCTTGCCTGGGAGTTGGCTGAGCCCCTGACCTGGAGGACACGGCACCGAAGCGGGCATCTGTGTGCACCTGACTGTGAGTAAAGCCTTGAAACTACATGCCCTTGTGTCCTCCACTTATTCTTGCGCCTTATACCTGGCTCTGCTACATCTACTTTACACCACCTCCCCACTTGCCAGCCTCATCTACACTGCCCTGTGACTACAGCTCCACCTGTGGGGAGCTTCAGCATCATTGCTGCACCACACCATCTGTCCCAGAGAAGCAACCCTGCAGCGCTGGTCAAACTGACCAGAAACCACAGGTGGCGTCATGAATCATCTCAACAACTTTATCCTCATCACTCTACCCCTTTTACATTGACCGCCTGAGGCCACGGATCGGGTCACTGCCACTGTGACATCTCCCACTGAAGTCAACAGGCCCGGCACCGAGTACCCCACGGCCTCTGTGGGAGAGTCAAATGCATAGTGGGCATGGGATTTCTTGAAATCCCATTCACTATGCTTTAACATCTGGACGCTGCACAAGTACGCAGCGTCCAACCTGCAGCGTTTATTGACCATGTGCAACGAACCTTTACTCCAGCTGAGAAAGAATGATTGATGCAGGTAGTCCTCAATACGGTATAATGCAAGTCCCATATAGTACATATAGTAAAATGCACTCCCTATGGTCCTTGACAGAATATAATGCAGCCCCCTTCAGAGTATAATGCAGTCTCTCTGAGTATAATGTAGTCCCCTTATAGAGGATAATGCAGCTCCTCTCAGAGTATAATGCAGCCCTCAGAGAATAATGCAGCCCCCCTCAGAGTATAATGAGATCCCTGTGACAGATCGCACAGGGGAAGGGGATGTCGACTTCTCTCAACTTGGGGGAGGAGAGAGAAGGACCCAGCAGGGATCGGCTCTCTGGCGCCACCACTTGCCCAAGGTCAGTCAGGGAACTTCACCGAGGGCAAATAGTTGCCAGAAAGGCTTCCCTTATAGGTATGAGTTATTGAGGAGCTCCCAGAGAGGAGGGATATACATCACCATTCCAGGCTGGGGAGATATATATATATATATATATATATATATATATATACACACACACACACACATACATATATACACACACACACACACACACACACACACACACACATACATACCTCCTGGCCGTCACTGTCAGGGCTCCTCTCACTAACACGGTACAGTATGCTGCCACCAGTTCCTCGTTCGTCATAAGCCCAGTCCGACAGCAGGCTCATATCAGGTCAGAAGACAACCCGGGTAGCATATAATAAAAAATGGAGCGTGCGGATTCATGTATCGAGATAAAACAGCAGCTCAAGATTAATTTTATATTTAATCGCCGAAAAGGCGCACTAGAAAAATACAGGTATATATACAGAACAATATACAAGTAATCTTAGTTACGTGGTTTTGCTGGCTGCGTCAGCTAACGGATCCTACTGCCAATAGAAAAACTAAGCTCAAAATGAGCAGGTGTCTCTTATCTCCTAGGCTGTTCCCTCCCACACTCTGAGCCCACCCTTGGGTTTGTGCAGCCTCTCTCCTCCCATCTCCGAGAGTATGATTTTCCAGGCAGAACCATGTATGACCCATAACTTTATGCCTGTAGCTCCAAATGGGTCGGCGGTGCCACTACTGGGTTTTGCTGGATTTTATCTGTGCAAGGAGACCAAATATGCCTAAAGTATGTAATCTCTGGTAGCTAAGCTTTATAACTCCATAACGCAGAGTACTACAGGTGGCTTCTGGGCATGGAGTGCGGGAGAAGGAATGCCGGTTCCGATTATGTGCTCGACTAGTCTCAGAGATATTGCATTCTGTTATTATAGGTCATTTTCCAGATTCAATACCTCAGAGCCTTGCTGTGACCTGTAGTGCATGAATTAGACAAAAGGAATCAGGTTTGGTTGTGCCTGCACTAGAACTCACACCCTTGTGCTAATTGGTTGTTACCGTGCTTCAAAGAGCTTGTTCCTGGAGTTTTTAATTAAAGAAAAACACTGCATTGCTTTTTATGGCCTTGGGGAATGCATGCCAAGAGAGGGGGGCTGAGTGGTCTGAAGCAAGTATTTTCGGGCCAAACTTTATCTTGATGGGGAATTCCAACAGAAATCAAAATGATACCATTTTCCCATATCTCACACCTCCCCCCTTAAGAGGGCGCTAGGGGGCATCATATTCCTGTGTTCTCCGAGTGCACTCCTGCAATCTCTCCTTGCCGAGGTAGCCTGTCAGCGTTGCCATGGTTGCACCCCCTTTAGTGGCAAATGGTGAATTGGTATGGCTGGAGCGTGAGGCTCCAACGTAGCAACCTCTCATTCGTCCTGGAGACCGTGTGCAACCAGCTGAGGGGGGGGTTTGGGCCGTCTCCACGATGAAGGGATGCCCATACAGTTATGGCTGCAGACGCAGCAGGGCCCACACAATTGCCAGGCACTCCTTTTCCATCGTAGAGTAGGCCACCTCTCTCGACAATAGCTTCCTGCTCAGGTACAGGACGGGGGTCTCCTAGTCCCGCAGCGTTGATCTGGCTGAGCACGGCACCGAGGCCAAAGCCACTGGCGTCGGTCTCTACTTATCAAACGGCAGAGCAAAGTCAGCAGTTTGTAGTACTGGGGAGAGCCGTCTTGAGCGCCTGAAAAGCGGTCTCGCAGTCAACTGACCAGTCTACCGCGAACGGCAGCTTTTTCCTTTTCAGGTCCATCAGGGGCTTGGCCAGGGTGCTATAATTTGGAACAAACCTCCTATAGTACCCAGCGGTCCCTAGGAAGGATATCACCTGTTTCTTGATCCTGGGGGTGGGCCAGGATGCAATGGCATCCACTTTCCCGGGCTCAGGCTTCAGAACCCCCCCACCTACCCGGTGTGTTGTGAGTTCATTTTCCCCTTCATTACTGAGGCTCGAGGAACTCCCTCTTCTGGTAAAGAAAGGTAGTGAGCCTGATTATCAAACACCTGAGGCTGATGATGATGACTGGCTGAGTGGAGTTACGGACTGGCTATAAGGCTGCCGACGCCCTTCTGCCCTGCGGGTGATTTCTCTGTGGGATCCTTGGAGACCAGTCTGAATTCCTGCTCCTCTAAAGCTAAGCTTGCTGCTCGCCCTTTTGCTTTTGTGCTTTGACTTTGTTTTGCTTTGTTTTTCTGGATTTCTGCCATTCCCTGCTGGGGTGTGCTGAATTCATTTAGCTCTGTCTTCTGAAAATACCTGAGTGCTGATTTAGTTTTTGAAGCCTAGCTGCTTCAGGGCCTTTTTCATATCAGCTTGTTGGCTTATGTTTTTGATAGGGTTTTGGCAGATTGCAGACAGCAGCCTTCCTGTCCTTTCCTATCTAGATAGTTGCGGGCCCCGTCTTTGCTCAGTCTATCTTTCTGTCTGTGTTAGTATTTTCATCTTGCTTCACCGTCATTATATGTTGGGGGCTGCCTATTGCTTTGGGGTCTGCTCTGGGGCAGTTTAGATTTCCCCTTTCTTTCTTTAGGCCTATGTAATTCTCCGGCTGTGATCGAGGGGTCTAGGGCTTCGTAGGAACCCCCCACAGCTACTGCTAGTTGTGTTGATAGGTTCAGGGGTCTGCAATCTGATAGTTGCCAACTTCTCTGGTTTTCTGGACTTAGCTTGTATTTCTGCTTTTGCCTCCTACGGTGACTCATTCATAACACCGGTGACCCAGGTAGAGTACCTCACTCATGCCCAGCTGGAACTTTTCTGGCTTGATGGTCAAACCTGCCCGGTGGATCCGCCTAAGCTCCTGGGTCAGATGCTCTAGGTGATCCACCCATGTGGGACTGAAGATGGCAATATTGTCCAGGTACGCAGCCACATACCCTTCATGTCCCTGAAACAACGTGTTGACCATCCACTGAAAAGTGGCGGGGGCATTCTTCATGCCAAATGGCATCACGGTGGACTCGTACAGTGCAAACGGGGTGATAAATGCAGAGCGGTCCTGGGCCTCGTGGGTCAGAGGGATCTGCAAATATCTCCGGCTCAGATCCATGATGGTCAGGTACTTAGCCCCAGCCAACTAATTGTGCAGGTAATCGACGTGTGGCATAGTGAACGCATCGGTGACCGTGACAGCGTTGAGCCCCCGGTAGTCCACACAGAACCAGGTTGCTCAGTCCTTTGTGGGGACGAGGACTACGGGCGATGTCCACATGCTGTTGGATGCCTGGATCACTCCCAGCTTCAGCATCTGGTCAATCTCCTGGAGCATCTGCTGCTGCACCTCAAGAGACACTATATGCTGATCGCCGGATCAGGGGGTGATCCCCAGTGTCCACATGATTGACAGCCAACTTGGTCCTTCTGGGAAGGCTGCTGAACATCTCTCGGAAGGGGCATAGAGTATCCGCCAGCTGGGACCATTGGTCCTCGGAGAGCTGGTGGCCATCCTTTAAATCCTCAATGGATCCTCCCGCCTTGGCTTGGGTGAGCAGATCCAGGAGGGTTTTGGCCTCTCATTCCTCAGGAAGGTTGCACACAGGGAGGGCGCAAGCCTCCCGCTCATGATGGGTCTTCATCATGTTCACATGGCAGGCCTTCATCCTTCCACAGGCATGGTCTAGGGTGACCAGGTACGTGACATCATTGAGCCGCTGGTGCATGAGGTATGGACCCTTCCATGCTGCCTGAAACCCACACTTTCTGACCCACCTAGTAGGTCCTTTCACAAGCCATCTGGTCGTACCAGCGCTTCTGGTCAGCCTGAGCCTTGGCCATGTTGTCCTGCACCAGCCATGACAAGGCCGCAATTTTGTCCCGTAAGCGCACAACGTACTCAACAACACCTCAGGGTTGGCCAAGTCTCCTTTCCAAGCCTCTTTCACCAGAGCAAGGGTGTACACGCCGCCCATACAGGAACTCGAAGGGAGCGATCCCCGTTGAGGGTTATGGAGCCTCCCGGTAAACAAATCAGGGCTGTGGAGTAGGTAAGCCAAACCTGCGACTCTGACTCCCACATACATTGCTTATATTTAAGTGAAAAATTTATTGTAGTACAATGTGAACATCAGACATTTAATCATTTTTATGATACAATAATCAAGATATTTAGATAGAACATATATATTTATTGGAATAGAACTTTAGAACACAAAAAACTGTAATAAATTGTAAATATGTAATACACTAGGTCATATTGATTATATATATAACACTATGTAATAATCTAAGTGGCAAAAAACAGTTTTCAACAAAAACATACTAAATAACATTTGTGTAGTCTATGAATTTGTTCTAATAAATAGAATTGCCTCCATCAGATCCTCCTTCATAGATGACCTCAAATCTGACCTAATAATTTTAAGGCTAGATAACAACCTCTCTACACTAACTTGGGTTGGAGGCAAAGCCGTAACCACATGGGCAACATCTCTAACAATTTCTGGGTATAAAGGAATTGCGTCATGCACAGTCAGTTTTGATGAACGGTTGAATTTTTCTATTTCTATGAGAGCAAGTGAAACATTTTGCTAAAATATGGTCAATCTGCTTGCTATAGGAGACCGAGTGAAATCTTTTTCCTTTCGGCAACGCTTTGCCTGCTCCATGTCATCCAAATACTTGTCAAAGTCAAACGCCTCATCTGATGAGGATGAAGATATGGCAGCAGTAGCACTGTCAGGACCCAAGTCCTCTTGTACCTGGCAGTCCTCCTGTAGGCCACTCATCCTAACTGCTACCTCAGTTAGACCTTCTTTTCCTTTAGTAAGCCGTTGATCATCATGCAGTATACAATGACTTGGGTCCACATAAACAGCTGCCAGAAAAATTTTATTTTCCAATAGCTGTGTCTCTCTCTGTTTCATTGAAGCAGAAATGCCATCTGCGATTAAACCTCCTCTTTGGGACAGGCAAAATAGCAAGTTCTTCCACTCCCTTATGAAAATGCCAGGAGTTAAATCCTCAGCTTGTAATTTTTTAGTCACTGTAAATGGGTGATTAAGCAATTCCTTCAATTCAGCCACCTGTGTCCATTGACCTTCATTTAGGGTTACCTGAAGGTTCGCCATATCTATAAGAAACGGTTTTAGTTCAAGCAATCGCTCAATCAATAAATAAGTGCTGCTCCACCGAGTGGCTTGATCGACAATTGCCCCTTTCCCAGCACATCTCTTTAAGATGGAATCAATTTTAGGGGTTCTGGCGGCAATAACCAATTCCCTCAATTTTCCAATCAGATTTCCAGCATGTCCCTCTTGCAGACTATCTCTTATTGCCAGCTGCAGCGTGTGCACAACACAGCGCATGTGATGAATATGAAAGTGTTTTGAAGCAGCTTCAACAAGATCATCTATTTCTAAAGTATAATTTTGCTGTTCTTCTGTTGTAATATCTGTTTGTTCCTCAGCTACATGAACAGCACGGTGGCCTTCCATCTCAAACATACTGAATCCTACATTTTCTTCTAGCTGTTGTTCATTACTCTCATTCATCAGTTTAATTGTGCTTATCATGTTTGAAGCATTGTCCATTACAATAGCAAGAACCTGTTCTTTTGTGAATGTAGCCTTAGATCAGGAATAGAACAGCCATTTATAGGACATTTCATAACTTTCCCAAATTCCTATGAAAAAATATTCAGCACATTTTGCATTGAACTACTGTACCCAATTTGTTATATATTTTAGGAGTCGGAGTCGGTCCATTTTATACCGACTCCGACTCCACCAAAATGAGCACCGATTCCGACTCCACGACTCCTCAGCCCTGAGGCAAATAGTAGGTGTGGGAGGTACCGCTCCCAGTCGCTCCTGTGGGAGTCAACCAACATCTTAAGCATCTGTTTGAAGGGGCCACTGAACCGCTCGCACAGACCATTAGTCTACGGATGGTATGGGCTGGCCACCAGATGTTGCATCTGTGTTTGCTTGCAAAGGGATTCCATCAGCTGCGACATGAACTGGGTCCCTCAGTCGGTGAGCATTTCCTGGGGAAATCCCACTCTAGAGAAAATCTCCAGTAAAGTGGTGGCCACCTTGTCAGCCCGAGTGGACAACAAGGCTTCCGGGTACCGGGTGGCATAATCCACTATCGTATGTAGCGTTTCCCGCTGCGGCTAGGAACGGACAGTGGGCCGATGAGATCCAGAGCCACCCTCTGGAAAGGCTCATCAATGATGGGCAATGTCACTAGTAGGGCCTTGGGGCACTGCCCCGGCCTCCTCACTCTCTGACAGGTGTCACACGAACGGCAGCAGGCAGCTACATCGGTCCCCACTATAGGCCACTAGAAATGCTGGGCGAGCCTGGCCTTGGCGATCCCTAAGTGTCTGGCCATCGGAACCTCATGTGCAATCCACAACTCCGCTCAGAACGGATAGGGTACCACTAACTGCCGATCCCTAGACCACGCCTCTGGTGACTCTTGCTGAACCGACACCCAATACAGCCGTCCCACCCGCTTGAGGTCCGAGTCCGTGAAAGGCTTTGTCGCCTGCTCCTTAAGGGCCTTCAGGCTGTTGTCGGCCTCAAACACTGCCTGAAACCCCTGACTAGACGTGTCCAAAATTAATGAAACTGCCATGTCTTCTTTCAGTTCCCCGGGACCCGTCTCCAGGCCTCCCTCTGGCTCAGCCGCCACTTGGTCGGAAGGGCGTAGGCTGTCGACCTCAGTGAAGCTCCTTGGGCTCCAGCACTCCCACTTCTGGTGACAGCGGCCACGACCGCTGTAACCCTGGGTAGTGCCTGCCTCCCCTCGGCTTCCACACAAGTCGCCGAATCAGGTGGACCGACCTGGTCTCCTGGCATCCCGGGCGTGGGAACCTTCTGCTCCGGGACCTTACCTGGAAGTTCCATCTCTTCTGTGACAGCCTCAACTCCATTGGCATGTTCCCCTTCCTGCAGCTGCGCAGAACCCAGCAGTTTGGACTCATCTAGAGGTCCTATAATCCCTGCGGCAGCCTCTCCCACCAACTCTGGTTCTGGCCTTGCAGCTACCTGCCCCCTATCTCTCCCTCAAGAGCACACTGTCATCACACCTAGGGGCATTCTCACACCTTCCTGTGTCTTCTGGCTCCGTCTCACCTGCGCGCACTGCATGTGTCCTGTCAGCACAGAAGTGACTCTCAACTGCCACCTCCCCCCTTGACGCAGAAGGAACAGGTAACACATTTACAACATTACTAGCAGTAGAAAAATCAAGACACAGTGGGGGACCAAGACTTGGGGTCTCAGTAGCCACATCCTGTGACACTAGCCGCCCCAAATCTGTTTCAAGTAAAACATTTGCGGGAATATTCACCAACACTCCCACCTCCCTCATTCCTCTCCTGGTGCCCCAGTCCAGAAGAACCCTGGCAACAGGCTGCGCCGGTTCAACGCCTCCAATCCCAGAGATGGCGAGTTTTTTTCCAGGTATCAAGTCCTGGGGGGACACCATCTCAGGCCACACAAGGGTCATCTTGGTGCTGGTGTCCCGCAGTCCTATAGCAGCAGTATGGCTAACGGTGACAGGCTGGTAATTGTCACAGGCCCTCCCACAAGCCCCACCCATGACAAGGGACGGTTTTGGGGATGAGGACGGGGCCTTGGGGACACATGGCCCTGAAGTGTCCGAGTTGGCTGCAGAGGTGACACCTCCTTGGTTCAGCCCTTGGCCTGGAGAGGTTAAACAGATGGGGGCACCCCTTGCATTCTAGGGGCTGAAAAAACAGGTGCAGGGTGAGTCTTACCCCCTCTCCAGGTACTGTGGGTGGCCTGCTTGGCTTCAGGGACCCGGTTATTGACATAGTCATCGGCCAGGGCAGCTGTAGCAGTGGCCCCCTTGGGTTTCCGGTCATGGAGGTATTGCTGGAGGTCCTCTCGGCAGTTTCACAAGAATTGCTCCGTGACAAATGCTTCCTGGATCTCCTGGAGAGTCGTGAGCTCCAGACCCTTGGTACAGTACTCTACAGCTCTCATAAGGGCCCATATGTGGTCGGCCCAAGTGTCCTTGGGGTCTTTTTGCAGGCTTCGGAACTTCCCGCTGTAAGACTCCAGGGTAAGGTTGAACTGCTGGATCAGGGCCTGTTTGATGCTCTCGTAGTCCTGTTCCACCTCAGCAGGTATGCTAAAATTTCCAGAGACTTACCCCTCAAACGGGGGAGTCAGGTACTTGGCCCACAGATCTGAGGCCAGATGATGCTGTCAGCAGGTGTGCTCAAAGGCTCACAGAAAGGAGTCCAGATCTCTGTCCATCTCCAGTAAGGGGGAAGTCCTCGGCTCACACTTTGGCCGTCTTGGGTTCCAGGGGTGCTGTGGTGGGAGCTAGGAGACCCTGCCGAGCCAACTCCAGCTGATGCGGTCACTCTGCAGCTTTATGGCGTTATTATGAGGTAATTGCTTCAGGCTGAGGCCCCTCTTATAGATTGATATGTTGGTGGACACTATTTTAATTACTGTGTTATGTAGCATGTGACCACAGGGAGGCGGTCATGGATCACGTCCAAATCTTAGTTACGTGGTTTTCCTGGCTGCACCAGCTAAGGCTAAGTTCACACGTAGTGGAAGGTGAAAATAACGCGATTTTTTAAAATTATTTTTAACATTAGATCTTTTTACTACTGATGCCGCATAGGCGGCCTCAATAGTAAAAAGTTGGTCACACTCGTCAAACACTATGTTTGACGAGTGCGACCAACCTGTCAATCAGTTCTCCAAGCGATGCTACAGATACAATTCTGCAAGCTAATTAGGCTTGCAAAATGCTAGTTTTTCCGGGGGAAAATCGCGGGAATTTAAAATGCGATTTTCCCGCGGAATGGAATTACGGAATTCTCGCGGTAATTTCCGCGAGAGTTAAGCTACATGTGAACCCAGTCTAACAGATCCTCCTGCCAGTAGAAAAACTAAGCTCAAAATGAGCAGCTGTCTCTTATCTTGATGGGGAATTCCAACAGAAATCAAAATGATACCATTTTCCCATATCTCAAACACAGTATAATGCAGCCCTCCCAGAGTATAAAGTAGCCCCCTCACAGTACAATTCAGCCCCCCCACAAACATACACAGTATAATGCAGCCCCCCCACACACAGTATAATGCAGCCCCCCACAAACAGTATAATGCAGCCCCTACACACACACAGTATAATGCAGCCCCTACACACAGTATAATGCAGCCCCCCCCCACACACACACACACACACAGTATAATGCAGCAGACACACACTATACTGTAATGGATACACACTCACACGCACAATACTTACCTCTCTCTCCTCCTTGTTCCCCCTCTGCTCTGGCTTCTGCAGAGCATCTCATCAGCTGCACTGCTGACACATGCAGAGTGAGAGGCAGAGTGATGGGAGAGGGAGCGTCACATGATGGCCCTAGGTGGCTCTCTGGTCTGCCCCTAACTCCGGCCCTGCTCATGTCTTCACACACACAGAAGTTTGAGGCTTTTATAAAAGCTTTATTTGTTTGCACAAACACCGCAGACAGAAACTTTCTGACCCCAAAGTCTCCACGTACAGTGTTTTATGGGGTTCATTTCTGACCTTAAGCTTTTCTGTATTGCAAGAAAAACAAAAGAAAAAACAGATATTAAAATGTTTCAAAAGAAAATTGGCTCCAACAAGTCTTGTAAAAAGAAAAAACATTCAAAAAGACACATTGTATTATTTTTTTAAGACGTTGAACATTTCTTTTAAAAAAAGTAACTCTTTGGGGCCCCAGAACATAGATGTACACACAGGGACGGCACAAGAGCGGCTGCAACAAAAACCCTGGCAGTTTAACCACTTGCTTCCCTGAAAAGCAAACATGGCATCTAAGAAGAAGGTGTGACAGAGTCCGGCTGAATGCCCTCCGCCCCCAAGTACTCGATAGTATGGGGCGGCCTAGTTACTATGATACTAACATGCCTAATAATGGTGTCTGGGCCTACAATATATGAAGGTTTATTAGGCCGGGTTAGAGGCAGCGTCCAATAAGTTACCTTTTAACGCCCCCATACGCATTAGACTAAAGTTACATGAAATCACTGATTTCGGTGGGTTTGGGCGACTATATAATGTATTTGGGGGCCTCCCGACAGATGATGTCAGGGCAGAGAAGGATCCGACATCCTGAATTTCAGAGGATAATCTGTTTGTTCTTCCTGTAGATAATCCTCCACTAGGGGAGTCTGGAGGCGACTCTCTCATACAGACCACGGGAAAGCTGGAATATTTGTGTGTATGGGGGGGGAGTCGGGAGAGATAGCCGTCTGCCAAATGACTGTTCAGCTATCACTTATCTCATGTGTATGGGGTCGTTAGTATTACACTGACAGGCAGTGATGATACACGGCACTACAGTAGTACAGTGCATCACCGGAGCCATCAGAGGTTTGTATGTTGTATGATCGCACTGATCAGAGGTGTTTATAAGGGTTTAACGTGAAAAAAAATCACTGTTTTAGCAACAAGAAATATCCGTCACTATAGGGAAAACAGAGTCACTGCACAATATTAGTCACATCACGTCCATAACTACTTTATTATACTCTATTATCCTATACACAGTGCAGCAGATAGAAATCACAGGTACCACAACAATAGCTATAACTGGGTCTCCACCCTATAATGAAAATATATATATAGCTGAAGAGCCTGGCGTTGCCTGGGCATAGTAACCAACTGTGGTTAGTTATAACATATTATAATGATTATATTGCACATAAAAACATTTCACATCATATACTCAACACTACAGATTTGCAACACAAATTAACTAAACGTTTATCCGAGTATTGATAGTACGGTATTTTATTTTCAACTCATTCAAGAGCCTTTTGATAACAAACATTTTTGTTTTTTCCTTTCGGTGCAAAGATGAACAGATTTTTGGCAGTTCCAACTCTTGAACAGACCACGTGAAGTTGACCATGAGAAAAGCATGGAGATTGCAAATCGATTCCTACTACTTTCAAGGACTGTCCCTGAGAATTGTTAATGGACATTGCAAATAGCAGTTGAACTGGAAACTGGAGGCGTTTAAAATCAAAAAAACAAAATCAGATGGAATAAGTGGAATCCTTGGATTGAAAATGTCCTCTCCTTTGGCACATCCTGTTTCTGAGCTGTGTATCGAACCCTATGAGCCATGTGTCTAAGGGCCCCGTCACACATAGCGATCTCGCTAGCGAGATAGCTGCTGAGTCACAAGTTTTGTGACACAACAGCGATCTCACCAGCAAGATCGCTGTGTGTGACAGCGATGAGCGACCGCCCCCCCTGCCGGTATCGCTGATAGCTTGTAAAAACCTCTGGACATTTTTTTCGTCGCTGATCTCCTGCTGGCCAGCACGCAGCGCTGCGTGTGACAGGCGGGAGACCAGCGATCAGCTGGTAACTAACATACACATCGGGTATCCAAGGGACACGCGTTCCATGGATACACGATGTGTACGTTAGTTACCAGCAAGTTACAGGTGCCGCCCCACGCTGGGGACCAGGAGCCCGCGGAGTGTGTACCTTAAGTTTGCCACCGCATGCTGGGGACCAGGAGGCAGCAGGACGCTGCCAGGAGAGGTCGGGGAGGCAGGCGCGCCCTCTGCTGGTGGAGGACTGGAAGGACTGGAACAGCAGGCACACTTGTCCGCTGCTCCCGGGCTCGCTCCTCACCTCGGCGTCAGAATGCTGATCGCTGGTGAAGCTGTGTGTGACAGCTCACCAGCGATCATATAGCGACTTACCAGCGATCCTGACACGTTGATATCGTTGTCGGGATCGCTGGTAAGTCGCTATGTGTGACTCCAGCATTATCCTCTCCTGTGTGATACTGACTGCTGAGCTGTGTATCTAATCCTATCCTGTGATACCGACTACTGAGCTGTGTATCTAATCCTATCCTGTGTGATACAGTCTGCTGAGCCGTGTATCTAATCCTATTATACTGTGTGTGTGGGGGGATGGCAGTACTGTGGTAACATTATACTGTGGGGGAATGACGGTACTGTGGGAACATTATACTGTGTGTGGGGGAATGACGGTACTGTGGGAACATTATACTGTGTGGGTAGATGGCGGTACTGTGAGAACATTATACTGTGTGGGGGATGGCGGTACTGTGAGACCATTATACTGTGTGGGGGGATGGCGGTACTGTGGGAACATTATACTGTGTGGGGGGATGGAGGTACTGTGGGAACATTATACTGTGTGTGTGGGGGATGAAGGTACTGTGGGAACATTATACAGTGTGTGGGGGGATGGCGGTACTGTGGGAACATGATACTGTGTGTAGGTGATGGTGCTGTGGGAACATTATACTGTGTGGGGGGATAATAATAATCTTTATATAGCACCAACATATTCCGCAGCGCTTTACAGTTTAACAGTTTCAAAACACAAGTGATAAGTAGCAACCTTGACAATACAGTAATTAAAGTAAAATAAGACGACCCTGCTCATGACAGCTTACAATCTACAATGAGGTGGGGGAGATACAAAGTACAGGTGTGTATTTACAATGGTGTATTTACAGTGATGGTCCAGCCATCTTGAGAAGGTGGGGGACAGAGATAGTGAATGGGCTACATACTCACACTTGCGCATAAAATGACTGATTAGTGAACGTGATAGGCTGCTCTGAATAGATGTGTTTTGAGAGAGCGCCTAAAACTGTGCAAATTGTGGATAGTCCTAATTTCTTGGGGTAGAGCATTCCAGAGGATTGGCGCAGCACGGGAGAAGTCTTGGAGTCGGGAGTGGGAGGTGCGGATTAGGGCAGAGGTTAGTCGAAAGTCTTTTGCAGAGCGCAGCGGTTGGTTAGGCCGATAGACAGAAATGACGGAGGAAATGTAATAGGGTGCTGCACTGTGGAGAGCTTTGTGGGTGAGAACAAGTACTTTGAATTGGATCATATAATGAATGGGCTGCCAATGTAATGACTGACGAAGAGCGGACGCGTCTGAGTACCAATTAGCCAGATAGATGACCCTGGCTGCTGCATTAAGTATGGACTGGAGAGGGGAAAGTCGAGTAGCGGGGAGGCCAATTAATAGAGCATTGCAGTAGTCCAGGCGGGAGTGGATCAATGCGACAGTGAGGGTTTTTGTTGTTTCCATGGTGAGAAAAAGGCGAATTATGGAGATGTTCTTTAGGTGTAGGCGGCAAGAGGGGACAAGACATTGTATATGGGATGTGAAGGAGAGGTTGGTGTCTGCTGCCGGGGTGTTATTATGGTGCCACCCACAGAGAGGGAAATGTCAGATTTAAGGAGGTTAGTAGACGGCAGGAGCAGAAGAAGTTCAGTTTTGGAGAGGTTGAGTTTCAGGTAGAGAGCGGACATGATATTGGAGACTGCGGACAGTCACTGGCGTTCTGTAGTACAGCGGGGGTAAGGTCGGGGAATGACGTATATAGTTGTGTATCATCAGCATAAAGATGGTACCGAATGCCAAATCTGCTGATGGTCTGTCCAATTGGGGCCGTGTAGAGAGAGAAGAAAAGGGGCCAAGGACTGAGCCCTGAGGTACCCCGACAGCGAGAGGAAGAGGAGATGACGTGGAGCCAGAGAACAAAACACTGAAGGAGCGGTCAGAAAGATAGGAAGAGAACCAGGAGAGAGTAGTGTCCTTAATGTCTAGTGACTGGAGCCTAGAGAGTAGGAGAGGGTGGTCAACAGTGATGGTACTGTGGGAACATTATACTGTGTGGGGGGATGGCGGTACTGTGGGAACATTATACTGTGTGTGGGGGGGATGACGGTACTGTGGGAACATTATACCGTGTGTGGGGGGTGATGGTGCTGTGGGAACATTATACTGTGTGGGGGGATGACGGTACTGTGGGAACATTATACTGTGTGTGGGGGGATGGCGGTACTGTGGGAACTTTATACTGTGTGTGGGGGGATGGCAGTACTGTGGGAACATTATACTGTGTGTGGAGGGATGGCGGTACTGTGGGAACATTATACTGTGTGTGGGGGGATGGCAGTACTGTGGGAACATTATACTGTGTGTGGAGGGATGGCGGTACTGTGGGAACATTATACTGTGTGTGAGGGGGATGGCGGTACTGTGGGAGCATTATACTGTGTGTGGGGGGATGGCGGTACTGTGGGAGCATTATACTGTGTGTGGAGGGATGGCGGTACTGTGGGAACATTATACTGTGTGTGAGGGGGATGGCGGTACTGTGGGAGCATTATACTGTGTGTGGGGGGATGGCGGTACTGTGGGAGCATTATACTGTGTGTGGGGGGATGGCGGTACTGTGGGAGCATTATACTGTGTGTGAGGGGGATGGCGGTACTGTGGGAGCATTATACTGTGTGTGGAGGGATGGCGGTACTGTGGGAACATTATACTGTGTGAGGGGGATGGCGGTACTGTGGGAGCATTATACTGTGTGGGGGGGGATGGCGGTACTGTGGGAGCATTATACTGTGTGTGGGGGGATGACGGTACTGTGGGAACATTATACTGTGTGGGGGATCATACTTACTGCATAAGGGGCATAATGGGGCATTACACTGTGTGAGGGCCAATAAAGGGGCCCTGTACTATGAGAACACTCCGTGTCCCCCTTTCCTGTCTCCCATAGTTGGGTCGTATGTATCTATTACAGGAAACAGCACAGAAACGTTATGATTCTTATAAAGTGGCAACAAAGACCCCAAAAGAGCCTCAGTGCTGAAGGGGTTAATGTCCCCCGCACCCAGTAATGGGGAATCTCCAGCACCTACCTCCACCCGCAGAGCCGCACTCCACATATATGGCTGCTCTGTGCGCACAGGACCTGGGATGAGGTCACAGGAGGGGAGGAGTCAGGGGTCACATGATCAGGGGCCTCAGTGTATGCAGGACTCTGCTGTGCTGGTTGTCATGGTGCTGGATGAGGGGAAGTTTATGTGTGCGCTGTTATGATGAAAACAATGCTTCCAGAAACCCAAGCCGCTCACCATGTATGGGCAGTACAGCGGCAGATTTGCGATTTTCACTAACCAGCATCCATTGCCGTTTCTGGAAACCCTCATGCAGTTAATATCATCAATATACCGGTGGATAAATTCCCAGAGGGGTGCAATTTCCAAAATGGGGTCACTTGAGGGGGAATTCTGCTCTTCTGGCAACTAGGGCTCTGTATAAGGAGTAGGCAAACTATTCTACGATAATTTATTCTCCAAGAGTCAAATATCGGTCGTTCCCTCTTGGGTCTCGTACAGTGCTACAGTACAATGTGCCGCCACATTCATCTGACAATATGTGACGCATTTTGGTGCCATTGTTTCTACCCATTTCCCATGTAAAATCTGAGGCTAAAACTTTTTTTTTGTGGTAAATGATATTTTTTCTTTACTGCCCATTGGTATAAAATTCTGTGACACGTGTGCTGTGGTGCAAGGGCCAGGTGTTTGACACTTACTGCTGACCGACTACAGGTGTTTAAGGTATACCTATAAGCGTGCCTCAGATCACTTTACATTCCTTACCCACAGTAGACACGGCAGCAAATCCTCTATTTAATATGGCTGCCTCGTCTCCTGCCCATTGTCACCCATCTCCCTGTCTGATAGGCTGCAATAACACTGTGTGGCGTCATGTGCACTGTCAGAGAGTGACTCGTACACTATACCTCAGCAAACTTACTGAAGGACCTGTGTATGGGCTCACAGGACATTGCCGTTCCATCCACACCTGCATTTGTGCTCCCTTATACTGCTATCCTCAACTCCTTCCACAACCCAGTCATTGGCTCATCTTCCAGTAGTGAGTCGGCCCACATATCCGATCATTCAGGAATGATCCATCACTAACGGAGGGGCTGCACCATGGAGCCGTGTGAGGAGAGGATTGAGGGGCTGCACAATGGACCCTTGTACAAATGGGAATGAGGAAACAAGACTTAGTGTGAGTGCTCTCAGGATGTATTTTTGAAAGATTTGATGTTCCTTGAGTGGGGCTGCATAGGGAAGGTTATAATGATGGACTGTACGAGGAAGGGAGGATGATGAGGGGCTGTGTGGAGAAGGGGGATGATGATGATGAGGGACTGTGTGGAGAAGAGATGATGAGGGGCTCTGCAGAGAAGGGGGGATGATGATCATGATGTGAGGCTGTGCGGAGAAGGGATCATTGACGGGCTGAAGGGGAATAATGATGAGGGGCTGTGCGGAGAAGGGGGATGATGATGATGAGGGGCTGTGTGGAGAAGGGGGGGATGATGGTGGGACTCTGAGTGGGGAAAGGAGGATGATGATGAGGGGCTGTGTGGAGAAGGGGGATGATGATGAGGGGCTGTGTGGAGAAGGGGGATGATGATGATGAGGGGCTGTGTGGAGAAGAGATGATGAGGGGCTCTGCAGAGAAGGGGGGATGATGATCATGATGAGAGGCTGTGCGGAGAAGGGATCATTGACGGGCTGAAGGGGAATAATGATGAGGGGCTGTGCGGAGAAGGGGGATGATGATGATAAGGTGCTGTTCGGAGAAGGGGGGATGATGGTGGGACTCTGAGCGGGGAAAGGAGGATGATGATGAGGGGCTGTGCAGAGAAGGGAGGATGATGAAGATGATGAGGGGATGTGGGGTAATGATGCATACTGGCTGGCTGCAAGAGGAAGGGAGTGAAGTAACTCCCTTACAGAAAAAAAAACAGCTTACCCAAGATCTAGGCACGCATAAGCACGGAATCCCTGGGATCAAATGTGAAGAAAATCCAGCTTCTTGGAAATTGCAAAATTTATTGAAAAATAGATTAATAAATCAAAACATGCTAAATTACAGAGACAGCGTAGCAACGCGTTTGAAACGCACATGACGCCATGTGCTGTCTCAGCAATTTAGGATGTTTTTTTTTTTTATCTATTTTGGAATTTCCAAGAAGCTGGATTTTCTTCACATTTGTAATTCCCATGTGGCTGTGTCGGGAAGAGGGTAATGTCACTCATGAGGCTGCATGTTGGTGGAGAGGGAAGAGGATGATGTGTTAAATATTAATAATCCGTTAATTTATTACACTCAGTTCTGTACATTGCTTTAGCTGACATTACATAGGCTATTTTTGTAAGGTTAGCTCATGGAAAAGGACAACTCCATATGTGGAGACCACGTGCTTTGAAAGATGTATTTTTAAGGTGGGGGCTTACTCTAGGGGTCGCTCTTGCTCTCTCCCCATCATTAGACAGAGACGCGAGGAAGTCATCTCTGCACGGACATAGCATTAAATGGACAGCTGGTATGTAACTTAATCTCCATATGTGACTACAGCAAAAGCTCTTAACAGAGAGACAGACGCCATTTGCCATGTGGGATCCCAGAGAAAGAAGGATATAAGTTTTACTATGAACAAATGGACAATCTCTTTATAATCATGCACCTATTTTTTATGCTTTTCTGTAATCATCTTTGATAGAAGAATTCAAATAAACCACTATATTATTTTTTCATAAGAACATTTGCATTGTCATATCGCATCTGGTAACTAGTCCTGAATGATATACAAGAATTACGTATTTTTTACATTGGAGAGCCAGCCAGATCTGAATTTTGGTACTTTTGCGGATTTCCTTCAACTTGCAAGAGGGGGAATTTTAATGAACTTTGCTAGATGTGCAAGTTATCAGGAACTCCACTACTCACAAGAATCAGACAGAACCTAGAAGTGAGGACTAAGAATTGCCAGATGGATTGAGAAGTACTACAAGTGCCAGACGTGCTGAAGGTAGACGTGTGAAGACATGAGCCCAGCGTTGTCCATCAAAGGAACAAGCTGAGATATTTCAAGGTAAGAAAAATGGATGTCATTACTTCTTTTTCTAAGCAGAGTAAACTGAAATTTAAGTCTGTAGACAAGTCTAATTCAGAAGTATTATGGCTCAGCTTATATGCAGAATGTGAAGTGGAAAATCTGAAGATAGATTATAAGCTCGTGTCGTTCAATAGAGAAGGAGAGAAATTAGAAAATATTCTACAAATGGTAGATATATTTCATAGATCTGTGTCAGAGAAATCCAAAAATGATTGATGTGTAAAGGAAAATAGTGATGTTCCCGAGATGGCTGTAAAGTTAGGGAGATTGACTGTAATCAAGTGTCTGTAGCAGCCATTCAAGGTGATCTTGCAGACGTGGAACAAGATGGAGAAGTAGGAGGAGACTTCAGAACTGACGTAGAGGACGTACAAGGGAAAGAAGTATCACTAAAAATAGACGACTCACAGGCCCAACTCCGAAGTAACGTAAGGAGAAATTTGATAAAAATATGCAAAATCATTCCTGCATATGATAACAAAATCCATGTTTGTAGAAACTCTGAGGTTTTTGAAAGCTGTGTTGACAAATTTGATTTAACTAACGAGGAAAAGAATCAGTTATTTAAAATGTGGATCCCTGTAATCTTTGCCAGGAGATTATCTTTAAAGATATCTGGTGAAACACATGGAACTTAAATGATAAAGACAGATTAAAAATTCTGATTTTTTGTGCATCAAATGAAAATTATCCAGATATTGATATTCTTCAAAAATTAAGGATTGGTCAGAAGGAATGCACTTATACATTTATGTCCATATTTCACCGCTTGTATAGAACGGTCATGGAGAATGTCAAAACACAGTCCCTCATAAAGACTTTTGTAAGCAAATTTTGGTTTTTAAATCCTGCATCTCATGTTATTGCGTCACAGAAAGATTCTTTATTGCAATGTGCGCAATCCCTTGATTTTGCCAGAAAACACGAGAATTGTGAAAGGAAAGTAAATCGTGCTAATTTTGTGAAAACAGGCAAAGTAAAATCTTATCAGAAGCCTGTATCAAGGTATCCCTGAAATCAAATCTATGAAGAACGAAGAAAATCACATATTTGTTATAAACCTTATGGAATGATGCAGACCACTGAAAAAACTTCACAGTTTGAGTTAAGAAAAATTCGAAGTTCTGATCTTTCTGTAAAAAAGATGGCGGAATTAGACAGACAGAAGCAGATGGTGAATGACATCATCTGTAAGCTGAACAGTCCATTATCTGAGCTGCTCACAGAATCCATCAGTTTCAAAATGGCACGAACTTTTCAGGATATTTTTTGCAGAGAAATAAGAGTGGGTTTAGGAATTGGATAAAAATGTAATTATACGATGTGTAAAAGTGCTATATAATGTATTAGTCAGTTATATGAAATTATTTTATAGAGTATATTTCTGTAGTTCTATAGCTTTGTAGAGATACATATTCATACAGTATATACAGAGTGTTTGTAGAAGTAGAGATTGCAGAACTGTATTTTCTAAGTGAAAATTAAAATCTACTCCAGTAATATTTAGAATTATGAATATGATATTAACCTTCTCTTTTATTTTTCCTTAGAATTTTCATTTCAAAGCAGGACTTAAATCGGGAAAAATTCTCTTACAAGGATTTATGCCTTTATTTACACAGGAAGTTGTAATAATTGCATGATTTTATACATTTAACACTTAAATAATATTCATATAACTAACTGCATTTTAAATGTGCTCTGTGTGTATGCCTTTACTGCATGGCTTGACATGACAACCACAGCATGTGAAATCTGAACCTTGTTGTAATAATAGGTATACCATATCCCTGGGTTAGTGCTGTAATTTAGCCTGTTCCTTAGTGAAAAGAATTTTCAAGGGGTGTCAGCTTTTGCAAATCAAATGAATATTTTTTTTTTCAGGCCCAAGTTTCAAGTATAGCTAATTCAACATGTATTTATGTTATGTGTATTTGGGGAATATTCAAGGAAATATTAAGATACTAAATTTAATAGTTTACAATGCGCATTGATAATTAGGGTTAAAATACATATATTCATCACAGCTTCGTATGTGGAATCTGTGGTGTGAACTTATATGTGACACAGTCTGATTGACAGATGAGTGTATGAGCAGCTGCTTAGGAGTAATGTGATACGTTTGATGTATGTGAGGCCTCGAGGTTCTGTATGAAAAAAAAAAGAAACGTCTTTAGGAAAAATATGCAGATCAGTTAAATTATTAGAATATTAAGATATATAATGAAATATTATCTACACAACATATATTTCTATATTTCTTTAGTAATTATTTCTTGATTTAGTTAATTGTGGATAAGTGCAATTGCACATCAAAATGGTTTATGAAGAAAATCTACATTTAAATTAATTTTTCCAAAGGATAATTTTATGATATTCAAATTAATTTTAATGGTTACACATCTACAGACAAATATGGTATAAAGCAAGTATAAATTCACACAATTTATAAATTAATTATTTTTCATTTTGGTTTTGATAAATGAATTATTTCATAAAACATTATTTTTTGGTATTAAGGGGGAAATATGTTTTTGATCCTGACTACATCATCACATTTGATTAATACCTCTTCTTCACACATTTTAATAAAAAAGAAATATTAATAAGGTACAATGATATAAGTATTGGGTATAATAACATTAGGTATTATAAAGTCATTTCTTTACACTAAGAGGAGTATTACATGCAAAGTCGCATAATTTGAATATTTTGGTAATACAAGTGTATGACAATTATGAAATAATCCAGATCATGGAAATATTAAGGGTATATGTTACTGAGGACATAACTACTCTGCATTTGGTATCAACATAAAGGCCTTATTTTTATTCTTATTTTTCATTTTTTCCTTTTTTCAATTTTTATTATTCTATTTTTATTTTAATTCTTAAATTTTTATTTTTTCTGTCAATCAAGGAAAAAAAACCCCATCAATATTTAATAAAGTAATATCTACTATGAGAATATTGCTTCATTAAATATAGCGATGATATGGTTCCATTACAAAGAAAAATGTTTCAATTCTGAGTTATATGCAACTATTCTTTCGTTCACCCATTCATTCATTCGCTCACTCATATATTCTTATTTTGGTTCATGGCTATACATTCTTACATATTATTGGTATAATAAATATATTCCTTATTAATAAAGATGAAAACATTTGTTACATAAAACACACTGACACCTATGGGTTGAAAAAGGTAATTACACCTATGACATAAAAAAAAATGTTCTATCACATGAAGAATATGGTTAATAATGTATTTACCAGGGCTGTGGAGTCGGTAAGCCAAACCTGTGACTCCGACTCCTCAATTTCCATTACATCGACTCCAACTCCGACTCCAACTCCACGACTACCACATATATTGCTTATATTTAAGTGAAAAATTTATTGTAGTGCAATGTGAACATCAGACATTTAATCATTTTTATGATCCAATAATCAAGATATTTAGATAGAACATAATATCTATTTATTGGAATACAACTTTAGAACACAAAAAACTGTAATAAATTGTAAATATGTAATACACTGTATAATATCGATTACATATAAACAGTACAGACCAAAAGTTTGGACACACCTTCTCATTCAAAGAGTTCTCTTTTATTTCATGACTATGAAAATTGTAGATTCACGCTGAAGGCATCAAAACTGTGAATTAGCACATGTGGAATTATATAATTAACAAAAAAGTGTGAAACAACTGAAAATATGTCTTATATTCTTGGTTCTTCAAAGAAGCCACCTTTTGCTTTGATTACTGCTTTGCACACTCTTGGCATTCTCTTGATCAGCTTCAAGAGGTAGTCACCGGAAATGGTCTTCCAACAGTCTTGAAGGAGTTCCGAGAGATGCTTAGCACTTGTTGGCCCTTTTGCCTTCACTCTGCGGTCCAGCTCACCCCAAACCATCTTGATTGGGTTCAGGTCTGGTGACTGTGGAGTCCAGGTCATCTGGCGTAGCACCCCATCACTCTCCTTCTTGGTCAAATAGCCCTTACACAGCCTGAAGGTGTGTTTGGGGTCATTGTCCTGTTGAAAAATAAATGGTGGTCCAACTAAACGCAAACCGGATGGAATAGCATGCCGCTGCAAGATGCTGTGGTAGCCATGCTGGTTCAGTATGCCTTCAATTTTGAATAAATCCCCAACAGTGTCACCAGCAAAGCACCCCCACCATCACACCTCCTCCTCCATGCTTCACAGTGGGAACCAGGCATGTAGAGTCCATCCGTTCACCTTTTCTGCGTCGCACAAAGACACAGTGGTTGGAACCAAAGATCTCAAATTTGGACTCATCAGACCAAAGCACAAATTTCCACTGGTCTAATGTCCATTCCTTGTGTTCTTTAGTCCATACAAGTCTCTTCTGCTTGTTGCCTGTCCTTAGCAGTGGTTTCCTAGCAGCTATTTTACCATGAAGGCCTGCTGCACAAAGTCTCCTCTTAACAGTTGTTGTAAAGATGTGTCTGCTGCTAGAACTCTGTGTGGCATTGACCTGGTCTCTAATCTGAGCTGCTGTTAACCTGCGATTTCTGAGGCTGGTGACTCGGATGAACTTTTCCTCCGCAGCAGAGGTGACTCTTGGTCTTCCTTCCTGGGGCGGTCCTCATGTGAGCCAGTTTCTTTGTAGCGCTTGATGGTTTTGCCACTGCACTTGGGGACACTTTCAAAGTTTTCCCAATTTTTCGGACTGACTGACCTTTTATTTCTTAAAGTAATGATGGCCACTCATTTTTCTTTACTTAGAATTTGTATTATGGCAAGAAAAAAGCAGCTAACAGTCTATTCAGTAGGGCTATCAGCTGTTTATCCACCAGACTTTTGCACAGCACAACTGATGGTCCCAACCCCATTTATAAGGCAAGAAATCCCACTTATTAAACCTGACTGGGCACACCTGTGCAGTGAAAACCATTTCCGGTGACTACCTCTTGAAGCTCATCAAGAGAATGCCAAGAGTGTGCAAAGCAGTAATCAAGCAAAATGTGGCTACTTTGAAGAACCTAGAATATAAGACATACAGTATTTTCAGTTGTTTCACACTTTTTTGCTAATTATATAATTCCACATGTGTTAACCCCTTCACTACCAAGGGTGGTTTGCACGTTAACTCCCGGGCCAATTTTTACAATTCTGATCACTGTCCCTTTATGAGGTAAACTCTGATACGCTTCCATGGATCCCGGTGATTCTGACAATGTTTTCTCGTGACATATTGTACTTCATGTTAGTGGTAAAATTTCATTCATATAACTTGCGTTTATTTGTGAGAAAAACGGAAATTTGGCGAAAATTTTGAAAATTCCGCAATTTTCCAACTTTGAATTTTTATGCCCTTAAATCACAGAGATATGGCACACAAAAAAGTTAATAAGTAACATTTGCCACATGTTTACTTTACATCAGCACAATTTTGGAACCAAAATTTTTATTTGTTAGTAAGATATAAGGGTTAAAATTTGACCAGCGATCTCTCATTTTTGCAACACCATTTTATTTTTACGGACCACATCACATTTGAAGCCACTTTGAGGGGTCTATATGAGAGAAAATACCCAAAAGTGACACCATTCTAAAAACTGCACCCCTTACGGTGCTTAAAACCACATTCAAGGAGTTTATTAACCCTTCAGGTGCGTCACAGGAATTTTTTGAATATTTTAAAAAAATTAACTTTTTTTCACAAAAAAAATTACTTCAGGTTCAATTTTTTTTATTTTACCAAGTGTAACAGGAGAAATTGGACTGCAAAAATTATTGTGCAATTTGTCCTGAGCACGCTGATACCTGATATGTGGGGGGAACCACTGTTTCGGCGCATGGCAAAGCTCAGAAGGGGAGGAGCGCCGTTTGACTTTTTCAATGCAAAATTGGCTGGAATTCTGATCGGACACCATGTCGCGTTTGGAGAGCCCCTGATGTACCTAAACAGTGGAAACCCCCCCCCAAGTGACCCCATTTTTGAAACTAGACCCCCTAAGGAACTTATCTAGATATGTGGTGAGAACTTTGAACCCACAAGGGCTTCACAGAAGTTTATAATGTACAGCGGTACAATTAAAAAATCATATTTTTTCCACAAAATGATCTTTTCACCTCCAATTTTTATTTTCCCAAGGGTAACAGGACCCTAAAAGTTATTGTGCAATTTGTCCTGAGTACGCTAATACCCCATATGTGGGTGTAAATGACTATTTGGGCACATGGCAGAGCTCGGAAGGCAAGCAGCGCCATTTGACTTTTTTGGCTGGAATTGAGATCGGACACCATGTCGCGTTTGGAAAGCCCCTGATGTACCAAAACAGTGGAAACCCCCCACAATTGACACCATTTTGGAAACTAGACCCCCCAAGGAACTTATCTAGTTGTGTGGTGAGAACTTTGAACCCCCAAGTGCTTCACAGAAGTTTATAACGCCCAGGCGTGAAAATAAAAAAAAAATTTTTTTCCACAAAAATGATATTTTTGCCCCAAAATTTTTATTTTCCTAAGGGCAACAGGAGAAATAGGACCCCAAAAGTTGTTTTGCAAATTGTCCTGAGTAGGCCGATACCCCATATGAGGGAGTAAAACACTGTTTGGGTGCATGGCAGAGCTTGGAAGGGAAGGAGCACCATTTGACTTTTTCAACGCAGAATTGGCTTGAATTGAGATCAGACGCCATGTTGCATTTGGAGAGCACCTGATGTGCGCAAATAGTGGAAACCCCCAATTCTAACCCTAACCCTAGCGGGAAAATGGAAATAAATACATTTTTTTAATTTTATTATTTTTCCCTAACTAAGGGGGTGATAACGGGGGGTTTGATTTACTATTTATGGCGGTTTTTATGTTTGGCGGCTGTCGCACGCTAAAAGACGCTTTTTATTGTAAAAATAGTTTTTGCATCACCACATATTGAGAGCTATAATTTTTCCATATTTTGACCCACCGAGTCATGTGAGGTCTTATTTTTTGTGGGACGAGTTGACGCTTTTATTGGTATCATGTTCGGGCATGTGACATTTTTTGATCGCTTTTTATTTCGTTTTTTGGGACGCAGAATTTACAAAAAACAGCGTTTCATGAATTTCTTTTGGGTGGTGCGTTTACGCCGTTCCGGGTGCGGTAAAATTTATAAGGCGGTTTTATTCTTCGGGTCAGTACGGTTACAGCGATACCTCATTTAGGTCTTTTTTTATGTTTTGGCGCTTTTATGCAATGAAAACAATTTTATATAAAAAATAATTATTTTTGCATCACTTTATTCTGCGAGCTATAACTTTTTTATTTTTTTGCTAATGATGCTCTATGGCGGCTCGTTTTTTGCGGGACAAGATGACGTTTTTTTAGCGGTACCATGGATATTTATATGCGTCTTTTTGATCGCGCGTTATTGCACTTTTTGTTCGGCGGTATGATAATAAATCATTTTTTGCTTCGTTTTTTATTTTTATTTTTTAAGGGGTTCGCTTAAGGGGTTAACTATCGGGACAGTTTTATAGGGCGGGTCGTTACGGACGCGGCGATACCAAATATGTGTACTTTTATTGTTTTTTTGTTTTTTTTATTTCCAAAAAATGAATTTATTGGGGAATATTTTTTTTTTTTTTTTAATTTATTTAGCGATTTTTTAAAAATTATTTTTACACTTTTTTTTATTTTTTTTTTACTTTATTACAATGTGCCAGGGGGTACATAACTGTCCTGTGACAGATCGCTGATCTGTCACATCACAGATCACTGTGACAGATCAGCGATCTGTCACAGGCGCTGCACAGGCTTCCTCATGCCTGCGCTTTGCAGGCACTGAGGAAGCCAGCTTCCTGCAGGCCCCCGGAGGGCCCCGTCGCCATATTGGATCCGGGGACATGCAGGAAAGGAGCCCCCCACAGCAGCGCTGCACATTGCGCTGCCGTGGGGGGCTCAGGGAAGCACGGAGGGAGCCCCCTCCCTGCCGATGCTTCCCTTTAACCCCCGGTACACCGCGATCGTGTTTGATCGCGGTGTGCAAGGGGTTAACGTGTCGGGGGCGGTCCGTGACCACCCCTGACACATTGTGCCGGGTGTCAGCTATGATAATTAGCTGACACTCGGCCGCGATCAGCGGCGCTCACCACGTGGGCGCCGCTGATCGCGATGACGTAATATTCCGTCCATGGTAATTAGGTCCATGGTCACATGGACGGAATATTACGTCAATTGTAGGTAAGAGGTTAATTCATAGTCTTGATGACTTCAGAGTGACTCTACAATTGTCATAGTCATGAAAATAAAGAAAACTCTTTGAATGAGGTGTGTCCAAACTTTTGGTCTGTACTGTGTATATATATATATATATATATATATATATATGATATAACACTATGACTTATCTCAGCTAAGACAAAGCCTAGATCCTCAGGCTACATTCACACCATGGGCGTAGCCAGGATCAAACCTGGAGGGGGCAGAACCTCATACTGTTCCGCAGAACTTCATTCTGCATACCTCAGCTGCTGCAGAACCTCATACTGCACACCCCTACACTTGAAAATAAAGCCTGCACCTTAAGATGATGTGGTGGTGACTCCTTACTACCTCACACACGTTGCTGTTGTGCCCCCAAGTCTGGTGTGGGAATAAAGTGGTGACAACTTCTATTCCTCTGGTGTCTGCTGCAGGACCATTAGTATCCATACAACCTCGGGGATCGGACCCCGGCCTTGCGCTTAGAACTTGGGAAGGGTTCTCCTCTAACCCTAATCCTTGGTTCTCTTCTCCTCACGTTCCGTACTAACTCTTTCCTTCTTATGGAGAGTCAGGCTTTCTAACAATGTTCCTTTCCTGTGCCAGTGGACCCAGGTCACTGAGGCCGGCTGAAGCACTACCTTCATCCATCCCACTCCGGGGATCTCCTTTCACAGACTGCCTTCGTCAGACTCCTGTGACCAACTAACTCAATCCTACACTCTTCCCGCTCTTTTGAGTGCAAACTAAACTCCACCCGCCTCCCAGCACGCTTCATGTTCCAAGCAGGGATCCACCAAAGGGTGCTTTGCTACACTACTATGTTGTGTGGGATGCAGGTGTTGGAGTGTGGTCAGGTGTCTCCACCTTACCTGAATGGTGGGGTACCACACCTCAGGAGGAGGTGCAGTACCTTTGTGGCGACTGAACCCTCAGGTGGTGCCACATTCACAATTTGCAATATGTTGGGGAAACGATCTGCAGCAAAGTCCTCTCCAGTAGACCCGCACTAAATTGTTCAATTTCTTTCCTGTCCTCGGCAGCATTTAGCATATTTTTCGGACTATAAGAGGCACTTTCTGTGGTGCCTCTGAGGGTTCAGTCGCCACAGCGGTACTGCACCTCCTCCTGAGGTGTAGTATCCCACTCCTCAGGTAAGATGGTAACTCCTGACCAGACTCCAGCACCTACATCCAGCACAGACAACTTAGAACAGCAGAGCACCCTTTATGGCAGCTGCTTTGGTTCATGAAGGGTGGTGGGTGGGGCTTAGATTGCACTAAGAGGGGAAAGCTGACAGGAAGTGAGGTCAGAATCCCCAGAGAGGGGAGGAAGACAGAAGATGCCCGGAGGGGGATGGAGAGAGTACGTGTTCGCAGCAGCCTCCTGTGAGCTGGAGCTGGTGGCAAGGAAAGATCAGTTGTTCAGAAGGAAGATAGATAAGAATGGAACGTGAGGAGGAGAGAGACTGGGGACTAGGGCTAGTGCAGAGCCCTTCTCTAAGTTTAATGCGCCAAAGGCCGGCCGCCGGTATCCCAGGCTGTGTGTGATACTAATGATCCTACAGAAGAAACCGTATGAATGGAAGTTGAGACCACTTTATTCCCACCTAAGACTCGAAGACACAGCAGCAACGTGTGTGAGCTGGGACATGATTGTATGAAGTCCCCGAAGTAGGCTACAGCTGCCTGTCATGCAAGTGGAGTTATAAGTAACAGCAAGAAAAAGGAACTTGATTGTAATTCATGACTACAAGTACTTCAGATTAGCGCTAGTAAGGAGACGTTCAGAAAAGGCAAATTTGGAAGGGAGTGCTGGAAGGGTGTATTCCATCTGCCTGGGAGTTGGCTGAGCCCCTCACCTGAAGACCACGGTATGGAAGCTGGCACCTGCTTGTGCCAGAAACGTGAGTAAAGCATTGGAACTGCATTCAGCTGTGTCATTGCCTTCTTCCTGCACCAACCTACTCAGCACTGCTACATCTCTGTGCCTAACACTACACCATTTACCTCAACATCTACTACTGCTGCCCTAGGACTACAGCTCCGCCTGTGGGGAGCTATTACATCTTTGCTGCACTACATCATCTGTCCCAGCACTGCAGCGCTGGTCCCCTTTCTGACCAGATACCACACGTGGCGTCACGAACGTATCCATACTTAAAACTCTATTCAATTCCACCTAATTTACATGGACACCCAGGTCCACGGACCTGGTCACGGCGACACATTCCCTTTAAGAGACCGGCTCGGTACCGAGTGAGTAAAACAACCCCCACACTTGTCCTGGGGGTGATCAATTTCCTCCCCAAATTTGGTAGGAAAATTGAGGTGCGTCTTATAGTCCAAATATAGGTGATGGAGAGGGGCGGCGGTTGTTGACATCGCCTCCTCCCACCCAGGGCCTATAACATGGACCCTGCCTTCTGCAACCCCAGTCCATCATCCCCAGGTAAGCTACCGTAAATTTGAACTATAAGACAGACCCTCATGTTACTAAAAATCTTTTTATTTTCCTCACCAATATTGGGTGCCTCTTATGATCTGGTGGGTCACCTTCTAGTACGAAAAACACAGTAATTTTTTTTTTTTTAAAAAGCAAATGAAAACATGACATTCGCTTATGTAGCTAACTTATTAGGTCCCAGCTGTGTTTCTCGGTGTTTGTCAGCCTGCTATGGTCACTTATCATTCTCTGTGACCCATAAAGCCTGGTCCGTTTTAGAAGTCATACAGGACATTTTTTATGCATTTTTATTAAAGGGCCATCAGATGCTGAGGGTCTGACTGCGGATGCCCACATTGCTCCATAGGACAGACTCTGGCAGAAGTCACACTACATATATTTTACAGAAGGGTAAAACTACCCCCTTAACAATTTTGAAGAGTATTTTTAGCCAAGAAGGACATAACTTACAGTAACTGAAATCTACTGTATGTATATAGTATACATTAGACCTGGGCAGAGTGCAGCACATAGGACATATCTGGCCCTCTAACGACTCCAGTCTGGCACGTGAACTGAGGCAACCAAAGGGCTCAAAACAGTGGCGCACAGGCTGCATCATGTGATCGCCCTTTTGGCGATGAAAGGTGCCAACCGCCTAGAAATTCCAAGAGAGTCTATGAAAATATGGCAATTTTTTTACCCGATCTGTAAAAAAATTTAAGGTGTCCGTGATTTTTTTTCAAAGCTGAAGAAACTTATGCAGATAATTTTAGCTGACTCATTATTTCACAGTGAATGCAGCTATTGTCTTCATATCAGAATTATGGACTGTAGATATGTATCATTTACAACCATAATGATTTATTATGATTTTTCAATGTGTTCTCCCCCACTTAAGAGACCCATAGAAACTGCAAGGTTTGCACTATGAACTCTCCTGAAGGAGAAGCCAGGGCTCACCGGAGGATTCTCCGGTTCTCTGGCGGGCCAGTCCAACCCTGCCTGTTGGCCTTCCAATATATAGTGGAGGAGGCAACCCTACCAGTGTCCCGATATACAGTGAAGGGGCAACCCTGCTGGTGTCCCAATATATAGTTGAGAAGGCAACTCTACCGGCGTCCCAATTTATAGTGGAGGAGGCAACCTTGCCTGCGTGAATCTGTAGGAGAAGAAGGCAGCCGCTGACTCCTTTCACTATTCAGCACAAGCAACTGTCATCCGGTGCGATCATGTCACTACATTCCATCTCTAGTGCAGAACGTGAGTGCACACAGGAAAGACAGCAGAGCGCCAGGAGAGTGGGAACAAGGTGAGTATTTTTTAATGTGTGGGGTCACATCGGTATATGGGTGGCTGTGTATGGTGGTTCATACTGTATATAAGTGGCTATGTGTGTGGAGGCTCATACTATATAGGGGGGCTGTGGTGACCATAACACTGTCTGTGGTGTTGGAGATTATATTCTGTATAGGGGCCCATGAGAAACATTAAACCATGTGTCACACAGGCATCTAATCCTATCCTGTGTGATACTGACTGCTGCGCGGTGTATCTAATCCTCTCCTGTGTGATACTGACTGCTGAGCTGTGTATCTAATCCTATCCTGTGCGATACTGTGTGCTGAGCTGTCTATCTAATACTGTTCTGTGTTATACTTTGTGCTGAGCTGCGTATCTAATCCTATCCTGTGTGATACTGTTTGTTGAGCCGTGTATCCCTCTCCTGTGTGATACTGACTGCTGAGCTGTGTATCTAATCCTATCCTGTGTGATACTGACTGCTGAGCTGTGTATCTAATCCTATCCTGTGTGATACTGCCTGCTGAGCCGTGTATCTAATCCTATCCTGTGTGATACTGACTGCTGAGCTGTGTATCTAATCCTATCCTGTGTGATACTGACTGTTGAGCCGTGTATCTAATACTATTCTGTGTGATACTGTGTGCTGAGCTGCGTATCTAATCCTATCCTGTGTGATACTGTCTGCTGAGCCGTGTATCCCTCTCCTGTGTGATACTGACTGCTGAGCTGTGTATCTAATCCCATCCTGTGTGATACTGACTGCTGAGCTGTGTATCTAATCCTATCCTGTGTGAAACTGCCTGCTGAGCCATGTGTCTAATCCTCTCCTGTGTGATACTGCTGAGCTGTGTATCTAATCCTATCCTATGTGATACTTACTGCTGAGCCGTGTATCTAATCCTCTCCTGTGTGATACTGACTGCTGAGCTGTGTATCTAATCCTCTCCTGTGTGATACTGGGCTCCCCCTGCAGTCTGTGTCAGAGGGTGGTCTGTGTTGGCAAGGTAATAAATTGTGTTATTTCCAGCTTTACAGAAGGACGATAACACCATAGAAATGATAAGAATAATAGGCCTCAGTTACCACAACTGTCTACAAAGAAAACTGTTGCTGCTAGCAACCAATCACAGCTCAGTTTTCATCTTTTAAACAGCTCTGGGACAGCGTGGCGAGTTTTGAGTGGCGACTTTTGTGTTTTGACTTTTATGTGGTGCGGTTGGTGTATGTGTGGTGAAATGTGTGCTGAGAGTGGTATATGTGTTGAAGCACGTGGTAGTGTGTGGCGCATTTTGTGTGTGTTCATATCCCCGTGTGTGGTGAGTATCCCATGTCAGGGCCCCACCTTAGCAACTGTACGGTATATACTCTTTGGCGCCATCGCTCTCATTCTTTAAGTCCCCCTTGTTCACATCTGGCAGCTGTCAATTTGCCTCCAACACTTTTCCTTTCACTTTTTCCCCATTGTGTAGATAGGGGAAAAATTGTTTGGTGAATTGGAACGCACAGGGTTAAAATTTCGCCTCACAACATAGCCTATGACGCTCCCGGGGTCCAGACGTGTGACTGTGCCAAATTTTGTGGCTGTAGCGACGACGGTGCGGATGCCAATCCCGGACATACACACATACCCACATTGAGCTTTATATATTAGATATACACTCACTGGCCACTTTATTAGGTACACCTGTCCAACTGTGTGTTAAGACTTAATTTCTAATCAGCCAATCACATGGCGGCAACTCAGTGCATTTAGGCATGTAGACATGGTCAAGACAATCTCCTGCAGTTCAAACCGAGCATCAGTATGGGGAAGAAAGGTGATTTGAGTGCCTTTGAACGTGGCATGATTGTTGGTGCCAGAAGGGCTGGTCTGAGAATTTCAGAAACTGCTGATCTACTGGGATTTTCACGCACAACCATCTCTAGGGTTTACAGAGAATGGTCCGAAAAAGAAAAAAAATCCAGTGAGCGGCAGTTCTGTGGCCGGAAATGCCATGTTGATGCCAGAGGTCAGAGGAGAATGGGCAGACTGGTTCGAGCTGATAGAAAGGCAACAGTGACTCAAATTGCCACCCGTTACAACCAAGGTAGGCAGAAGAGCATCTCTGAACGCACAGTGCGTCGAACTTTGAGGCAGATGGGCTACAGCAGCAGAAGACCACAATGGGTACCACTCCTCTCAGCTAAGAACAGGAAACTGAGGCTAAAATTTGCACAAGCTCATCGAAATTGGACAGTAGAAGATTGGAAAAACGTTGCCTGGTCTGATGAGTCACGATTTCTGCTGCGACATTCGGATGGTAGGGTCAGAATTTGGCGTAAACAACATGAAAGCATGGATCCATCCTGCCTTGTATCAACGGTTCAGGCTGGTGGTGGTGGTGTCATGGTGTGGGGAATTTTTTCTGGGCACTCTTTGGGCCCCTTGGTACCAATTGAGCATCGTTGCAACGCCACAGCCTACCTGAGTATTGTTGCTGACCATGTCCATCCCTTTATGACCACAATGTACCCAACATCTGATGGCTACTTTCAGCAGGATAATGCGCCATGTCATAAAGCTCGAATCATCTCAGATTGGTTTCTTGAACATGACAATGAGTTTACTGTACTCAAATGGCCTCCTCAGTCACCAGATCTAAATCCAATAGAGCATCTTTGGGATGTGGTGGAACGGGAGATTCGCATCAGGGATGTGCAGCCGACAAATCTGCGCCAACTGTGTGATGCCATCATGTCAATATGGTCCAAAATCTCTGAGGAATGCTTCCAGCACCTTGTTGAATCTCTGCCACGAAGAATTGAGGCAGTTCTGAAGGCAAAAGGGGGTCCAACCCCTTACTAGCATGGTGTACCTAATAAAGTGGCCAGTGAGTGTATATACACAGTACATAAATCAGTACTTTGTTGGGCCGTCATACTATACATGGGGGGATTATGTGTGGGACCATCTTGCTACACATACTACAACTCCGTCCTTAGCCCCGCCCCCTGTCCCACCTCTATCCCCGCCCTGTTGGGCCATGGAAGAATGGTCTTGCTTAAAGCCGGTCCCTGGTGCAAAAAAAGGTTGGGGACCACTGGTATAAAGAATTCTAAAATCTCACTATTTATGAGGGAAAACTATCTTATAACGGCGCTTCCACACATGAATAGAGAACTTGTTTTCATCAGACGACCCCTTTATCACCTATCCGAGGTGTTCGGAGGTGTCCAACTGCTGGGACCTGCACTGATTGGCAGATTGGGGAATACTTAAGGCCGTGCTCAACTCGGATGAGTGCAATTCGATAAAAAATTGTTATTCAATGAGGCCGTGCAGATCTGCAGTTTTCTTTCTCAGCTGTATTCGGCGTGCTACAATCTCACTCTGACTGAGAAAAAAAAAAAAATCAGGTGCCTTATGGTCCACCAGTATACGGACCACCAGTATATAGACCTTCAGAATATGGACCAACATTATACAGACCATCAGCATACGGACCACCAGTATATAGACCATTAGCATATGGACCACCAATATACAGACCATCAGTATACAGACCACCAGTATATAAACCATCAGTATACAGACCACCAGTATACGGACCACCAGTATACAGACCACAAGTATACAGGCCATCAGTATACAGACCACCAGTATATGGACCACCAGTATACAGACCATCAGTATACGGACCACCAGTATATAGACCATCAGTATACAGACCACCAGTATATGGACCACCAGTATACGGACCATCAGTATACAGACCACCAGTATATAAACCATCAGTATACAGACCACCAGTATATGGACCACCAGTATATGGACCACCAGTATACAGACCATCAGTATACGGACCACCAGTATATAGACCATCAGTATACAGACCACCAGTATATGGACCACCAGTATACGGACCACCAGTATATGGACCACCAGTATACAGACCATCAGTATACAGACCACCAGTATATAAACCATCAGTATACAGACCATCAGTATACGGACCACCAGTATACAGACCACCAGTATACGGACCACCAGTATATGGACCACCAGTATACAGACCAACAGTATACGGACCACCAGTATATAGACCATCAGTATACAGACCATCAGTATACGGACCACCAGTATACAGACCATCAGTATACGGACCACCAGTATACAGACCATCAGTATACAGACCATCAGTATACAGACCATCAGTATATGGACCACCAGTATACAGACCATCAGTATACGGACCACCAGTATACAGACCATCAGTATATAAACCATCAGTATACAGACCACCAGTATGGCATCAGATTTTTACAGATACATTACAATTCTGTAAGATGGGAAACTGTAAACGATCCTGTAAAAGATTAATAGCTGCTGAGCAAAAAAATAGATTGTACACGGATGACAATCGTCCTACTTTCCTGGATGAGAATGGGATTAATTAGACACTAGTGTGAGCAAGCCCTTAGAACTGAGCAACACTGCACATGATCAGTCTGAGTTCCACTCTTTGAGCACCAGTGCACATGCTCAGTCTGAGAGTTATTCTTTGAGCAGCAGTGCACATGCTCAGTCTGACCTCCATTCTTCCTCTATGGAGCTGCAGAGCACTCTTCCTTTTTTTTGTAACGTGGATATAAAGTCCCCGTTTTGCCAATCGGTGCAGGTCCCAGCGGTTGCACACCTACTAATCTGCATGGTATCACCTGTCCTATAGTTGGGTGATAACTTGATTTCACTGCACGACCACTTTAAAAATACTTTGCCATCACCCTTTGTGTGGCCAGACATTTAAAGGGGTTGTTCACTACTAGGACAATGTTCTGCCCCAGTAAAATAATAAACCTATACTCACCTCCCGTGCCAGCTCCACTCCAGCAGTGATGGCACTCGCGGTCCCGGGGCTGTGATGTGGTAAAATGACACATGTTGCCCGGTGCCTAATCAGCTCTGGCATCACTGTCTCTGTCTTTGGACAAGCTGAACATGAAGAGGCAGTCCGGGCAGCAGCTGATCTTTGTCTTCCTCTTCATGTTCAGTTTGGTTGAAAGCGGAGACAGTGACGCCAGCGCTGATTGGATGCTGGTGTCACATGTCACAACATCGCGTCATAACATCGGGGAGAGGGACTGCTGATACAGCAGGATCAGGGCTAAACATTTAGTTTAAGTGCTCCTTCCCATCTACATGTTTTCATCTCTATCTCCGCCCTCCCTCCATTTTGATTGACAGCTCTGGCTTTATAGAACCATAGAAAGTCGGAGATAGATGGAAATCATGTAGGTGGGAAGGTGTACTTAAATGTTTGGCTGCACCAAGGCTGGTGAATTGAGCTCCTGTGCTTGGTTTCAGCAGTCATTCTGAACTGAAAGAGCCTCTTTAGGGCTATACATGAGAGTGGAAGAAGAACCCATGGTTGGAACCAGCACTGCCGAGTGAAGCAGAATTCCACTAGCGATGGTGTGTGATAAAAAATTTTTTTTAATAGAGCTAGTGGAATTCTGCTTCACTTGGCAGCGCTCATTCCACCCACGGGTTCTTCTTCCACTCTCATGTGGTTCCTGCTGGACCTCTCGATAGATCCAGCGTGGGGGGCAGAAGCCGGCAGGAGACTCCTATTCACTTCCCTCCAGTGTTGTGACTGCCTTGCACACCCTCCATAGGTGAATACGCTCACCACATTGCCTCCATCAGTCCTGGTTGATCTGCACAAGTTGCGCTTTCTTTCCCCTTTCTATGTACCTTTAAGGCTACGGTCAAACTATCAGTATTTGGTCAGTATTTTATAAGCCAAAACCAGGAGTGGGTGAAAAATAAAGAAGTGGTGACGTGTTTCTATTCATACAAATACTGAGGTAAAATACTGACCAAATACTGAACGTGTGACCATGGCTTAAGACCCTCAAACATATTAGATAACGGTCAACCCTATAGCCGTTTGGTCGACATCTCTCTCTCCAGACTATCACATACACAGGAGCACTAAGACACAAGACCTTGTGCTGTCCAACAGAGAGCAGATGCCAGGCTCCTGTGGCAGCAGCTTATCTTCAGAGAGCACAAGAGGATCAACCATTGGAATTCCAACATGCCGATCCTTCCCTTGACTCAAATAAAGTATGGAAGGAAAGTAGAGAGGTTCCATACACATAAGATTGTGGCTGACATTAGCCATGTGTGCATGGAAGCCTTAATGTCACCACTAGATTAGACAATACTGTGTGCACAGAAATCGTGACCCTCAGTGCAGTGACTCTGATCTGATCTGGGCACAGAGTGGTCACAGAGTGCTCCGGCCGGGGATTCCGCTGCCTCTGCTGACGCGACGGGGTGCGACTTCCGACTCATTCTGATTGACAGCCGGCTTCCCAAGTTGGGCAGCGGGAATCTGGCTGTCAATCAGAATAAGGTCGGCAGTCCCGCCTGGTCAACAGAGCGCAGCGGAAAAGAAGCCTCTGCTCTATCTGCGTGACGTCAGCGGAGGCTTTTAAATTCCCATCAGGAATGGTCTATGACTGGGGAAGAACGGCGCCGGGCACAACAGGCAAGTAAGCTGCAAATACCTACATATTTGTGCTTAGGCACATTTTTTTTTTTTATAAAGTCCTGGATATTCTTTTTAAAAATAGGCGATAGGGAGAAAGTAGCTGCCACTATGTGAATTTTTTTTAAAATTAATAGTTTTTTGATTATCACTTTTTGGAATATAAAACATTACACAGATCTGATTGGATAGAATTCAATTCTTCCTGTATGTACAGAAGTCTCGGCCAATTATTGGCGCGCAGCCAACAGAATTATGGGGATTTACATCACAAAAGAGGTGAAAATTACACCAGAAATGTTCTCCGGTGACCCCAGATGTCTCTGTAATAATTTATTATATCACTTCTGTGTTATAAATTATGATGACTGTAGGTTGCGCTCTGTTATGACGACTGTCAGTTGCGTTTTTTTTATGATGACTCTAGGTTGCGCTCTGTTATGATGACTGTAGGTTGCGCTCTGTTATGACGACTGTCGGTTGCGTTTTTTTATGATGACTGTAGGTTGCGCTCTGTTATGATGACTGTAGGTTGCGCTCTGTTATGATGACTGTCGGTTGTGCAATTTTATGATGACTGTCAGTTGCGATTTCTTATAAGGACTGTCGGTTCCGCTTTGTTATGATGACTGTCGGTTGCGCTCTTTTATGAGGATTCTGATTTGTGCACTTTTATGAGAACTGACGGTTGCGCTCTATTATGATGACTGTCGGTTGCGCTCTATTATGAGGACTGTCAGTGGCGCTCTTTTATAATGACTGTCGGTTGTGCTCTGTTGTGAGGACTGTCGGTTGCGCTCTATTATGAAGACTGTCGGTGGCGCTCTGTTATGAGGACTGTCCGTGGCGCTTTGTTATGAGGACTGTCCGTGGCGCTCTGTTATGAGGACTATCGGTGGCGCTCTGTTATGAGGACTGTCGGTGGCGCTCTGTTATGAGGACTGTCGGTGGCGCTCTGTTATGAGGACTGTCCGTGGCGCTCTGTTATGAGGACTGTCCGTGGCGCTCTGTTATGAGGACTGTCGGTGGTGCTCTGTTATGAGGACTGTCGGTGGCGCTCTGTTATGGGGACTGTCGGTTAAGCTCTTTAACGCCTCTCCCCGAGAAGTGTAAATGTAAAGAAAACCAAGGAGATGGTGGCGAGTTATAGAAGGAAAAAGGAAGATTACTTACCGATCACTATTGCTGGCCAGGAGGTGGAAAGGGTTGAGAGCTACAAATATTTGGGGGGTTCACCTTGATAGCAAACTTGATTGGAGGTGTCATACAGAGAAGGCTTACAAGAAGGGAATGAGCAGACTGTACTTTCTGCGAAAGCTCAGGTCATTCAGTGTGTGCAGTAAAATGCTGGAAATGTTCTACCAGTCCGTTGTAGCAAGCGCCATCTTTTTTGCTATCATTTGCTGGGGCAGTAGTGTGCAAGTAGCTGACACTAATAAGCTCAACAAACTTATCAAGAAGGCAAGTGTGGCTGCTGGCCTCCATGTTGACTCTTTTGAAGAGGTAGTGGAAGATAGGATTCAAAAGAAGGGCAGGGCTATAGTGCACAATAATACACACCCACTATACGGGCTGTTCTTGAATCAGAAGAGCACATTCAGCAGCCTTCTAATCCTACTAAGGTGCAAGAAGGAGAAATTCAGGAAATCGTTTGTGCCTACTCCCATGGGGATGTATAACAATTCACTAAGGATGAAAGATGGCTATGACCTAAGGCCGGCGCACTAAGGGAAAATGATCAGATTTGTGCACATTTGTTTGTTACGTATTGTGGTTAGTCATGTGCAAGATCTGTGTCTAGTGATTACTCTATGTAATGCTGTTTGCAATGTTTTGTTTGTAATGCTGTGGTAATGCTGCTGTGATACCATAATTTCCCTCGGGATCAATAAAGTGTATCGTATCGTAAGTGCTGCCCACTCCTCACAATCTCATGGCTGTGGACAGGACGGTGACAGACGGGAAACGTCACATTCTGGTGACACTGAAGAATCAGCGCTTAGCGGAATTATTTATATTTCAGAAAGTGACAATAAACATGTAAGATTTATAAATCAGGGGAAAAAAAAGGAATTTTACCCAAATACATAAAATAGTGTTAAAAAATAATCCTGTCTGACCTGTGATGACTGCGCCATTATAACCTGCAGCAAGTCCAGAAAAAAGCATGAAAACGTCAGAAGAGGCGACGGGAATGGAGACTGAGGATCCAGGAATCAACTCCGATCTGTCCTGTCAGTGCTGAGCTGTCTACAGAGGAGATAATCTGAGGTCCTCACTGCAGCAACTCCGATCTACTGTCCTCAGCACTGACCTGTGTATAGTGAGGGATATGTGGACATCCTCAAATAATCCCCCCCACCTAGACACAACCCAGATCATGTGACCCCCTGACTCCTCCCCCATATGACCTCATCACAGGTCCTGTGCGCACAGAACAGCGACACATAAGTGCTTCTCACAAAATAAGAATATCATCAAAAAGTTAATATATTTCAGTTCTTCAATACAAAAAGTGAAACTCATATATTCTATAGAGTGATTACAAACAGAGTGATCTATTTCAAGTGTTTATTTCTGTTAACGTTGATGATTATGGCTTACAGCCAATGAAAACCCAAAAGTCATTATCTCAGTAAATTAGAATACTTTATAGCACCAACTTGAAAAATTATTTTATAATCCAAAATGTTGGCCTACTGAAATGTATGTTCAGTAAATGCACTCATTACTTGGTCGGCTTATTTTGCATCAATTACTGTATCAATGTGGCATGGCATGGAGGCGATCAGTCTGTGGCACTGCTGAGGTGTTATGGAAGCCCAGGTTGCTTTGATAGCAGCATTCAGCTCATCTGCATTGTTGGGTCTGGGGTCTCATCTTCCTCTTGACAATATCTCATAGATTCTCTATGGAGTTATGGTCAGGCAAGTTTGCTGGAAAATCAAGCACAGTGATACTGCTGTTTGTAAACCAGGTATTGGTACTTTTGGCAGTGTGGACAGGTGCCAAGTCCTGCTGGAGAATGACATTTCCATCTCCAAAAAGCTTGACGGCAGAGGGAAGCATGAAGTGCTCTAAAATTTCCTAGTAGTCGGCTGTGATGACTTTGGTCTTGATAAAACACAGTGGATCTACACCAGCAGATGACATGGCTCCCCAAACCATCACTGATTGTGGAAACTTCACATTAGACCTCCAGCAGCTTGGATTGTGGCCTCTCCACTCTTCCTCCAGACTCTGGGACCTTGAATGCCTAATGACATGCAAAATTTACTTTCATCTGAAAACAACACCTTGGCCCACAGAGCAACAGTCCAGTTCTTTTTCTCCTCGGCCCTGGTAAGACTCTTCTGGCGTTGTCTATTGGTGATGGTGATGAGGGGCTTGACACAAGGAATACGACACTTGTAGCCCATGTCCTGGATACGTCTGTGTGTGGTGGCTCTTGAAGCAATGACTCCAGCAGCAGTCCACTCCTTGTGAATCTTCCCTAAATTTTTGAATGGCCTTTTCTTAATCCTTTCAAGGCTGCGGTTATTCCATTTGCTTGTGCACCTTTTTCTACCGCACTTTTTCCTTCCACTCAACTGTCCATTAATATGCTTGGATACAGAAATCTATGAGCAGCCAGCTTCTTTAGCAATGACCTTTTGTGGCTTACTCTCCTTGTAGAGTGTGTCAATGACTGCCTTCGGGACATCTATCAAGTTACCAGTCTTCCCTGTGATTGTGGAGCCTACTGAAACAGACTAAGGGACCTTTTTAAACACTTAAGAAACCTTTGCAGGTGTTTGTTAAGTATTCTAATTTACTGAGATAATGACTTCTGCATTTTCATTGGCTGTAAGCCATATAGGAGGGTCGCTATGTGTCCCCCAGGATATGTAAAGAAGCATATGGAGGCTGTGGGAGTGCAGTGCAGTCACAGGCATAGCTGTGTTTGCAAGCAGAATAGAAGTGTTGATCTTGAGCAAGCTATTTGTCCAAGGTGGATTTAAGAAATCCTGCCATGGGCTTGTATTTTTCAAATGGACTACAGGATGGTAGTGGGGCGGTCAATTTCCTCCCTCCAGCCCCAGGTTTTCCCATGTGGCCTACGGCCACAGGTTCTGTTGTAAAATCCCTGCAGTAAAGAGGTTGGAAAGGTCAGCTCTGCAATCAGGCAGTGCAGAAGGCTTTGCAGAGCTCAACCTGTGTGAGGCAACTCAGGGCCAAGCGGAGCCAAAAGACCTGGCAACCTTAGCGTACACAGCGGTGCAGTCATCCACGACAAACGCTCATGGCTGACTTCGTTTTCCTGTGAACTTTCCTGTGGTCACTGCCTGTTTTTTACACTGCTCAAAATCCCACTGCACTACAAACATTAACAGAAATAAACACTTGAAATTATTATTATTATTATTATGCATTTATATAGCCCCATTTGTTCCATGGCGCTTTACATGTGAAAAGGGGAAATATAGACAAGTATAATAAACATGTGTAAGACAAGGGACACACAAGTACATAAGGAGAGGGGACCCTGCCCGCGAAGGGCTCACAGTCTACAGGGATGGGTGAGGATTCAGTAGGAGAGGGTAGAGCAGGTCGTGCGGTGGTTCAGTAGACCGAGGATCATTGCAGGCTGTAGGCTTGTCGGAACAGGTGGGTCTTCAAGTTCTTCTTGAAGGTTTCCATTGATGGTGAGAGTCTGATGTGTTGCGGCAGAGAGTTCCAGAGTATGGGGGAAGCACGGGAGAAGTCTTGTATGCGGTTGTGAGAAGAAGAGAAATTGGGGGAGTAGAGAAGGAGATCTTGAGATGATCGAAGGTTGCGTGGGGGTAAGTACCTAGAGACCATGTCACAGATGTATGGAGGAGACAGGTTGTGGATGGCTTTGTATGTCATGGTTAGTGTTTTGAATTGGAGCCTCTGGGCAATAGGAAGCCAGTGAAGGGCCTGGCATGGGGGGAGGCAGGGGAATAGCGGGGAGACAGGTGGATTAGTCGGGCAGTGGAGTGTAGGATGGACTGGAGCGGAGCCAGAGTACTAGAGGGGAGGCCAGAGAGCAGGAGGTTGCAGTAGTCGAGGAGGGAGATAAGAGAATGCACTAGTGTTTTTGTGGTTTCGTGGTTGAGGAATGAGCAGATCCGGGAAATAGTTTGAGGTGGCAGGAGGAGGCGAGAGCTTGGATATGTGGTTTGAAAAAGAGCACAGAGTCAAGGATCACCCCAAGGCACCGAGCGTGCGAGACTGGGGAAAGAGAGCAGCCATTGACATTGATGGATAGGTCTGGTGGAGGGGCAGAGTGAGATGGGGGAAAGATGATGAATTCTGTTTTGTTCATGTTCAGTTTGAGAAAGCGAGCAGAGAAGAAGGCTGAGATAGCAGACAGGCATTGTGGGATTTCAGTCAGTAAGGAGGAAAGGTTGGGTCCAGATAGGTAGATCTCCGTGTCATCGGCATAGAGGTGATACTGCAAACCGTGGGACTCTATGAGCTGTCCCAAGCCAAAGGTGTAGATGGAGAATTGTAGGGGTCCTAGGACAGAGCCTTGAGGAACACCAACAGACAGGGGGCGAGGTGAGGAGGTGGTGTGTGAGAGGGAGACACAATGTACGGTCCGTTAGGTATGATGAGATCCAGGATAGGGCCGAGTCTGTGATGCCAAGAGATGAGAGAATCTGTAGCAGGAGGGAATGGTCTACGCTGTCGAAGGCAGAGGACAGGTCCAGGAGAAGGACGACAGAGTAGTGTCGATTGCTCTTAGCAGTTAGTAAGTCGTTAGCGACTTTAGTTAGGGCAGTTTCAGTTGAGTGATGCAGTCGGAAGCCAGACTGTAACCGGTCAAAGAGGAAACAGGAGGAGAGGTGGGAGGACAGTTCAAGATATACATGCTGTTCCAGTAGTTTTGAGGCGTAAGGGAGAAGAGATATCGGGCGATAGTTAGACACAGAGGATGGATCAAGGGAGGGCTTTTTGAGGATGGGTGTGATTGAGGCATGTTTGAAGGATGAGGGAAAGACACCATTTGTAAATGAAAGGTTGAAGAGGTGTGTTAGAGATGGGATGAAGACTGTGGCCAAGTTAGGGATGAGGTGAGACGGGAGTGGGTCGAGGGCACAAGTGGTGAGGTGTGATCTTGACAGAAGGGTGGAGAGCTGATCTTCTGTCATGGTGGAGAAGCTGGCTTTTGCAGAACAGGGCTGAGCGGCTAAGAGGGGCATTGGGGGCTGCGGGCCAAAGTTTTGTCTGATCGTATCAATCTTCTGCTTAAAGAAGGAGGCAAAGTCTTCAGCAGAAATGAGAGGAGGGGGAGGAGGTACTGTGGGACGGAGTAGAGAATTGAAAGTGTTGAAGAGCTGTTTAGGGTTGTGAGACAGGGAAGATATGAGAGATGCGAAGTAAGTTTGTTTTGCAGCAGAGAGCGTGGACTTAAAGCTGGCAAGGGACTGCTTCTGTGCACTGAAGTGCTCAGTAGAATGGGTTCTCTTCCATCTCCGCTCAGCGGCCCTGGAAACCCGTCTCAGTTCTTTGGTCAGGCTGGTCAGCCAGGGCTGCCTGTCGATTGTTCGAGTTTTGCTCTGCGTGAAGGGGGCAGCCGAATCAAGTGTTGCTGTTATTGTGGTGTTATAAAGAGTGGCAGCAGCATCTGTGTCATGAAGGGAAGCTATGTCTGTAAGAGGGAGAAGGGACTCAGAGTGATTGTAAATTTTGATGTTTGAGATTCCTGCGAGGGTCAGTGAGTTTATGGAGCGGGGGTTGCACAGTAGGAGAGGAGAGGGAAGAGAATGTCAGTAGGTTGTGGTCAGACAGGGGGAGGGGTGAGTTATTGAGATTAGTGAGGGAGCAGAGACGGGTGAAGATAAGGTCCAGCGTGTGACCATCTTTGTGAGTGGCCACAGAGGACCATTGAGTGAGGCCGAGGGAAGCCGTGAGCGCTAGAAGTTTAGAGGCAGCCGGGGTGGAAGTGTCAATGGGGATCTTGAAGTCGCCCATGATGATGGTGGGGATGTCAGCAGAAAGGAAATGGAGTAGCCAGGAGGTGAAGTGGTCGAGAAAGGTGGAGATGGCTAGTTCTCGGGGGCGGTAGATGACAGCCAGTTGGAGGGGGAATAGATGCGGACGGAGTGCACCTTGAATGAGGGAAGAGTAGCGGAGGGTGGCAGAGAAATTGGGGTAAAGGTGAGGGTATCATAGACTGTAAGCTTGCGAGCAGGGCCCTCATTCCTCTTGGTATTTGTTATAATCTATGTGATTATTGTTATGCTGTAATGTCTATTGTCTGTACAAATCCCCTCTGAAATGTAAAGTGCTGCGGAATATGTCGGCGCTATAGAAATAAAATTTATTATTATTATTAGGTATCAGACAGGAGCAAGTCAACTCCTCCACCACGTTTGTTGCTGGGGCGAGGGGTATGAGAGAGATGGAATCCGCCATAGGAAAGCGCAGCTGGAGAGGCTGTGTCAGAGGGAGTGAGCCAGGTTTCAGTGATGGCAAGGAAGGAGAGTTTGTTGGTGATAAAGAGGTCATGGATAAATGATAGCTTGTTGCAGACAGAGTGTGCATTCCATAGGGCTCCAGGTAGGGTGACCGGGAGAGTGGGGGCTGGATGAATAGGTATGAGGTTGTCATGGTTGCAAAAATGTGTAGAGGATCATGGCAGGATGTTAGAAATGAGTGTGGGGATGTGTTGAGGAGGGCCAGGATTTGGGGATATGTCACCAGCAATGAGGAGTAGTAGACAGAGCATTAGAAGGTGGGAGCAGGATAGGACATGATGTGGCCATGTGTGTCTGGAGAAAAAGGATTGTATGTGGAGGAACAGTTGTGACGAAGAGGTGAGATGGCTGGGAAGGATGGAGGGGGAAATGACTAGTTCCTTAATAGGAGGGGGGGGATTGCAGGGGTTAGGGAGAAATAGTGTAGTATGGGCGTGATAGTAAAAAGACAAAACAATGTGGTGGTGTTATAGTCCGTTACCTTACAATCAATTCCAGTCCAATTCTAGTCTAATTCAGAGTACTTAGAAATATGTACTTTGAAATATGGATTTTGAGATAGATGGAGCCGACTACGTCTTGAGCAGATCCATGGTACTGAATATATGTGCAGCTAAACACAATCAGCTGTGAGTGAAAGTGGAGTGTGACTGCCCAGGCCAAATGCACAGAGTTAAGCAAAGGTCATAAAAGGGGGAAGGGGTTATACAGACCACTTAGATGTGTGGCAGAGATAACAAGAATGGAGTACAATTATGGATACAAGAAGATGGGTAAGCAATGCATACCATAGAAAATACAATACAGTTCACATGGGGCATTCAGGAGCATGAGAGAGGTGGAATTCAGCAATGCATACCATATAAAATACAATGCAGTTCACATGGGGCATTCAGGAGCCTGAGAGAGAGGGGGAATCCAGCAATACATACCATATAAAATACAATGCAGTTCACATGGGGTATTCAGGAGCATGAGAGAGGTGGAATTCAGCAATGCATACCATATAAAATACAATGCAGTTCACATGGGGCATTCAGGAGTATGAAATACATGTAGATCACTCTGTTTGTATTGACTCTATATAATATATGAGTTACATATAGAGTTACAGAAATTTAACTACAACATTTGGTCCTCCTTTGGTGACAACTTTTTTTTTGTTCATCTCTTGTACTCCTGCATTGGCTCATCTCTTACAATTGGCCAACAGTAATCTGTTATCATTGATGGATTCTATTTTCCTTGATAAATTTTCGTCATAGCCACAATATCTTGGTGAAATATCTCACCAATCTTGTTGCTCACTGCTCCGCAGTTTGGTGGGGAAAAGTACATGTTACAGTAAATCCTTATATGATTTGAGATTTTCTACCAACTCTTTATAGTTATCTTCTCGAATTTCCCCCCAAATTAGTTACCACTAATGTGAATGCTACCCATGCAGCCTTTTCCTGCCCTGCAGCAAATGGAGAAACTTCTCATCTTGAAGAAGCTTATGAATCTGAGGACTTCTTTTATCTTTGCTTCACCTAACATTGGAAATTTACCAATGAGAAATTCTTTTACATTTACAAAGTTCTTCCTTAGGCTTAATGTGATATGCAATGGTGGTATCAAATTCTTGTGTGGATCAACAAGTGCTAGATGCAGGACATTTTTACTCCCTTACTGAAGTGAGTGTCGAAGAGGCCATTCTCTTTCATTGTTGTGATATACTGTTGCACATCTAGCCTACTGACACAGAAAGCAGCAGTTCTTTGTGTATCTACTCTGGAGACCAAGTAAGAGGGCAACTGCCTTGACAGCACTTGAGAACAAACCAGATGGAGGAGCTCCTGCCAAGCATCTAACTATTTATCCAATATAGGACCTGAAGATCATCCTGAAAATCTCCATACACTAGATAGCTTGCTCAGTGTGGAGGTAATTTGCTCCTGGGAAAAAATGACTAGAAAAAGCCACAGAAGGAGCTGAAAGCCTGCTTCTCGTGCAGTCTAAGATGATACCTCGGTCTTCATGCTGGAGACAAATTGAGCAGAGGAGACAAGGAGGAGGGATGTGGTGGCCAGGCAGGAGCGATTTGTGTTATGATGAGTCACCGAAGGAGGAAAAAACAAAATACCAGCTAAGTCCAGGCAAACCAGAGAGGTTGGCAGCTATCGGATTGCAGACCCCTGGACTTATCCACAACAACTAGCAGTAGCCGTGGGGGGTTCCTTCGGTGCCCTAGACCCCTCGATCACAGCCGGAGAACTACATAGCCTAAAGACAGAAAGGGGAAAAACTAAACTGCCCCAGAGCAGACCCCAAAGCAATAGGCAGCCCCCAACATATAATGACGGTGAAGCAAGATGAAAACACTAACACAGATAGAAAGATAGGTTGAGCAAATGATGGGGCCCAAGCTAACTACATAGGACAGGATAGGAAAGCTGCTGTCTGCCATCCGCAAAAACCCTATCAAAATGAGCCAACCGACTGATAGGAAAAACAGGCCCTGAAGTCGCTAGGCTTCAAAAGACTATATCAGCACTCAGGTATATTCTGAAGACAGAGCAAAAGATCAACAGATCAGAGACAAAAATGGAATTCAGCTCACCCCCAGCCGGGGATGGCAGAACTCCCAAAAAACAAGGCAAAACAAAAACAAAACTGAAGAGTACAAAGCAGAGCAGAAAAACTTAGCTTTGAGATGCAGGAATCAGACTGGTCTCCAAGAATCCAGCAGGAAGAAGGGCGTCGGCAGCCTTATATCCAGTCATCAATTCCAGCCACCCAGTCATCATCTAGCTGCCCAGGTGTTTGGTAATCAGCCTCACTACCTTCCTTCACCAGAGGAGGGAGTTCATCAGACCTCAATGGTGAAGGGAAAAAATGAACTCACAACAGTACCTCCCCCTTGAGGAGGGGTCACCGAACCCTCATCCATGCCACCAGGGCGATCCGGGTGAGCCCGATGAAAGGCATGCACCAATCTTTCGGCATGAATATCAGAGGCAGAGACCCAGGAATTATCCTCCTGACCATAACCCTTCCACTTAACCAAATACTGGAGTCTCCGTCTAGACGGGAATCCAGTATCTTCTCTGCCTCATATTCCATGTTACCTTCAACCAATATAGGGTCAGGAGGTGCCACCACAGGAACTACTGGTTCAACAAACCTCTTCAACAAGGACTTATGAAACACATTATGAATTTTAAATGTGACAGGAAGAGCCAACCGAAAAGAGACCGGATTAATAATCTCCAAAATCTTGTAAGGTCCAATAAATCTAGGCTTAAACTTAGGAGAAGCCACCTTCATAGCGATATTTTTTGATGACAACCAAACCATATCACCCACCTTAAACTGGGGACCAACGGTCCTACGCTGGTTGGAAAACCGCTGGGCCTTTTCCTGGGAGAGAGACAACTTATCCACTACTTGGTCCCAGATCTGGTGCATTCTCTCCACCACAGTGTCAACACCTGGGCAGGCAGAAGGCTCCACCTGCCCTGAAGGAAATCGAGGGTGAAAACCAAAGTTACAAAAAAAAGGTGACATCAAAGTGGCAGAACTAGCTCTATTATTTAAAGCAAATTCGGCCAAGGGCAAAAATGAAACCCAATCATCCTGATCGGCAGAAATAAAACATCTCAAATACGATTCCAAAGTCTGGTTTGTTCTCTCCGTCTGCCCATTGGTCTGAGGGTGAAACGCAGAGGAGAAGGACAACTGAATTCCCAGCTTGGAACAGAAAGTCCTCCAAAATCTAGACACAAACTGAACTCCTCTGTCAGATACAATGTTCTCAGGAATCCCGTGCAAGCGAACCACCTGTTGCAAAAACAAGGGCACCAACTCAGAGGAAGATGGCAACTTAGGGAGTGGTACAAGATGGACCATCTTAGAGAATCTATCACAAATCACCCAAATAACAGTCATTCTCTGAGAGACAGGCATATCAGAGATAAAATCCATTGAAATATGGGTCCATGGCCTCCTGGGCACCGGCAAAGGCATCAACAAGCCACTAGAGCGAGAACAAGGTTTAGACCGGGAGCAAGTCCCACAGGACTGCACAAAATTCCTGACATCATGAGACAAGGCGGGCCACCAAAAAGACCGACTCACCAGATCTCTAGTACCAAAAATACCTGGATGACCAGCCAATGCAGAGCAATGAACTTCAGACATCACTCTCTTCCTCCACTGGTCAGGAACATACAACTTTCCACTGGGACAACGCTCAGGTTTGTCCTCCTGAAACTCTTGCAGAGAACGTCTCAAATCGGGCGAGATGGCAGAAAGAACTACCCCCTCGCCTAAGATGGTAGCAGGCTTAGTCACAACAGGAGAATCAGCAAGGAAACTCCTAGAGAGGGTGTCTGCCTTGACATTCTTAGTGCCCGGAAGAAAAGAGACCACAAAATCAAAAAGTGTGAAAAACAAGGCCCACCTAGCCTGTCTAGGATTCAAGCGCTTGGCCGACTCCAGGTAAATCAAATTCTTGTGGTCAGTAAGGACCACGACTTGGTGTTTGGCTCCCTCCAACCAATGTCTCCACTCTTCAAATGCCCATTTCATGGCCAACAGTTCCCGATACCCCACATCATAGTTACGTTCGGATGGGGAGAACTTTCGAGAAAAGAAAGCACAAGGATTCATTTTAGATGTCACAGGATCTTTTTGGGACAACACCGCTCCTGCACCAATCTCAGAAGCGTCCACCTCCACCTGAAACGGGATTGAGACATCAGGTTGCCGCAAAACCGGAGCAGAAGTGAATCTTCGCTTCAGCTCCTGAAAGGAAGAAACAGCCTCCAGAGACCAATTCAGCACATCAGCACCCTTCCTAGTCAAATCCGTCAATGGCTTGGCAACACCAGAAAAATTAGCTATAAATTTCCGATAAAAATTAGCAAAACCCAAAAACTTCTGGAGGGCCTTCAAAGAAATGGGCTGAACCCAATCATAAATGGCCTGTACCTTGGCCGGGTCCATTTTAATAGTTGACGGAGACAAAGTAAATCCCAAAAATGAAATCCTCTGTACCCCAAAAAGGCATTTCGATCCCTTGACATACAGGGAATTCTCCCTCAAAATCCGGAACACAGTCCGAACATGTTCCACATGAGAGTCCCAATTCTTGGAGAAGATCAAAATATCATCCAGATAGATAATCAAAAATTTATCCACAAAGTCTCGGAATATATCGTTCATAAAGCACTGGAAGACAGAAGGGGCATTAGTGAGCCCAAAAGGCATCACCAGGTACTCAAAATGTCCCTCCGGAGTATTAAACGCCGTCTTCCATTCATCCCCATGCTTAATGCAAATAAGATTATACGCCCCCCTGAGGTCAAGCTTGGTAAACCAGCAAGTACCTTTAACTCTGGAGAATAGATCAGAAATCAGGGGTAACGGATACTGATATTTAACAGTAATTTTGTTGAGGGCACGATAGTCAATACAAGGCCTTAATGAACCATCCTTTTTAGCCACGAAAAAAAAAAAACAGCACCTAAGGGTGAAGAGGATGGTCTAATATGACCCTTCTCCAATGCCTCCTTAATATAGGATCGCATAGCCTCGTGCTCGGGTACAGATAAATTGAAAAGCCGACCCTTGGGGAATTTACACCCCGGGTTCCGCTCAATTGCACAGTCATAACTCCTATGAGGAGGCAAAGACGCAGACTCATTCTCACTAAATACATCATAAAAGTCAGCCAAATAGTCAGGAACATCATGCGACTGGGGAGAGGTGGAGAAAACAGGAGCATCACTAAGGGCACACCGACAACCCCAACTCACCACAGACAAAGATTTCCCATCCAGAACTGGATTATGGATTTGCAACCAGGGAAACCCCAGAACAATGGTATCATGCAAATTATGCAACACCAAAAAGTATTAAGTTACGTACCGGTAACGGTATTTTTCGGAAGCCCATGACAGCACCATGAGAGAGGGGATCCGCCCTATAGGAACAGGAAACCTACAGATACAAAAAGGGCGGCACCTCTCCCACGCATCAGTTGGATTACAGAGCTTGAGAGGCTACCATGGTTAGTACACAACATATGATATATACAACCTATCTACCCTATTTACCAGAATTATTTTATACCATCTCCCACATAAGGTGATTTTATGAACAATCTTCTAAAGGAGTGCACCGTTATACGTGAACAAGGGAGGGAACTAAGGGTGCTGTCATGGGCTTCAGAAAAATACCGTTACCGGTACGTAACTTAATACTTTATTCGGACTCCCATGACAGCACCACGAGAGAATTACAGAGATGTAACCTAACTTAGGGAGGGACTACAGCCTGCAGCACCCTTAGCCCGAAGGTGAGGTCTGAGGAGGCACCCATGTCTAACCGATAGTGGTTAAAAAAGGTGGAAGGAGATGACCAGGTGGCCGCCTTACATATTTGATCAATAGATACTCCAGCTCTTTCCGCCCAGGATGATGCCATGGCCCGAGTGGAATGTGCCCTCAGATTCTGTGGAGCTGGGCCGCCACCTGCTGTGTAGGCAAGAGAGATAGCCTCCCTAATCCACCTTGCTAATGTGCGTTTTGATACTCTGTATCCTTTCCTGGGACCTTGGAAGGATAGGAATAATGCGTTCTCCTTCTTCCAAGGATCCGTGGCTGCTAAATATGTCAGTAAGCATCTCCTAATATCTAACGCCTGGAGTTTCTACTCTTTAGGGTTGGTTGGATTAGGGAGGAAGGAAGGCAGAACTATCTCCTGTGTCCTGTGGAATTGTGTTGCTACCTTGGGAAGGTATGCTGGATCTGGCCTTAGGATTACCCTATCCTGTAAGAACTCTGTGTAAGGGGGCAATCTGGAAAGTGCCTGTATATTGCTCACCCTACGTGCGGATGTTATTGCTACCAGAAATGCTGTCTTAAGAGATATAATCTTTAGTGAGGCGGAATCTAAAGGTTCAAACGGACTTTCCGTCATGGCTGTAAGGACTAGGTTTAAGTCCCACGGTACGCATCTGTCTTTGTGTATAGGTCTCGATCTGGCCGCTGCTCTGATGAACCTTGCTACCCAATAATCTTTTGCAATATCACCTGCAAACAGGGCCCCTAAGGCTGAAACTTGTACTTTTAGCGTACTTGTGGAGAGACCCAATTCAAAACCTTTCTGGAGAAATTCCAGAATATGTTTCGTGGGAATTCCGTCTCTGATGTCAAAGTGAAAGGTGGACAGGAAGCGTTTCCAGGTCCTAGCATAGATATTAGTGGTAGTTAATTTTCTGCTTTTTAGGAGGGTGTCAATTAAGTTCTTGGAGAACCCTCTATCTTTTAATAGTGACCTTTCAAATACCACGCCGTCAAATGAAGTCCCGCTCTTGTGGGTGGCTGACTGGCCCCGGTAGAGGAGATCCGGAAGGTTCGGCAGTACCCAGGGATCGCCTACCGACATGGTCCTCAACCATGCGAACCAGGTCCTCCTGGGCCAAAAGGGGGCAATCAGTATGACTTTTGCCCGATCCTCTCTGATCTTCCTGACTACCAGAGGAAGAAGATTCAATGGTGGGAAGGCGTATGCCAGAGAAAAGTCCCATCTTATCAGGAGGGCATCCACCGCCAGGGGATTTTCCCTGGGGTTCAGAGAGCAGAACAATCTTTCTTTTCTGTTTTTTCTGGTGGCAAAGAGGTCTACCTCTGGCTGACCCCATCTGCGGACAATCTGGTGGTAAATATCTTTGTTCAAAGCCCATTCTCCTTGTCTTAGAGCCTTGCGGCTTAAAAAGTCTGCTCTTACGTTGTCCTTTCCGCTGATGTGGAGCGCGGTTAAAGATAGACAATTTTTCTCTGCTATCTGGAGGAGCCGTTCTGTTATCTGCATCAGAGCGCTGGAGCGGGTCCCACCTTGGTGGTTGACATATGCTACCGCTACCTGGTTGTCCGAGTGTATCCTCACATGATGGCCCTGTAGGTAGATAATGAGTTTCTTGACTGCCCGTTCTATCGCCAATAGCTCTCTCTGGTTGGATGAGATATCAGAATCAGAATCCCACTGTCCCTGTAACACTATGTCCCCCATATGGGCTCCCCAACCGAAGGAACTTGCGTCTGTGGTTATAATACGGGTTATCTGTGTTATCCAGGGCACCCCTGACGCTAGGTTCTCGCTATCAAGCCACCATCTCAGTGATGTAACAGTTGAGGGGCTTAGCCACATCCGACCTTGTAAGGAGCCTCCAAGGGCCCTGCTATTAACCAGATGTCGTTTTGAAGGGGTCTGGTATGGAACTGTGCCCACCTTACTGCTGGGATGCACGACGTTAGAGAGCCTAACAGGGACATGGCCTGTCTGAGGGTCATAGATGGATTATCAATTGCCCGAAGAACCTGCTCCTGTATCTTTTGTAATTTATCTAGTGGCAGCAGGCACTGCTGAGTCTCTGAAATTAGTACTAACCCTAAAAATTTCTGTATTTTTAAGGGCTGGAGTCGGGATTTCTCGTAGTTTAAAATCCATCCCAGGTTTTCTAAGGCCGGTTTCACATTAGCGCATTTTCAGCGCGCGCACGGCCGGGGGTAGCTCCGCCCCCGATCCGGCTCTCTGCCCGGCGTGCCCGCCCCTTCCTTGTAGCGCCGCCTCCTAGCGGACAGCGGCGCCTGCGATCGGCGCACCCTATCTTTAGCATAGGGTGCGCCGATCGTGCGCTAGTTGCGCTTTGACCTGCGCTGCGCACTTTTGACGGTGCGCCGTGCACGCCAAAATCCAAAAAGTTTGATTTTGGCGCGCACGGCGCACCGTCAAAAGTGCGCAGCGCAGGTCAAAGCGCAACTAGCGCACGGCCTGCGCACGATCGGCGCACCCTATGCTAAAGATAGGGTGCGCCGATCGCAGGCGCCGCTGTCCGCTAGGAGGCGGCGCTACAAGGAAGGGGCGGGCACGCCGGGCAGAGAGCCGGCTCGGGGGCGGAGCTACCCCCGGCCGTGCGCGCGCTGAAAATGCGCTAATGTGAAACCAGCCTAACCTGGATCTAGCTTTTTCTATCTGGGATTTACAATGACCCACCGATTTTCCTACAATCAAGAAATCGTCTAAATATGGAATGATTAAGACGTCAACCTCCCGTAAGTGAGCCATAACTTCGGCCACTATCTTTGTAAAAACCCTGGGTGCTGCTGAGAGACCAAAGGGAAGGGCTCTATACTGAAAATGACGCACTGTGCCCTCTACTGAAACTGCCACCCTCAGGAACTGCTGGAAGTCTGTATGGATAGGTACATGATAGTACGCGTCTTTCAAATCTATGACTGCCATAAAACAACCTTTAAACAATATTTTTATTGTTGTATTAATGGACTCCATTTTGAATGTATGATTAATCAAAAACTCGTTAAGGGAACGAAGGTTTATAATCGTTCTGAATGTGTTATCAGGTTTCTGGATTAGAAACAGGGGAGAGTAAAACCCTCTTCCCCTTTCAGCTTCTGGAACCTCTACCAGGACATTTTTCTGGCATAGGCTCAAGACTTCCGCTTCTAAAGCCGCTTGTTCGAGATGAGAAGATCTTAAGGGGGTTAGTTTAAAGGTGTCCCGCGGGATCTGGGTAAATTCCAACCTAAGCCCGGTGGATATTACCTTACGCACCCAGTCACTATTCGTAATCTGTGACCATGCCGGGAAGAAGGATGACAGTCTACCCCCCACGGGAACTGCTAGTCATTGATTTGGTCTCTTTTGATCTCTCGACGAGCGTGTGAACATATAGCCCATACCTCGTCTCCTTCTGTCTTCCCATCTGGGCCGATCTCCAACAGGCGAAGAGTTGCGCCTTCTCCCCTGGCCAAATCTCCTTCTACCAAACGGACGACGGTAGGACGCTGACGAAAGATTTGGGAATCTTTTCTTGTCGTCCCCCGCCTTCTCAAGCAGCTCGTCTAGGACAGTTCCAAACAAATATTCGCCCTCACATGGAATCGCACAGAGCTTTGCTCTGGACTGGATGTCTCCCTGCCAGCACTTTAGCCACAGGGCTCTGCGAGCTGCATTAGAGAGACCTGCTGCTCTGGCGGCCATTCTCACTGCATCCGCTGAGGCATCTACTAGGAAGGCTGCTCCCTCCTGGATGGTCGGTAGGGCCCCAAGAATTGTCTGTCTTGATGTACCCTGTTTTAGTTGTGACTCCAACTGGTCCAACCAGACCATCATGGACCTGGCCGTGCACGTTGAAGCCACTGCTGGTCTTAAGGACCCGGCCGCCATCTCCCAGGTGTTTTTCAGGAAAGTATCAGCCTTCCTGTCTAGGGGATCTTTAAGGGATCCCATGTCCTCAAAGGGGAGCGAGGATTTTTTTGATGCCTTTGCAATGGCTGCGTCTAATTTGGGGGCTCTGTCCCAAGAACTTACTGTCGGATCGTCGAAGGGGTATCTTCGTTTGAGGGCTGGTGGTAGCGACCCTCTTTTGTCCGGTTTTTTCCACTCTCTGTGGATCAGATCCTGTATCTTTTGATTTAGCGGAAAGACTCTCCGCTTCCTCTGTTCCAGCCCACAGAACATGACATCCTGCATGGACAAATGGGGCTTAGGCTCCTCTACCTCCATTGTCCCTCTGACTGCTTTGACCAGCTTGTCTACCCGGTCAAGAGGCAGACAAAATCGCCCCGAGTCCTCTTCTCCTGAGGAGGACGAGGGAGATGAAGCCTGGGAGTCTCTGCTTTTTCTCCACTCTACCGAGGAATCAGACTCCGCCGGGACCTCGCCCTTTAGACTTTGCGGCTGGGACAAGGACTTTAGGGTTTCCCTCATTTCTGCCCTGACAATGTCCCTTAAACTCGCCGCTACTGCGGGCGACTCTTCTGCCACCGTCTGCTGAATACAGGGGGGGGCACAATCTTTTGAGGCACGCGTCCGGTAATGGGCATGCACAGAGTGCGCATTCCCTATGTTTATTTTTACTTGTAGCTTTTTTCCCCTAGAAAAAAAACACAGAAGGGGGGTCCCGTCACTGAGTGAACTTTCACGAAGATCACTTACCAGTGCCACACTCAAGTACAGGAGAACGAGGGGGATTTCTTTCGGTCGATGCTCCTGTCTGCCTGGAGGAGCTCTTACGAGTGGACTGGTCACTTCGTCCCGTATTACTGTCACGGGACACTTTCTTTTTCTGTTTGACCTGCCGAAGGTCATCCAGGGGCGGCAGTGATGTTTGCCGCTGCTGTCGCCCTTGCTTCTGCCGCTGCTGCTGCTGCTCTCGATCACTCTCCATTACCACTGCTGCTGCTGTACACTGCTGCATGTAGTAATGTGGCCAAGGCAAGGTACCCTGCCAGGGTCCCGCCTAAATACCCCTCCTCCGGTCAGCAGTATCCATGCCGCGCCCCTCCCCCCCTTAACGGGGCTCCCTACCCCAGCTGGCGCCGGACCCGGCGCCATCGGTGTTTCCGATGGGCGCCGCCATTTTGGAATCCTCGCGCATGCGCAGTGGCGCGCTGACCCGGAAGCGCATCCTCCGCCCGCCCCCTGACGTCACCGCTACCCCGGGAAACACCGGAAGTCACGTGGGACGCCCGGGAGCCCCGGAAGCAGCGCCACCCGGTCGCAGCCCCCTGCACAGCGCTGCCGTCGTACCTGCGCTGCCGGAGCCGGGAACCCCCGGGGGGAATATACTTACCGGCGGCGGCCTAATTCCGGAGACGGACATCCTCCGGACGCCGCTCCCTGCTGCACACGCCACCTCCGTGACACCCATCCTGGGCCACCGTGGCGTCCTCCAGGAGATCCGCACCAGGCCGAGGTAGGAGACCCCCTCGCTACCGGTATCGGCTGGCCGGCCTGGGATCCGGTTCTTCTGTAGGATCCCGTCCCCTCAGGAACAGGAAACCAACTGATGCGTGGGAGAGGTGCCGCCCTTTTTGTATCTGTAGGTTTCCTGTTCCTATAGGGCGGATCCCCTCTCTCGTGGTGCAGTCATGGGAGTCCGAATAAATCTGCAATTTTCTTGATGGTCTGGGGCGACCCGCATTACCACCTGGGTCCAAAACTGAGGTTTATTCTTCGCCAAAGGAGTAGCATCAATACCCCTCAAAGGGATAGGCGTCCGCAGAGGTGTCATAGGAAATCCACAACGTTTAGCAAAATCCAAGTCCATCAGGTTAAGAGCTGCTCCTGAATCCACAAAAGCCTTGGCGGAAAATGTGGACAGGGAGCAGATAAGAGTAATTGCCAGAAGAAACTTAGGTTGAACACCACCCACAGAAAACGTGTGTGCACAACGTTTCTCTCGTTTAGGGCAGACAGAAATAATATGCAAGGCATCTCCACAAAAAAAACACAGCTTATTACGCCTTGTGAACTCCTGATGTTGCGCCCTAGACAAAACTCTATCACATTGCATAGGTTCAGACATTTGTTCAACAGGTGGCAACATCTCTCGTGTAGTTTTGCGTTCACGTAAACGCCGATCCACCTGAATGGCTAATGACATAGAATCGTCAAGACCAGAGGGAACAGGAAATCCCACCATAGTATCTTTTACAGTTTCTGACAAACCCTTCCGAAAGAGGGCTGCCAAGGCACCATCATTCCAGGTAGTAAGGACCGCCCACTTTCGGAATTTTTGACAGTACAACTCTGCCGAATCCCGACCCTGGCTTAATGCCAACAGGGTCTTTTCAGCCTGATCAATAGCATTAGGTTCATCATACAACAACCCCAAGGCTTGAAAAAAATGCGTTCACATTATTCAGAATAGGATCATCAGGTTTCAAAGAAAATGCCCAATCCTGGGGATCGCCGCGCAGCAAAGAGATGACAATTTTAACCTGCTGCGCAGAGTTCCCCGACGAGTTAGGCTTCAAGGCAAAAAATAATTTACAATTATTCTTGAAATTCAAGAATTTAGACCGATCCCCAAAAAACACATCAGGAGTGGGAATCTTTGGTTCAGCAGCATGTGAATGAGCAAGATAGGCGGAAATTCCCCGCACTTCAGCAGCGAGCTGCTCCACACGATCAGACAATTGCTTCATCTCCATTGAGAGAAAAATTCCTCCTACGGCCTCAGAGATATAGAGAAAAAAAATATGCACACAAAAAAAAAAAAAAAATTCTGACACTTTTTTTTTTTACAATTCTCTCCTGCTATTGAGTACCCTAGGATCTGCGGTATGGCTGGTGATTCTGTTATGATGAGTCACCGAAGGAGGAAAAAACAAAATACCAGCTAAGTCCAGGAAAACCAGAGAGGTTGGCAGCTATCGGATTGCAGACCCCTGGACCTATCCACAACAACTAGTAGTAGCCGTGGGGGGTTCCTATGGTGCCCTAGACCCCTCGATCACAGCCGGAGAACTACATAGCCTAAAGACAGAAAGGGGAAAAACTAAACTGCCCCAGAGCAGACCCCAAAGCAATAGGCAGCCCCCAACATATAATGACGGTGAAGCAAGATGAAAACACTAACACAGATAGAAAGATAGGTTGAGCAAATGATGGGGCCCAAGCTAACTACATAGGACAGGATAGGAAAGCTGCTGTCTGCCATCCGCAAAAACCCTATCAAAATGAGCCAACCGACTGATAGGAAAAACAGGCCCTGAAGTCGCTAGGCTTCAAAAGACTATATCAGCACTCAGGTATATTCTGAAGACAGAGCAAAAGATCAACAGATCAGAGACAAAAATGGAATTCAGCTCACCTCCAGCCGGGGATGGCAGAACTCCCAAAAAACAAGGCAAAACAAAAACAAAACTGAAGAGTACAAAGCAGAGCAGAAAAACTTAGCTTTGAGATGCAGGAATCAGACTGGTCTCCAAGAATCCAGCAGGAAAATCACCAGCCAGGAAGAAGGGCGTCGGCAGCCTTATATCCAGTCCTCAATTCCAGCCACCCAGTCATCATCTAGCTGCCCAGGTGTTTGGTAATCAGCCTCACTACCTTCCTTCACCAGAGGAGGGAGTTCATCAGACCTCAATGGTGAAGGGAAAAATGAACTCACAACAGATTTGCCTGCAGAGAAGCACAGGCCTCAGCAGGTGACTGTGGGTGTCATATAGCAGCTACCCCGCAGCTGTGCACGTACTCAGGAGTGGAGAAGTTTGGTGAAGAGATGTGAGGGGCAGCTGCATTAATGGAGGGCCGAAAAGACCACAAAACTGCATGTGGCACAGTAATGTCTGCCACACAGCCTAATCTGCACCAATGGGACATAAAGGTTCCTGAGAAGCCTATTTTAAAAGACATTTTCATGGCAGTGGTGCTTTATAAATCCTCTCTATTTGATGGTCTTAAAGATGATATAGCAGGTGTACGTCACAAACTGTAGAACACAGAGCAGGGGCTGTGGAAGGCAGTGTCAATGCCATTGAGGATCAGATAGCCAATACAAGCAATGAGAACTGGCTTGCAGCTCATCAAATATCAGCATTACTGGCGAAAACAGATGACCTTGAAAATTGGCTGATATTTAAAATTAGGCCTAAGATCTTTACACCCCCCTTCTCTTAAAAGCTGTAGAAAGAGCTCAGAGGGTGCCGACCTCTTCCTCCTGGGCTTCAATCAAGACCTGTGCTGGCTTAAATGTTACAGTACAGGGACAGAGATATCCTGCAACAGGCAAGGGATCACCCAAATCTAATGATTAGTGGATCAAAAATCTCAATCTTTTCAGATTATTCCATGGAAGTGCAGAAACAAAGAGCCAATTCCTTGATAACAATAAACATCTGTGAGATCTGCATGTTCCATATTCAATGATATATTTTGTACCAGAGTCAAAAAGTAGACTTAAGGAAATTAAAGTGAACCTGTCACCTGTTTTGGCCACTACAAGATACGGCCACTGCCTTTCAGGGCTTATCTACAGCATTCTATAATTCTGTAGATTAGCCCCCAGTCCGACCTGAAAGATAAGAAAGATAAGTTTTATTATACCCACCATGGGGGGGGGGGGGTGGGGGGGTGGGAGAGGTCCGGTCCGATGGGTGTCGCAGATCCGGGTCCAGCGCCTCCCATCTTCTTGCAACGCCGTCCTCCTGCTTGCTTCACTGCTCCCGGCATCACGCTTCTGTGCAGGCGTACTTCTCTGCCCTGTTGAGAGCAGAATAAAGTACTGCAGTGCACAGGCGCTGGGGGTTGTGAATTCTCTTGCTCGGAGTTCTGAGCCGAAGCTCCCTCTGGTGGTTGCTGAGAGTAGTGGAGCTGGCCAGGTGGATGGAAGTTCCCCACCTGACGATGATAATTGGAAACCTGGGATTACTAGCTGAGAGCATATAATTGAGCTGGCTGCTCTTGGAGGTTGCTGGCGATATCCTCAGTGTGCATTTGGAGCTCTTTTGTCCCCTGCCTGTTCAGCTAAGTGATTCTTTTGCATCTAATCTGGTTGGGTCTATTTTTTGCTTTTTGTTTTGCTTCTAGGGTTCAGCGTGCTCCCTGCTGGAGGCAGCGCTGGGCCCTGCTTCATATGTTGCAGCTTGTTCAGTCCTGTTATGTTATTATCTTTTTGCTTTGCTGCCAGTTTATACCAGAATGCTGATCTAGCGGGGGTGAGATCGTGTGATCTCAGGTTTTGTGTATATCAGTAGTGTTGGACTTTTTCAGGGTTTTGTGCGTGATTGCAGACAGTATCTTTTCTATCCTGTCCTGTCTAGACAGCTTGGGCCCCACTGTTTGCTCAGTCTGTTCTCTGCCTGTGTCTCATCTTGTCTCACCAGCAATATATGTTTGGGGGCTGTCTATTCCTTTGGGAATCTGCTCTGGGGCAGTTTAGATTTCATCTGTCTTTAGGCTTAGGCTAGTTTCACATTAGCGCTTTTGAGCACAGCGACGGCCTGCGCACGGCCGCCGCTAAGCCCCTCCCCCTGCCGCGCATCCGCCGGTAGCTCCGCCTACCGGCGCATGCATGCCCTATCTTTATCACTGGGGGCGCAGGCCGTGCACAGTATGCGTTTGGCGGCGCATGCGTCCTTTCGACGGTGCGCCGACCTGCGCCAAACACAACCTGCTGCAGTTTGGTTGCGCTCGGCGCACCGTCAAAAAGGCGCATGCGCCGCCAAACGCATACTGCGCATGGCCTGGGCCCCCAGTGATAAAGATAGGGGACGCAGGACGCATGCAGCGTCATGCGCCAGTAGGCGGAGCTACCGGCGGAGGCACGGCAGGGGCGGGGCTTAGCGGCGGCCGTGCGCAGGCCGTCGCTGCGCTCAAAAGCGCTAATGTGAAACTAGCCTTAGTTAGTCTTCAGGCTGTGACGAAGCATCTAGGGCATCGTAGGAACACTCCACGGCTACTGCTAGTTGTGCTGATAGGATCAGGGGACTGCAATCCGCTTAGTTACCAACCTCTCTGGTCTTCTGGTGGGTTAGCCTGTTCCTGCCATCCTCCTCGGTGACCCAGTCATAACAGCTGGGCCTCTCTGACATTTCCATGCGCCTGTGCACTGCTGTACTTAACTCTGCCCGCAACTCTCGGACGCAGAGTTCAGTTACTACACCCGCAAAATCCTGCCGCTGGGGCCCGATCAGCAGAAGAGACGGCACCCGATGCGGGCCCCCTCTGCTGACCGGGCCCCATATGCCAGTCAGGGCAGTAATGCCCTGATGGCCGTCCTACTTATCAGCATCCATACAGGGATTCTTAGTCGTAAGGAGGGATTGCCTATCAACAGAAAATGCCTCGCTCAATGGTCCATCAAGTACATTGCATGGATATCCCTTCATCCTGAATCTTTGATAAAGATCCTTAGCCTGTCTTCTAAATGTACCCACATCAGAACAGTTCCTCCTGAGCTGAAGAAACTGCCCATTGGGCATCCCTTTCTTAAGAGGGTAAGGATGGTGGCTTGTCCATCTCAACAGGTTATTTGTAGCTGTTGCTTGCGGTACATGCATGTACTAATTCTTCCATCTGGTTCTTTTACAATTTTTAAATCCAGAAAATTAATACTCTGGTCACGACGCTCAGATGTGAATTTTATTCCAACTGAATTAATATTAATACTCTTAACAAAAGAGAATTAATGTTAGTACATGCATGTACCGCAAATCCGCAGCTACAAATAACCTGTTGAGATGGACAAGCCACCATCCTGTCCCTCTTGGGAAAGGGATACCCAAGGGGCAGTTTCTCTGGATCAGGAGGAACTGTTTTGATGTGGGTACCTTTAGAAGACAGGCTAAAGTTCTTTATTAAAGATTCAGGATGAGGGAATATCCATGCAATACACTGGATGGACCATTGACCGAGGCCTTTTCTGTTGATAGGCAATCCTTCCTTATGACTAAGAACACCCGTATGGATGCTGATAAGAATCTGGTTAGATTAATTGGGACTTTTGATAGACAGGCTGAAAGGGTGTACCCGATTTTTAAAAACATTGTGGGATTCTCTTAGCGGATCCCAATTTGATAAACTTTGTATCACTGAAACCAAACATCACATACAGAAGGGGGTAGAACTATTGGGGATCGGCTGGTACACCGCCTTTATCATTGACCTGCTAAGGCAGGTACATGGCTGGACAAAAAGCCCCTTGGCTTCTTTAGGTGTGACAATTGCTCCAGGTGTGGAATGAAATCTCAATGTAAGACCTTCAGTAGTGCGGCAAACGGTAGAACCTACTATATCAGTGATTTTGGTAATTGTAGATCTATGGAGCTGGTGTATAAGGCAACATGTACCTGCCCCATGGACTACATTGGCAAGACCATAAGAGAACTGAGTGTGAGGGTGGGCAAGCACCTGGGCAATATTAGAAATAAACGGGACACATCAGTTGCTCGTCATATGAATTATGTACATGGCGGACATCTGGGAGACATCACCTTTAGTATGATTGAACTGGTCAGGCCAAAAATTAGAGGGGAGGATTTGGATAAGACCATCCAGAGATGAGAGGCAGAGTGGATGTTCAGGTTGCAATCCTTCTCTCTCAAAGGATTAAATGAATGTCTCTCCTATACGTGCTTCATTTGATGATTAGCCAAAATCTGTATTTATTGGTTTACCTGTCTGTGGATATCTCTTGGTTTGTGTCCTTGTCTCAAGAAGTTTTTGGGTGACACTGATTTAACTACATGTCTCTACATGGTCCACATTGAGGGATGATATCTATTTATCCATTTACTTATTTATCTTATTGTTTTGTGTTATTTATTTATACTCCATTTTTTAGCTTTTGGTTCCACTGTTATTATGTTTATTGCATCAGTATTCTGGTCATTGATACTGACCTTTGAAAGTTCCTATATAGGAATTTATTATTCGGTCTGGACCTTGATGCAAGGATATAAAATAATAAATAAACCCCCTATATGTGGTTAAGTATCGTTTTGGCGCCACAGTGTGGAGGATAGGTGTTAAAGTCACTTCGCCATCCTTTTTGAGTATCATCCTTTGCGCTCCAAGCAGTGGAACACAGTGCCACCACACGATACTAAACCAAGAGGTATGATGGGAAGTGACGCGATGCCGGCTTGTGCGTTCCACACGATGGAACGCATATCACATTAGGCCCCCTGAAGTGATTACCACTTCTGGGAATGTGCCAGATCGTGGAACGCACGCCGGAGTGGCTGAGGACTTGGCATATTATGATGATAGAGCATGGTTTATTGACTTGTTTATAGTAAACCGATGACCATCTGGTGGGCGGGGTCCATTGTGACAGCACTATGCAATGGGGGTTGTTTAAGTCCACCCTTTTGACCGTCGGTTATGCTATCTGGCATCTTTAACATGCATTATATTCAATGATATACACTGCCAGGTTAGAGGTGGTAGCCGGAGATACTTGAATGAGAGGCAAATACGCCGGGATCAAATTCCAGGTGTTACAAGATGGAGATCCTGTGGTACAAATCCTAATTCTTCAAAAACACGGTGATTCCTGAGTATATGGGAAGATGTGAGTTCTGCTGATAGGATATTGGAAACGACATATCTGCTACAGTAAATATGGTGGGGTTGATGAAAATAGTTATCTGGAATATAAGGGGTCTTTCTTCTAGTGCTAAAAGACAGGAAATCTTTTAGTATATTCAGATGGAAAGACCTGTTCTGAGAAACATCTACTAATCAAGAAGTGGTTACAGGCCGACTATCACCCCGCGCACTCTCAATACTCTCGGGGAGTCAGTATTTTCGTACACCCTAGAGTACAATGTGAGGTTCTTACAGTGATAATAGATACAGAGGGTCAGTAGGTATGTTTCTTCTGTAAGTCAGTTACCAAATCTCTATTAATATTCTCTATCTACATACCAATACTATATTCCAGGAAAATCATACAAAGAATTCTCACTATTATTGCCGGCTTCTCACAAATCCCCTATATTATAATGCGGGACTGTAATAATATACTGGACTCTCACTGGGATAGAGAGAGGCATGAAACTAAGAGGGTAGAAGGTACCTCTTTTGGTCACTCACTTATAGGGGTTGTGCAATGACACACACTGTTAAAAGTTTCTGGACAGGTTTAAATAGTCACAAAAAATGTTTAATGTGAATAACTTCAATAATAAACACTTTTTTCTATGTTCTCTGGTTCGCTTGTGTCCCCTTCATGTCGTAGTCAATAGGAGCAATTGTGGGAGGGATCACAAGAAGACCCATGTGACAGCAGGTGCCTCTCCTCATTAGCTTAGCTGCCACATCACTGCCTTTATAGTCACCATCCCCACAGCAGTGGTAGATAGCCCCTACTCCATTCCAGCTTCTCAGTAATCCACTTTTGTTTGTGCCCATTACATCATCTCTGAACAACTCTCCGCTGTATAACTCGGTCATCATATGCTTAAATATGGAAAATGCCAGAAGGGCCTGTCTGGTCGTGGGCTGCCTTGTCTGCTAAGTTGATAACAGAATTGGTGTTCTCAAGACACCCATATTGTTAAGAGTTGTGAAGGAGCACAAAGTCGCTGACCCCGTGTAAGGCGTCGGGTTTCTGTAGCTGCACAGCAGAGATCCCGAGCCTTGCATTCGGCAGTCTCCCATTCCTCTCCGGCCGCACAGGAGGCTGCTCAGCAGACTCGCCGATCCAGGCGCTCTGCTCAGACCAGCTCTGTAAGTTTGGTTGCTGCTGCCGCCACCTCTGGTCCAGCTATAGCAACGCATGCTGGTCAGCAGCGAGCTACTCCAGGGTCTGTCCTCCTTTCGGTCCACTGAGCATGCTCTTGGGACGATCTATCATTGGAGATCGGAGGTCACATGCTCAGGTCCTACTCCAGCTCGGATTGGACCATCAGGAAGGTCAGGAAGGATGCTGCTATAAAAGAGCCGCATGGCCATGCGCTAGTATAGACTCTAATACTCATATGTGTATGATGATGGATGAATGTATCTGGTGACTGACTCATTGGAAACCCCTACCCTTGGTTGTGCTTGTCGTTATGGATTCGGAGTTAGAGTCAGTGCCAAAAGGTGGCTGTGCTCACGCCACTGTGCTCCAAGTCACAGCACTCTTCTTAGCGCAATATTATGCCCTTCAGCACAAGGCAACTCAGTCCAGTACTGCAGTAAGTAGCTGCAACTGCCAGTGCGGCGCCGTGCGCAAGTCATTCGCTTTACGTGCTCTAGTCAGGGAGGTTAGTGGCATCCTCCAGAGCGGTGCAGTCTACACTGAGTGCACGTTTACTCCAGCTATTGTCCTGCTGGCACCGCAGCCATGGTGCCGAGCACTAGCGTGTCTAGAGGGACTCTAACCCAGTGTCTCAGGGGCAGAGTCATGTGTCTAAACGCTAGCGCTTACACTGCCAAACTCTGTGAGTACAAACAGGCTGCGGCAATTATTATTTGGTGGTTGTGCAGCTCTGTGAGTTAACAGAGTCCTCCTCTGTACACACTGGGTGAGGTTAACCCCATGTGTCCATTATTATACCACCATATCACGTCCGCCGTTACCGAGCAGCAGTTAACACCTCTGCACGGTGGAACCCGGGCTGCGAACGCACCTAAATACCATCTTTATTATTTGGTGCGTTCCGCCAGCCCCTAACACCCCGTCAGCAGGCCACGGGTATCATTAGAAATATTCATCTTGTAGTAAATCTTTCTTTCCTCCATCCAGAGTAATATTAGTAATATATCCCATCTGGTTCTTGGGGATGGGGACAACAAGGGCCTGTGTGATTTCAAATGCCAGGGCTGAATTTCATCCCCAGTCCGTACCTGTACATATATAAAGTATATTTTAGGGATTTGCTCTGGTAGGCAGTGGCAGAGCTGCAGTAATGAGGCAACACACAGGCTTAATAATAATAATAAGTCTAACTTCTCTAAGCCTGTGTGTTGCCTCATTACAGGCCCGATGTTCTACTGAAAATTTTAAATTTTGCAGGAACAGAAACCACCTGGTGACGTGCGCATTCCTCTTTAGCTTGACTCATCCACGTAAGAGGGGAATGATCTGTCACCAAACAAATGTTCTCCCTAGCAAATAATAGCGCAATGACTCAAGTGCCCACTTAATGGCCAGGCACTCACTCTCTCCACAATACTGTACCTGGTTTCGGCTGGGGTAAGATTCCGGCTTAGGAAACTAACGGGATGCTCCTCCCCGTTAAACTCTTGAAACAGCACGGCACCGAGCCCTATCTCAGAGGAATCAGTCTGCACAATGAAATCTCTTTTGAAATCGGGTGTAACTGTGGCGCCCCCAGGAGTACGGTCACCACAGTGGCTTTTCCTCCCTCCTAGGTAGAGTAATGTCATGCCTGGAAGCAGTGAAAGGATCTCTTTATCAGGTAGTTCCAGCACACAACACAGTTCCTACTCCAGGCCAGCAGAGAGAGCTCTGAACCTAACTGCAGAGGAGCTGCTCTCTGTGGTCAGGAATAGGAAGTTAGTTAGAGTATGGACAGGGAAGAGTGAGGACGTGGGAGACGAGCTGGGGATTGGAGCGATAGCGGAGCTCATCCCCAAGCTGAAGCGCCAAGAATCGGGCACCGGAGTTAGAGGCTGTGTGGATGCTAAAGGTCCCACAGTAGAAACCGAAGGAACAAAGGCTGTAAATGCTCTGTTCCCAACTGAGACTCGATGACAGTAGCAACGTGTGAGCCAGAGATGCCATTAAGGGCAGTTCATGAAGGAGGCTACAGCTACCTGTCATGCGAGTGGAGTTCTAAGTAACAGACAGAAAGAGGAACTTGTGTGGAGTTCAGAACTGCAAGTATCGTATTTTTTGGACTTCGTACTTCAGAATAGCGCTAGAAAAGGTGACCTTACAACCCACCTGCATAGAAAGATTCCCAAATTGTTTTCAGGCTGATTGACTCCTGTACCACCAGTAATCTGAGTTCTGGACTGTACCAACAAAGCACAGTAAAAGGACTGCACTCTGTTGTGTCCTTTGAATTCTTCCTGCATCACCTTCTCAGCACCTCTACATCCCTGGCCACCCACTACTTCCCCATTTATTCTTCAACTCCTTTCCCATCTTCCCTGGGACTCAGCTCTGCCTGTGTAGAGCTATTCCACCACTGCTGCATCACACCATCTATCCCAGAGGATCTGCATTGTAGCGCTGGTCACCTCTGACCGGATAGCACAGGTGGCGTCACAAACACATAATACAAAAACTCTTTATTTCTTATCCCCCGTAAATATACCCCTGTTATTGGACGCCCAGGGCCACGGACCGGGTCACCGCTGCTGTGACACTGCCCCTTTAAGAAGCGACCAGCTTCCGAGTATTTCCCATTGCCCTGGCGGGTGCTCCATAACCAGAACTGGTGTACCACACAGTACCAATTTTAACTTTACAATGGCCTCCTCTAGCTGATCATTCCAGTGGACCATCACAGACTTCCTCCCTTTCAAGCAATCTGCTAAAGGTGCAGACAAGGTTCCAAAGTTGGGAATAAACCGCCTGTAATATCCCACTAAACCTAAAAAGGCTTTTACCTGTTTTGTTGTGAGGGGACGGGACCAGTTATGTATTGCCTCCACTTTATGTACTTGGGGCTTGAGGACGCCTCTCCAATGACGTAACCCAAGTACCGAGCTTCCTCCAACCCTATGGAACACTTCTTTGGGTTGGCAGTTAGCCCTGCTTGCCGCAAAGAATCTATCACCGCCTGTACTTTTGGTATGTGACTTTCCCAGTCTGTACTGTACACCAAAATATCATCTAGATAGGCTGAGGCATAACGGCGATGGGGACGAAGAACAATATCCATTAATCGCTGGAACGTCGCTGGCGTGTCATGCAACCCTAAGGGTAATACTTTATACTGGAACAGCCCTTCGGGTGTTACAAGGGCAGTTTTTTCCCTAGCTGCCTCTGTTAGGGGAACCTGCTAAAATCCTTTTGTGAGGTGAAGAGTTGAAAAATACCGTGCCTGCCCAAACCGCTCTATCAACTCATTGACCCAGGGCATGGGGAAGGCATCAAATTTTGAAATTTCATTAAGTTTTCTAAAGTCATTACAGAACCTTAGGGTCCCATCAGGCTTGGGTATTAGGACTATTGGGCTGTCCCACTCACTTTGGGACTCTTCAATGACCCCTAACTGCAGCATAGTTTTACCTCCTCCGAGATAGCTTGTTGTCGTGCCTCAAGCACCAGATATGGCTTTGGTCAGACTTTTGGCCTGTGGCTCCGTGACAATGTCATGTTGGATTAGGGAGCTGCGTCCAGGGAGCTCCGAAAAAACATCTGTATTTCGGCTAACAATCTCCCAGGCATTTTGAACCTGTCTAGGAAACAAAGTATCTGCTATTTTGACTACGGAGAGGATTTCTCCCGACTCCTCCAGAGGTAATGGAGCCTTCTCCACCTGAAATGCAGGCAGCGGACAATCCCCACCAAGGTGGTCTCTATCTTTCCATAGTTTAAGCAAATTAATATGGTAAAACTGTTCTGGCTTTCTCCATCCTGGTTGGTGTACCTTGTAGTCTACTGGCCCCACCTTCTCCATAATGTCGTAGGGCCCCTGCCACCTTGCAAGAAATTTGCTATCTACTGTGGGCCAAGTACCAACACCCGATCCACACAACTAAAGGTTCTTACCCAAGCCTCCTGGTTATAGACCCGACTCTGCAACCGTTGTGCTGCCTCCATATGTTCCTGGACTAATGGTAGGACTGTGTCCATTCTTTCCTGCATTTTTGCAACATGTTCTGTCACACTTTTGTAGGGGGTGGGTTGGTTCTCCCAGGCCTCTTTGGCTATATCGAGTATGCCCCGTGGATGTCTGCCATACAATAGTTCAAAGGGCAAGAACCCTGTAGATGCCTGGGGCACCTCTCGCACTGCAAACAATAAATATAGCAGTAAGAGATCCCAGTCCTTTCCATCGTTGGCAACTGCTTTTTTTTAACATGCTCTTTATTGTCTTATTGAATCTTTCTACCAGACCATCTGTTTGAGGATGATAGACCGATGTGCCCAATTGTTTAACATGCGGCAGAGTTCCTTCATAATTTTTGACATAAAGGGAGTTCCCTGGTCTGTTAAAATCTCTTTAGGAATCCCCACCTGCGAAAACATACCAATAAGTTCTTTTGCGATGAGCTTAGCTGACGTGTGGCACAGCGGAACAGCCTCAGGATACCGGGTAGCATCTAGAACTACAAGGAGGTGTTGGTGTCCCCTTGCTGACTTATTGACAGGCCCAACCAGATCCATTGCCACTCTTTTGAAAGGTACGTCTATTGGTAAAGGTACCAAAGGACTCCAAAAGTGAGGCTGGGGACTGGTTACCTGGCACACTTGGCAGGAATTACAGTACCTTTTAACTTCTTCATAAACACTTAGCCACTGCCAGTAAAACAGTTGCAGAATTCGGTCAAGTGTTTTCTTTTGGCCCAAATGCCCACCGAGTACATGCACTAAGTCCATTACCAGCCTACGATATGCCTGAGGTACCAGTAATTGTTCTACCATTTCCCCACGTATATTCTCGACTTGATACAATAGGTCTCGGTTCATCTCAAAGTGTGGCAACATTGTAGCTGCACCAGGTTGTTGGGGTTCCCCATTGACAAACAGTACATTTTCCCTGGCTCGAGCCAAAGTAGGGTCTCGGAGTTGCGCCGTACCAAAATTGTCAACTGATACATTTAAGTCTGACAATTCAGGTCCCGGCGGCAAGTCTTCTAGCTCTCCAGCCAATACTTCTATGGGAGAATTCTTCCCCTCCACCACCGAAGGGAAGCCTACCCCTACTGCACTTCTTCCTCTGGGCCACCAGGTTCATGCCCTACTTCTGGAGAATGTAACCTGGTTGCCACTGGTGCCAGCAGTTGTTCAGTGGGTGGGACAACAGTTGGCCAAAGCACAGAAAATAAAGGAAAATCTCTTCCAATTATCACTTCATAATGCAAATTAATCACAACCCCCACCTGGATCTGCGGCACTCAGTACATAGCAAAAATAAGCAAAAAACAGCCAGGCCTCACTGCATCTGCCCGAATTCAAGCCACCAATTGTAGGGATTTGCTCTGGTAGGCAGTGGTGGGGCCGCAGTAATGAGGCAACACACAGGCTTAGAGTCCAACTTCAGTGGTTTAATGTCACTTTAAACAGCAGGTTTCACAGAAAGTAAAGAAAAACACAAATATACTCCAGCTTGCAGAACCACTGGTCCCAGACTCACCCTTGTACGGGACGGGTTTAACTAAGCGGCTTCCCGATCAGTGGCGTCCGCCAGGTGACATTCCCAGGGTAGTTTTGCTGCTAAAGCTTTCCAGCACCGGTAGGCCAGCAAAACAAATTCAGGCTAACTCCAGCCAAGTTCCTAATATCTTCCACACACACTCACCATGTGCCAAACACCAACCTCCATTACCCCTCCTACAGGTGAGGTACACATCACATGAGCTGATCACGTGACAGTGACATCATCGCAGATCCTTGACTTTAGGGAAAATACTACTCTATAATCGCCAATAAACTCTGTCACAGCTTCCGGCGCTTGTGTCACTTCCACAATGCACCGCGACCGGAAGCAGTGACAGAGCCGACCACCATATTGGAACACCCAAGCAGGGGCTATCTACTGCGGTCGTAGGGGCTCGCCCTGAGTGCTTAGGGGCCCGATCTCGGAGCTGCAGCCGCTCATTGGCTGTGCAGCTCTGTGGCTGCCAGGCTGCAATTGGCCTGAGTCGATGGCTGCTCTGTGTGCACAGGACCTGTGATGAGGTCACAGGAGAGGAGGAGTCAGAGGGTCACATGATCGGGGCTTCAGTATGTGCAGGACTTTGTTGTGCTGGTTATCATGATGCTGGATGAGGGGAAGTTTATGTGTGGGGTCAGGAGGGGTTTACACTCAGGGTGGATGTAGCAGAGCCGTGTGTGTATGAGGTGTACGGAGCGGAGCCGTGTGTGTACGAGGTGTACGGAGCAGAGCTGTGTGTAGGAGGTGTACGGACCGGAGCCGCATGTGTTCAGGGTGTGCGGAGCGTAGCCACATATGTACGAGGTGTACGGAGCGGAGCCGTGTGTGTACGAGGTGTACGGAGCGGAGCCACATGTGTAAGACTTGTACGGAGTGAAGCCGCATGTGTACGAGGTGTACAGAGCAGAGCCGCTTGTGTATGAGATGCACGGAGCGGAGCTGCGTGTGTATGAAGCGGAGCCGCGTGTGTACGAAGCGGAGCCGCGTGTGTACGCGGTGGACAGAGCAAAGCCGCGTGGGTACGAGGTGGACGGAGTGGAGTCGCGCGTCTGAGGTGGACGGATCGGCGTCGCACGCGCACGAGGTGGATGGAGCGGAGCTGTGCGTGCATTTTGGCATGGGGGGGCCCCCCATTTGAAAGTTTGCTCCGGGGCCCATAACTTTGTAGTTATGCCACTGCACCCAAGTTATGGGTATTCCGATATGGTGGCCGGGATTCATATCCCACGTCGGCTGAGCAAATGAGTCTTTTCGTGCGGGATTTGAATCCCCTGCCAAGCTGTGGAGATGGATTCAAATCCCCCGCCAAAGCCGCAGGGCCCTGCTCATTGGCTTAGCCGGCGGCGCGGGGGATTACTTACTTACATACTTACCTGACCGGGAGGAGCGTTGCCTCGGCGCTTCTCTTCTCACCGGAGATCGGGGGGCAGGAGTGCGGTGTCGGAATCGCGCATGCGCATAGCGCTATCCGGCCCCATTTTACTGAAAACATATTTGCAGTGTGCCTTCAGCAATATGGCGCCGGACAGCACGGTATGCGCATGCGTATACTCTGGCGCTTCTCCCCCGGCCTCCGGCAGAACGGGACAGCGCTGGAGCACAGGGAAGAAAGGCGAGTATAAATGTTTTTGTTTTTTTTTTGTATGTGTGCAGTTTAATAGGGGTCAGAGGACCCTACATATCAGGATAGGGGGGTGAGAGGCAGCATGCATACCAGGATAGGGGGTGAGGGGACCATGCATATCAGGATTGGGGGGGGTGAGAGGACCATGCATATCAGGATTGGGGGTGAGAGTGTAAGAGAAAGTTCTTACTGAGAGCTGGAAGAGCCGGAAAAATATGGAAACGATCCTCTTATCAAGCTGAGGTCGAAGTTTATTTAGAGATACACGGCAGAACAGGCACAGACAATCAGGGAAGCTAAAGCATGCGGGCACAAAAACAGGAAACAGGAATTCAGACAGGCAGAGATTCGCTGTGAAGTCTGGCAATGAAAAGGCTCCATGCCCTGGCCATGGTGTGGCACAGCGGCATGATGGCGGTGGAATGGCACCGAGCAACAGTAACGGGCTTTTTGTACATAATGGGAACAAAGAAAGCTGCATCTTGCCGCAGAGGGCGCTTACATGATAATTCTAGAGAAACATGGTTTAGAGCAAAGAATATAATGACATAATACAAAGACATTAATGTTTCCCCAAACAACACTAAACCCATAAAAGTCATTGATATGTATAGCTACTGTCTTTAGTCTTATCCCTGCTTCCAGGCTTGATCCATAAATTTATGCTTTTGACATTTTAATGAGTCTTGTTTTTCTACCAACACTATCACGTATACACACATTGACCATATATTTGTTAACCCCATTCCCCTATTGATCCAATTTTCCTGCCAGATCTGCTAGCAGACATGATCTTATTTCACATCCTCCATTTCAAAGTACATCTTATTAGTTCTTTTGTACCTGTTGAATCTTTTTCTAACTTTGACAAGATGGCTGCCTGATTCATCATGGCCGCTCAGTATATTATGGCTGACCATTCTCTTACAAGAGGACCATGCATACCAGGATAGGGGGTGAGGGGACCATGCATATCAGGATTGGGGGATGAGGGGACCATGCATATCAGGATTGGGGGGGTGAGTGGGCCATGCATGCATTCAAATCCCGAGCAGCACCGCTCATTGGCTCAGCCGGCAGGGCGGGGGATTTGAATCCCGCACTGCTCATTGGCTGAGCGCCAGGGGCGGTCAGCCAATGAGCGGTGCGGCGCGGCTTTGGCGGGGGATTCAAATCCCGCGCAGCACTGCTCATTGGCTCAGTCAGCGGGGCGGGCGATTCAAATCCCCCGCCAAAGCCGCGCGGTACCGCTCATTGGCTGAGCCGCCCGCCGGCGAATGTTCATTTCACCGCACTCCCGATGCAATGGCATCGGGCCTATTTCTTGTGTATATATATATATATATATATACACACACACTCACTGGCCACTTTATTAGGTACACCATGCTAGTAACGGGTTGGACCCCCTTTTGCCTTCAGAACTGCCTCAATTCTTCGTGGCAGAGATTCAACAAGGTGCTGGAAGCATTCCTCAGAGATTTTGGACCATATTGACATGATGGCATCACACAGTTGGCGCAGATTTGTCGGCTGCACATCCCTGATGCGAATCTCCCGTTCCACCACATCCCAAAGATGCTCTATTGGATTGAGATCTGGTGACTGAGGAGGCCATTTGAGTACAGTGAACTCATTGTCATGTTCAAGAAACCAATCTGAGATGATTCGAGCTTTATGACATGGCGCATTATCCTGCTGAAAGTAGCCATCAGATGCCTGTTCTTAGCTGAGAGGAGTGGTACCCAGTGTGGTCTTCTGCTGCTGTAGCCCATCTGCCTCAAAGTTCGACGCACTGTGCGTTCAGAGATGCTCTTCTGCCTACCTTGGTTGTAACGGGTGGCAATTTGAGTCACTGTTGCCTTTCTATCAGCTCGAACCAGTATGCCCATTCTCCTCTGACCTCTGGCATCAACAAGGCATTTCCGGCCACAGAACTGCCGCTCACTGGATTTTTTTTCTTTTTCGGACCATTCTCTGTAAACCCTAGAGATGGTTGTGCGTGAAAATCCCAGTAGATCAGCAGTTTCTGAAATACTCAGACCAGCCCTTCTGGCACCAACAATCATGCCACGTTCAAAGGCACTCAAATCACCTTTCTTCCCCATACTGATGCTCGGTTTGAACTGCAGGAGATTGTCTTGACCATGTCTACATGCCTAAATGCACTGAGTTGCCACCATGTGATTGGCTGATTAGAAATTAAGTCTTAACACACAGTTGGACAGGTGTACCTAATAAAGTGGCCAGTGAGTGTATATAATATACAGTGTGTCTGTAAAGTCATGGTGCACTTTTATAGTTTACATTTTGGCACCCTTTCTCTGGCCCAATCATATCAGACCTTTTCATGAGGAGAGATAACAATTACCAATCAAACAACACAAACTCATTTAAGCTGTTGCTGAGCCCCCAGATCCACAATGAACTTCTGGAGTGAGTTTGCTGCACTGAAAGTAAAGGGGCCGAATAATATTGCACTCCCCATTTACAGTTTTTGACTTTCCACAAAAATTTAAAATAACCATGTGACGTTCCACCGGAAGTGACGTGTTAGAAGCTGACCCGAAATGAGGTAATTTTGGGAGGAGATTGTGACGGAACCATGATAGTACTTCAGGGAATGCTTCAGATTTAACACCGTGCCCTCCTCCGACAGCGCGGACAGCCTTGGAACCGGGGATGCTGGCCATGTGAGCGGATCATGATATGTCCTGCGTCGGGAGGCTCAGGTGGGCACTACAATGGGAGCAGTGCTGCTATAGTATCTTTGTAGAATCTCTCTCTCTCCGTTCTCTCTCTAATCTTTCTTTTTTTTTTCCTTTTTCTCTCTGTTCTTTGTTTCTTTCCTCTTTCTCTCTCTGTTCTATCCTCTTTCTTTCTCTCTGTTCTTTCTCTGTTCTTTCTTTCCCCTCTTTCTCTCTGTTCTCTCTTTCCTTTCTCTCTCTGTCCCCTCTTTCTATCTGTTGTTTCTTTCCCCTCTTTCTTTCTCTCTCTCTGTTCTTTCTTTCCCCTCTTTCTCTATCTTTCTTTCTCTTGCTGGTCTTCCTTTCTCTCTGTTTTCTTTCCCCTTTCCTTCTCTCTGTTCTTTCTTTCCCATCTCTCTTTGTTCTTTCATTCCCCTCTTTCTGTTTTTCTCGCTTTTTTTTTCTGTCCCCTCTTTCTTTTTTCAATCTGTTCCTTTCTCTCTTCTTTCTCACTGTTCTTTCTTTCATTCCCCTCTTTCTTTATTTCTCTCTGTTTTCTTTATTTCCCCTCTCTCTGTTCTCTGTTTTCTTTTTTCTCTCTCTCTGTTCTGTTTTCTTTTTTCTCTCTCTCTGTTCTTTCTTTTCCTCAGTACCAGTCAGTGTACCCACAGTACCAGCCACTGTGCCCATAATGCCAGCGACTGTGCCCTCAGTACCAGTCAGTGTGATCAGCAGTGATAAATGTGTGTTTGGGGCGTGGACATGTGTGACTAGTTGTGAAATGGGTGTGGTTGGGGCGTGGCCTAAAATTGGCCATGGCGCACTGCGCACGCCGCAGCCTTTGTCCCTCATTCCCTTCTTCAAAAGTTGGAAGGTATGCATTACAGGCTGAAAGCAGTTCAGGACATGCTGAATCAGGTAATATTACAGGCTGGGAGCAGCTGAGGACATGCTGAATCAGGTCACATTACAGGCTGAAAGCAGCTCAAGACTTGCCGAATCAGATAGCATTACAGGCTGAAAGCAGCTCAGGACATGCCGAATCAGGTAACATTACAGGCTGAAAGCAGCACATAATTATACATCTTGTTTGTTCTACCCAAATACATGACCTTACATTTATCCCTATTAAAGCTCATTTGCCATTTATCAGCCCAAGCTTCTAGTTTACATAAATCCTCCTGTAATATAAAATTGTCCTCCTCTGTATTTTTTACCCTGCAGAGTTTAGTGTCATCTGCCAATACTGAAATTCTACTCTCTATGCCCCCTACAAGGTCATTAATAAATATGTTAAAAAGCGGGCCCAATACTGACCCCTGTGGTACCCCACTTCTAACCGTGACCCAGTCCGAGTGTGCTCTATTAATATCCACCCTTTGTTTCCTATCCCTGAGCCAGCTCTTAACCCACTTACACATATTTTCCCCTATCCTCATTGTTCTCATTTTATGTATCAACCTTTTGTGTGGCACCATTGTGGGGGGTTTGCAGGTACGCAGGATGCAGTGACGAGTCGCGAGACAATTTGGTGCTTTCTATAGTAACGTTTATAAGACTAGAGGGAGCTTTCCTCAGTCACGGCCTGATCAACAAAAGGGGTAACACGGATTGCCCTCGCAGGGGCTCTATACAAGCAAACACAAACGGGTAGAAAACGACTACTTCCGGCAGTAGCCGGTCACTATAGGGCCGCGGTATGGCCGACTACGGGTCCTTAATTATATAGTCAACTTAGCCATCCAGACGTCCCTCGCCGTTCGGGATGGTGGTCTTTCGGCGTAGTAGTCGCTGGGCCCAGTTGCTGAGGCGCTGACGAAGTCTTCGTGCACTCCGGCGTGCTGCTGACACTGGAGCCCCACAGGCCCCGGCGGAGTCCTTAGACGGAAGGGCCGCAGCCCCTGGACTGGGGCAAGCGGCGGCGATGCGGGGTGGCGGGTGATAGGCCACCTGTGGAACTAGCAGCTTCGACGGGGACTCCGCGGTGAGCAAAGGCCCGGCCCTTGCCGCGGACCGGGACAGTGGTGGTCGCCGATAGCACCGGACTTGCCGCGGCCACGGGTGAGAGCAGGGCAGCTGCGGGTGGCGGGAGACAGGCCGCAGCCGTGAGCTGGGGCGAGGCGGCAACGGCTGCGGGCTGAGGTAAGGCGCCAGCAAGTCTCGGACCGTCGTCCCAGTGCCGTCCCTCTGATGTCCTCCGTGAGCGTCTCCCCTGTGTGACGTCCGTCCGCGAATCTGGGCTGCAATAAGGACAGCACCCCAAGAAACCCCGAGACCCTTAACCCCTATACAGGGATCTGGAATTGTAGCAAGGCCCAGGGGGTGGCTGTCTAGAGGAGCAGTGGGCCAGAGCAGGACAGTCGCCAAGGCAAAAAGGCAGGGAATCAAAAACGTAGACAGAAATCGGGAGAGCAGCGAGGTACGGGAGGTACCGAATCGGCAGGCAGTGGCAGAGTAAACAGTCCAGGCCAATTTTGGGAGAGTGGCAAAGGTACAAAAACGGCAGGCAGTAGCAGAGTCGAATATCCAGGCCAAGGTCACAAACCAGGAGAGTAGCAGAGGTACAAAATAGTCAGGCAGTAGAGGGGTCAGAAATCCAGGCTGAGGTCAGAGTCAAACAATAGCAAATCACACCATAGCACACAGGGGAACCAAGAATATATCCGGCGGCTTGCAAGACCAGTCCCAAGGTATTTGAGGGATCAGGTCATCCCTCACAGGTTTTCGGACTGATGATGTCATCAGGACCGCCCCCAGGACCAGGCCAGATGGTGATGCACCAACCCCTTCATGACAGAGGAGCGGAGCCTGCGTCCACCAGATGCCTGCGCAGGAGCCCCTTCTCTGTCGCCGCCATCACTCGGGGGCAAACCACGGCTCCTCCCAGTGGCCAAGGTAGGAACAGCAGGCCCCGAGTCAGACGGCGACGTGACAGTCCGGGGCCTCCTGGTGGCCGAGGTCGGGACAGCAGGTCCCGAGTCTGACGGCGATGTGATGGTCCAGCGCCTCCTAGTGGCCAAGGCTGGGACAGCAGGCCCCGAGTCTGACGGCGACGTGACACCCTGGCACTGGTAAGTCGCTCTGGCTCTCAGTCGCTCCCACGGTCTTTGCTTTTGTCCCGGTCTGCTGACTCATCGTCCCGGGAATTCCACGCCTCCTTTATACTGGTCCCTCCCCCAGCCCATCTGCCTGTCACAATGGTCCATCCCCGAACTCTGTCCCCCTTGGACAGTTTCCCCCTGAACCTAGATGACGGCTCCCGTGGTTCCAGCCCGGACACTCGACGGGGGCCGTTACTCCCACACCGTATCAAAAGCTTTTGAAAAGTCCATGTACACCACGTCCACTGCATTTCCTTGGTCCAGTCCGTAACTTACCTCTTCATAAAAGATTATCTGATTAGTCTGACAGGAACGGTCCCTCGTAAACCCATGTTGATATTGGGTCATGAGGTTATTCTTCTTCAGATACTGCAGTATAGCATCTCCTAGAAAACCCTCCAGGATTTTACCCACAGTTGAGATAAGCTCACTGGCCTATAATTTCCAAGTTCAGTTTATGTCCCCTTTTTGAATATTGGCATCACATTTGCTATACGCCAGTCCTGTGGTACAGACCCTGTTATTATGGAATCTTTTCATCAGGTAATTTTTTATTAAACATTTTCAAAAACTGAAAAAAAAGAGGTAATCACATACAGGATAGTTCTCAAATAGTGTATTGCATAAACACAATAGAAACCCACAAAAATCCCTCCCATCTTACCCCCCACCCTCACCTGACAAAAAAACTCTCTTCTCTCCCGATGCATTAGGTCTCTCACGGCCAGAGTTTTCCGGTTATATCCTCCTCAACGCTCTCATCCATGTTAATCTAGAAGGAGCCAACCCAGGTGTGTCTAACCAAGGTGCCCACATATCCTCCCATTTCTTAATTGTTCTCTTTTGGTACACATATTTCTCCATATCAATATTATTATTAACTGCATCAGTAACTGCCATGATTATGGGTACAGAAGATCCCTTCCAGTGAGCCGCCACTCTCTTACGAGCTTGGTATAATATTCTTGAGACTGCCAGCTGGTGTCCCTCCGAGAGCAGCAAATTCTCCACCCGACCCAGGAGAGCCATTTTGGGGTCTAGTACCATTTGACATTGATAGACAGTTTTAAGTAAATCAGTCACATCCCCCCAAAACCTACGTACCCGGGGACAGTTCCAGGTCATGTGTATCAGATCCGCACTGGGCATTCCAACAATCTGCCTCTCTAGCATATCCCATTTTCAACAGCCGTATAGGAGTTCGATATACTCGGTGAAGCAAATAAAGATGTGACACTCTCTGCGCCTCGCTAACCGAGACTTTTGTGACTTCTTGCAATGTATCTTCCCACTCATCGTCTGTTAAATCACCTACATCAACTTGCCACTTATTCTTCAATGCTCCAAGCTTGCCACTCTCTTTTCCAATATTGTTGCATATATCATGGACATAATACCTCTTGATCCTCCTCCTCTCACTACTCTATCCAACAGCGGAGTTTTGGCTGGGTTACCTAGTGGAATGAGTCACTGTTGTGTTTCACAAGCATGTCTCAGCTGGAGATATTGAAAAAATCTTGCATTAGGAATGGAAAACGTCTGTTTAAGATCCTCAAAAGATCAAAACTCCCCTTCTGAATAAAGCTGTGATATTAGTTCAACCCCTCTCCTCTCCCATAGCTCAAAACCCTCCAATTTATTTAGCTCTGTACATGTCAAGTTTCTCCAGATCAGGGAATGCCCCATGACTCCCTGTATACCCAATATTTCTTTGGCCATGTTCCATACCTTGTCCATGCACTTCATTATTGGACTATTGATAGCTTGACCCTGACGGAAACGCCCCGAGTCTAGCGCCTGCACCAGTAAGTTCTTTCCCACTACACATGTAACCATACACCCCGAGGAACTTCGCATGATGGAATCCTCCTCCCCCATCCTCTAAAATGCTGCAACTGCGCTGCAAGATAATACAGAAACAGGTCAGGAACCGCTAAGCCCCCCAGTTCTTTAGATCAACGCAAAACCTCCAACCGAATTCTAGGAACACTCCTCTTCCAGATAAGCTCTCTAAATATTCTATTTATCTGATAAGACTCAACCATTTAAGCGTCCGGCCAATCCCAAGGAATTCTCGGGGGTCTCTCCCACCGGCATAATTGAAGATTTCTCCCAGTTAATACATAGACCAGAGATCGCTGCGAAGGATCCAAAGACCTCCATTGACACCCTCAAAGAAGACGGCCAATCTCCCAAAAACAAAAGCATGTCATCAGCATACAATGCTATTTTTTCTTGCAAAGACTCATATTCAAACTCTTTAATTTCAGGTGTCGCTCGAATCACTACTGCCAAGGGCTCAATTGCCAGAGTATCTGGATCCTGATCCTGCCGCGGCTGAACAGGGTATCTCACCCAGACTACGGGAGGACCCGGGGTCCGATACTGCAGGGAAAGTTCAGACAACAGAACCTGCGACACTGAAAGTAGTTTAGCAGTACAAGGACCTACGATCATGTGACCACAGGGGGCGTGGCTTAGCGTCCTGCTGCAGGATAGGGTTCTATTACAGGAATCCTGGAGCAAAGGCTAGGGAGACTCAGGTCAGACAAGCGGGGGTCATACACGGAGATGACGGCGTGGTACCAGAGGGACAAGCAGAGAATAGTCAAAACATAAGCAATGAATCATACACAGAGACAGCAATGCAGTACAAGGGAGGCAGTCAGAGTAGTCAGGTCCAAGGCAAAAGAGTCATACACACGGGAATAGCAGAGCAGTACAAAAGGAACAGGCAGAACTCGTAACAGGGACAGAAACGGATCAAAACCAAGCAAGCACAAAGTATCACAGTCACAAAGCACACCAGGGTCACACACTCGGCCAAGGGTCGGAGTATAAGCGACAAGGAGTGAGCCCACAATGAGGCTATAAAAAGTCTCCCAGAATCTCAGAGTGAGGCTGTCCAGATTAACCTCTGAACTACCTGATCACACAAACTCAGCAGATCATGACACAGAGCAAACAGTAGAGGAGACAGGGGGCACCCCTGTCTGGTCCCTCTGTGTAGGTTAATTGTATTTGAAATCTCCCCATGTACTCTAATTTTGGCCTCTGGATTCGAATACAGCAGCAGTATCCAGGCTCTGGAAGACAAGGATCCTTATCAGCCTTGGGGATCACCACTATGATTGCTTCATTCAAGGACCTGGGCAAGTGCCCATCTTCCCTACCTGCCTCAAACACCATCAACAGCTGTGGAAGCATTGTATTTGAGTACTGTTTATATACCTCCACAGGCAGCCCATCAGACGCCGGTGTCTTATACCCTGCCATAGAATCTAGAGCCTCCTCTAATTCCTCCAGACTAATTGGTGCCTCCAGTCCAACAGCTATTATGGAATCTAATCTTTAAAGATTAAAAATAATGGTCTATCAATGACTGTACTTAATTCCTGCAGTACTTGGGGGTGTATCCCATCCGGGTCTGGGGATTTGTCAATTTTAGACGCAGCCGTACTTCCTGTTGTGTTAAGCAGGTGACATTTAATGGAGAATTTTTTCTATCACTGATCATGTTATCCGTCATCGGATTTTCTTGTTTAAATACTGTAGAAAAAAGTCATTTAGCATATTGGCTTTTTCCTCATCCACCATTTCACACAGACTATTTTTAAGGGGGCAACACTATCATTTTATAGTTTCTTATTATTTATGTAGTTAAAGAATATTTTGGGATTATTTTTACTTTCTCTGGCAATGAGTCTCTCTGTCTCAATCTTTGCTGTCTTGATTTGCTTTTTACAGAATTTATTTAATCTTCTGTATTTAGTTAATGCCTCATCACTACCTACTTGCTTTAATTCGCTAAATGCTTTATTTTTATCTCTTATTGCGCCCCTTACAGCTCTATTTAGCCATAGTGGTTTCTTCCTATTTCTCGCATGTTTATTCCCATACGGTATATATTGTGCACAGGTCCTATTCAGGATGCTAATAAACGCCTCCCATTTTCTGTGTATTTTTATGTCTCAGGATATCGTCCCAGATAATTGCACCAAGATCATCTCTCATCCGTTGGAAATGTGCTTTCCTGAAGTTTAGTGTCCTAGTTACCCCTCTACTACACATCTTATTATCCCCTTTCTGCCATGAGACGTACTATCCCGTCCATGTGCCCTGGGACTTAAAGGGAAGGTGCCATCCCAAAAAAAATTTTTCAGCAATTGAAACAATGTAAAGAATTAATGTTTACATTTTCTTAAAAAATATTATCATTTGTTTTTAATTTTGTAAAATATGAAAAATAATTTTAAAAAGTTTGGCATTTCCACTTGTTAACACTAGGGGGAGCAGATACTGAAATTTGGCACAAAAACCTAGTGTACAACTAGCTCACATTACTGTCCTGCAGTAATTATGGGCATACAGTGTCCATGATGTTTGATTTTGATATATGATCATGCCCTAAAATGGACACTGTATGGGCGGAATCTGCTGACATGGGTGTGGTGTCACTCCTCTCATCCCCTTCTGGGTGTTTGCTAAGGGAAAAGAGAGGATGACATCTAGGAACACAGTGAGCAGCCATTTTGATGGGGCCTGCAAAGTTACTGACTGTCTTTGCATGCAAAGTCTGGATCAGAACAGGTCATCAATCAGAAGAAATGTTTCCTGGATTTCTGTGGAGCAGATGGTCCATCCATGTGTATAGAAGACAGCACTCTATGTACAATCCCTGGCACCGAACAGGGTGCCCCCCACAGACCAGCATACTGCTCTCCTGAAATACTCTGTGCTGCTGTCGCCCTGCTCCTTCCACCATATATCAGGCCCCTGTCGCCTCGCTTTCACACATCGCCAGGGCAGGATCTGAGGAGAGAAATGGGGTCTTCAGTCACCGAGGATGGCAGGCAGCAAGGATTCTGGGAGCAGGGTGACAGAAGCACAGAGTATTTCAGGAGAGCAGTGTGCTGGTCTATGGGGGGTCACAGAGGGAGATATATGGTGGAGGGAGCAGGGTGACAGCAGCACAGAGTATTTCAGGAGAGCAGTGTGCTGGTCTATGGGGGGCACAAAGGGAGATATATGGTGGAAGGAGCAGGGTGACAGCAGCACAGAGTATTTCAGGAGAGCAGTGTGCTGGTCTATGGGGGGGCACAGAGAGATATATATGGTGGAGGGAGCAGGGTGACAGCAGCACAGAGTATTTCAGGAGAGCAGTGTGCTGGTCTATGAGGGGCACAGAGGGAGATATATGGGGGAGGAGCAGGGTGACAGCAGCAGAGTATTTCAGGAGAGCAGTGTGCTGGTCTATGGGGGGCACAGAGGGAGATATATGGGGGAGGAGCAGGGTGACAGCAGCACAGAGTATTTCAGGAGAGCAGTGTGCTGGTCTATGGGGGTCACAGAGGGAGATATAGGGTAGAGGGAGCAGAGTGACAGCAGCACACAGTATTTCCGGAGAGCAGTGCGCTGGTCTATGGGGGGCACAGAGGGAGATGTATGGGGGAGGAGCAGGGTGACCGCAGCACAGAGTATTTCAGGAGAGCAGTGCGCTGGTCTATGGGGGGCACAGAGGGAGATATATGGGGGAGGAGCAGGGAGACAGCAGCACAGAAATCCAGGAAACATTTCTGCTGATTGATGGCCTGTTCTGATCCAGACTTTGCATGCAAAGACCCCATTCCCCTCCTCAGATCCTGTCCAGGTGGTGTGAAAGTGAGGCGACAGGCGCAGTCCGGGGTGACGTTGGGAAGCAGGCTGGGGGGGGGAAGAGAGCCATACAGTAACGATAAAAATGAGACCCCTCTCTTCAGCTGCCTCCCCAGCCTTCCCCTGACTGCACCTATTACCCCTGACCCGTGTGCAGGTGCTCAGCCAGAACCTGTCATGGTCACGTGTGTCTGGACGCAGATGTTTCTGCAAGGCGAACCCATGTGACACACGTGACCCTGGATACACCGCCTCCAGTGGGGCGCATTTAAATAATAAAACGTGCAGGTGGATACACCGCCTCCACCTGGCGAATTTGGGAATTACACGTTATATACATAAAATCTGGAAACCCCGCCTCCAGTATGGCGAATTTAAATAATAAAGGGGGAACCTGGGAAACTTTAACAATGGTGGGCCCTGCGATAGGGAATGGGGACATGGAGACCTCCTAAGCTCCCCTGAGCCAGTGTCCCTGCACTCCTTACATTCCCTAAACAGGCTCCGCACCTGTCGCCGCACGCGTACCTTAACGCCCTTGCTCACCCTGACCCTAAACCCTCACTAGGGAATGGGTCGGTGCGGAGACTAATCCCACCACTGCACTAATAACACACGAGGAAAGAGACAATACAGGGGAAACACCACTTAGCTTTGCTCTGCTGCGTGCGCTCCCAGCAACAGAGCCCACCACCTGCGTGCGTCTTCTCCTCCACCCGGATCCATCACCATAACAGGATCCTTCACCTTAGTGCAGCCTTGGAGCAGAGTCCACCACCAGTTGCAGCTGCTTAGAACCAGAGTCCCAAGGATGAGTTCAGCTTCTGACCCGAAGTCGAGCATGCTTGAGTCCAGTTCAGCAGCCAAGTCCCACATGGTGAGTGTCACTCTCCATAGTCGCCACTCCACCAGCCCATGCAGACACTTCCCACTGACACCATCACTGCGACTCCACCACGCCATGCCAGCCCTTCGTCCAGACACCATAGCTGAAACACATCCCCCCTGGCTAAGCTGCGCAGGACTCCTCACCAGCTCCATCCTTCCTCCAGGCTCTCCAACTCAGAGTGAATACAAACTCACAAGCAGTGATTGCACCCCCTAGCACACCTTTATAGGGTGTCACACCTGATTCATAATTAAGTGCAAAAACCTAACCTAAGGTGCAATACCACAACCACCACCGGGGACAGCCAAAACACCTTTGAACTTTCCAAAGTAAAAAAAGTTCACCCAGTGCAATTTAAAACTGTCAGATCATGACAGTACCACCCCAGAATGGGTCCCCTTTTAGCAGATCACAAATAATACCGCCATATACTTCACACACAATGCCGCCATATAGATCATACACAATACCACCATGTAGATCACACATAAAACCAGCAGGGTGACAGCAGCACAGAGTATTTCAGGAGAGCAGTATCACACGGCAGAGAATTAGATACACGGCTCAACAGACAGTATCACACAGGAGAGGATTAGATACACGGCTCAGCAGACAGTATCACACAGGATAGGATTAGATACACGACTCAGCAGTCAGTATCACACAGCAGAGGATTAGATACACGGTTCAGCAGTCAGTATCACACAGGAGAGGATTAGATACACGGCTCAGCAGTCAGTATCACACAGCAGAGGATTAGATACACGGTTCAGCAGTCAGTATCACACAGGAGAGGATTAGATACACGGCTCAGCAGTCAGTATCACACAGCAGAGGATTAGATACACGGCTCAGCAGTCAGTATCACACAGGATAGGATTAGTTACACGGCTCAGCAGTCAGTATCACACAGCATAGGATTACATACATGGCTCAGCAGACAGTATCACACAGGATAGGATTAGTTACACTGCTCAGCAGTCAGTATCACACAGGATAGGATTAGATACACGGCTCAGCAGTCAGTATCACACAGCATAGGATTACATACATGGCTCAGCAGACAGTATCACACAGGATAGGATTAGTTACACTGCTCAGCAGTCAGTATCACACAGGATAGGATTAGATACACGGTTCAGCAGGCAGTATCACACAGGAGAGGATTAGATACACGGCTCAGCAGGCAGTATCACACAGGATAGGATTAGATACACGGCTCAGCAGTCAGTATCACACAGGATAGGATTAGTTACACGGCTCAGCAGTCAGTATCACACAGCATAGGATTACATACATGGCTCAGCAGACAGTATCACACAGGATAGGATTAGTTACACTGCTCAGCAGTCAGTATCACACAGGATAGGATTAGATACACGGTTCAGCAGGCAGTATCACACAGGAGAGGATTAGATACACGGCTCAGCAGGCAGTATCACACAGGATAGGATTAGATACACGGCTCAGCAGTCAGTATCACACAGGATAGGATTAGATACACAGCTCAGCAGGCAGTATCACACAGGAGAGGATTAGATACACAGCTCAGCAGGCAGTATCACGCCAGACAGTATTACAGATATGCCCACACTGGTGAAACTCCCAGCCCCCCCCAATTATACACTAGACTATGGGCTGTATATGTCACTGTCCTCAGACAGCCATAAAAGCTCTCATAAAAAGGAAGGTGTCAGCTTACCGGAGATCACTGGGGCTGTGTGTGAGTGAGGATGCAGAGACAGAGCAGGAGGACAGTGGAGCTGGAGCAGGAAGCACGGTGCAGAAAGTGGAGCTCAGCAGATAGCACTGGGCTACAGTAAAATGGCGCCCAGCCACACCTACAGCAGTGAATGGTGCAGCCCACAGGGGCGTGCCCAGTTCACTGCTAAGGGTATGTGCACACATAGTTTTTTGTCTCTGCGGATTTTGTAGAGAAAACTGCATGAAATCCACAGGACAAAGTGCTGCGGTTTTTCTGCGGTTTTACACCTCATAATGGATGAGGTGTAAAACTGCAGCGTTTCTGCACCAAACAATTGACATGCTGCGTTTTGAAAACCGCAGCAAAACCGCGCGGAAAAAAACGCAGCATGTGCACAGCTTTTTTTATTTCCATAGGAAATAAAGGTACTGTACAACGCAGCAGAATCTGCTGCGTTTCTGCAGAGCCAAAACCGCTGCGGAAACGCAGCAGAAACCGCAAAGTGTGCACATACCCTAATGAGGCTGCAATGTGGGGTCGGGAGCCGACCGCAGTCTCCTATGTCCAGGGACGGCCATATTTGCAGACTGTATGAGTCCTCCACAGATCTGCAAATCAAGATGGCAGCGCCCAGTGGCTACATTAAAACATTATTACAAACAAACCATAAATCCTGGTTAGTACAACATTTGCTGAAACATGTTTTGTTACTCTTTTTTTGCAAATTATATAAAATTGCGGCACCTTTCCTTTAATTCCCAGGGACGGGATAGTACGTCATAGCGATCAGCGGCGCCCACGTGGTGAGCACCGCTGATCGCAACCGGGTGTCAGCTGATTATCACAGCTGACACCCAGCACAATGTGTCAGGGGCGGTCACGGACCGCCCCCGACACGTTAACCCCCTTGTACACCGCGATCAAACACGATCGCGGTGTACCGGGGGTTAAAGGGAAGCATCGGCAGGGAGGGGGCTCCCTCCGTGCTTCCCTGAGCCCCCCCACAGCAGCGCAATGTGCAGCGATGCTGCGGGGGGCTCTTTCCCTACAGGCCCCCGGATCCAAGATGGCGACGGGGACCTTCGCAGGCATGAGGAAGTCTGCAGCAGTGCCTGTGACAGATCGCTGATCTGTCACAGTGATCTGTGATGTGACAGATCAGCAATCTGTCACAGGACAGTGATGTCCCCCCTGGGACAATGTAATAAAGTAAAACAAAAAAAGTGTAAAAATAATTTTAAAAAAATCGCTAAATAAATTAGTAAAAAAAAAAAAATATTCCCCAATAAATTCATTTTTGAAAATAATTAAAAAAAAAACAATAAAAGTACACATATTTGGTATCGCCGCGTCCGTAATGACCCGCCCTATAAAACTGTCCCATTATTTAACCCCTTTAGTGAACTCCTTAAAAAATAAAAATAAAAAACGAAGCAAAAAATAATGATTTATTATCATACCACCGAACAAAAAGTGCAATAACGCGCGATAAAAAAGACGCAAATAAATATCCATGGTACCGCTGAAAATGTCATCTTGTCCCGCAAAAAACGAGCTGCCATACAGCGTCATCCGCAAAAAAATAAAAAAGTTATAGCTCGCAGAATAAAGCGATGCAAAAATAATTATTTTTTATATAAAATAGTTTTCATTGCAAAAAAACGACAAAACATAAAAAAAGACCTAATTGAGGTATTGCTGTAATTGTATTGACCCGCTCCATACACCTTGTACACACGAGCCTCAGCTCCGTACACATCGTAGACACACGGCTCCGCTCCGTACACCTCGTACACACACGGCTCCGCTCCGTACACCTCGTACACACGCGGCTCCGCTCCGTACACCTCGTACACACGCGGCTCCGCTCCGTACACCTCGTACACATGCGGTTCCGCTCCGTACACCTCGTACACACTCGGCTCCGCTCCGTACACCTCGTACACACACGGCTCCGCTCCGTACACCTCGTACACACGCGGCTCCGCTCCGTACACGTCGTACACGCGCGGCTCCGCTCCGTACACCTCGTACACACACGGCTCCGCTCCATACACCTCGTACACACACGGCTCCGCTCCATACACCTCGTACACACACGGCTCCGCTCCGTACACCTCGTACACACGCGGCTCCGCTCCGTACACCTCGTACACACACGGCTCCGCTCCGTACACCTCGTACACACACGGCTCCGCTCCATACACCTCGAACACACACGGCTCCGCTCCGTACACACACGGCTCCGCTCCGTACACCTCGCACACACGCGGCTCCGCTCCGTACACCTCGTACACGCGCGGCTCTGCTCCGTACACCTCGTACACACACGGCTCCGCTCCATACACCTCGTACACACACGGCTCCGCTCCGTACACACACGGCTCCGCTCCGTACACCTCGCACACACGCGGCTCCGCTCCGTACACCTCGTACACGCGCGGCTCTGCTCCGTACACCTCGTACACACACGGCTCCGCTCCATACACCTCGTACACACACGGCTCTGCTCCATACACCTCGTACACACACGGCTCCGCTCCGTACACCTCGTACACACGCGGCTCCGCTCCGTACACCTCGTACACACACGGCTCCGCTCCATACACCTCGTACACACACGGCTCCGCTCCATACACCTCGTACACACACGGCTCCGCTCCGTACACACACGGCTCCGCTCCGTACACCTCGCACACACGCGGCTCCGCTCCGTACACCTCGTACACGCGCGGCTCTGCTCCGTACACCTCGTACACACACTGCTCTGCTCCGTACACCTCGTACACTCGCGGCTCTGCTCCGTACACCTCGTACACACACGGCTCCGCTCCGTACACCTTGTACACAGACGGCTCCGCTCCGTACACCTCGTACACACACGGCTCCGCTCCGTACACCTCGCACACACGCGGCTCCGCTCCGTACACCTCGTACACGCGCGGCTCTGCTCCGTACACCTCGTACACACTCTGCTCTGCTCCGTACACCTCGTACACTCGCGGCTCTGCTCCGTACACCTCGTACACACACGGCTCCGCTCCGTACACCTTGTACACACACGGCTCCGCTCCGTACACCTTGTACACACACGGCTCCGCTCCGTACACCTCGTACACACACGGCTCCGCTCCGTACACCTCGTACACACACGGCTCCGCTCCGCACACCTCGTACACACACGGCTCCGCTCCATACACCTCGTACACACACGGCTCCGCTCCATACACCTCGTACACACACGGCTCCGCTCCGTACACACACGGCTCCGCTCCGTACACCTCGCACACACGCGGCTCCGCTCCGTACACCTTGTACACACACGGCTCCGCTCCATACACCTCGTACACACACGGCTCCGCTCCATACACCTCGTACACGCGCGGCTCTGCTCCGTACACCTCGCACACACGCGGCTCCGCTCCGTACACCTTGTACACACACGGCTCCGCTCCATACACCTCGTACACACACGGCTCCGCTCCGTACACCTCGTACACACGCGGCTCCGCTCCGTACACCTCGTACACACACGGCTCCGCTCCATACACCTCGTACACACACGGCTCCGCTCCATACACCTCGTACACACACGGCTCCGCTCCGTACACACACGGCTCCGCTCCGTACACCTCGCACACACGCGGCTCCGCTCCGTACACCTCGTACACGCGCGGCTCTGCTCCGTACACCTCGTACACACACTGCTCTGCTCCGTACACCTCGTACACTCGCGGCTCTGCTCCGTACACCTCGTACACACACGGCTCCGCTCCGTACACCTTGTACACACACGGCTCCGCTCCGTACACCTCGTACACGCGCGGCTCTGCTCCGTACACCTCGTACACACTCTGCTCTGCTCCGTACACCTCGTACACTCGCGGCTCTGCTCCGTACACCTCGTACACACACGGCTCCGCTCCGTACACCTTGTACACACACGGCTCCGCTCCGTACACCTTGTACACACACGGCTCCGCTCCGTACACCTCGTACACACACGGCTCCGCTCCGTACACCTCGTACACACACGGCTCCGCTCCGTACACCTCGTACACACACGGCTCCGCTCCGTACACCTCGTACACACACGGCTCCGCTCCGTACACCTCGTACACACACGGCTCCGCTCCATACACCTCGTACACACACGGCTCCGCTCCGTACACACACGGCTCCGCTCCGTACACCTCGCACACACGCGGCTCCGCTCCGTACACCTCGTACACGCGCGGCTCTGCTCCGTACACCTCGTACACACACTGCTCTGCTCCGTACACCTCGTACACTCGCGGCTCCGCTCCGTACACCTTGTACACACACGGCTCCGCTCCGTACACCTCGTACACACACGGCTCCGCTCCGTACACCTCGTACACACACGGCTCCGCTCCGTACACCTCGTACACACACGGCTCCGCTCCGTACACCTCGTACACACACGGCTCTGCTACATCCACCCTGTAAACCCCTCCTGACCCCACACAGAAACTTCCCCTCATCCAGCACCATGACAACCAGCACAGCAGAGTCCTGCATACAGTGAGGCCCCTGATCATGTGACCCCTGACTCCTCCCTTCCTGTGACCTCATCACAGGTCCTGTGCGCACAGAGCAGCCATATATGTGGAGTGCGGCTCTGCGGGTGGAGGTAGGTGCTGGAGATTCCCCATTATTGGGCGCGTGAGACATTAACCCTTCAGCACTGAGTCTCTTTTGGGGTCTTTGTTGCCACTGTATAAGAATCATAACGTTTCTGTGCTGTTTCCTGTAATAGATACATACGACCCAACTCTGGGAGACAGGAAGGGAGAAGCGTATTGTTCTCATAGTACAGGGCCCCTTTATTGATTCCCACACAGTGTAATGCCCCTTAAGAAGTATGTATGATGCCCCCCACACAGTACATTGTTCCCAGAGTACCGCCGTCTTCCCACGCACACACAGTATAATGTTCCCACAGTACCGCCGTCTTCCCACGCACACACAGTATAATGTTCCCACAGTACCGCCGTCTTCCCACGCACACACAGTATAATGTTCCCACAGTACCGCCGTCTTCCCACGCACACACAGTATAATGTTCCCACAGTACCGCCGTCTTCCCACGCACACACAGTATAATGTTCCCACAGTACCGCCGTCTTCCCACGCACACACAGTATAATGTTCCCACAGTACCGCCGTCTTCCCACGCGCACACAGTATAATGTTCCCACAGTACCGCCGTCTTCCCACGCCCACACAGTATAATGTTCCCACTGTACCGCCGTCTTCCCACGCACACACACTATAATGTTCCCACTGTACCGCCGTCTTCCCACGCGCACACAGTATAATGTTCCCACAGTACCGCCGTCTTCCCACGCGCACACAGTATAATGTTCCCACAGTACCGCCGTCTTCCCACGCACACACAGTATAATGTTCCCACAGTACCGCCGTCTTCCCACGCACACACAGTATAATGTTCCCACAGTACCGCCGTCTTCCCACGCACACACAGTATAATGTTCCCACTGTACCGCCGTCTTCCCACGCACACACAGTATAATGTTCCCACTGTACCGCCGTCTTCCCACGCACACACAGTATAATGTTCCCACAGTACCGCCGTCTTCCCACGCACACAGAGTATAATGTTCCCACTGTACCGCCGTCTTCCCACGCACACACAGTATAATGTTCCCACTGTACCGCCGTCTTCCCACGCACACACAGTATAATGTTCCCACTGTACCGCCGTCTTCCCACGCACACACAGTATAATGTTCCCACAGTACCGCCGTCTTCCCACGCACACACAGTATAATGTTCCCACAGTACCGCCGTCTGCCCACGCACACACAGTATAATGTTCCCACAGTGCCGCCGTCTTCCCACGCACACACAGTATAATGTTCCCACTGTACCGCCGTCTTCCCACGCACACACAGTATAATGTTCCCACAGTACCGCCGTCTTCCCACGCACACACAGTATAATGTTCCCACAGTGCCGCCTGAGCTCCTGCAGTTGGAATAACTCCTGAGATTTTACAGTTGGAATGATCCCTCTGGAAAATGGTTTGACATATGGTAAAAAGAAAGTCCGCTCACCTAGTAGTTGAAGTCCAGCTTGCACAGAATCAGGGGGATCCACACCAGATATTTTGCTTAAGGAAAACAAAACTTGTTGTTCCAGCGTCTGGTAAATAGTTCTTTCTTTATTTTAAGTCCATTAAAAACTTAGCAAGACGCGTTTTGAGCGCTCACTTGCGTTCTTTATCACAGCTTGGCTACATAGGCAAAAGGATTTACTAAAATACTAAAGATGTGCCAATGAAAACAGTTGGAACAAGTCACATGACACAATTATGTCAATGAATACATTCATTAAGCAACAGGTGTATGAAAACAGTCAATAGTGATACATGATTGTCTTTGCAACCATTGTAATTTTTGTAAGTTTTTAATGAACTTAAGATAAAGAGAGAACTATTTACCAGATGCTGGAACAACAAGTTTATTTTTCCTTAAGTAAAATGGTTTTACCTTTGCTTGCACCCTTACATACAGTTGAAACCAGAAGTTTCCATACACTATATAAAAAGACACATACAGTGGGTATGGAAAGTATTCAGACCCCTTTAAATTTTTCACTCTTTGTTTAATTGCAGCCATTTGGTAAAATTCAAAAAAGTTCAATTTTTTTCTCACTAATGTACACTCTGCACCCCATCTTGACTGAAAAAAAAACATAAATGTAGAAATTTTTGCAAATTTATTAAAAACGAAAAAACGAAATATTACATGGTGATAAGTATTCAGACCCGTTGCTCAGACACTCATATTTCAGTCACATGCTGTCCATTTCCACGAGATCCTCCTTGAGATGGTTCTTCTCCTTCATTGGAGTCCAGCTGTGTTTAATTAAACTGATAGGACTTGATTTGGTAAGGCGCACACCTGTCTATATAAGACTTCACAGTGCATGTCAGACCAAATGAGAATCATGAGATCAAAGGAACTGGCCAAGGAGCTCAGAGACAGAATTGTGGCAAGGCACACATCTAGCCAGGGTTACAAAAGAATTTCTGCAGTACTCAAGGTTCCTAAGAGAACAGTGGCCTCCATAATTCTTAAATGGAAGAAGTTTGGGACCACCAGAAGTATTCCAAGACCTGGCCGTCCAGCCAAACTGAGCAATCGTGGAAGAGCCTTGGTGAGAGAGGTAAAGAAGAACACCAAGATCACCGTGGCAGAGCTCCAGAGATGCAGTAGGGAGATGGGAGAAAATTCCACAAAGTCAACTATCACTATAGCCCTCCACTAGTCGGGCCTTTATGGCAGAGTGACCTGCCAGAAACCTCTCCTCAGTGCAAGACATTTGAAAGCCCTCATAGAGTTTGCTAAAAAAACACATGAAGGACTCCCAGACTATGAAAAAAAAAGATTCTCTGGTCTGATGAGACAAAGATAGATCTTTTTGGTGATAATTCTAAGCAGTATGTGTGGGCAAAACCAGGCAGTGCTCATCACCTGCCCAATATAATCCCAACAGTGAAACGTGGTGGCAGCATCTTGCTATGGGGGTGTTTTTCAGCTGCAGGGACATGATGACAGGTTGCCATTGAAGGAAACATGAATGCGGCCAAGTACAGAGATATCCTGGATGAAAACCTCTTCCGCAGTGCTCTGGACCTCAGACTTGGCCGAAGGTTCACCTTCCAACAAGGCAATGACCCTAAGCACACAGTTAAAATAACAAAGAAGTGGCTTCAGAACAACTCTGTGACCATTCTTGACTGGCGCAGCCAGAGCCCTGACCTATACCCAACTGAGCATCTCTTGAGAGACCTGAAAATGGCTGTCTACCAACATTCACCATCCAACCTGACGGAACTGGAGAGGATCTGCAAGGAAGAATGGCAGAAGGTCCCCAATCGAGGTGTGAAAAACTTGTTGCATCATTCCCAAGAAGACTCATGGCTGTACTAGCTCAAAAGGGTGCTTCTACTCAATACTGAGCAAAGGGTCTGAATATTTATGACCATGTGATATTTCAGTTTTTCTTTTTTAATAAATTTGCAAAACTTTCTACATTTGTTTTTTTCAGTCAAGCTGGGGTGCAGAGTCTACATTAATGAGAAAAAATTGAACTTTTTATGAATTTACCAAATGGCTGCAATGAAACAAAGAGTGAAATATTTAAAGGGGTCTGAATACTTTCCGTACCCTATGTATTTTTTTCCGCAATATCTGACAAGGAATCAGAAGAAACCTTTCCCATTTTAGGTCAATTAGGATTACCATAATTATTATTTGTCAAGTGCCAGAATATGAGAGAGAGAATGTTTTAAGGCATTTTTATTACTGCAAAATCAAAAGTTTACATACATTTCATTAGTATTAGGTACCATTGCCCTTAACCTGAATGACTTGGGTTAAACGTTTGGGATATCCTTCCACAAGCTTCTTACAACAGTTGGTCGGAATTTGAGCCCATTCCGCCTGACAAAACTTGTGTATGTGATCCAGGTTTGTAGGTCTCCTTGCTCTCACCGTCCTTTTCAGCTTTGCCCATAAATTTTCATTAGGATTGAGATCAGGGCTTTGTGATGGCCACCCCAAAACAAAACATTGACTTTGTAATCCTAAAGCCACTTTGGCAGTATGCTTCGGGAGAATGTCCATTTGGAAGACCCATTTCCGTCTAATCTTTAACTTCCTGGCTGATGTCTTGAGATGTTGTTTCAGTAGTGCCACATAATCTTGTTTTCTCTAATAACCCCGCCAAGACGGCACACAGGAGGATGTCATCTCATCCTAATAGGGACAGGAAACACGAAAGAGGTCAAATAGCTCCTCCCATCTCCTTTCCCCAGTGTTTTTCCTGTCCCCCTATAGGGATGAAGAGGTCATCCTAGGAGTGCTCTGTGCCAGCGGTAGACACTAGAAAAAAATATATAGCCGGACAGCAGGAGATTGTTTGGTCTCACCTCTCGTCTCCTTGTGCTGTTCCTGACTCCATCGGACTCAGGACTTTCCCCTTCTAGTTTCTGCCTTCGGGTAAAGTCTAAGTGGGTCTTCAGGCTGGAGGCCTCTCTGAGCTCTCCAGCCCATCTCTTCCCCCCTTCTTACTTGGCTGGATCGGAGCAGCCGGGATGCAGCGAGGGAGGCTTGTTTCCGACTTCCCTAGCTGAAGCTTGCGTGGCGTGATCCGGGTGTCCGGAAGTGATGTCAGATGCTGGGTGTCTTTTGATCCCATCACTTCTGGGTTTGCGTTCCACAGTGGAACGCACCGAAGAAAAAGTGCAAGAGGCAGACTGATACATCCTGAAGGTTCCCTCAACACCTTAAACGTAGGGGGAGGAGTCCCTCTGACTCAGAGGAGGCGCTGATCCGGGCACCTGCATAAAAGAGCACCGGACAGAGGGCCAAGTAAGGTAGGACAAATTTGTGAGATTCCAGTTGGGCTTCCAGCCATGTGCTTAGGGCATGCGCACTTGCTCCCGCCCTCTTAAAGGGCTAGCATGTGCTATTTCCTCCGCTATTGACTGAGAACCATTATGTATGTATTGCTTCCTCCAAACTAGGGAGGTGCCTGAGCAACCTTCCTGTTTTGCAGTCTATGTTGCGTAAGGTTGTATACCAGTCTGTTATGAATGGGTCACCGAGGAGGATGGCAGGAACAGGCTAAGCCACCAGAAGACCAGAGAGGTTGGTAACTAAGCGAATTGCAGACCCCTGATTCTATCCGCACAACTAGCAGTAGCCGTGGAGCGTTCCTACGATGCCCTAGACACTTCGTCACAGCCGGAGGACTAACTAAGCCTAAAGACAGAAAGATGAAATCTAAACTGCCCCGCAGATCCCCAGAGAAATAGACTGCCCCCAAACATATATTGTCGGTGAAACAAGATGAGACACAAACACAGGCAGAGGACAGACTGAGCAAACGGTGGGGCCCAAGCTGTCTAGACATGACAGAAAAAGATACTGTCTGCAATCACGCACAAAACCCTGAAAAAGTCCAACACTTCTGATATACAAAAATACCTGAGATCACACGCTCACCCCAGCTAGATCATCACTCTGGTATAATCTGGCAGCAAGCAAAAAGATACTAACATAACAGGGGACTGAACAAGCTGCAACATATGAAGCAGGGCCCAGCGCTGCCCCCAGCAGTGAGCACGCAGACCCCTAGCAGTGAGCACGCAGACCCCTAGCAGCAAAACAGAAAGCAAAAAAAAGACACAACGAGATTAGCTGCAAAGGATTAGCAAAAGTATCACTTAGCTGAACATGCAGATCAGGCAGTGGACAAAAGAGCTCCAAATGCACACAGAGGAAAAAATCACCGGCAACCTTCAAGAGCAGCCAGCTCCATTATATGCTCCCAGCCAGCAATCCTAGATTCCCAATTATCGTCAGGTGGAGAACCTCCATCCACCTGGCCAGCTCCACTACTCTCAGTAACCACCAGAGGAAGCAGAGGGAGCTTCGGCTCAGAAATCCGAGCAAGGGAGTTCACAACACCTGTCCCTGCTGCAGATCCTGCCTGCTGCACTCTCACATGAATACTGTCTGCTGCACTCTTATACAAAGTCTGCCTGCTGCTCCATCCAGTCTGTCCTTCTTGGTCCACCTGCTGCACGACTGTTGGTCTGTCCTGGAGTGGCACCTGGTGTTCATTGGGAGCCAAGTCTTACCTCACCATCAGAGGCTCTATTCAGCAGTCCGCTGCTTGCTTGGTCACGCTCCTTCAGGCTCTCCTCTGTCCGTGGCATAGTAGTTCCACAAACTACGTCTGTGACATACAGGTCCTTCCTGCTCTGTATCTGTGGAACCCAGTGCTGTTTCGTTCCCTGTAAGTAAACAGGCATTGTATTCCCTCCATGGTGCAGGTACAGAACATAAGAAACTTATTTCCTTCTCCCATTTTTTTCAGGGGGACAAGCTACCTGCACCAAGGAGCAAATTCAAGGCCACGAGCTGCTGTTAGGCATTGGGTTCCTGTCGCTGCACAGCGGGAATCCCGAGCCTTGCTTCCAGCGGTCTCCCATTCCTCTCCAGCCACAGAGGAGGTTGCTCAACAAACTTGTTGGTCCCGGCGCTCTGCCCAGACCAGCTCCGTGGGTTTGCTTGCTGCTGCCACCTCTGGCACAGCTTTGGCAATGCAGGCTGCTCAGCAGCGAGATTCTCCAGGGACTAAGTCCTCATGTCGGGCCACTGAGCATGCCCGTGGAGTGATCTCCCATTGGAGATCGAAGGTCACGTGCTCAGGTCCTGCTCCTGTTCGGATTGGCCCATCCGAGAAGCCAGGAAGGTCCCGGACGCTCGCGGCTATAAAAGGTTCGCATGGCCGCTCGGCCATGCGCTAGGATAGACTGTATTTGCAGACTATTTGGAGTGAGTGATGTATGCACGTATGAATGTCTCTGGTGAATGACTCATTAAGAAACCCCTACCCTTGGTACGCATGTGTTGTGCAGCCTAGCCTGCTAGTGCCCAGGCTTAGGTGTAGGTAGGTCAGTGGTTGAGTCAGGCATCAGTCCTCACCAGGGACTCGGCACGCCTCAGTGCACGTGCTCCATAGCCAGCGCGCTCAGTGGGCCTAGAAGGACTCTAACCCCGTGTCCTTGGGTTAGAGTTCTGTGGCCGTACACTGTGCGCTCTTTTGGCCGGGCTCTGTGAGCTAAACAGGCTCCGGCATCTACGTTCAGCGGTTGTGCGGCTCTGTGCATTAACAGAGTTCGCCCCTGTTCACATTGGGTGACGTAACCCATGTGTGACTGGTTTCACACCGCTTAATTCTTCCGCCATTACTTAGCAGCAGTATACCCCCTCCGCAAGGTGGACCCCGGGCTGCGAACGCACCTACTATTATTTTATAATTTGGTGCGTTCCGCCAGCCCTTACATTATCCTAGCGCCAGGGTCTGGCTAATAATGGCGGACGAACAACGACTGCATAGATACATCCAGCAGCTGGAGGGTAGGTTGGCAGTGCTAGAGCGTTCCACCTCAGCTGCGGATGTTACTTCGGTCGCTGTTCGAGCAGCTACAGAGGCTGTCGCCTGTGTCTCCACGGCTAGCCCTGCCCCGACCTTGTCTCGCCTCCCGCTGCCCGAAAAGTTCTTGGGTGATAGTGCTTCATGCAGGGGTTTCGTGAGTCAGTGCTCCATTCACCTGGAGTTGCTGGCAACATGATTTCCCTCTGAGCGGGCCAAAGTGGGATTTATCATCTCCCTTCTGTCGGGCAGGGCTTTGGAGTGGGCCACCCCACTGTGGGAGCGTGGGGATCCCCTGGTACAGAGTGCCACCCATTTTCTGGTCACTTTGAAGCAGGTGTTCCTGGGGCCTCGGGTCATGCACGACACCGCACTGCAGTTGCTGGCCCTAACCCAGGGTTCGTCTCTGGTCAGTCAGTATGCCATCCTCTTCAGAACGCTGGCCTCAGAGCTGGAGTGGCCAGATAAGGTTCTCAAACCTATTTTCTGGAGAGGCCTGGCTGATCATGTCAAACACGCCCTGGCCACCAGGGAGGTGCCCACCACTTTGGAGGAGCTCATTATGGTCTCCACCCGAATCAACATTCGCTTCACTGAGCAAGGGCTGGAGCGCTCCAAGTCCTGCCAACAATATAGATTGGCACCAAACTTTGTTAGGCCGCTGGAACCCCTCAGCCTGCCGCCTGAGCCTCCAGAGGCCATGGAGGTGTCTAGCACTGGGTCCAGGGCCCAGTCCGCGCGGTTACCTTCAGTCTGCTTCCGTTGTCCACAGCGCCCGGGAAACGCTCCCGTCTAGTGGTTATCGGAGGGGGCCTACTCCGACTTTCTCCTCCAAGCTCCTGTTTAAAGGGGCGTTAGAATTTAATTCCGCTCTGGTGGTGGAGGTTTGTGTGGACTCTGGAGCGGAGGGCAATTTCATGTCATCTGCCTTCGCCCTACAACACGCAATCCCCCTGGTCCTGCCTCCTCAGCCAGTCACTATCAGAGGGGTGAATGGTGCGACACTCCTGTCCCAAATCACCCACCAGACGGCTCCACTGAGACTCTCACTCTCTCCTTCCCATCAGGAGATGCTGTCTCTTCTTGTCATGCCCGAAGGTATCAACCAGGTCCTTCTAGGAGTTCCCTGGTTACGAGCTCACTCTCCTCACATATAGTGGTCCTCGGGAAAAATCCTCGGTTGGAGCAAGTCCTGCGAGGGTAGGTGTCTGAGGGACTGCGTACAGGTCGCTACCTCTGAGGTTCCCGCAGATCTCTCCTCGCTTCCCAAGCCGTACCAGCAGTATGCAGACGTTTTCTCCAAGAAGGCGGCGGAGACCCTTCCGCCGCACCACCCTTATGACTGTCCTATTGACCTCTTGCCCGGTGCTGAGCCTCCCCGGGGTCGAGTCTACCCCCTATCTCTCTCAGAGACAGAAGCCATGTCTCAGTATATCAGGGAGAATCTAGCAAGAGGATTCATTAGGAAGTCGGTGTCTCCGGCGGGAGCGGGATTCTTCTTTGTCCAAAAGAAGAATGGAGAATTACGTCCGTGCATCGATTACAGGGGTCTTAACGCCATAACCGTTAAGAACAAGTATCCTCTACCCCGATATCGGAACTGTTCAATAGGCTACGGGGAGCGAGAGTGTTTACTAAGCTTGATCTGCGAGAAGCCTATAACCTGATTCGCATCCGTGAGGGGGACGAATGGAAGACGGCATTTAACACCAGAGATGGGCACTATGAATACCTGGTGATGCCCTTCGGGCAATGTAATGTGCCAGCCGTCTTCCAAGATTTTGTGAACGATATCTTCCGGGATATGCTTACCACCTCGGTAGTAGTCTATCTGGACGATATTCTCATTTACTCTCCAGATATTGACTCCCACCGGAGAGATTTTCGCAAAGTTTTCGATCTCCTGCGGGCAAACTCCCTTTACGCCAAGTTGGAGAAATGTGTGTTTGAGCAGGAGTCCTCGCCTTTCCTGGGCTATATCATCTCGGCCCAGGAGTTGGCCATGGATCCTGCCAAACTACAGGCGGTGATGGATTGGCAGGAGCCCCATTCTCTCAAATCGGTGCAGCGCTTTATGGGGTTCATAAATTACTATCGCCAAATCATCCCCCATTTCTCAACTTTGGTAGCGCCCTTGGTAGCCCTCATCAAGAAGGGTGCAAACCCCAAACTGTGGTCGGAAACTGTCTCCAAGGCCTTCGCCGCAATTAAATCCCATTTCGCTAGCGCTCCCATTCTACATCGCCCCGATGTAGATAAGCCCTTCATTCTGGAGGTGGATGCCTCTTCCGTCGGTGCTGGAGCGGTCCTGTTCCAGAAGGACTCGCAAGGTCGAAGCACCCATGCTTCTTCTCTAAGACCTTCACACCGGCGGAGAGGAATTATTCCATCGGGGACAAGGAGTTGCTAGAAATGAAGCTGGCCTTCTCAGAGTGGAGACACCTCCTGGAGGGGGCTCGCCATCCTTTCCAGGTGTTCACCGACCACAAAAATTTGGTCTATCTACAGACTGCCCAGCGGCTGAATTCTCGCCATGCCAGATGGTCCTTGTTCTTCTCCCGATTCCATTTCACCTTGCATTTTCTCTCCGGGGAGAAGAACGTCCGGGCCGACGCTCTTGTGTGTTAGAAACGCGTATATCTGCACAGAGATTGAAGCTTCAGAGACTGGGAGTTCTGTGGAAACTGTTTGGGTAAGAATACAAGGACAGAACAATGGAAAGGACACCATTGTAGGCATTTACTACAGGCCACCTGTGCAAGCTGAAGATATGGATGAACTCTTTATGCATCAAATGGCCAAGTTCTCCCAAAAATATGACATAGTTGTCATGGGAGATTTCAACTATCCAGACATTTGTTGGGAATCTCTCTCAGGCAAAACTAACAGGTCAAGGAAATTCTTATCCTCTCTTGCTGACAACTTTATCTTCCAAAAGGTAGGGGAGAAAACAAGGGGAACTGCTACCTTGGATCTAATCCTTATAAACAGGGAGGAAATGGTTGAGGAGGTAAAAGTGGCTGGGACCCTAGGAGGTAGCGACCATGCTATTTTAGAATTTTGGATAACTAGAGGAGGAAGACCTGTGAAGACTCAGACGTCAAGGTTAGATTTCAGAAAGGCAGATTTTAAGGGATTCAGAAAGAGAATTGGAGGGATCCAATGGCTGGATATCCTTAAAGACAAAAATGTCCAGGAAGGATGGGAAATCTTGAAAAATGAAATTCTCAAAGCACAATTGTTAACAATTCCGAAAAGAGGGAAGAATAGGAAGCATTTAAGGAAGCCAGGATGGATGAACACAGAACTTAAGCACATGCTAAAATGGAAGAAAAAAATGTTTATAAAATGGAAAGAGGGAGGCATATCTAAAGAAGAATATAATGCTGTCTGCAGAACCTGCAGGTCACAAATCAGATTATCTAAAGCTGACAATGAATTGAGGCTTGCAAGAGATGTCAAAAGCAATAATAAAGGATTTTGGGGATATGTCAAAAGTAAAAGAAAAGTCAAAGATGCTATAGGATTTTTACAGGATGAAAATGATGAAATGGTAAGACAGGATGTTGAGAAGGCCGAACTTTTAAATTCCTATTTTGCATCTGTTTTCTCTCAGAAAGGAAATGTGACATCAACTGTTCTTCACTGTCCTATTAAGGGAATAGAAGAATCCAGGATATCTATAAACAGAAAGATAGTGAGGAAACACTTAGCTAACCTAAATGAATTCAAGTCTCCAGGTCCAGATGAATTACACCCCAGAGTACTGAAGGAGATAGCAGAAGAAATTTTTGAACCCCTCTCCATAATATTTGAAAATTCTTGGAGAACAGGAGAAGTCCCGGAAGACTGGAGAAGAGCAAATGTTGTTCCTATCTTCAAAAAGGGGAAGAAGGTGGACCCAGGCAACTATAGGCCGGTGAGTCTGACTTCTATACCAGGAAAGATCTTTGAACAAATTATTAAACAACATGTATGTCAGTACCTGGATAAGAATGAAGTGATTAAACAGAGTCAGCATGGGTTTGTAACTAATAAGTCATGTCAGACTAACTTAATTTCCTTCTATGACGGAATCACTGATTGGGTGGATCAAGGAAATGCTGTAGATATAGTATATCTTGACTTCAGCAAAGCATTTGACAAAGTATCTCATACAATCCTTATTGAAAAAATGACTAAGTATGGAATGGACAAGGCAACTGTTAGGTGGATTCATAACTGGCTTAGTGATCGGACCCAAAGAGTGGTCGTAAATGGCAGCACATCCAGTTGGAAGAATGTCTCAAGTGGGGTACCACAGGGCTCTGTCCTGGGCCCTTTATTGTTCAACATCTTTATCAACGATTTAGATGAAGGAATTGAGGGTAAACTGATTAAATTTGCTGATGACACAAAGCTAGGAGGGATAGCTAATACTAGAGAAGAGAGAGAGAGGATTCAAAAAGATATAAATAAACTGGAGAAGTGGGCAGCAACTAACAGAATGGTTTTTAACAGGGAAAAATGCAAAGTACTACATCTGGGCAATAAAAATGAAAAAAGCATATACAGAATGGGAGGAATAGGCCTAAGCAACAGCACATGTGAAAAAGACTTGGGTATACTAATAGATCACAAACTGAATATGAGTCAACAGTGTGATGCAGCAGCAAAAAAAGCAAATGCAATTCTAGGATGTATTAACAGAAGCATACAGTCTAGATCACGTGAAGTCATTATTTCCCTCTACTCCTCTTTGGTCAGACCTCATCTGGAATATTGTGTCCAGTTTTGGGCACCACATTTTAAAAAAGACATCAACAAACTGGAGCAAGTTCAGAAAAGAGCAACCAGAATGGTGACCGGTCTGCAAACCCTGTCTTATGAGGAAAGGTTGCAGGATTTGGGATTGTTTAGTTTGCAAAAGAGAAGACTGAGTGGAGACTTAATAGCTGTCTACAAATATCTCAAGGGCTGTCACATTGTAGAAGGATCATCTTTATTCTCATTTGCACAAGGAAAGACTAGAAGCAATGGGATGAAACTGAATGGGAGGAGACACAGATTAGATATTAGAAAAAACTTTTTGACAGTTAGAGTGATCAATGAGTGGAACAAGCTGACACGAGAAGTGGTGAGTTCTCCTTCAATGGATGTCTTCAAACAGAGGCTGGACAGACATCTGACTGGGATGATTTAGCGAATCCTGCTTTGAGCAGGGGGTTGGACCAGATGGCCCAGGAGGTCCCTTCCAACTCTACGATTCTATGATTCTATGATTCTTTCTCGCTCTGTGGTGTCATCAGAGGAGGAGGAGCCTCGGCTGATAGTTCCATCGGAGAGTCTGAGGACCGTGGCTCCGGTTGCTCTCGAGTCGGTACCTCCGGGCAAGACTTTTGTCCCTGCCCATCTGCGACCGGAGGTCCTCTCTCTTGGGGCTCGTTCGTTCAGGGTGGGGGGACATTTTGGGACCAAACGGACCTCTGATCTCCTGGCGAGGACGTACTGGTGGCCGCATATGGCTCGTGACGTCGGGGACTATATTCAGCCGTACGTCTCTTGCACCCAGAATCGGTCCTCTCGGCAGTGGCCCGCTGGGTTACTCTATCCCCTGCCGGTAGAGGACAGGCCCTGGGAGATGGTCGGTATGGACTTTGTGGTGGGTCTGCCAAGTCCAGTGGCAGCACCGTCATTTGGGTGGTCACCGATCATTTCTCCAAGATGGTGCATCTGGTACCACTCTCGCGGCTACCTTGTGCACGGGGCCTGGCAGCGTTGTTTATTAAACATGTTTTCTGCCTGCACGGCATGCCGGATAAGATTGTCAGCGACCGGGGTCCTCAGTTTGCATCTCAGTTCTGGAGAGAGCTCTGTTCTCTGCTCAGCATTGAGCTAAATCTCTCCTCGGCCTATCATCCCGAGACGAACGGGTTGGTTGACAGAGCCAACCAGACCCTGGTGACATATCTGCGACATTTTGTCTCGGCCAGGCAGGATGATTGGGCATCCTTGCTGCCGTGGGCGGAGTTCGCTTTGAACAAAGCTGTGGCCGATTCCACCGATCAGACCCCATTCCTCTTAAATTACGGCCAGCATCCGCGCGTCCCCATGCTCATGCCGGTGTCATCCATCGACTCTAGGGTGGCAGACTGGGCGGTGGAGGCACGTGACATTTGGGATCGCACGCAGGATGCTATCCAGGCCTCCAAGGAGAGAATGAGGGTCTCCGCTGACGCACACAGGCGTCCTGCTCTGACCTTCGCCCCTGGCGACTTAGTGTGGCTTTCTGCCCGAAACATCAGGCTGCGGGTTGAATCCGCTAAGTTCGCACCGCGCTATATTGGCCCTTTCAAGGTCCTCGAGCAGATCAACCCTGTGGTCTACCGCCTGGCCCTTCCACCACACTTGGCTATCTCCGACACGTTTCACGTGTCTCTCCTTAAGCGGGTTTTCTGAGCCATCTGACGGGACATCGGACCTGTCGTCAGACGAGTTTGAGGTCAATGCTATCATGGGATGCAAGGTGATGCGGGGCAAAAAGTTTTACTTGGTGGATTGGAAGGGTCATGGTCCAGAGGCTCGGACCTGGGAGCCGGTGGAGAACATCCACGCTCCTCTTCTCAATGCGGAATTTGAGCGCAACGAGGCTCAGACAGGAGGGGTCCCTAGGAAGGGGGGTAATGTTAGGCGTCAGGTTCCTGTCGCTGCACAGCGGGAATCCCGAGCCTTGCTTCCAGCGGTCTACCATTCCTCTCCAGCCGCAGAGGAGGTTGCTCAGCAAACTTGTCAGTCCTGGCGCTCTGCCCAGACCAGCTCCGTGGGTTTGCTTGCTGCTGCCACCTCTGGCACAGCTTTGGCAATGCAGGCTGCTCAGCAGCGAGATTCTCCAGGGACTAAGTCCTCATGTCGGGCCACTGAGCATGCCTGTGGAGTGATCTTCCATTGGAGATCGAAGGTCAAGTGCTCAGGTCCTGCTCCTGTTCGGATTGGCCCATCCAAGAAGCCAGGAAGGTCCCGGACGCTCGCGGCTATTAAAGGTTCGCATGGCCGCTTGGCCATGCGCTAGGATAGACTCTATTTACAGACTATGTGGAGTGAGTGATGTATGCACGTATGAATGTCTCTGGTGAATGACTCCTTAAGAAACCCCTACCCTTGGTACGCATGTGTTGTGCAGCCTAGCCTGCTAGCGCCCAGGCTTAGGCGTAGGTAGGTCAGTGGTTGAGTCAGGCATCAGTCCTCACCAGGGACTCAGCACGCCTCAGTGCACGTGCTCCATAGCCAGCGTCTATAGCGGCGCTCGCGGCAGCAACGCCGCACGCTCAGTGGGCCTAGAAGGACTTTCTAACCCCGTGTCCTTGGGGTAGAGTTCTGTGGCCGTAACCCATGGTGCGTTCCGCCAGCCCTAACAGCTGCTAGTGTGCAATCTGCTCAAAAAGATGGTATCTTCACTTAGAAAGCACGATGCCAAGAATGTTCAGATAAAATAGTTAAAGCGCAGCCCTCCTTAAGGAAGGAAATTAAAGGGATAGTCCGCCAGGAAATACAGTCCTGCCCCCTAGATTATGTAGTCAAGCGGAAAAGGGAGTTTAGGAGGAGGGTGGGGGGGCATTTTGGCTATACATGCCATGGTTGGGACACTCCTTTAGGGAGACACATGAACAGTGTACATCAAGGTGAAACCGGAGACATCTCCTTTTGTATCATTGAGGTGGTTAAACCCAATGTGAGAGGAGGTGATCACAACAGATGTATCCTCAAAAAGGAAAGAATTTTTAGACTGGATTCACTAGCAACTAAGGCACTCGATTAACACATTTCCTATGCCTGTGTAGTGTGAATACAGCCCCATTCTGGATTACATTTTGGATTTTATACTCTACCCATAGCTACTCAGTTACCTGTGAATGGGGTTCACATACTGTCCATCATCGAGATATCTGAGCTTCTATATCAGAAATATTTCTTACTAGCTGAGGAGCCCGGCGCTGCACTGGCATAGTAACTAACTATGGTTAGTTATAACAAATTATGATTAAATCTACATTATATGTATAAAGCTGAGTGTAGAGCCTCGCCCACTCCGCATAGCCACATTCACTATAATATCCCACATCATCACGTCAGCCAGAGCTACCGGACTACTACCACTAATATCCCACATCGTCCCGTCAGCCAGAGCCACCGGACTACTCTCCCTAATATCCCACATCATCCCGTCAGCCAGAGCCACCGGACTACTACCCCTAATATCCCACATCATCCCATCAGCCTGGGGTCAGAGCCAGAGCGCAGAGTGGATTTGCCCTTCCTTCCATACCGGGGATCCCTTTAAGAAAGGCCTGGGGTTAAAACCAAAGCGCTGGATGGATTTGCCCTGACTTCCATACCAATGATCCCTTTAAGAGAGGCCTGGGGTCAGAATCGGAGCGCTGAGAGATTTGCCCTAACTTCCATACCCGAGATCCCTTTAAGAGAGGCCTGGGGTCTTTACCAAAGTGCAGAGTGGAATTGCCCTCACTTCTGTACTGGGGATCCCTGTAAGAGAGGCCTGGGGTCAGAAACAGAGTGCTTATTGGAATTGCTCTAACTTCCATACCAATGATTCCTTTAACCCATTCACCCCCCAAGGGTGGTTTGCACGTTCATGACCGGGCCAATTTTTACAATTCTGACCACTGTACCTTTATGAGGTCATAACTCTAGAACGCTTCTATGGATCCCGGTGATTCTGACATTGTTTGCTCGTGACATATTGTACTTCATGTTAGTGGTAAAATTTCATTCAAATAAGGCTGGTTTCACATTAGCGCATTTTATGCGCGCGCACGGCCGGGGGTAGCTCCGCCCCCGAGCCGGCTCTCTGCCCGGCGTGCCCGCCCCTTCCTTGTAGCGCCGCCTCCTAGCGCACAGCGGCGCCTGCGATCGGCGCACCCTATCTTTAGCATAGGGTGCGCCGATCGTGCGCAGGTCGTGCGCTAGTTGCGCTTTGACCTGCGCTGCGCACTTTTGACGGTGCGCAGTGCGCGCCAAAATCGAACTTTTCGGATTTTGGCGCGCACGGCGCAGGTCAAAGCGCAACTAGCGCACGACCTGCGCACGATCGGCGCACCCTATGCCAAAGATAGGGTGCGCCGATCGCAGGCGCCGCCGTCCGCTAGGAGGCGGCGCTACAGGCAAGGGGCGGGCACGCCGGGCAGAGAGCCGGATCGGGGGCGGAGCTACCCCCGGCCGTGCGTGCGCATAAAATGCGCTAATGTGAAACCAGCCTTACTTGCGTTTATTTGTGAAAAAAACGGAAATTTGGCAAAAATTTTGAAAATTTCGCAATTTTCCAACTTTGAATTTTTATGCCCTTAAATCACAGAGATATGGCACAAAAAAAACTTGATAACTAACATTTCCCACATGTTTACTTTACATCAGCACAATTTTGGAACCAAAATTTTTTTTTGTTAGGAAGTTATAAGGGTTAAAAGTTGGCCAGCGATTTCTCATTTTTACAACACCATTTTATTTTTATGACCACATCACATTTGAAGCCACTTTGAGGGGTCTATATGATAGAAAATACCCAAAAGTGACACCATTCTAAAAACTGCACCCCTTAAGGTGCTCAAAACCACATTCAAGAAGTTTATTAACCCTTTAGGTGCGTCACAGGAATTTTTTTGAATATTTAAAAAAAAATGAACATCTAACTTTTTTTCACAAAAAAAATAATTCAGGTTCAATTTTTTTTATTTTACCAAGGGTAACAGGAGAAATGGGACTGCAAAAGTTATTGTGCAATTTGTCCTGAGTACGCTGATACCTGATTTGTGGGGGGGAACGACTGTTTCGGCGCATGGCAGAGCTCAGAATGGAAGGAGCGCCGTTTGACTTTTTCAATGCAAAATTGGCTGGAATTCAGATCGGACGCCATGTCACGTTTGGAGAGTCCCTGATGTACCTAAACAGTGGAAACCCCCTACAAGTGACCCCATTTTGGAAACTAGACCCCCCAAGGAACTTATCTATTATGTGGTGAGAACTTTGAACCCACAAGGGCTTTACAGAAGTTTATAACGTACAGCGGTACAATTAAAAAATCATATTTTTTCCACAAAAATGATCTTTTCACCCCAATTTTTATTTTCCCAAGGGTAACAGGACCCTAAAAGTTATTGTGCAATTTGTCCTGAGTACGCTGATACCCCACATATGGGGGTAAACCACTATTTGGGCGCATGGCAGAGCTCGGAAGGGAAGCAGCGCCATTTGACGTTTTTGGCTGGAATTGAGATTGGACACCATGTCGCGATTGGAAAACCCCTGATGTACCTAAACAGTGGAAACCCCCCACAAATGACACCATTTTGTAAACTAGACCCCCCAAGGAACTTATCTAGATGTGTGGTGAGCACTTTGAACCCCCAGTGCTTCACAGAAGTTTATAACGCCCGGGCGTGAAAATAAAAAATTCATATTTTTTCCACAAACATGATCTTTTAGTCACCATTTTTTTTATTTTCCCAAGGGTAACAGGAGAAATTGGACCCCAAAAGTTGTTGTCCAATTTGTCCTGAGTATGCTGATACCCCATATGTGGGAGAAAACTACTGTATGGGCACACGTCGGGGATCGGAAAGGAAGTAGTGACGTTTTGGAATGCAGACATTGATGGAATGGTCTGCGGGTGTCATGTTGCCTTTGGAGAGCCCCTAATGTACCTAAACAGTGGAAACACCTACAAATGACCCCATTTTGGAAACGAGAACCCCTAAGGAACTTATCTAGATGTGTGGTGAGCACTTTGAACCCCCAAGGGCTTCACAGAAGTTTATAATGCCCGGGCATGAAACTAAAAAAATCGTATTTTTTCCACAAACATGATCAATTAGTCCCCAATTTTTTCATTTTCCCAAGGGTAACAGGAGAAATTGGACCGCAAAAGTTGTTGTCCAATTTGTCATGAGTACGCTGACACCCCATATGTGGGAGAAAACTACTGTATGGACACACGTCGGGGCTCGGAAGGGAAGCAGTGCCATTTTGGAATGCAGACTTTGATGGAATGGTCTGCGGGTGTCATGTGCGTTTGGAGAGCCCCTGATGTACCTAAACTATTGAAACTCCCCACAAGTGACCCCATTTTGGACACTAGACCCCCCCACGGAACTTATCTAGATGTGTGGTGAGCACTTTGAACCCCCAAGTGCTTCACAGAAGTTTATAACGCTCGGACGTGAAAATAAAAAAATCATATTTTTCCACAAAAATGATATTTTTGCCCCCAATTTTTTATTTTCCTAAGGGTAACAGGAGAAATTGGACCCCAATAATTGTTTTGCAATTTGTCCTGAGTAGGCTGATACCCTACATGTGGGGGTAAAACACTGTTTGGGCGCATGGCAGAGCTTGGAAGGGAAGGAGCACCATATGACTTTTTCAACTCAGAATTGGCTGGAATTGAGATCAGACGCAATGTTGCATTTGGAGAGCCCCTGATGTGCCCAAACAGTGGAAACCCCCAATTCTAACTCCAACCCGAACCCCAGCACACCCCTAACCCTAATCTCAGCCCTAACCCTAGCCCTAACCCTAACCCTAATGGAAAAATGGAAATAAATACATTTTTTTTAATTTTATTATTTTTCCCTAACTAAGGGGGTGATAACGGGGGGTTTGATTTACTATTTATGGCGGTTTTTATTTTTGGCAGCTGTCGCACGCTAAAAGACGCTTTATATTGTAAAAATAGTTTTTGCATCACTACATATTGAGAGCTATAATTTTTCCGTATTTTGACCCACTGAGTCATGTGAGGTCTTATTTTTTGCGGGACAAGTTGACGTTTTTATTGGTACCATTTTCGGGCACGTGACTTTTTTGACCGCTTTTTATTCCGATTTTTGGGACGCAGAATGAACAAAAACCAGCGTTTCATGAATTTCTTTTGGGGGAGTGCGTTTACACCGTTCCGCGTGCGGTAAAATTGATAAAGCGATTTTATTCTTCGGGTCAGTACGGTTACAGCAATACCTCATTTAGGTCGTTTTTTTATGTTTTGTCGGTTTTTTGCAATGAAAACTATTTTATATAAAAAATAATTATTTTTGCATCGCTTTATTCTGCGAGCTATAACTTTTTTATTTTTTCGCTCATGATGCTGTGTGGTGGCTCGTTTTTTGCGGGACAAGATGACGTTTTCAGCGGTACTATGGATATTTATATGCGTCTTTTTGATCGCGCGTTATTACACTTTTTGTTTGGCGGTATGATAATAAATCATTATTTTTTGCTTCGTTTTTTATTTTTATTTTTTAAGGGGTTCGCTAAAGGGGTTAACTAATGGGACAGTTTTATAGGGCGGGTCGTTACGGACGCGGCGATACCTAATATGTGTACTTTTATTGTTTTGGGGTTTTTTTATTTTCAAAAAATGAATTTATTGGGGAATATTTTTTTTTTTTTTACTAATTTATTTGGCGATTTTTTTAAAAAATTATTTTTACACTTTTTTTTTATTTTTTTTTCACTTTATTACATAGTCCCAGGTGGGACATCACTGTCCTGTGACAGATCGCTGATCTGTCACATCACAGATCACTGTGACAGATTAGCAATCTGTCACAGGCATTGAAGAAGACTTCCTCTTGCCTGCGCTTTGCAGGCACTGAGGAAGCCAGCTTCCTCCAGGCCCCCGAAGGCCCCCGTTGCCATCTTGGATTCGGGGGCCTGGAGGAAAGGAGCCCCCCGCAGCAGCGCTGCACATTGCGCTGCCGTGGGGGGCTCAGGGAAGCACGGAGGGAGCCCCCTCCCTGCCGATGCTTCCCTTTAACTCCCAGTACACCGCGATCATGTTTGATCGCGGTGTGCAAGGGGTTAACGTGTCGGGGGCGGTCCGTGACCGCCCCTGACACATTGTGCCGGGTGTCAGCTGTGATAATCAGCTGTCACCCGGCCGCGATCAGCGGCGCTCACCACGTGGGCGCCGCTGATCGCGGTAGACGTACTATCCCGTCCATGGGCATAGGGGCCCGGGTCCCATGGACGGGATAGTACGTCGGATGTCAGGAAGGGGTTAAGAGACCCTGGGGTCAGAACCAGAGAGCTGAGTGGAACGGTCCTAACTTGCATACTGGGGATCCGTTTAAGAGAGGCCTGGGGTCAAACTAAAGCGCTGGATGAATTTGCCCTAACTTCCATACCGGAGATCCCTTTAAGAGGGAAGATGTATGATATGTACAGTATATTGGGCACAGGAGGGGGGATTTATTTCTGTCATGTGCGCTCTGCTCCTTTCTGGGGGGCAGACAATGGCTGGGAGCTTATGTTTCCGGGGTGCTAGTTTTCTACCACCAAGTCAGTGTCTGCTGAGGTGCTGTCATGGAGTGAGAAAACTGTTGCTCATAGCAACCAATCACAGCTCAGCTTCTTTTAAGCAGCTCTGGTGAAATGAAAGATGCTTCGTGATTGGTTGGTGACACACACACACACACACACACACACACACACACACACATTCAATTTTATATATAGAGATCAGTTATATCCCACATATATTATTTAGTAATTAACAAGTGTGGTGATCCTTGTGTATCTCTAATTATGCATTTGAAAGTCAAATATTATATTACTATTTAGGAACATACTGTGGGCCATCATCCCATGTTTTATCTTGAGATAATGTATGTCTACATGCCTATTGCATGACAGGAAGATGTGCCATACTTATGTGCCATACTTATTAAAATGATAGTGTTGGTCCCCTTAAAAATAGTCTGGGTGAAATGGTGGATGAGGATGAGGAAAAAGCCAATATGCTAAATGACTTTTTTTCAACAGTATTTACACAAGAAAATCCCATGATGGATAACATGATCAGGGATAAAAATTCTCCATTAAATGTCACCTGCTTAACCCAGCAGGAAGTACGGCGGCGTCTACAAATCACTAAAATTGACAAATCCCCGGGCCCGGATGGGATACACCCCCGAGTACTGCAGGAATTAAGCACAGTCATTGATAGACCACTATTTTTAATCTTTAAAGATTCCATAATAACAGGGTCTGTACCACAGGACTGGCGTATAGCAAATGTGGTGCCAATATTCAAAAAGGGGACAAAAACTGAACTTGGAAATTATAGGCCTGTAAGTTTAACCTCAACTGTGGGTAAAATCCTGGAGGGTTTTCTAAGAGATACTATACTGGAGTATCTGGAGAAGAATAACCTTATGACCCAATATCAACATGGGTTTACAAGAGACCGTTCCTGTCAGACTAATCTGATAAGCTTTTATGAAGAGGTAAGTTCCGGACTGGACCAAGGGAATGCAGTGGACGTGGTGTACATGGACTTTTCAAAAGCTTTTGATACGGTGCCACACAAAAGGTTGATACATAAAATGAGAACAATGGGGATAGGGGAAAATATGTGTAGGTGGGTTAAGAGCTGGCTCAGGGATAGGAAACAAAGGGTGGTTATTAATGGAGCACACTCGGACTGGGTCACGGTTAGCAGTGGGGTACCACAGAGGTCAGTTTTGGGCCCGCTTCTTTTTAACATATTTATTAATGACCTTGTAGGGGGCATAGAGAGTAGAATTTCAATATTTGCAGATGACACTAAACTCTGCAGGGTAATTAATACAGAGGAGGACAATTTTATATTACAGGAGGATTTATGTAAACTAGAAGCTTGGGCTGATAAATGGCAAATGAGCTTTAATGGGGATAAATGTAAGGTCATGCACTTGGGTAGAACGAACAAGTTGTATAATTATGTGTTTAATTGTAAAACACTGGGCAAAACAGTCACTGAAAAAGACCTGGGTGTATGGGTGGACAACAAACTCACATTTAGTGGCCAGAGTCAAGCAGCTGCTGCAAAGGCAAATAAAATAATGGGATGCATTAAAAGAGGCATAGATGCTCATGAGGAGAACATAATTTTACCTCTATATAAGTCACTAGTGCGACCACACTTAGAATACTGTGTACAGTTCTGGTCTCCGGTGTATAAGAAAGACATAGCTGAACTGGAGCGGGTGCAGAGAAGAGCGACCAAGGTTATTAGGGAACTAGGGGGTCTGCAATACCAAGACAGGTTATTACACTTGGGGTTATTTAGTTTGGAGAATCGAAGGCTTAGGGGTGATCTTATTACAATGTATAAATATATGTGGGGACAATACAAAGACCTTTCTAATGATCTTTTTACTCTTAGACCTGTGACGGGGACAAGGGGGCATCCTCTACGTCTGGAGGAAAGAAGGTTTAAGCATACTCACAGACGCGGATTCTTTACTGTAAGAGCAGTGAGACTATGGAACTCTCTGCCATATGATGTTGTAATGAGTGATTCACTACTAAAATTTAAGAAGGGACTGGATGCCTTTCTTGAAAAGTATAATATTACAGGGTATATACACTAGTCTCCTTAATATTGCGTTGATCCAGGGAGCTAGTCTGATTGCCGTATGTGGAGTCGGGAAGGAATTTTTTTCCCCAATGTGAAGCTTACTGTTGCCACATGGGTTTTTTTTGCCTTCCTCTGGATCAACATGTTAGGGCAAGTTAGGATAGGATATGGGTTGAACTAGATGGACTTAAAGTCTCCCTTCAACCTTAATTACTATGTTACTATGTTATTAGTCTCCCATGATGCTGATCTCAGAGAACTTTTCTATACTGATGGAATGCCATCCAAATCCTTTGTGCGCTCCGACGTGGAACACATGTTTCTAGATATGTGCAGTCACAGACAACAATCTTAGATGCACTCTGGCGTGGAACGCATAACTATGGACATGAGCAGTCACGGGTCCAAGTGGCAATAGGAGACTGTGTTGTGCTCAGGCATGAAACACACATATCCAGGCATGCGTAATCACGGACAATGACTGTAGATGCGCTAAGGCGTGGAACGCATAACTGTGGGAGTTCGCAGTCACGAGTACGAATCGGTTTTATTCGGTGTTTCAGTTTAATACACGTCCCTTCCAAACATGCACACTAGGGTATGGACATTATCGGACGTCTGAAGCACGAGAAGTAGAAAAGTCGCAGTACATTATTATAGACAGACTTCGTTCGATATATCCTTTGACAATTCATCTCTAGGAATGGGAATGGGTCTCCTAGTCTGGGGAAGTTTTTTTGATGAAGTGGGATATTTAAACATGGACACCTGACTATTAGGCACACCATACTGAACATCATGAATTATCATCTCTGTATCAAAGCTCCTTATGAACCTGTTGGAGAAACGTGTCAAGGCGGATTATTGAAACATTCTCTGAGTACTATTCTTTTTTCCTTTATTTATACCTTGAGACATATCTGGTGCTATTTAATATATCAGTGTGTTTTTTAGATATACAGCTCTAGCAAAAATTCAGAAACCACTGCAAAATTTTCAGTTTGTCTGATTTTTCTCTTAGGTATAGGTGTTGTGAACTCATTTTCTGGTTTACCTCTGGCTTGTGGTGAGGGTGGTGGAGCTGGCTGTGTTAACAGAGGAGTCGTGAGTTCTCCATCCAGGCTCCCTCTGGTGGTGACAGCAGGTAATGAAGTTGATCTAAATGGCAGAGACCTGCCACCTGAGGAGGAGGACTGTGATTGGACATCAGGAGTCTCTGACTGGATTTAAGACAGCCGACTCCCTAATTTTGTGCTGGTGATTTTTTTCCTGCCCTGAGGTTCTGGTTTCCAGTTCTGTTCCTGCCTTCTCAAACTAAGTGTGGTCTGCTATTTTTTCACATGAGATTTGTTCTGGTTTACTCAGTTTTTGTGGTCAGCCAGCCCCTGCTGGGGCTGTGCTGAATTTCCATTCTTATGTCTCTGTTTATGCCAGTTTGCTTTTTGTCCCTGATCAGATTGGTCTCTTTTTGCTCTGTCTTCAGAATATACCAGAGTGCTGATATAGGGAATTGAAGTCTAGCGACTTCAGGGTTTTTGTTATCAGAAAGTGTTGGACATTTTTTGTCAGGGTTTTGTGCGTGATTGCAGACAGCATCTTTCCTTTCCTGTCCTTTCTAGTTAGTGTGGGCCCCATCGTTTGCTCAGCCTATTTTTCTATCTGTATTTGTGTTTTCATCTTGTCTCACCGACAATAGATGTTTGGGGGCTGTCTATTGCTTTGGGGTCTGCTCTGGGGCAGTTTAGATTTCCCCTTTTCATGCTTTAGGCTTATTTAGTTCTCCGGCTGTGACGAGGCGTCTAAGATCATCGTAGGTACGCTCCACGGCTTCTGCTAGTTGTGTGGATAGGATCAGGGGTCTGCAATCCGCTTAGTTACCAACCTCTCTGGTTTTCTGGGGCTTAGCTTGTTTTTGTTTTTCCTCCTTGGTGACTAATTCATAACATATAGGTCTTGTAACGGGGTCTACCAAGCTGGGGTACCTCTTTCAGTACCACCCCGTGTTTTCGGAGGTCCGCTCTGCGTTGGCTGGAGTCTGAATGAATGACGCTGGTTGGAATTTCTTGGTTACATGGGTGCATATAAAAGATCACTGCTTCTCCATTTATTTCCAGTCTGACAACACTTTAATCACAGGACACAGAATATATCACACAGATACAGAGGGCCGGCCAATAGAAAAGCGGCAGGCCAGACATACATTACAAAAGCCGCAGGTGGCCGGAGCCCAGGGGCGCAGCCTGTGAACTGATGCATTAGGGACATGCATATCACATAGAACCTATTATACATACATATAACTGCACAACATATTCTGGGTGCTGAGTGGTTCTGTAACACGTAACACGGCTCCCCTTTTCAGCGACGCGATCGGCATACACAGTCTGATCCTCAACGGATCGGTTTGGGGATGACCGAAGTTTATGGGGTTGGTACAAGTTCCGTTTGTCGACTTAGTCCATCAGCGTTACCGTTTTGTTTGCCGGGTCTGTGGTGGATGGTGAAGTCCAGAGGTTGTAGGGCTAAACTCCACCGCAGCAATCTGGCGTTGTCTCCGGAGACCCGATTAAGCCAGACTAGGGGATTATGGTCCGTTAGGAGGGAAAACTGTCGTCCATACAAATATGGTTGCAACTTCTTGAGTGCCCATACTACCGCCAGGCACTCCTTCTCGATGGCCGCATAGCTTACTTCACGGGGCAGTAGTTTCCGACTCAGGTAAGCTACCGGGTGTTCTTGGCCGTCCGGCCCGACTTGGCTCAGTACTGCCTCCAGTCCAAACATAGAAGCGTCTGTGTGAACAAGGAAACGTTTAGTTGGATCGGGTGCGGCCAATACAGGGGTATTGGTGAGGGCGTCCCTTAGTTGGCGGAAGGCTTCCTCACACTCTGAGGTCCAGGTTACCTGGCGGGGTTGGTTCTTATGGGTCAGATCAGTGAGGGGCTTGGCTACGCTGCTGTAATTGGGAACGAATTTCCTGTAATACCCCGCTGTCCCTAGAAACACCATGACCTGGATTTTAGTGCGTGGGATGGGCCACTTGGCTATGGCCTCAATCTTGGCTGGTTCTGGTTGCTGTTTCCCACTTCCCACCCAATGCCCTAAATACTGAACATCTGCTTTGCCCACGTGACACTTGTTTGGGTTCAGGGTGATTCCGGCCTGGTGGATCCTGTCCAATAGTGTCTCTAGGTGATTTAGATGCTCTTCCCATGTCGCACTGTAGATGGCGATGTCGTCCAGGTAGGCACAAGCATAGTCCTGCAGACCATCCAGAAGCCAGTCAGCCAGCCTTTGGAAGGTCGCCGGGGCATTCTTCATCCCGAATGGCATAACTCGAAACTGGAATAAGCCGAACGGGGTGACAAATGCCGACTTGGGAATAGCGTCAGGACTAAGGGGAATCTGCCAGTAGCCTTTGCATAGATCGATGGTTGTGAAATACTTTGCCCCCGCCAGCCGGTCTAACAACTCATCCACACGCGGCATGGGGTATGCATCCGTTAATGTTTCCTCATTGCGCCTACGATAGTCTACACAAAACCGTGTAGTCCCATCCTTCTTGGGCACTAGCACTACGGGGGGATGCCCAGGGATTATCTGATGTTGTGAGTTCATTTTCCCCTTCACCATTGAGGTCTGATGAACTCCCTCTTCTGGTGAAGGAAGGTAGTGAGGCTGATTACCAAGCAGCTGGGCAGGATGATGATGACTGGGTGACGGGAATTACTGACTGGATATAAGGCAGCCGACGCCCTTCTGCCTTGCTGGTGATCTCTCTGTGGGATTCTAGGAGACCAGTCTGATTCCTGCTCCTCAAAAGCTAAGTTTTCTGTTCTACTTTTGCATTTGTGTTTTGGTTTTGTTTTGCATTGTTTTCCTTGATTTCTACCATTCCCTGCTGGGGTGAGCTGAATTCCTTTTTGCTTTGTCTTCAGAAAATACCTGAGTACTGATATAGTCTTTTTGAAGCCTAGCGTCTTCAGGGCTTTTTTCCCTATCAGTCTGTTGGCTCTTGTTTTGAGAGGGTTTTGGCGGATTACAGACCGCAGCTTTTCTATCCTGTCCTATCTAGTTAGCTTGGGCCCCATCATTTGCTCAGCCTATCTTTCTATCTGTGTGTGTTTTTTCATCTTGCTTCACCGTCATTATATGTTGGGGGCTGCCTATTGCTTTGGGGTCTGCTCTGGGGCAGTTTAGATTTCCCTTTCTGTCTTTAGGCTATGTAGTTCTCCGGCTGTGATCGAGGGGTCTAGGGCACCGTAGGAACACCCCACAGCTACTGCTAGTTGTTGTTGAAAGGTTCAGGGGTCTGCAATCCGATAGCTGCCAACTTCTCTGGTTTTCTGGACTTAGCTAGTATTTCTATTTTTGCCTCCTACGGTGACTCATTCATAACAATCTGACTCTTCAATGACCCCTAAACGCAGCATCTCTTGTATCTCTTGTCGCATCCCCTCTCGTACAGACTCAGGGACGTGGAAGGGGTTTCGTCGCAGGGGGGTCTGATCCTGGGTCTCAACCTTGTGTTGTGCCAGGCGAGTGTACCCTGGTCTCCCCAAAAACATCCTCTGTCGCTGCCTCAACAACTCCTCCGCCTGCTGTCTCTCCCGGGGGCCTAGATCTTCACCCAAGTGTACCTGGTCCCATGTTTTAGACTGAGTCCTTTCCCCTAAGACATCCGGCAAGGGAAGTCCGGCTAAATCCTCTGCTTCAGGTGCACAGATGGCCACTACCTCTTCCGGGCGCTCCCGGTAGGGCTTCAGCATATTCACGTGGAACATGTGGATAACCCTGGGGTCGTCACAATCGGCGACATTATAGGTTGTGTCGGCTATTTTCCCCACTACCTGGTAGGGCCCCTGCCATGCAGCTTGAAACTTATTCTGCTTAGTGGGCTCTAACACCAGGACCTTCTGTCCTATTTCCAAAGTGCGCTCTCTAGCCCTCTGATCATACCATATGCGCTGGCGCCACTGGGTCGCCTGCATGTTCTCACGTACAGCTCCTGTAGGCGGTCCCGGAATTCCAGCACATAGGGTACAATAGGTACCCCTTCTATGAGGCCCTCCCCTTCCCAGTGTTCCAGCACTAAGTCTAGGGGTCCCCTTACCCGTCTCCCGTATACCAGCTCGAACGGGGAGAACCCCGTGGATTCTTGGGGCACCTCCCGATAGGCAAACAGGAGGTGTGGCAAGAATTTCTCCCAGTCCCTGTATGTCCTGGTAAAAGTCCCAATGAGCTGTTTTAATGTCTTGTTAAAGCGTTCACACAACCCATTGGTTTGCGGGTGGTACGAGGCACTTCTAATGTACTTTACGCCGCACAGCTTTCACAGTTGGTTGGTCACCTCTGCTGTAAACTGGGTTCCCTGGTCCGAGATAATCTCCTGGGGAAATCCAACCCGTGAGAACACCTGGAGCAGGGCGGCCGCCACGTCTCTGCCAGTATGTTAGGTAACGCAACCGCGGCATAATCTACCACTGTCAATATATACTTTTTCCCTGACGGACTGGGTTTGGCTAACGGCCCTATCAGATCGACCGCTACTCGGCCAAATGGTTCCTCCACAATGGGGAGGGGGCGTAATTTGGCCTTGCATCGATCCCCCCTCTTGCCAATGCGCTGACAACTGTCACAGGTCTGGCAGTACTGACGAACATCATAGGTTACCACCGGCCAAAAGAAGTTTTGTGTCAGACGATGCCTGGTGCGACTGACGCCGAAGTGCCCGGATAAGGGTATGTCATGAGAAATTCGCAGTAGCTCCTGCCTATACTTCTTGGGAACTACCAGCTGTTGTTTTATAGTGGGGCTCGTCCCTGTGTGGTGCTGCTCTGTGATCCGGTAGAGGAGTCCCTGCTTCCATACAAACTGTTCCCCTTCCAGTACCCCTCTCCCCTCCTGTGCCTTCCCACAATATCCCTCTAATGAAGGATCCTCAAGTAACTCCCTCTTAAATTCATCTGGGGTGGCCCAAGAAATGTGTCTGGCTATGGGAATACGTGTAGGGCTGGGATGTCTTACGTGGGCCTCCTCTGAGTGTGATTCCACCTCCGCAGCTCGAGCTTGTCTCCGGGTGGTCACAGGATATGTCTCAGCCAGAGGGGCCACCGAGAATGCAGACAACATGGGCCCCAAGTCATTTCCCAGTAAGACGTCTGCAGGCAAATCCTCCATCAAGCCGACCTCAACAAGGCCATCCCCGACTCCACAGTTCAGGTGAATACTGGCAGTGGGCAGTCGATGTATGGCTCCCCCTGCTACACGGACTGCCACTGTCCGGTCCTTCTTCTCTTGGTCCGGACGAGATGAGGCTTCACAAGGGTCAAAGTTGCTCCGGAATCTCTTAGTCCCTGCATATGTTTCCCATTAACCCACACAACCTGTCGATGCTGTTGTCGATTATCTGCCCGGGCTGCCTGCACGGGGTCTACTTCATGCAGCACTTCCTCCATCTCTTCCACCCCTTGGTTAGTCGTAGCCCCCAATGCCGGGTCAGCTTCGCCTTGGTAGCAGTGTACAGCAGCCCGGCTGAAGGTAGCTGTTCCCGCCTTTGGCCACTGGGTATGCTGAGTCCGGTTGGGACATTGTCTTTGCAGGTGGCCCAGCTGACGGCAGGTGTGGCATCGCGCCCCAGGGGGACTGTGGTAGGCCGGGTTTCTAGCTGGTCCCCCTACAATCTTCGGTGGTTTGGGGCCCTCCAGGTCCATGGGCGGGCCCCTAGTGACCATCTTTGATCCGGTCAACTGCGGCCTCCTGGCATCATGATGTTCATCAGCCAGACGAGCGGCTTCCTCAAGAGTCGTTGGCCGCCTGTCCCGAAGCCATTCCTGTGTCTCGGGGGTTAGTCCATTAAAGAATCGTTCTAACAAGAAGAGCTGGAGGACGTCCTCCTTAGTGGTTGCTTGGCTCCCTTGTACCCACTGTAGCAGTGACCGCCGTAATTTACAGGCCCATTCAGCGTGGGTATCGGTTACACGTTTTATAAGTCTGCGGAACTTTTGGCGGTATGCCTCTGGTGTCAGCGCATACCGGGCCAAGATGACTTCTTTGATCCGCTCATAGTCCATACAGTCCTCATCAGGTACCGCGCGATAGGCGTCCGCTGCCCGGCCTGTCAGCTTGCTGGCCAGAATCTGAACCCGTTCCTCCGGCTTCACTTGATGAAGGGCACACTGCCGCTCAAAGCCCTGCAGAAAGCCATCAATGTCTTCCTCTGCCTCCCCCAACTGTCGGAAGGCATTATACTGAATCTTTTTGTGGCTTACTGTTGAAGGTACCTGGTCGAAGGCCAGAGCTCCCCCTGCTCGCTGACTCTCCTCTCCGCTCTGCCATCTCCATCTTGGCCAGCTCCACTTTGGTCCGCTCTGCCATCTCCATCTTGGCTATCTCTATCCTGGTCCGCTCGGCCATCCTTTCCTTCAGATCAGTACGCACATCAGCCATCACCTCTCATATGATCTCTACCACAGGTTTTGGGCCATAGAACGCCAATCTGTTCTTTACCTCCCTCTGGAATTCGGTCTCCTCCACGTTCACATTGGGGGGCACTGCACTGTCGTGTTCCATGATGGCTGCTATCAAATCCGCTTTTGTTTTGTTGCTGGCAATCAACCCTTGGGCTTCCACCAGATCTTTTAATGTAGTCCTCTTTAACTTCTGGTAGTTGTTTTCCATTCATTCATTTCCTCCTGTAGAAGGGGTATCATATCCCGCCGCTGCCACCAGTGTAACGGGGTCTACCAAGCTGGGGTACCTCTTTCAGTACCACCCCGTGTTTTCGCAGGTCCGTTCTGCGTTGGCTGGAGTCTGAATGAATGACGCTGGCTGGAATTCCTTGGTTACATGGGCGCATATAAAAGATCACTGCTTCTCCATGTATTTCCAGTCTGACAACACTTTACTCACAGGACACAGAATATATCACACAGATACAGAGGGCTGGCCAATAGAAAAGCGGCAGGCCAGACATACATTACAAAAGCCGCAGGTGGCCGGAGCCTGCCGATGTTTACTGTGGGAATTACAAAGGTAGGGGAAGGGCGGACAAAAGGAGAATATCGTGTCCCCTCTGCCCAGGGGCACAGCCTGTGAATTGATGCATTAGAGACTTGCATCTCACATAGAACCTATTATACATACATATAACTGCACAACATATTCTGGGTGCTGAGTGATTCTGTAACACGTAACAGGTCTATTTTGGAGGAAAATGTAAATTGCTCTTTTATTCTATAAACTACTGACATGTCTCCTAATTTCAAAGCACTACAATTTGTATTTATTTTCAGAAAATGAGACAACAATACTAATTTTTTAAATCAGGAAGAATTCAGAAATCAACATTTTGTGGAATAACCATGATTTTTAATCACAGCTTTCATGCGTCTTGGCATGCTTTCCACCAGTCTTTCACACTGCTTTTCGGTGATCTTATGCCACTCCTGGTACAAAAATTTAAGCAGTCTTTGTTTGATGGCTTGTGCCTATCCATCTTCCTCTTGATTACATTCCAGAGGTTTTCAATGGGGTTCAGGTCTGGAGATTGGGCTGGCCATGACAGGGATTTGATGTGGTGGTCCTTCATTCACCCATTGATTGACCTAGCTGTGTGGCACGGCACATTGCCCTGCTGGAAAAACCAGTCCTCCAGAGTTGGGGAACATTACCTGAGCAGAAGGAATCAACTGTTTTTCCAGGATAACTTTGTATGTGGCTTGATTCATACATCCTTCACAAATATTAACCTGCCCAATTCCAGCCTTGCTGAAGCATCCCCAGATCACCAGCCATCCTCCATCAAATTTCACAGTGGGTGCAAGACACTTTGGCTTGTACGCCTCTCCAGGTCTCCACCTAACCATTAGACGACTAGGTGTTGGGCAAAGTTGAAAATTAGACTCATCAGAGAAGATTACCTTACTTCAGTCCTCTTTGGTCCCATCCTTTGGCAAACTTCAGCCTAGCTCTCCTTTGCTTCTCATTGATGAAAGGCTTTTTTCTAGCTTTACATGACTTGAGACCTGCCTCTAATAGCCTGTTACAAACTGTTCTTGCCGTGCACTTCACCCCAGCTGCCATTTGCCATTCCTTTTGTAGGTCACTTGATGTCATCCTTCGGTTGCTGAGTGACATTCGAATAAGATGACTGTCATCCCTGTCAGTGTAGAGTCATTTTTGCCTTCCGGTCTGTAGCTTTGTTGTTCCCAATGTCTGCTGCTTGACCTTGTTGTAATGGACTGCCATCTTAGAGATTTTAAGGATGGAGGCAACATGACACTCACTGTATGCCTCTGCTAGTAAAGCTAGAATTGAGCCCTTCTTTTCCACGCTCAAGACTTTTCTTTTCAACGCCTTTGACATTGTTAAAATTCATTTTTCCTTTCCTATTACTTTTGCGATATTACTAGCAATTGTTTTGCCATCCAGCTTGTCCTATTGCGAGAGGATTGTGAACACCACAGCAGGTTTTTTTTATATATATACTTTCCTTCGTTAAATACGATTTAATCCATGTAATCACCTAATCAGATGCACGTTAAGTAAAATGAGGTGTACTATGGTTGGAATTCAACTGACATTGGAATGGAATGTCTGTCAGACATGTAGAGAAGCTAATTTTTATAACACTGTGCAGTGGTCTCTTAATTTTTGACAGAGCTGTACAGTGGGAAAAAAAAGTGTTTAGTCAGCCACCATTTGTGCAAGTTCTCCCACTTAAAAGATGAGTGAGGCCTGTAATTGACATCATAGGTAGACCTCAAATATGAGAGTCAAAATGAGAAGCCAAATCCAGAAAATTACCTTGTCTGATTTGGCAAGATTTATTTTTAAAATTATGGTGGAAAATAAGTTTTTGGTCACCTAAAAACATGCAAGATTTCTGGCTCTCACAAACCTGTAACTTCTTCTTTAAGAGGCTCCTCTATCCTCCACTCATTACCTGTAGTAATGGCACCTGTTTGAACTTGTTATCAGTATAAAAGACACCAGTCCACAACCTCAAACAGTCACACTCCAATCTCCACTATGGTGAGGACCAAAGAGCTGTCAAAGGACATCAGAAACAAAATTGTAGCCCTGCACCAGTCTGGGAAGACTGAATCTGCAATAGGCAAGCAGCTTGGTGTGATGAAATCAACTGTGAGAGCAATAATAAGAAAATGTAAGACATACAAGACCACTGATAATCTCTCTCGATCTGGGGCTCCACGCAAGATCTCATCCTGTGGGGTCAAAATGATCACAAGAACGGTGAGCAAAAATCACAGAACCACACGGGGGACCTAGTGAATGACCTCGATAGAGCTGGAACCACAGTAACAAAGGCTACCATCAGTAACATACTACCCCACCAGAGATTCAGATCTTGCAGTGCCAGACGTGTCCCCTGCTTAAGTCAGTACATGTCCAGGCCCGTCTGAAGTTTGCTAGAGAGCATTTGGATTATCCAGAAGAGTATTGGGAGAATGTCTTGTGGTCTGATGAAACCAAAGTAGAACTGTTTGGTAGGAACAAAACTCGTGTTTGGAGGAGACAGAATGCTGAGTTGCATCCAAAGAACATAATACCTACTGTGAAGCATGGGGATGGCAACATCATGCTTTGGGGCTGTTTTTCTGCAAAGGGACCAGGACGACTGTGTACATGAAAGAATGAATGGGGCCATGTATTGTGAGATTTTGAGTGAAAACCTCCTTCCATCAGCAGGGGCATTAAAGATGAAACATGGATGGGTCTTTCAGCATAATGATTCCAAGCACACCGCCAGGGCAGCGAAGGAGTGGCTTCATAAGAAGCATATGAAGGTCCTGGAGTGGCCTAGCCTGTCTCCAGATCTCAACCACATAGAAAACCTTTGGAGGGATGTGAAAGTCTGTGTTGCTGAGTGACAGGCCCAAAACATCACTGCTCTAGAGGAGATCTGCATGGAGGAATGGGCCAACATACCACCAACAGTGTGTACCAACCTTGTGAAGACTTACAGAAAATGTTTGACCTCTGTCATTGCCAGAAAGGATATATAACAAAATATTGTGATGAACTTTTGTTAATGACCAAATACTTATTTTCCAGCATAATTTGCAAAATAAATCTTGTCAAATCAGACAAGGTGATTTTCTGGATTTGTTTTCTCATTTTGACTCTCATAGTTGTGGTCTAACTATGATGTCCATTACAGACCTCTCTCATCTTTTTAAGTTGGAGAACTTGCACAATTGGTGGCTGACTAAATACTTTTTTTCCCTACCATATATGTATATTAAGGTTTACTAGGGCTTTTGAGGGACACTCATCGGTGAGCGAGTATGCCATTGTCATTCCTTATGGTGCAAGCATCAGCTTTGTTTAGGTACGGATAAGGTAAGGTAGTGACGATCAATTATTCAGCAGCATCATTGTTTACATCTGTTTATATACATCCACAACAAGACATTCAGTTTGTAATTTTACTAGTTTTCAATATATATATGTTTTTAGTCCAGTTTTTAATGCATATATTGAATAAGGGTGTAAGATTTTATTTTAGGGTTTTTTATAATAATAAATGTTATTTCTATAGCGCCGACATATTCCACAGCACTTAACATTTCGGAGGGGACTTGTACAGACGATAGACATTACAGCATAACAATAATCACATAGATTATAACAGATACCAAGAGGAATGAGGGCCCTGCTCGCAAGCTTACAGTCTATGAGGAAAGAGGTAGACACGAAAGGTGGGTGGTAACAGTTACCCTGATTGTATGGACCAGCCATAATGTTAAGTGTGTAACAGTACAGACACAGAGGGCTAATGGATGCATAAAGCATGTGGGAACATGATGCTGGGAACCTGGTTATGGTAAAACTTTTGGCTCTGCCACACAGGGATAGATTAGGTTAATGTGTTGAGGCGATAGGCCAGTGTGAATAAATGCGTTTTCAGGACACGCTTAAAATTGTGGGGATTGGGGACTAATCGTATTGACCTGGGAAGTGCATTCCAAAGAATTGGCGCAGCACGTGTAAAGTCTTGGAGACGGGAGTGGGAGGTTCTGACTATTGAGGATGCTAACCTCAGGTCATCAGCAGAACGGAGGGCGCGGGTAGAGTGGTATACTGAAACAAGGGAGGAGATGTAGGGTGGTGCTGAGCCATGGAGGGCTTTGTGGGTGAGGGTAATAAGTTTATACTGAATTTTTTTTTTCCCTCAGTACTGCCTCCTGACACACAATATGGTACCGTCCTCCCCACCTACTACCCCAACCCCATGGCAAATTAATAAATACTCACTTAGCCCCATTCTTGGTGCAAATGCTAATCAACGTAGAACCTGAGCTATTTACCACACAATAGTTGGATAGTCAGGGGCGTATCACCCATAGCAGGGCCACTATGGTGCCCGTGAATTGAGAGGACTCGGTGTTGCTCTTCACTTGTCACCCTCTCCTTACCCATCATCACAGTTTCAGTGATATCCATATTCCCGTGACTTTGATACTATTGAATAAAATAGTGAATCAGGGAGTTGAAAGATCCTGATCCACCATTCAGCCTTCACCTGTGAGTTTGAGAATTCAAGAACTGCATGCACAATGATGTCACTATGTCACATCTGTTGTATGGAGCCTCGGTACTCACACTGCACTGATCAGAGCAGCGTACCTCGGGAACGGGAATGGTTAAGTAGTGTGCATATTTTTTTTAAATATTAAGAATTATGGGGACATCATATTAAGTGAAGGGTTGTGGGGGCTCTCATACTGAGTGGTTGGCTAGTGGGGGCCATTATACTAAATGGGGGAGTGTGGTGCACTGTATGGGCCTTCATACTACAGTGCCTTGCAAAAGTATTCGGCCCCCTGGAACTTTTCAACCTTTTCCCACATATCATGCTTCAAACATAAAGATACCAAATGTAAATTTTTAGTGAGGAATCAACAAGTGGGGCACAATTGTGAAGTTGAACGAAATTTATTGGTTATTTTAAATTCTTGTGGAAAGTCAAAAACTGAAAAGTGGGGTGTGCAATATTATTCGGCCCCTTTAACCCCTTAGTGACATAGCCAGTTTGCAGCTTAATGACACAGGCCAATTTTTACAATTGTGACCTCTGTCACTTTATGAGGTTATAACTCTGGAACGCTTTAATGCATCCCTCTGATTCTGAGATGGTTTTTTCGTTACATATTTTACTTCATGTTGTGATAAAATTTCTTCGATAAGTCTTGTGTTTATGAAAAAAATGGAAATATGGTGAAAATTTTGAAAATTTTGCAATTTTAAAACTTTAAATTTTTGTGCCCTTAAATCAGAGAGATGTGTCACACAAATTTCTTAATAAATAACATTTCCCACATGTCTACTTTACATCAGCACAATTTTGGATGCAAAATTTTTTTTTGTTAGGAAGTTATAAGGGTTAAAATTTGACCAGTGATTTCTCATTTTTACAACAAAATGTACAAAATCATTTTTTTATGGACCACATCATATTTAAAGTCATTTTGAGGGGTGTACATGACAGAAAATACCCAAAAGTGACACCGTTCTAAAAACTAGACCCCTCAAGGTGCTCAAAACCACATTCAAGAAGTTTATTAACCCATTACGTGCTTCACAGGAACTAAAGCAATGTGGAAGGAAAAAATTAACATTTAACTTTTTTTGCAAAAATTTTTCTTCAGAACCAATTTTTTTTATTTTCACAAGTGTTAAAAGAGAAAATGAACAACAAACTTTCTTGTGCAATTTCTCCTGAATACGCCGATACCCCATATGTGGGGGTAAACCACTTTTTCAGCGCACGGCAGAGCTCGCAAAGAAAGGAGCCCGTTTGACTTTTTCAATGCAGAATTGGCTGGAATTGAGATGGGATGCCATGTTGCATTGCGTTTGGAGAGCCCCTGATGTTCCTAAACAGTGGAAACCCCCAACAAGTGACCCCATTTTGGAAACTAGACCCCTTAAAGAACTTATCTAGATGTGTGGTGAGCACTTTGAACCTTCAAGTGCTTCACAGAAGTTTATAACGTAGAGCCGTGAAAATTAAAAATAATTTTTTTTTTACTCAAAAATGATTTTTTAGCCCGATATTTTTTATTTTCACAAGGCTAACAGGAGAAATTGCACCACAAAAGTTTTTGTGCAATTTCTCCTGAGTACGCTGATACCCCATATGTCGGGGGGGAACCACTGTTTGGGTGCATGGGACAGCTTGGAAGGGAAGGAGTTCCATTTTGGAATACAGACTTTGATGGAATGGTCTGCTGGTGTCATGTTGCGTTTGCAGATCCCCTGATGTGACTAAACAGTATAAACCCCCCACAAGTGATCCCATCTTGGAAACTAGACCCCCGAAGGATCTTATCTAGATATGTGGTGGGCACTTTGAACCCCCAAGTGCTTCACAGAAGTTTTTTAACGTAGAGCGTGAAAATAAAATCTTTTTTATTTCCACAAAAGTGATTTTTTTTTAGCCCCCAATTTTTAGACCCCCAAAGTTGGTAAATAGTGGAAACCCCTCAATTCTTTCTCCAACCCTAACCCCAACACACCCCTAATCCTAACCCTAATCCCAACCCTAATCCTAATTCTAACCCTAATCCTAATTCGCCCTAACCCTAATTCTAAACCTAATTCTAGCCTTAATTCTAACCCTAGCCCTAACTCTAGCCCTAACCCTATCCCTAACCCTAATGGAAAAATGAAAAAAAAAATATTTTCTTTATTTCATTATGTTTGCCTAACTAAGGGGGTGATAAACGGGGGGGTTATTTACTATTTTTTTTATTTTGATCACTATGATAGTTTATCATAGAGATCAAAATGAATGAAGGGAATCTGCCAGCCGGAGCCTGCAGATTCTCGGCGGGCGCACTGCGCATGCGCCCGCCATTTTCTCCGGATCCAAGATGGCGGCACCCACCGGAGGACGCCGGCGGGACGCAGGACCACCGGGAGGGGACCCTGGACCACGAAGATGTACCGGGCAGGGATCGGGGACCCTATTTCTCTCTCCTCTGATGTGCGATCACATCAGAGGAAAGAGAAATTAAATGCAAAATCGCTGCTTTTTTTTTGCGATCGCCGTTATAGGGTTAATAACGGCGATCGCAAAAGCGGGGTCGGTAAAAACCGACCCGATTCATGTTCTCTGGGGTCTCGGCTACCCCCTGCAGCCGAGACCCCGGAGAAAATCCGACACTGGGGGGGGACGCTATTTACTTACGCGCTGTGGTTTAAGTACCCTTAATTGCCGCCGTTAAAAGGCGTATCGGCGGTCATTAAGGGGTTAACTTAATACTTTGTTGCGCCATCTTTTGCTGTGATTACAGCTGCAAGTCACTTGGGGTATGTCTCTATCAGTTTTGTACATCTAGAGACTGAAATTCTTGCCCATTCTTCCTTGGCAAACAACTAGAGCTCAGTGAGGTTTGACGGAGATTGTTTGTGAACAGCAATTTTCAGCTCTTTCCACAGATTCTCGATTGGATTCAGGTCTTGACTTTGACTTGGCCATTCTAACACCTGGATATGTTTATTTGTGAACCATTCCATTGTAGATTTTGCTTTCTGTTTGAGATCATTGTCTTGTTGGAAGACAAATCTCCATCCCAGTCTCAGGTCTTTTTCAGACTCCAACAGGTTTTCTTCAAGCATGGTCCTGTGTTTGGCTCCATCCATCTTCCCATCAATTTTAACCATCTTCCCTGTCCCTGCTGAAGAAATCAGCCCCAAACCATGATGCTGCCACCACCATGTTTAACAGTGGGGATGGTGTGTTCAGGGTGATGAGCTGTGTTGCCTTTACCCCAAACATATCGTTTGACATTGTTACCAAAAAGTTTGATTTTGGTTTCATCTGACCAGAGCACCACATGTTTGGTGTCTCCCAGGTGGATTGTTGCAAACTTAAAACGACACTTTTTATGGATATCTTTGAGAAATGGCTTTCTTCTTGTCACTCTTCCATAGAGGCCAGATTTGTGCAGTGTACGACTGATTGTTGTCCTATGGACAGACTGTCCCACCTCAGCTGTAGATCTCTGCAGTTCATCCAGAGTGATCATGGGCCTCTTGGCTGCATCTCTGATCAGTCTTCTCCTTGTTTGAGATGAAAGTTTAGAGGGACGTCCAGGTCTTCGTTGATTTGCAGTGGTATGTTACTCCTTCTATTTCAATATGATCGCTTGCACAGTGCTCCTTGGGATGTTTAAAGTTTGGAAATCATTTTGTATCCATATCTTGCTTTAAACTTCTCCACAACAGTATCAAGGACCTGCCTATTGTGTTCTTTGGTCTTCATGATGCTCTCTGTGCTTCAAACAGAACCCTGAGAGTATCACAGAGCAGGTGCATTTATACGGAGACTTGATTACACACAGGTAGATTATATTTATCATCATTAGTCATTTAGGACAACATTAGATCATTCAGAGATCCAAAATGAACTTCTGGAGTGAGTTTGCTGCACTGAAAGTAAAGGGGCCGAATAATATTTCACGCCCCACTTTTCAGTTTTTGACTTTCCACAAAAATTAAAATAACCAATAAATTTCGTTCAACTTCACAATTGTGTTCCACTTGTTGTTGATTCTTCACCAAAAATTTGTTATCTTTATGTTTGAAGCATGATATGTGGGAAAAGGTTGAAAAGTTCCAGGGGGCTGAATACTTTCACAAGGCACTGTAAGGCTGTGTGCACACGTCTGGCATTCTCACAGATTTTATGCATTTTTTCACCACGAAAATGCTGCAAAAACGGATAAAATAAGCAAGCCATTGTATTCAATGGCATTCCGCACATGCTGTGCTAACGCTGCATTTTTTTCCGTGGCAAAATCGCATCGCGGAAAAATACGCAGCATGCTCACTCTTTGTGCGGAATCGCGGGAATTCTGCACACATAGGAAAGCATTGTTCCGCTTACTTTCCGTATGCAGCATCGCAAGGATCGGGGACGATGTGCAGGACACCGGAAGGTGAGAATATCGCAATTTTTTATTTTTTTTATTTTTAACTTTATATCTTTTTACTATTGCTGCCGCATAGGCAGCCTCAATAGTAAAAAGTTGGTCACAGTAGTCAAACACTGTCAATCATTTTTCCAAGCGATGCTACAGATCGCTTGGAAAACACTAGCATTCTACAAGCTAATTACGCTTGCAAAATGCTAATTAAAACGCAGGAATTACACATGCGGAATTTTAGCGTATTTCCCACGGCAGGGAGTGGCGGAGTTCCCGTGGAAATTTCCGCTGCAATTTCGCAACGTGTGCACATAGCCTAAGTGTGGGTTCTCATTTTGTGTAGCAGGATGTTGTGGCCATTGTACTGTGTTGGGTGTGTGGGGGCCATCATACTGTGTCGGAGCCCTCATTGTGATCTAAAGTATATGGACACCCAAGAGAAACAGGCAACCCATGTATGTGTTGCATTTCTCTACCGCCGCAAAGTATGAAGCCGCAGAAACTCGAACATATCCGAGCACGCCTAAGATACTCTGAAAACAGGTTATCTGAGCATGTTCGCTCATAACTAATTGGCTCATGTTTTTCTCATTAAGGTCTCTACAATATTGGATCCTCTCAGTGAAGATCTTCTATACAAGATAGTTTTCTTGACTTTTTCCATCAGTGATGGATAAGGACAGAAACAAGCTGGCGGAGAAGATATTACCTCTCACCCTAGAGATCCTCTTTCAGCTTACTGGAGAGGTGAGAGATTCGGATGACGTCACATTACATCATTCTTATCTATGGGAATAACAGATGGACAGAACTGGAGAGGTGAGGACTCTGGAAATGTCTGTAGTGAGATTTATTAATGTGTCTCTCCATAACCAGGATTACACAGTAGTGAGGAAGACCTCTAGTGAGCGCTGTCAGGGCCCTGTGTCTGAGGGATGGGGAAGACCCCTGAGCCCAATCACGGGACCTCCACCTCACCACCTGATACATGAGGACATCAATGACCAGAAGATCCTAGAACTCACCTACAAGATGATTGAGCTGCTGACTGGAGAGGTGACACTGTTGGGAATTCTGGGACATTATACAGTAACGCTATGAAGCGATCGGGGGGATGATGGTATCATTGTATGTGACAGGTTCATATAAGGTGTCAGGATGTCGCTGTATATTTCTCCATGGAGGAGTGGGAGTATTTAGAACGACATAAAGATGTGTACAAGGACGTCATGATGGAGGTTCCCCGGCCCCTCACATCACCAGGTAATAGACAGGACTAAATACACACAGCCTAGAATTACCTGTATGTAAAGAATGAATTCAGTCCCTGTATGCGTTTCCTCCAGATCTATCCAGTAAGAGGACAACACCAGAGAGATGTCCCCGTCCTCTTCTTCCACAGGACTGTAAACAAGAAGATCCCAATGTTCCGCAGGATCATCAGGTAGATGGAGAGAAGGTGTCATGAGACCTCCCCTATGATGTATAGATGGCTGTGAAGGTCTTGTGCTCAGTCTTGTTTTATCCACCAGTATTACAGTGGATACGGAAAAATATTCAGACCCCTTTAAATTTTTCACTCTTTGTTTCATTGCAGCCATTTGGTAAATTCAAAAAAATTCATTTTTTTCTCATTAATGTACACTCTGCACCCCATCTTGACTGAAAAAAACAGAAATGTAGACTTTTTTGATAAATTTGCAAAAATTAAAAACCGAAATATCACATGGTCATAAGTCTTCAGACCCTTTGCTCAGACACTCATATTTAAGTCATATGCTGTCCATTTCCTTGTAATCCTCCTTGAGATGGTTCTACTCCTTCATTGGAGTCCAGCTGTGTTTAATTAAACAGACAGGACTTGATTTGTAAAGGCACACACCTGTCTATATAAGCACTCACAGTGCATGTCAGACCAAATGACAATCATGAGGTCAAAGGAACTGGCCAAGTATCTCAGAGACAGAATTGTGGTAAGGCACAGATCTGGCCAAGGTTACAAAAGAATTTCTGCAGTACTCAAGGTTCTAAAGAGCACAGTAACCTCTATAATCCTTAAATGGAAGAAGTTTGGGACCACCAGAAGCATTCCTAGACCTGACCGTCCAGCCAAACTGAGCAATCGTGGGAGAAGAGCCATGGTGAGAGAGGTAAAGATGAACCCCAAGATCACTGTAGCTGAGCTCCAGAGATGCAGTAGGGAGATGGGAGAAAGTTCCACAAAGTCAGCTATCACTGTAGCCCTCCACCAGTTGGGCCTTTATGGCAGAGTGGCCCGACAGAAGCCTTTCTTCAGTGCAAGACATATGAAAGCCGCATAGAGTTTGCTAAAGAAGCACATGAAGGACTCCCAGACTATGAGAAATAAGATTCTCTGGTCTGATGAGATAAAGATAGACCTTTATGATGATAATTCTAAGCCCAATACAATCCCAACAGTGAAACATGGTGGTGACAGCATCATGTTATACGGGTATTTTTCAGCTGTAGGGACAGGACGTCTGGTTGCAATTGAAGGAAACATGAAAGTGGCCAAGTACAGAGCTATCCTGGATGAAAAGCTCTTCCAGATTGCTCTGGACCTCAGACTTGGCCTAAGGTTCACCTTTCAACAACACAATGACCCTAAGCACACAGCTAAAATAACAAAGGATTCAGAACAACTCTATGACTATTCGTGACTGGCCCAGCTAGAGCCTTGACCTAAACCCAATTGAGCATCTCTGGAGAGACCTGAAAATGGCTGTCCACCAATATTCACCATCCAGCTTGACAGAATTGGATAGGATCTGCAAGGAAGAATGGCAGAGGGTCCCCAAATCCAGGTGTGAAAAACTTGTTGCATCATTCCCAAGAAGACTCATGGCTGTACTAGCTCAAAAGGGTGCTTCTACTCAATACTGAGCAAAGGGTCTTAATACTTATGACCATGTGATATTTCAGTTTTTCTTTTTAATAAATTTGCTAAAATTTCTACATTTCTGGGTTTTTTTCTGTCAAGGTGGGGTGCAGATTGTACATTAATGAGAAAGAAAAGAACTTTCTTTAATTTACCAACTGGCTTCAATGAAACAGAGTGAAAAATTTAACCCCTTAAGCCCCAAGGGTGGTTTGCACGTTAATGACGGGGCCAATTTTTACAATTCTGACCACTGTCCCTTTATGAGGTAATAACTCTGAAACGCTTCCATGGATCCCGGTGATTCTGACATTGTTTTCTCGTGACATATTGTACTTCATGTTAGTGGTAAAATTTCATTCAAATAACTTGCGTTTATTTGTGAAAAAAACGGAAATTTGGCGAAAATTTTGAACATTTCGCAATTTTCCAACTTTGAATTTTTATGCCCTTAAATCACAGAGATATAGCACACAAAAAACTGAATAAGTAAAATTTCCCACATGTTTACTTTACATCAGCACAATTTTGAAACCAAAATTTTTTTTTGTTAGGAAGTTATAAGGGTTAAAAGTTGACCAGCGATTTCTCATTTTTGCAACACCATTTTATTTTTACGGACCACATCACATTTGAAGCCACTTTGAGGGGTCTATATGATAGAAAATACCCAAAAGTGACACCATTCTAAAAACTGCACCCCTTAAGGTGCTCAAAACCACATTCAAGAAGTTTATTAACCCTTTAGGTGCGTCACAGAAATTTTTTGAATATTTAAAAACAAATGAACATTTAACTTTTTTTCACTAAAAAAATACTTCAGGTTTAATTTTTTTTAATTTACCAAGGGTAACAGGAGAAATTGGACTGCAAAAGTTATTGTGCAATTTGTCCTGAGTACCCCGATACCTGATATGTGGGGGGAACCACTGTTTCGGCGCATGGCAGACCTCAGCAGGGAAAGAGCGCCATTTGACTTTTTCAATGCAAAATTGGCTGAAATTCAGATCGGACGCCATGTCGTGTTTGGAGAGCCCCTGATGTATCTAAACAGTGGAAACCCCCCCAAGTGACCCCATTTTGGAAACTAGACCCCCCAAGGAACTTATCTAGATATGTGGAGAGAACTTTGAACCCACAAGGGCTTCACAGAAGTTTATAACGTACAGTGGTACAATTAAAAAATCATATTTTTTCCACAAAAATGATCTTTTCACCCCCAATTTTTATTTTTCCAAGGGTAATAGGTCCCTAAAAGTTATTGTGCAATTTGTCCTGAGTACACTGATACCCCATATGTGGGTGTAAATGACTATTTGGGTGCATGGCAGAGCTCGGAAGGGAAGCAGCGCCATTTGACGTTTTTGACTGGAATTGAGATCGGACACCATGTCGCGTTTGGAAAGCCCCTGATGTACCTAAACAGTAGAAACCCCCCACAAATGACACCATTTTGGAAACTAGACCCCCCAAGGAACTTATCTAGATGTGTGGTGATAACTTTGAACCCACAAGGGCTTCACAGAAGTTTATAACGCCCGTGCGTGAAAATACAAAAATCGTATTTTTTCCACAAACATGATCTTTTAGTCACCAATTTTTTTCATTTTCCCAAGGGTACAAGGAGAAATTGGACCCCAAAAGTTGTTGTCCAATTTGTCCTGAGTACGCTGATACCTCATATGTGGGAGAAAACTACTGTATGGGCACACGTCGGGGCTCGGAAGGGAAGTAGTGACGTTTTGGAATGCAGACTTTGATAGATTGGTCTGCGGGTGTCATGTGCGTTTGGAGAGCCCCTGATGTACCTAAACTATTGAAACTCCCCACAAGTGACCCCATTTTGGAAACTAGACCCCCCCCACGGAACTTATCTAGATATGTGGTGAGCACTTTGAACCCCCAAGTGCTTCACAGAAGTTTATAACGCCTGGGCGTGAAATAAAAAAATCATATTTTTCCACAAAAATGATATTTTTGCCCCCAATTTTTTATTTTCCTAAGGGTAACAGGAGAAATTGGACCCCAAAAGTTGTTTTGCAATTTGTCCTGAGTATGCTGATACCCTATATGTGGGGGTAAAACACTGTTTGGGAGCATGGCAGAGCTTGGAAGGGAAGGAGCACCATTTGGCTTTTTCAACGCAGAATTGGCTGGAATTGAGATCAGACACCATGTTGCATTTGGAGAGCACCTGATGTGCCCAAACAGTGGAAACCCCCCAATTATAACTCCAACCCTAACCCCAACACACCCCTAACCCTAATCTGAGCCCTAACCCTAGCCCTAACACTAGACCTAACCCTAGCCCTAACCCTAATGGGAAAATGGAAATAAATACTTTTTTTTAATTTTATTATTTTTCCCTAACTAAGGGGGTGATAACGGGGGGTTTGATTTACTATTTATGGCGGTTTTTATGTTTGGCGGCTGTCGCACGCTAAAAGACGCTTTTTATTGTAAAAATAGTTTTTGCATCACCACATATTGAGACCTATAATTTTTCCGTATTTTGACCCACCGAGTCATGTGAGGTCTTATTCTTTGCGGGACGAGTTGACGTTTTTATTGGTACCATTTTTGGGCACGTGACATTTTTTGATCGCTTTTTATTCCGATTTTTGGGACGCAGAATGAACAAAAACCAGCGTTTCATGAATTTCTTTTGGGGGGGTGCGTTTACACCGTTCCGCGTGCGGTAAAATTGATAAAGCGCTTTTATTCTTCGCGTCGGTACGGTTACAGTGATACCTCATTTAGGTCGTTTTTTTATGTTTTGTCGGTTTTTTGCAATGAAAACAATTTTATATAAAAAATAATTATTTTTGCATCGCTTTATTCTGCGAGCTATAACTTTTTTATTTTTTTGCGGATGTTGCTGTTTGGTGGCTTGTTTTTTGCGGGACAAGATGACGTTTTCAGCGGTACCATGGATATTTATATGCGTCTTTTTGATCGCGCGTTATTGCACTTTTTGTTCGGTGGTATGATAATAAATCATTATTTTTTGCTTCGTTTTTTATTTTTTAAGGGGTTCGCTAAAGGGGTTAACTAATGGGACAGTTTTATAAGGCGGGTCGCTACGGACGCGGTGATACCAAATATGTGTACTTTTTATTTTTATTTTTATTTTCAGAAAATGACTTTATTGGGGAATATTTTTTTTTTTTTTTTACTAATTTAGCGATTTTTTTTTAAAATTATTTTTACACTTTTTTTTTTATTTTTTGTTTACTTTATTACATAGTCCCAGGTGGGACATCACTGTCCTTTGACAGATCGCTGATCTGTCACATCACAGATCATTGTGACAGATCAGCAATCTGTCACAGGCAGTTCTGCAGACTTCCTCATGCCTGCGCTTTGCAGGCAGTGAGGAAGTCAGCTCCCTACAGGCCCCCGAAGGCCCCCGTCGCCATCTTGGATCCGGGGGCCTGTAGGGAAAGAATCCCCCGCAGCAGCGCTGCACATTGCGCTGCCGTGGGGGGCTCAGGGAAGCACGGAGGGCGCCCCCTCCGTGCCGAAGCTTCCCTTTAACTCCCGGTACACCGCGATCGTGTTTGATCGCGGTGTACAAGGGGTTAACGTGTCGGGGGCGGTCCGGGACCGCCCCTGACACATTGTGCCGGGTGTCAGCTGTGATAATCAGCTGACACCCGGCCGCGATCAGCGGCGCTCACCATGTGGGCGCCGCTGATCGCATTAGACGTACTATTCCGTCCTTGGGAATTAAGTCCCAGGGCACATGGACGGGATAGTACGTCTAATGGCAGAAAGGGGTTAAAGGGCTCTGAATACTTTCCGTACCCACTGTATATGTTTTATACTTGTGCAATGAGAACGGTGGAGATGGCAGAATTAGAACTGATCATAGTTGTGACTTCTCCGTCTGTCTGTGACTTTTACAATATTTGTTTCAGGGTGAAGATCTGACCCCTATTAATACTACAGAGACATATGTGAGGGGTGATGAGTGGTGTAAAGAGGAGATTCCTACATATGGCTACCCAGGTGAGTAGTAACCATTAAATACAGAGAAGTCACAGATTCTTCTCAGTCGCCGGCTGTGGCTGCTTTATCAGTGGTGTAATCCGGCTGTATCACAATCATGTGATCACCATTTTGCCTTTAAACCACAACATTCTTCTCCACCAAAAACTGTTCAAATGACTGGGCTTTGAAAGCCCTTTTTTATAGTACTTACAACCTGGAAGATCCATCTACTACCTGTGATTAGAAGATGCTGACTGCTACCTGCCCAGATCTGTAAACTACAAAGCCAAATTACAGTGTGCGTAGAATGTGCTGACAAATTAGTAAATCAGTTGAAGGAAAATATTATTATGGTACTGTAAGAGAAATTGTAGCGCCAGCGTCTCTGCGTGTGGTCCCTCTCCCCCAGCAAAGACGCCAGATTACTCACCGCTGCAGCGCCCCGTCCTTCTCTGTCTCCTCCTTCCGGACATGCAGCTGCCTGGGGTGCCGTGCGCGTTCCTCAACATGGAGGTGCCTGTGCAATGTTGAGTTTGTTTCCTAACACTCTTGTGAGTTCTCAGTGCACATATCCCTATACACTGCACATGCCAGTGTTTATCTCTGCATCAGCCGGTCGTGCTGCACCTGCCATTGCTCATCTCTACATCAACTGGTCCCGCAGCATCTGCCAGTTCTCACATCTACATCACCTGTTCCAGTTGCACTTGCTATCGCTCATTTCTCCATAAGCTGGTTCAGTCTGCATTCGTTGTTCCTTTCTTCTTACTCTGCCTGCCTCCATCTATTGGACAGTCCCTCGGGCCACCCCATCTACCCATTCCTAGGAGGTCAGCTGCCATTTACCCAAGGTCACTTCCTGGATTAGCATCTGAACCACCTCCTTTGTCTCTCTTTGGATCTCAGTATGGTATGCTGCTGCATATCTGTGGTCAGATTGGGTGAGGCTCCTAGTCACGACCCTCCAGGACTTGCTTGGCTCTGGCACAATGGCTCCACCACCAAGCCCGTTACAGAAAGTGGAGGGTAATGATGCTGTTGGCTTTCTAGATCCCTGATATCTTATTGGATGAATCTCCCTTCTCTCCCTTCTGTGCTGCTGAATGTGCTCATATGGTCCCTACAAGACCAGGTCCAGTCTTTCTGACCAAACTTCACTTTTGTGATCGACAACAATAAATGTGCACTGAGTTCAAGTGTGAATTTCTGTACAATAACGACAACGTTTCCCTTTATCCTGACTTTATCCTGTGATAAGGCAGGAAGGATTAGCAGATCTTGAATTTATCCTCCTCTGCATTCACTCTGTATTTTGATGTCACATATGTGCAGGAAGTAGTGCCACTATGTGGAAATAACCTCTTTTAGGCACAAATAGTTGTTATTTTTGTCTCATAGGTAGGATACAGATTGTGGTGCTGTGTGATCAACACAGATCTCAGCACCTCTTCCTTAAAGTATTGTATATTTTCGGTGGTTACTCCGTCTATCTATATTGGTGAGATACTATTTATTACCAAGGACAGATATTGGTCTATTTAGCTTGCTATTTGATGCCTTATTTTCTGGACCAAACAGGTCGGCTAATGTGTCAGTGACCGACCCAAGGGGTGGGTACCTTGGTATTGTGACTGGGGCCTTTGACATAGTCCAGTATTTAGCAAGTTGATACCTCGGTCCGGACAGTGAATGTTGTATGTTGTATGTGAATTGTTAATTAGTTCCCAGTTTGCTAAGACTTACATAGAATTGTGATAAACTATACAAAAACATTACAGCTGTGCCACGATATATCTCTTAAGCTTTGCAGGGCTGATGGCTGTAATATACATTTATTCAAGCCTGCAGGAGATGTGTTGGCATGGCTCGTGCTCTGGTTTCATGGATTCACGCCACGTCATAAATTACATTATGTTTTAATTCTTAAGGAATTCAGATTACTGCACAATATCTCCTGAAATGGGGGCACTAATACTTTTTCTACTCTTCTGGTCAGGACTCATATTAGCTCCAATGTCCACCATAAATAAGTGCAACTCCGGTTTCGTGTTGGAGTTTTCCCCCCAAACATATGTACACTGCTCAAAAAAATAAAGGGAACACTAAAATACCACATCCTAGGTATCTCTGAATGAAATATTCCAGTTGCAAATTTTTATTCATTGCATAGTGGAATGTATTCAGAACAATAAAACATAACAATTATCAATGTAAATCAAAATGAATATCCCATGGAGGTCTGAATTTGGAATGATGCTCAAAATCAAAGTGGAAAATCAAATTACAGGCTGGTCCAACTTCAGACAAGGAAAAGATGCTCAGTATTGTGTTTGGCCTCCACGTGCCTGTATGACCTCCCTACTGTACAATGCCTGGGCATGCTCCTGATGAGGCTGCGGATGGTCTCCTGAGGGATCTCCTCCCAGACCTGGACTAGAGCATCCGCCAACTTCTGGACAGTCTGTGGTTCAACGTGACGTTGGTGGATGGAGCGAGACATGATGTCCCAGGTGTGTTCAATCGGATTCAGGTCTGGGGAACGGGCTGGCCAGTCCATAGCTTCAGTGCCTTCATCTTGCAGGAACTGCTTTTGCAGGAACTGCTGACACACTCCAGCCACATGAGGTCTGGCATTGTCCTGCATTAGGATGAACCCAGGGCCAACCGCACCAGCATATGGTCTCACAAGGGGTCTGAGGATCTCATCTCGGTACCTAATGGCAGTTAGGCTAACTCTGGCGAGCACATGGAGGGCTGTGTGGCCCTCCAAAGAAATGCCACCCACACCATTACTGACCCACTGCCAAACCGGCCATGCTGAAGGATGTTGCAGGCAGCAGATCGCTCTCTACGGAGTCTGACTCTGTCACGTCTGTCACATGTGCTCAGTGTGAACCTGCTTTCATCTGTGAAGAGCACAGGGCGCCAGTGGCGAATTTGCCAATCCTGGTGTTCTGTGGTAAATGCCAAGCGTCCTGCATGGTGTTGGGCTGTGAGCACAACCCCCATCTGTGGACGTGGGGCAATCAGACCATCCTCATGGAGTCGGTTTCTAACCGTTTGTGCAGACACATGCACATTTGTGGCCTGCTGGAGGTCATTTTGCAGGGCTCTGGCAGTGCTCCTCCTGTTCCTCCTTGCACAAAGGCGGAGGTAGTGGTCCTGCTACTGGGTTGTTGCCCTCCTACGGCCCACTCCACGTCTCCTGGTGTACTGGCCTGTCTCCTTGTAGCGCCTCCAGCCTCTGGACACTACGCTGACAGACACCATAATAATAATAATAATAAATTTTATTTCTATAGCGCTGACATATTCCGCAGCACTTTGCATTTCAGAGGGGACTTGTACAGACAATAGACATTACAGCATAACAATAATCACATAGATCATAACAGATACCAAGAGGAATGAGGGCCCTGCTCGCAAGCTTACAATCTAGGAGGAAAAATGTAGACACGAAAGGTGGGTGGTAACAATTGGCCCTGATTGTATGGACCAGCCATAATGTTAAGTGTGCAACAGTACAGACACAGAGGGCTAATGGATGCATAAAGCATGTGGGAACATGATGCGGGGAACCTGTTTATGGTAAAAACTTTTGGCTGTGCCACACAGGGATAGATTAGGTTAATGTGCTGAGGCGGTAGGCCAGTCTGAATAAATGCGTTTTCAGGGCATGCTTAAAATTGTGGGGATTGGGGACTAATCGTATTGACCTGGGAAATGCATTCCAAAGAATTGGCGCAGCACGTGTATAGTCTTGGAGATGGGAGTGGGAGGTTCTGATTATTGTGGATGCTAACCTCAGGTCATCAGCAGAACGGAGGGCGCGGGTAGGGTGGTATACTGAAACAAGGGAGGAGATGTAGGGTGCTGAGCCATGGAGAGCTTTGTGGGTGTGGGTAATAAGTTTGTACTGGATTCTGGAGTGGATAGGTAGCCAGTGTAATGACTTGCACAAGGTAGAGGCGTTGGTGTAACGATTGGCGAGGAATATGATCCTGGCTGCTGCATTCAAGACAGATTGGAGGGGGGAGAGTTTGGTAAGAGGGAGACCGATTAGAAGAGAGTTACAATAGTCGAGATAAGAATGAATAAGAGAAACAGTAAGAGTTTTTGCGGAGTCTAAAGTAAGAAAAGGTCGAATTCTAGAAATGTTTTTGAGGTGCAGATAACAAGAGCGAGCCAGTGATCGTATGTGTGGGGCAAAGGAAAGCTCGGAGTCAAGTAAGACCCCAAGACAGCGGGCATGTTGGGGAGTAGTAGTGGAACCACACATGGAAATGGCAATGTTGGGTATAGGTACATTAGTAGAGGGAGGAAACACAAGGAGTTCAGTCTTTGACAGGTTCAGTTTCAGATATAGTGAGGACATGATGTTAGAGACAGCGTTTAGACAATCGCTGGTGTTTTCCAAAAAGGCAGGCGTGATGTCAGGAGAAGAAGCATATAATTGGGTGTCATCAGCATAGAGATGGTACTGGAAACCAAATCTACTGATTGTTTGACCAATAGGGGCAGTGTACAAAGAGAAGAGGAGGGGGCCTAGGACTGATCCTTGAGGGACCCCAACAGTAAGGGGAAGATGAGAGGAGGAGGAACCAGCAAAAGATACAGTAAAGGAGCGGTCAGAGAGATAGGAGGAGAACCAGGAGAGAATGGTGTCCTTGAGGCCAATGGAATGGAGCATAGTGAGGAGGAGCTCATGATCCACAGTGTCGAATGCTGCAGAGAGATCCAAGAGAATTAGCATGGAGTAATGACCATTTGATTTAGCTGTTAGTAGATCATTAGAGACTTTAGTGAGGGCAGTTTCAGTAGAGTGTAAAGAGCGGAAACCGGATTGGAGAGGGTCGAGAAGAGAGTTATCTGAGAGATAGCGGATAAGACGGGAGTGGACCAGGCGTTCCAGGAGTTTAGAGATGAAGGGAAGATTAGAGACAGGTCTATAGTTAGCGGCACAGTTTTGGTCGAGGCCTGGTTTTTTAAGTAGTGGATATATGATGGCATGCTTAAATGAGGAGGGAAAGATACCAGAAGAGAGAGAGAGGTTAAATAAACCTTCTTGCCACAGCTCGCATTGATGTGCCATCCTGGATGAGCTGCACTACCTGAGCCACTTGTGTGGGTTGTAGAGTCCGTCTCATGCTACCACAAGTGTGAAAGCACAACCAACATTCAAAAGTGACCAAAGCATCAGCCAGAAAGCATTGGTACTGAGATGTGGTCCCCACCTGCAGAACCACTCCTTTATTGAGGGTGTCTTGATAATTGCCAATAATTTCCATCTGTTGCCCTAACTATTCCATTTGCACAGCATGTGAAATTGATTGTCAATCAGTGTTGCTTCCTAAGTGGACAGTTTGATTTCACAGAAGTTTGATTTACTTGGAGTTATATTCTGTTGTTTAAGGGTTCCCTTTATTTTTTGAGCAGTGTAGTTATTGGGGATATAACACATCTTTTAATTCTGTCTTTTTTTTTTGTCTGATAGTTTGATTGTGGTGGGATCAACCTGCCTCACTTATGAGTCTGCAACTCCCTAGTAATCTTTAAAAAAAAAAAAAGTCTCCATTTCCTCTTCCAAATGCCAGAGATCTAGATTTCAGACATCTCAGCTCTGCACTATTATAAAAAGTTCTCTTTCCATGTGTAATATTTTTTCTTGAAATTCATCTGCCAAAAAAGAGCCACCGAGCCCCATACTGTAATTACCCCAGAGAGGTTTCACCACTAGTTACTCATTTTACTGATGAAGACCGTTGAGTTTGATCATTTCAGTAGACGTGTTATTGTCTATGATCAGTTTTTGACTACAGTAGTTAGTGCCCAAAATACTCTGATGTACCACTTTCCGGAGACAGTTTTGGGCTCCTAATCAGTTTTCATTTTTCTAATCTGACATGTGTCACTTTTTGTGGTGATTATTTTGGAATTATTCACAAAGGATAAGTAACAAATGGACCTTACAAACTATTTTCCAACTTCTCTTGAATGCAACAATACCCTATACGGTTGTACACAACTATCTGGGCACATGGCAGGGTTAAGAAGGAAAGGAGCGACATTTAGCTATTGGAATGCAGATCTTGCTGGAATAGGTTGCAGACACAATGCATTGGAGGCACTGTTCATGGTCACATGGCTGCACAAAAGATGGCTACCACGAACAGGCTTGGCGTGATCTACTCTGTTTACCTGATTCCAGGGACTGTCTTGCTCATCACACGTTAACCCACTGTAGAGGTTTGTACTCACTCAGCTGCTCCTGAGGTAGGCACAGGAGGCGGTTTTCATGCAAAGTCCAGGCAAGTTTATTGAACTTCATAAACCGCTCCAGGTGGCAAAACAAAAAGAAGCATTGTCAGGCACAAAGTAAAAAACAAACTGAAAACAAATAGTCCATACAGCACTGCGGTTCCACCTGCTCAGGTCAGTGTCTTTAGCAACACACACTGGAGGTCTCCGCACCTCCAGCCACAGACACTGAATGAGAGACTCCGCCTCCATTTTATCTGCCAAACCACGCCCCTGGAGTTGGGATATGTGAGCGGTCATTCCCACCCATCTCCTATGATCGCTTGTACAGCCCAGCCCTGGAATGGCCAAATAACTCTCTGCACTATAGGTGCTGGAGCATGCTTCCAAGCTCACATCACTGCAGTTAACAGCCGCAATGACACATATCTCCCCTCAAGGACTTGCACATCACTGCAGTTAACAGCCGCAGTGACACATATCTCCCCTCAAGGACTTGTCCGGCGGCCCTCTTACATACCCTCCCCCTCTGCCCAAAGCCGGGGTGCTTGGCACCTTCTGCCAATAAACAGTGGACTAGCGACAGAGCGTCAGCATTGCCATGCAGTTTCCCTGACCTATGCTCCACATGGAAGTTAAAATCCTGAAGTACTAGGAACCACCTGGGCACTTGGGCATTGTTCCCACTTCAGTGGGGCATGGTCTGACACCAGTCTCATTTTCCTGCCCAGGTAGTATATCTTAGATGGTCCAATGCCCACTTGATGACTAAACATTCCTTCTCCACTATGGAATAGTTTTTCTTGCAGGATGACAACTTCCAGCTAAGATGCATGATGGGGTGCTCTTCCCCATTCACCTCTTGATATAAGACAGCGCCCAGCCCAACATCCGACACGTTCGTCTGGACCACAAACTCCTTGGAGAAATTGGGTGCTACCAGCACTGGCTCTTTGCACAGGGTCAGCTTCAGGTCCTGGAAGACCACTTGGGTATAGCCAACTTTGTACCTTTTAAGGAGGTCTGTCAGAGGCAGCTACCATGGCAAAGTTTGGGATAAACTGGTGGAAATAGCTCACAATGCCCAAGAACGCCCTAACCTGCTTCTTTGAGAGAGGTTGTGGCCAGCCCTGGATCGTCTCAGCTTTGTTTATCTGGGGCTTTATTTCACAACTGCCTACAACATAACCCAAGTATCTCACTTCCTCCATTCCCAAGGCACACTTCTTTGGGTTTATGGATATCCCTGCCTCCCATAGAGCATCAAATATCGCTAGACCTTGCGCAGATGGCTTCCCCAATCCTGATGAAGACCACAATATTGTCTAGGTAGGCCGCTACATACCTCTTGTGGGGAGCTAGGATCCGGTCCATGGATCTCTGGAATGTTGCTGGAGCGCCTTGTAACCCAAACGGCATCCTTGTGTATTGGAAGAATCCATCTGGGGTTGAGAAGTAGTATTCTCTTTGGCGCATTGGGACATGGGGATTTGCCAATAGCCTTTCGTGAGGTCAAGGGTAGTAATCTACCGAGCCGGCCCTAGCCTCTCAATTAATTCATCGACCCAGGGCATCGGGTAGGCATCGGTCTTAGAAATCTCGTTCAGCTTCCGATAGTCATTGCAAAATCTCCATTCCCCATCTGGTTTCGGCACTATGACTATTGGACTGGACCAGCCACTCTTGGATTCCTCGATGACTCCCAGGCTCAGCATATCCCCTTCACCTCCTTTGAGATCACCTTTTGGCGTGCTTTGGGAATCCAGTATGGGTTCAAGTTGACCCAGACAATGTAGCAGTAGAAATCCCCATAAAATGACACCGTTTTAGAAATTATAGCCCTCAGTGAATTAATCTATAGTAGTAGTGACTATTTTGACTCCACAGCCACTTTTCGGATATTGGCACCCAGTGAATGTTGAAGAGAGAAAATTGCACATTTGCTAGTTTATTACCCAACACAGAGATGAGTAGACTTTTTTTTTTTTTGTATTTTCAATTATACATAACATTTTTTGGTGGCTTTTCAATCAATATTTGGGGGGCAGAATGAACAAACAATTGAACACTACGTTTTACTGGTTCATCATATGAGGTTTTCTATCAGACTATGAACTGTCATTGTCTTGGTGAATGATTCAATATTCTTACATAAGCTGTCATAAAAATGGCATGTTAAGTAGAAAATTTAAAATATATAACTTTCAAGGATATTTTATTAAAAAAAATTGGTTTTAATCTTGGCAGATGACTGTACCAGGAGATCAGAGGGACAACTGACATCTTCAATTTTTAAATCAGATCTTGTGATCCCACAGAATACAATTGAAGTGAATGCCATTACTCCAGATATACCATCATCCCTTCACAGCAAAGATTTATCATCTGATCCTTTGAAACATGTCCCGTCTTCTAATTCATTATTGAGTACAAAGGAAAATCAAAGTCACAAAATAAGCAATAAAAAACAAACTGCTCCAAATGCAAAGAAGTCTTTTTCACGTTCAGAACACGGAAATTGTTTTCCCGTTGAAAATTCTTTTCCTAAACATAAAATAATTCACACAGCAGAGAACAGATTTTCTTGTTCCAAATGTGGGAAATGTTTTAACCAGAAATCACATCTTGTTAGGCACCTGAGAACTCACACAGGGGAGAAGCCATTTTCCTGTTCAGAATGTGGAAAATATTTTACACAGAAATCAGCTCTTGTTACACATCAGAGAACTCATACAGGAGAGAAGCCTTTTTCCTGTTCAGAATGTGGGAAATATTTTAAAAAGAAATGGAATCTTGTTATACATCATAGAACTCACACAGGGGAGAAGCCTTTTTCATGTTCAGAATGTGGGAAATGCTTTAACCAGAAATCATATTTTGTTAAGCATCAGAGAACTCACACAGGGGAGAAGTCTTTTTCCTGTTCAGATTGTGGGAAATATTTTAACCATAAATGGAATCTTGTTATACACCAAAGAAATCACACAGGGGAGAAGCCTTTTTCATGTTCAGAATGTGAGAAATGTTTTAACCAGAAATCAGATTTGGTTAAGCACCAGATAACGCACACAGGGGAGAAGCCTTATTCATGTTCAGAATGTGGGAAGTGTTTTAGCCAAAAATCTAATTTTAATAAGCACCAGATAACTCACACAGGTGAGAAGCCTTTTTCCTGTACAGAATGTGGGAAATATTTTTCACTGAAATCAAATTTTATTAAGCACCATAGAATCCACACAGGGGAGAAGCCTTTTTCTTGTACAGAATGTGGGAAATATTTTACACAGAAATCAAATTTTGTTAAGCACCAGAGAACTCACTCAGGAGAGAAGCCTTTTTCATGTTCAGAATGTGGGAAATGCTTTAACCTGAAATGGAATCTTGTTATGCACCAAAGAACTCACACAGGAGAGAAACCTTATTTATGTTCAGAATGTGGGAAATGTTTTAACCAAAAATCAGTTTTTGTTAAGCACCAGAGAAGTCACACTGGGGAAAAGCCATTTTCATGTTCAGAATGTGGAAAATGTTTTGTGCAGAAATCATCTCTTCTTAATCACCAGGACAGTCACACAGGGGAGAAGCCTTTTTCATATTCTTAATGTTGGAAATGTTATACACAGAAATAAATTCTTAATAAACATCAGAGATGTCTCACAGGGGACAATCCTTTTTCATGTGCATAATGTTAGAAATGTTTTAACCGAAAATTATTTCTTAAAGGGGTTGTCCACTCCTCTTGTTTGGCCTTGTTAAAATAAAAACACTCATATTGACCATGCCAACACCATTCCAGCGGTGTCAGCACTCATATTCTTGGGTCTTATGAGAGATTGTTGCGTCACGTGAGCCCTGCACTCAATTGGTGCCAGCTCCATTGTCCCTGCCTTTGGACTTATTGAACAGGAAGCCAGGGCTGCAGCTGCTCTTTCACTTCCTCATAATGTTCGATTTGTTTGAAGGTGGTCACAGAGAACTGCTCTCTGCTCCATCCCCACACTTATCTAACTGATGCAGAGCAGGAGTGAAAGGTGCCGAGACCTGCACAGAGATTGCATGTCTTGGGTGATGCAGCTGAAGAACCTTATACCTGACTAGCTCAAGGACCTTGATTACATGATCTGAAATCACATGACCTGGAATGATATGTAAATGTGCATATGTAGTAGTACTGAGTGTACGTGCAATATCCATGCAGCAGTGTTTGTATATATGTGCGCTGTAGATTGTTCATTAACCCCCAAGCCTGTTTGCAAATTCATGACAGGCCTAATTTCACAATTCTGACCAGTGTCAGTTTGAGATAATAACTATGGAATGCTACAACAAATCCCACTGATTCTGCAATTTTTTTTTTTTTTCGTGACATATTGTACTTCATGATAGTGGTAAAATTTCTTCTATATGACTTGCATTTATTTGTTAAAAAAAGGACATTTGTCAAAAATTTTGCAATTTTCAAACTTCTAATTTTTGTGCTCTTAAAGAGTTATGTCACAAAATAGTTAATAAATAACATTTCCCACATACCTATTTTACATCAGCACAATTTTTGAAACATATATTTTATTTTTGGTAGGACGTTATAAAGGTTAGAAGCGATTTCTAATTTTTTCAACAAAATTTACCTAACCATTTTTTCAGGGATCACATTGCATTTAAAATAATTTTGAGGGACCTATATGACAGAAAATACCCAATTGTTACACCATTCTAAAAACTGCACCCCTCAAGGTGCTCAAAATCACATTCAAGAAGTTGATTAACCCTTCAGGTGCTTCACAGGAATTTTTGGAATATGGAAGGATAAAATTAACATTTTTTCATCACAAAAATTTCACTTTAGACCCATTTTTTTTTTTTTTCACAAGGGTACCAGGGAAAAAATGGAGCCCAAAAGTTATGCAATTTCTCCTAAGCATACTGATACCCCGTATCTGGGGAAAAATACTGTTTGGGTGCATGGCAGGGATCAGAAGGAAATGAAGCCATTTGACTTTTTGAATGCAAAATTTGCTGTAATAATTAGCGGATGCCATGTTGTGTTTGGAGAGCCCCTGATGAAATCCCTCACAAGTGACACCATTTTAGAAACTAGACCCCTCAGGAAACATCTCTAGATGTGTGGTGAGCACCTTGAAAGCCCAGGTGCTTCACAGAAGTTTATAGCATTGAGCCGTTAAAATAACAAAAATCACATTTTTCCCTCAAAAATGTTTTTTTTAGCCCCAAAATTTGCATTTTAATATGGGTAAAAGGAGAAATTGCTCCATGTATAGAGCAAGGAAATATTCAGCTCACCATCTCTGTGGAAAATCCCAAGTTCCACAAACCTCAGGAAAGGATTCACGTCTCTGCCAGACATCTTGTGAATGCAAATAGAGAAAAAGGAATCCAGCTCCAAGGAATAAAATCAATTTTCTTTATTCAGTTTCATATGCAGAAAAATACAAAAAGCCATGGACATGCTAAAGCCGGATAAACCGGTAGAGAAAAGTGCCTGTAAGAAACTGTTTCGAACACTCACGTGCTCTTAGACTAAGAACACGTGAGTGTTCGAAACGCGTTCAGAAATTGCTCCATACAAAATTGTTGTACAATTTTTCTTGAGTATGCTGATATCCAATATGTGGAGGAAAACTACTGTTTGGGAGCACAGCAGCGCTTAGAAGGGAAGGAGCGACATTTGTCTTTTTGAAAGCAAAATTTGCTGGGTTAATTAGCTGACGCCATAGTGCGTTTGAAGAGCAACTGATGTGCCTAAACAGTGGAAACTCCCCACAAGAGACAACATTTTGGAACTTAGATCTCTCAAGAAATGTATCAAGAAGTGATGAGCACCTTGACCCTGCCAGTGCTTCACAGAAGTTTATAAACTTGGGCTGTGAAAATGAAAAATCACATTTTATACAAGTATAACTTAGCCCAAAATTTCTATTTTCACAAGGGAAACAGAAATTGTAAATTGTTGTGCAGTTTCTCCTGAGTATGACAATACAGAGGAATGTGGAAGAAAACTACTGTTTGGGCACACAGCAGGGCTTAGAAAGGAAGGAGTGACATTTTAGAATGCAGACTTTGATGGAATTGTGTTCCGGTGTAAAATCATGTTTGGAGAGACCCTGGTGTGCCAAATCAATGGAAAACCCCAACAAGTGACCTTATTTTGGAAGCTAGACTTGCGGTGAGGTGCTTCTCAGAACTGTACAATGTTGATCTATGAAAATGAAATTCATCTAGGAGTGCAGTGATCATATTGACATCACATGTGCCGCACAGATTTTTATAATATTGGATGCTGAAAAAAGAATAATTACATTTCCACTAGAATGTTGTTTTAGCCCCAAGTTTTAAATTTTTCTAGGGGCTAATAGGAAAAATAGACCTTAATTTGTTGAAAAAATTACACCTGAGTGTGCCAGCATCCTACATATAATCGGGAAATACTTTTCAGGCTCAGTGAAAAGCTCAGAAGGGAAGGAGTGCAATATTATAGTGCAGATTTTACTGTTATGGTTTGCGGATGCCATTACCCACTTATAGAGCCCCTGAGGTGCTAGAACAGCAGAACTCCTCATAAGTGACCCCATTTTACAAAATAAACATTTTGATGATTTCATCTAGGGTTGCAGTAATCATATTGACATCACAGGTGTGTCACAGAATTTTAGACTATTGGGCTGTGAAGAAAAAAATATATTTTTAGCACACAAAATAAGTTTTAGCCTCAGATTTTATGTTTTCACAAGGATAGATGGGTAAAAATGACACCAAAATTATTACACCGCTCCGTCATACTCACCCGGCCTCCGCTCCCACGCCGCAGCCGGCCTCCGCTCCCACGCCGCAGCCTCTCCACCCGACGGCCACGGCGGTCACCTCTGACGGGCTCACGGCCGACGCCATCCCTGCATGCAATGCGCATGCGCCATAGGCCTCGCCTCCCTGCTGCTTCCTGTGCTCCGGCTGTGTCCTGACCCGGAAGCACCTTCGGACCAATGGCAGACCAGACGGGGCTATATCAGGCCGCTTCCCCCTGAGGGAGGCGCCTGATCGTTGTGTTACCTTGCACACTGGGCCCTGCTTCCTCCTGTGCCCTCTACAGTCTCTCGGTGCCGTCCTCAGTGTTTCCTGCAGCAGCCTGTCTTCCGTGTTCGCTAATAGTTATTCTCAGTCCTGCTCCAGTGTTCCTGTTTCCTCCGTCTCCTGCCTCCGGTGTTCCTGATCCATCCTGCTCCAGTCCTGCCGTCCTACTTTAGTCCTGCCTCCGATGATCCTGTTCCAGTCCTGCCGTCCTACTCCAGTCCTGCCTCCGGTGTTCCTGAGCCACCCTGTTCCAGTCCTACCATCCTACTCCAGTCCTGCCTCTGGTGTTCCTGTTCCATCCTGTTCCAGTCCTGCCATCCTACTCCAGTCCTGCCTCCGGTGTTCCAACTCTGTCCTGTCATCTACACTTCAGTTCCTCCACGTTCCAGTCTATAGTCTTTCTCCATCCCTGTCTCCTGTGCGCCAGCCCTGTTCTGTCATCTACACTTCAGTTCCACTGTCCTACTCCAGTCCATCCTCAGCCACCCCTCTCGGTACCGGCTACCGTGGTACTCGAACCCCTGGGCCTGCTCCTAACGGTCCCTGTATAGGGGTCAGTTCCAGCTGGCAGCTCGCCCGGGGCCCCTCGGTGTCACGGTCCAGAGGGTCCACTCCTGGAGATTCCGGCCCCTGACCACCCACGCTAACAAAAATGTGTCCTACAATTTAATTTCAGACATGCCCCATATGTGGCTGTACAGTACAGCTTAGCCATATGGAGACACTTGGGAGGGACCTAGCACTATTTGCCTCCTGGAGCGCAGATTTTCCTAGAATAGTTTGCGGACTCCATATACAGAGCCCCTAAGTGCTAGAAGACAAGGACCCGTGTCATCACTACAGAAATGTCAAACATATGGATGCTAAATGTGGTTTAAGCACACTGGGGCTCAGAAGGGAGGGGGGCATTTGGATTTGGGAGCTCAGAATTTGCTAGATTTCTTGTGGGATATAAGAAGCCATAGCGCTTTGCCAGATCATTTTTGCTACCAATAACGTGGAAGCTCCTTATATTTCCATTGACGGGTGACAGACCTAAGTGGGGACTGCTTTTTTTGTGGCTTGACTTGAAGCTTTTACTGGAAACATTTTACATAACATTTAGGATCACATTTATTCTTCGCTCTAGGCTGAACACTTACTTTGGGGTTTCCATGTAAATCTCAGAGTGACGTGATTCAGATGAAACCCCTGAGGGATCCATTAACTATAATGAGGCAGCAGAGTTACTCTGGACTTCGACTTGTCCTTCTTTTCAGAGGTGCACATAAGTGTGGTGGAACGCATTTTTATGCACACCTTAAAAGACAGACATCGCCGGATCATAGGCCAGATGGCCACCATCTGCCTCATTATAGGGAATTTACCGCCAGAGGTTCCATCTCAATCACGTATTTCAGAGGTTTACACAGAAACCCCAGTGTAAACACTTAACTGGTGAAGTATTGGTTTTATTTATTTTTTACGCTGTTCCTCGTGTGGTAAAAGTGATTAGATGACTTTATTCTTCCGGTTGATGTGATTATAGCGATACCAGATTTATATATTTTTTTATGTTTGGCAGCCTTCACGCACTTATTATGGACCCGTAGAAGCGTCAAGAGCACGTGAAACGGCCATTGTCCACTCCGTAGCCGCACATATCCCCTGCAATCCTGCCCCGTTTATTGGATTAAAGGAATTTTTAGAAAAAAAGGATTTGGTGAGTGCTAGTGATGAGCGAGCATACTCATCACTACTCTGTGCTCACCCGAGCATCTCACTGCTCGAGATGCTCGAAGCTTGCCGAGTATTTCCGAGGTTGCTTGCTGCGGAAGCTCGAGTCCCCGCCCTCCATGTTTGGCGATCTTTAGAAAGCCAATGAAATGAACATGCAGGGATTGTCTGCCACACAATGTGATGTCGCAGCCATGTTGGTTGTGGCATTACAGTGATTGGCTGGCCGCACAGCGTCATCAGGTCTATATCAGACCTGGCGCCACCATGCTTGTCACAGTCTACTCCGGAATCAGGCAGTGTAGGGAGAGTTGCTGCTGAGCTAGGGAGAGATTTGCTTGATTTTACTAAGTGTGGGTATACCATATATAATACACATATCCATCTCAACTAACAGTCCTTCTGAGGACTAACAAAGCTGCATAGATATCAGTGGTAGGCAGGCAGGCAGTGCATATAGCAAGAGGGTCCATTCCAGTTCTGTCTGCTGCTATTACAGATATTTCTAGACATAGCCCCAGGTATCAGGGGCCAGGAATATTTTTTTTACAGGCCAGATATTTCAAACAGTGGTTTGTCTGTCACACGGATCAGAGATAAAAATTGCGATCAATAATCTGCCATTTCTGGCATCCCTTTAAATTTTGTTGCAGTGTGTTATCAAATTTATTGAAACCAGTTTTCTGGTGAAAAAAGTTACCTACATGCCAGCTATTTCAAACAGTGAGAATTCCTAATGAGAAAATGCCTAGGAGACAGCTTCAAATATAAATCAAATGAAAAAGGGAAAATGGAAGGCAAGTCTTAAAAAAAATCTCAAATTTTTATTATGGTATTATTAAAAAAAAAATTTTTTTTCATTAAATAAGAAAATCAATAAGTACATAAAACATGAGGACACTGCAACAAGAAAAAGTACCGCTGCACCATGACGGTAAATAGCATAAATGACTGAAGAAAATAAACATCCCAATTGATATGAATTGATATTTACATATACAGATAAATTATGCGCAAAAAGCGGAGGTTTATTTCCATATGTATATCAAAAAATCCTGTGATTTAAATAAAGATACCATGACAGTATTCAACAGTATTCATTGTGTGAGCTTTAAAATATCAAGGCATAAAAAAGTGCAGAGTGCAAGGACATGTAAACAGTAAAGCCCCGTCACACATAGCGATCTCGCAAGTTTTGTGACGCAACAGCGATCTCACCACCGAGATCGCTGTGGGTGACACTGACCAGCGACCGGCCCCCCACCGGGTATCGCTGATCATCCTGGAATGGCTAGGACATTTTTTTTGATCGCTGGTCTCCCGCTGGCCAGCAGGCATCGCTGCGTGTGACAGACGGGAGACCAGCGATCAGCGCTCTGGTAACTAAGGTAAACGCAGGGTTTCTAAGCAGCGCGCGGTGCTTAGAAACCCAATGTGTACCTTAGTTACCAGCGCGCTGATGCAGGGAGCTGGTAACCAAGCTACACATCGGGTTTCTATGTGACGCGCGCTGCTTAGAAACCCGATGTGTACCTTAGTTACCAGCTCCCTGCATCAGCGCGCTGGTAACTAACGTACACAGCGACGCGCCTGCTCGGCGTCGCTGGTGCTGATCGCTGGTGAAGCTGCCTGTTTGGCAGCTCACCAGCAATCATGTATCAACTCACCAGTGATCCTGACACGTTGATATCGTTGTCGGGATCGCTGGTGAGTCGCTATGTGTGACGGGGCCCTAAGTAAATAGAATCAATAATCTTTGCTTGTGCAGTGTATAGGGATAATTACCCCCGGGATGCATGCTGAGACATCAGAGTAGACAAATAAGGTAAGAGGCTAAAGTGCCATAAATAAACAGTATAATGAATGCATATTACCTCAGTGGTGCAGGCAGGAGATATGATATACATATGGAAATAAACCTCTGCTTTTTGCGCAGTAATTTTTTGGGCATAATTTATCTGTGTATGTAAATATCAATTCATATCAATTGGGATGTTTATTTTCTTCCGTCATTTATGTTTTTTACCGTCATGGTGCAGCGGTACTTTTTCTTGTTGCAGTGTCCACATGTTTTATGTACTTATTGATTTTCTTATTTAATGGAAAAAAAATTTTAAATACCATAATAAAAATTTGAGATTTTTTTTAAGACTTGGCTTCCATTTGCCCTTTTTCGGATATTTCAAACAGTGGTTTGTCCATCACACGAATCAGAGATAAAAAGGTCACTCGTAATTCTGCCATTTCTGGCCTCCCTTTAAATTTTGTTGCAGTGTGTTATCGAATTTACCCACCCACATCTTCTCGCCCGACCTTGCTGTCCGAATTACTAGGGGACCGCAGCACACCACTATTGAACCCAGAGCAGAGTCAAAAGGTTGTTGGTTGCTTCCAGTCACTTTGCCACCACCACCACCACCCTGTCTGCCACACGGTCAAGTCTCAGTAGCCGTGAGTCTGGAATGCATATTCCTCTCCCTGATCCTCCTTCCTCCCACCATGCCGAGTGCCCGGAGACAACTGATCCCACACTTGGACACTTTTCCATTTATAGATTCGGGCTTCTTGCCCGATTCACTTGAAGCGGGACAAGAGGAGATTGCATGTAGCGATGTACAAATATTTGAGCAGACATGGTCACAAGAAGGCGACAGTGGGAAAGTGTCACAAGATGTGGATGATGATGAGACACAATTGCCAGAAAGTCAGGAGGACCAGGGTGCAGAAGTGAAAGACAAGGTGGTGGATGATATAGTAAATGACCCAAGCTAGCAGGAGGACAGACAGAGCGAGGACAGCAGCACACAGGGGGAGGGAGGCGTAGCACCCCAACAGGCAAGAAGAAGCAGTATGGTGGCCGCAGACAGAATCCGGGGTAACCGTTCCCCATAACACCAACAAGACAGAAATTGTCAGTCCAACTGTTAGGTCTTCCCAAGTCTGGTCGTTTTTTAAAGACTCTGCCGATAACGCCAAAAAGGCCATTTGCACCACCTGCCAGACCAGCAACAGCAAGGGTAGCAAAACTACCAGCCTGAACTCCACCAGCATGACCAGGCACATGGTAGCAAAGCACCCGACTTTGTGAGCCGAACCCCAGGGTCCAGGAACAGTGTCTGCGGGAGACACCACTGCTTCTTCCTCCCCTATTGTTCCTGCAAGCCAATCCCCTGTCCATGGTGCATATGAAGATGCCTCCTGCCCTGCACCTGTCATTGCACACACTGAACTAGCACCATCAGCAAGCAAGTCCATGTCCTTGTCACAGCGCAGAGTTCAGTTGTCCATACCCCAATCCTTGGAACGCAAGCACAAATATGTAGCCAATGCCCCACAGGCCACACAATTAAATTCATACATTTCGCGACTGCTTGCACTTGAGATGTTGCCTTTTAGGCTCGTGGAGACGGAAGCTTTCTGCAACCTGATGGCGGCTGTCCCTCAGTACTCGGTCCCCAGCCGCCACTATTTCTCCCGGTGTGCCGGCCCTGCATTACACAAGCACGTGTCCCACAACATTAGCCATTCCCTCAACAATGCAGTTACTGGGAAAGTCCACCTAACTATGGACACGTGGACAAGTGCTTGTTGGCAGGGACAGTACATCTCGCTGACGGCATACTGGGTTAACATTGTGGAAGACCTTGGGATGGATCACATCCTCCTGATGCCGAGATTGTAGGTTAATAAGGGTTGCCTCCACTACAGCTCCTGCACCTCATCATCCTCCTGTTAGGAATCTGGGTCCTTCTATGCCTATGCAGGTACCCAGATTCTCACATTTATCTCCAGAGGCTAAGTCCTTTTTCCCAGGTTCTGAGCATGCTCACGGGATGAGCTCTCATTGGAGTTCAGGAGTCAGGTGCTCAGGTCCTGCTCCTGATTTTATTGGTTCTGTTCTGGAGATTTCCGGAAGGTCCCGTAAGCTATAAAAAGTTCCGCCATGCGCTAGTATTTTCTTACTGCTGCTGTGTGTATGGTGATGGATGCTTGGACTGGTGACTGACTCATTAAGAAACCCCTTCCCTCTGATAATACGTCTGTGTGAGTGTGTGGTATTCAGTCAGTATCTGCGCTAGCGCCAGCGCGCACAAGCTCCATCTATCCAGCAGCTAAGCGTCCTGCATCGCGCTTGCAGTATAGCGGTGCTTTTCCTGTGGCTCAGTTCTCGCCGCGCTGCAGTTGCAGTCTGTCGGACATGCGCAGTTGCGACGTCCCGCTTCTCAGTTTACGGTAGGTCTAGACGGAGTAGTCCTCACGTCTAAGGCTACGCCTGTGACTCTTAAATACCGTGTCTGCTCTGCTGAAGTCTGTGACCTAGAACAGACTCAGCGGTTTTGTATGCTTTAAAGCTTGCAGCTCTGTGACTTTAACAGAGCTTACTTTAGTACACTGGGTGCAGTTACAACCCTGTGCACACTACCGCCATTGTGCTCTGCCTCTCTAGCAGCGGTTTCTACACCTACCGCACGGTGGACCCCGGGCGGCGAACACGCTTTATTTATATTTTTATTTAGTGTGTTCCGCCGTCCATAACATAATACTAGCGCCAGGGTCTGGCTGGAGATGGCAGATCAGCAGCAACTGTTGCAGTGCGTGCGACAGCTCGAGGCTCGCTTGGCTACCCTTGAGAGGGCTCTCACAGCTTCGCAGGCCACAGACGCTGCTGTTCAGGCACTCACGGATGCGGTAGGGCATATGTCCACCCTTGCGCTGACAGTTACCCGCCTCCCATTGCCCGAAAAATATTCTGGGGATGGCACCTCCTGCAGAGGTTTTATCAGCCAGTGCTCGATTCACCTGGAGCTGCTGGCTGCGCAATTCCCTACAGAGTGGGCCAAGGTGGCCTTTATTATATCCCTACTGTCGGGCAAGGCGCTGGAATGGGCTACTCCGCTATGGGAGCGTGGTGACCCGGATGTTCGGACCGCAGCTAATCTGCTAACAGCTATCAAGCAGGTGTTTCTCGGGCCACGGGTTACACACGGTACCTCTCTCCAACTGCTCACCTTGTCTCAGGGATCACTCTCAGTGAGTCAATACGCTGTCCGTTTTCGGACACTGGCGTCTGAGTTAGAGTGGTCTGACAAGGCACTGATCCCAGTTTTTTTGAGAGGGTTAGCTGAGCACGTGAAGGATGCTCTCTCCACTAGAGATCCCTACCACTTTGGAGGAGCTAATCTCTATCTCCTCCCGTATCGACCTCCGTTTTTCGGAGCGTGGTATGGAGCGTGCTCACTCCAAACGGAGAGGTACTCCGGCTCCCAAATTTTTTGAGACTCTGGATCTGCCTGAGCCAGAGGTTCTACCTCCCGAAACCATGGAGGTGTCTTGCGCCATTTCTGAGACATGTCCAGCTCAAGAGTCCATATGCGGTTGTCACCATCTACTCGCTGCTTCCCAGGAAGGCAGCGCCCCGCAATGGTCTGACTGAGTCGGTAGGCGAGACTTTTGTTCCTCCTCGCCAGCTGCCTAAAGTTCTCGCGTGGGCACATGCGCCCAATGCGGACGGCCATCGTGGCTATATGCAGACCATGAAGTCACTGGCCGGTTTGTATTGGTGGCCGCACAGGGCTCGGGATATAAAAAAATTAATTCGGACATGCACCCTATGTGCTCAGGACAGCCTTCCCGAACGAAGTGTGGCTACGCCCGCCGATACACGGCGGCGCCCTCCTAAAACTCCCGCTCCCATTGTCTCCCGGGTGTCCCTCTTGAGACCTGGCGACCTGGCCTCCGCTGATACCGTCCGCGTGTCCCGGTTTTCGCACAAGCTCCATCTTTCCAGCAGCTAAGCGTCCTGCATCGCGCTTGCAGCATAGCGGTGCTTTTCCTGCGGCTCCGTTCTCGCCGCGCTGCGGTTGCAGTCTGTCGGATGTGCGCAGTTGCGACGTCCCGCTTCTCAGTTTACGGTAGGTCTAGATGGAGTAGTCCTGACGTCTAAGGCTACTCCTGTGACTATTAAATACCGTGTCTGCTCCGCTGAAGTCTGTGACCTAGAACAGACTCAGCGGTTTTGTATGCTTTAAAGCTTGCAGCTCTGTGACTTTAACAGAGCTTGCTTTAGTGCACTGGGTGCAGTTACAACCCTGTGCACACTACAGCCATTGTGCTCTGCCTCTCTAGCAGCGGTTTCTACACCTACCGCACGGTGGACCCAGGGCGGCGAACACGCTTTATTTATATTTTTAATTAGCGTGTTCCGCCATCCATAACACCTCCTCTTCAGCCTCCATCTCCGAAATGATCACATCAGTCACAAGCTGGAAGCACTGCAGCACTGCCTCAGCCAAGCAGCAACAGGCTGTGCTGAAACTAATATGATTAGGTGACAAACCACACAATGCTGAAGAGTTGTGGACAGCTCTGAAAGATCAGGTAGATCTGTGGCTGACACCATTGAACCTACAGCCAGGCATGGTCATGTGTGACAATGGCCGGAACCTGGTGGCAGCTCTGAGGTGAAGCGAGCCCACACATGTACCATGCCTGGCCCATTTGCTTAACCTTGGGGTTCAGCAATTTCTCAAAATCTCCCCAGAGATGACGGATCTGCTTGTCAAAGTACGACGCCTGTGTGCCCATTTTAAAAAGTCAGCTGCAGCTTCCGCCGCTATTGCCGTGCGTCAGCAGCATTTGCAGTTTTCGGTTCACCGACTGATGTGTGATGTCCCTATATGTTGGAACTCTACACTGCAGATGTTGGAAAGGATTTGTGAGCAGAAGAGGGCAGTTGTTGACTACCAGTATCAACAAGGCCATTGGTATTCAGTTCAGACTCCACACATAAGACCTCAGGAGCAGATATGGATGTCAGACATATATATCATCCTTCAAAACTTTGAGGACTCCACCAAGATGATGAGCGGCAATGACGCCATAATTAGCATCACCATCCCAATTCCCTGTGTTCTGAAACGCTCTCTGCTCACAATGAAAGGATGCATTACAGGCGGAGCAGGATGAGATGGAGCAAGGAACCATACAGGCCTCATGTCATCCCAACGTGGATTGAGTGACGAGGAAGAGGAGGAAGAACAAGATCTAGTTTCATGCGCTATAAACGTACTACCTACACAACTGTCATACCGTCTGTTCAGCGTGGATGGCCTGAGGACAGGGAGGAGAAGGAGTAGAAGGAAAGCATGGTCAGTCCTCTTGGTGAGGACACAGAAGTCTTGCCTGTTAGCAGTCTGGCACGCATGACTGAGTTTGTTACGCTGCCTTTCCCGTGACTCTCGCATTCTCAAAATTTTGGCTGACAGACATTACTGGTTGGTGACACTTCTAGACCAATGATACAAGGAGAATTTTCTATCTCTTATTCCCGAGGCAGACAGGTCTCCTAAAATGAGGCAGTACCAGAAGGCCTTTGTTGCGGAATTATTACAAAAATTCCCATCTGAAAACGCTGGCGGTAGAGGTCACAGTTCCTTGGAGTACAAGCGAGAGAGACACAACTCCAATCCAGCAGAGGAAGGGGAACACTGGCAATTTTCTGGGAGAGTGCAAAGTTTGGGAAGATGCTGAGGGAGTACCTGGCTGACCATACCAACATCTTACGTGATTCCTCTGTACCTTATAATTATTGGGTATCCAAGCTAGACGTGTGGCATGAACTGGCTCTCTACGCCTTGGAGGTCCTAGACTGCCCTGCCGCTAGCGTTTTCTCAGAATGAGTTTTTAATGCCGCTGGTGGAATTATAACTGATAAGCGCATCTGCCTGTCAACTGAAATTGCTGACAGGCTGACTATTATAAAAATGAACAAGGGCTGAATTGTGCCAGACTTCTCAACTCCACAGAATGATAGCAGCTTAACATAAACTCAAATCCAGTGTATTTTTTTTGGAGGTCTATTCCCATGCACCTCTTCACACCCACACATGGATATACGCTTCCTGATTTTGGCTATTTGCTCTTATCCTCATCCTCATCCTCCACCACATCACCAGAGTGACTGTGGTCCATAATGCAACACCCACATAATTTTTTTAAAGGGTGATGCCCATAAAAAATGGTATTCAGTAAGTTCATGTATACACCCCAGGGGTAAATGTTTGTCAGCCCATACACTTAGTGCATGGGCAATACAAGTATAGGAGCCGCTCCTTTCTAATGGGAACATATTTTTATGAGACCCTCCTCCACGTGTCTTCCAAGGGGCATTGGAGTGTGCTGTGAACTCATTTTCTGGTCTACCAGTTGTGAGTTCTCCTTCCGGGCTCCCTCTGGTGGTAACAGGAGGTAGTGAGGTTGATTTAATTAGTAGAGATCTGCCACCTGATGATGAGGATAATGATTGGATCTCTGGAATCTCAGACTGGATTTAAGACAGCCAACGCCCTATTCTGGTGCTGGTGATTCCTTCTGGCTTTTCAGGTCTTGGTTTTCAGCTCTGTTCCAGTCATCTCAAGCTAAGTGTTTCTGCTAATGTTCACACTTGATTTTGTTGGTCTATTCAGTTTTTTGTGTGGTCAGCCAGTGTGCTGAATTTCCACTCTAATTTATCTGTATTTGCCAATTTGCTTTTTGTCCCTTATTAGATTGGCCTCTTTTTTGCTCTGTCTCAGAATATTTCAGAGTGCTGATATAGTGGGAGAAGTCTAGTGACTTCAGGGTTAATTTTTTTATCAGAAGTGTTGGACATTATTTTTGTAGGCTTTTTTGGGCAGATTGCAGACAGTGTCTTTCCTTTCCTGTCCTTTCTAGTTAGTTTGGGCCCCATCGTTTGCTCAGCCTATTTTCCTGCCTGTGTTTGTGTTTTCATCTTGTTTCACCATCAATACATGTGTGGGGGCTGTCTATTCCTTTGGGGTCTGCTCTGGGGCAGTTAGTTTTCCCCTTTTCTTGCTTTAGGCATATTTAGTCCTCCGGCTGTGAAGAGGCGTCTAGATTCATCATAGGAACGCTCCACGGCTGCTGCTAGTTGTGTGGTTAGGATCAGGGGTCTGCAATCTGCATAGTTACCAACCTCTCTGGTTTTCTGTGACTTAGCTTGTTTAGTTTTCCTCCTCGGTGACCCATTCATAACAGGAGTGCCTCCAAATTTTTGGCAGCCCTTGCATTCACTGCATAGTCAAACACTATGGGAGACCCACCTCTGTTATGAATGAGTCACCGGAGGAGGAGAAAACAAAAATACAAGCTAAGTCCAGAAAACCGGAGAGGTTGGTAGCTATCGGATTGCAGACCCCTGATCCTATATACCGCAACTAGCAGTAGCCGTGGGGGGTTCCTACGGTGCCCTAGACCCCTCGTCACAGCCGGAGAACTACATAAGCTTAAAGAAGGAAAGGGGAAATCTAAACTGCCCCAGAGCAGACCCCAAAGCAATAGACAGCCCCCAACATGTATTGTCGGTGAAATACAGATGAAAACACAGACAGAAAGACAGGCTGAACAAACGATGGGGCCCAACTAACTAGATAGGAAAGGACAGAAAACATGCTGGCTGCAATCCGCAAAAAACCCTAACAAAAATGTCCCAACCGTCTGATAGGGGAAAAGGCTCTGAAGTCGCTAGACTTCAAAATCACTATATCAGCACTCAGGTATATTCTGAAAACAGAGCAAAGAGATAAACTGATCAGAGACAAAAATGGAATTCAGCCAGTCCCAACCAGGACTGGCTGAATATAAACACTAAGGAAACCAGACAAAATTTCATGGAATAATAGCAGGGCAAAAACTTAGCTTTTAGTAGACAGGAACTAAACTGGATGCAAGAGCTCAGAGCAGAAAGGATCACCAGCAGCCCTGCAGGGCGTCGGCTGCCTTATATCCACTCAGAAATTCCAGATGTCCAATCACACTCCGCCTGTTCAGATGACAGGTTCTTCCCATCCCAATCAATTTCACTACCTCTCTTCACCAGCAGAGGGAGTTCATCAGACATCAAAGGTGAAGGGGAGAATGAACTCACAACAGTACCTCCCCCTTGAGGAGAGGTCACCGAACCCTCATCCACACCACCAGGGCGATCAGGATGGGCCCGATGAAAAGCACGAACCAATCTCTTGGCATGAATATCGGATGCAGGGACCCAAGAATTATCCTCCTGGCCATAAACCTTCCATTTAACCAAATACTGGAGTCTCCGTCTAGCCAGATGAGAATCCAGTATCTTCTCAACCTCATAGAATCATAGAATCGTAGAGTTGGAAGGGACCTCCTGGGCCATCTGGTCCAACCCCCTGCTCAAAGCAGGATTCGCTAAATCATCCCAGACAGATGTCTGTCCAGCCTCTGTTTGAAGACTTCCATTGAAGGAGAATTCACCACTTCTCGTGGCAGCTTGTTCCACTCATTGATTACTCTAACTGTCAAAAAGTTTTTTCTAATATCTAATCTGTGTCTCCTCCCATTCAGTTTCATCCCATTGCTTCTAGTCTTTCCTTGTGCAAATGAGAATAAAGATGATCCTTCTACAATGTGACAGCCCTTTAGATATTTGTAGACCGCTATTAAGTCTCCTCTCAGTCTTCTCTTTTGCAAACTAAACAATCCCAAATCCTGCAACCTTTCCTCATAAGACAGGGTTTGCAGACCGGTCACCATTCTGGTTGCTCTTTTCTGAACTTGCTCCAGTTTGTTGATGTCTTTTTTAAAATGTGGTGCCCAAAACTGGACACAATATTCCAGATGAGGTCTGACCAAAGAGGAGTAGAGGGAAATAATGACTTCACGTGATCTAGACTGTATGCTTCTGTTAATGCATCCTAGAATTGCATTTGCCTTTTTTGCTGCTGCATCACACTGTTGACTCATATTCAGTCTGCGATCTATTAGTATACCCAAGTCTTTTTCACATGTGCTGTTGCTTAGGCCTATTCCTCCCATTCTGTATATGCTTTTTTCATTTTTATTGCCCAGATGTAGTACTTTGCATTTTTCCCTGTTAAAAACCATTCTGTTAGTTGCTGCCCACTGCTCCAGTTTATTTATATATTTTTGAATCCTCTCTCTCTCTTCTCTAGTATTAGCTATCCCTCCTAGCTTTGTGTCATCAGCAAATTTAATCAGTTTACCCTCAATTCCTTCATCTAAATCGTTGATAAAGATGTTGAACAATACAGGGCCCAGGACAGAGCCCTGTGGTACCCCACTTGAGACATTCTTCCAACTGGATGTGCAGCCATTTACGACCACTCTTTGGGTCCGATCACTAAGCCTGTTATGAATCCACCTAACAGTTGCCTTGTCCATTCCATACTTAGTCATTTTTTCAATAAGGATTGTATGAGATACTTTGTCAAATGCTTTGCTGAAGTCAAGATATACTATATCTACAGCATTTCCTTGATCCACCCAATCAGTGATTCCATCATAGAAGGAAATTAAGTTAGTCTGACATGACTTATTAGTTACAAACCCATGCTGACTCTGTTTAATCACTTCATTCTTATCCAGGTACTGACATACATGTTGTTTAATAATTTGTTCAAAGATCTTTCCTGGTATAGAAGTCAGACTCACCGGCCTATAGTTGCCTGGATCCACCTTTTTCCCCTTTTTGAAGATAGGAACAACATTTGCTCTTCTCCAGTCTTCTGGGACTTCTCCTGTTCTCCAAGAATTTTCAAAGCTTATGGAGAGGGGTTCAAAAATTTCTTCTGCTATCTCCTTCAGTACTCTGGGGTGTAATTCATCTGGACCTGGAGACTTGAATTCATTTAGGTTAGCTAAGTGTTTCCTCACTATCTTTCTGTTTATAGATATCCTGGATTCTTCTATTCCCTTAATAGGACAGTGAAGAACAGTTGATGTTACATTTCCTTTCTGAGAGAAAACAGATGCAAAATAGGAATTTAAAAGTTCAGCCTTCTCAACATCCTGTCTTACCATTTCATCATTTTCATCCTGTAAAAATTCTATAGCATCTTTGACTTTTCTTTTACTTTTGACATATCCCCAAAATCCATTATTATTGCTTTTGACATCTCTTGCAAGCCTCAATTCATTGTCAGCTTTAGCTAATCTGATTTGTGTCCTGCAAGTTCTGCAGACAGCATTATATTCTTCTTTAGATATGCCTCCCTCTTTCCATTTTATAAACATTTTTTTCTTCCTTTTTAGCATGTGCTTAAGTTCTGTGTTCATCCTATTTTGACCTTAATGACCTGGCCATTTTTTGCAATTCTGACCAATGTCCCTTTATGAGGTAATAACTCACGAATGCTTCAACGCATCCTAGCGATTCCGAGAATGTTTTTTCGTGACATATTGGCCTTCATGTTAGTGGTAAATTTAGGTTGATACTTTTTGCGTGTATTTGTGAAAAAAATGGCAATTTGGCGAAAATTTTGAAAATTTTGCAATTTTCAAATTTTGAATTTTTATTCTGTTAAACCAGAGAGTTATGTGACACAAAATAGTTAATAAATAACATTTCCCACATGTCTACTTTACATTAGCACAGTTTTGGAAACAACATTTTTTTTCGTTAGGAAGTTATAAGGGTTAAAAGTTGACCAGCGATTTCTCATTTTTGCAACAAAATTTACAAAACCATTTTTTTAGGGTCCACCTCACATTTGAAGTCACTTTGAGGGGTCTATATGGCAGAAAATACCCAAAAGTGACACCATTCTAAAAACTGCACCCCTCAAGCTACTCAAAACTACATTCAAGAAGATTATTAACCCTTCAGGTGCTTCACAGGAGCTAAAGCAACATGGAATGAAAAAATGGACATTTTAATTTTTCCAACCAAAATTTTCTTTTAGCATCAGTTTTTTCATTTTCAAATGAGTAGCAGGATAAAAGATATCCTAGTATTTGTTGGGCAATTTCTCCTGAGTACACCGATACCTCATATGTGGTCATAAACCACTGTTTGGGCGCACGGCAGGGCTCAGAAGGCAAGGAGCGCCATTTGACTTTTTGAATGGAAAATATGCTTGAATAATTAGCGGTTGCCATGTCGCGTTTGGAGAGCCACTGTGCGCCTAAACATTGGAGCTCCCCCACAAGTGACCCCATTTTGGAAACTAGACCCTCCAAGGAACTTATCTAGATGCATAGTGAGCACTTTGAACCCCCTGGTGCTTCACAAATTGATCCGTAAATAAAAAGTACTTTTTTTTCACAAAAATTTTATTTAGCCTCAGTTTTTTCATTTTCACATGGGCAACAGGATAAAATGGATCCTAAAATTTGTAGGGCAATTTCTCCTGAGTACATCGATATCTCATATGTGGTCATAAACCACTGTTTGGGCGCACGGCAGGGCCCGGAAGGGAAGGAGCGCCATTTGACTTTTTGATTGGAAAATTAGCTCCAATCATTAGCGGACACCATGTCGCATTTGGCGAGCCCCTGTGTGCCTAAACATTGGAGTTCCCCCACAAGTGACCCCATTTTGGAAACTAGACCCCCGAAGGAACTTATCTAGATGTGTGGTGAGCACTTTGAACCCCCAAGTGCTTCACAGAAGTTTATAACGCAGAGCAGTGAAAATAAAAAATCATTTTTTTTGCTCAAAAATGATTTTTTAGCCCGATATTTTTTATTTTCACAAGGCTAACAGGAGAAATTGAACCACAAAAGTTGTTGTGCAATTTTTCCTGAGTACACCGATACCCCATATGTGGGGGGAACCACTGTTTGGGAGCACGGGAGAGCTCAGAAGGGAAGGAGCGCCATTTTGGAATGCAGACTTTGATGGAATGTTCTGCGGAAGTCATATTGAGTTTGCAGAGCCCCTGTGCGCCTAAACAGTAGAAACCCCCACAAGTGACCCCATTTTGGAAACTAGAACCCCCAAGGAGCTTATCTAGATGTGTAGTGAGCACTCTGAACCCCCAAGTGCTTCACAGAAGTTTATAAACGCAGAGCCATGAAAATAAAAAAATATTTTTTTCCCTCAAAAATGATTTTTTTTAGCCTGCTATTTTATATTTTCCCAAGGGTAACAGGATAAATTGGACCCTAAAAGTTGTTGTCAAGTTTGTCCTGAGTACGCTGGTACCCCATATGTGGGGGGAAACCACTGTTTGAGCGCACGGCATGGCTCAGAAGGGAAGGAACGTCATTTGACTTTTTGAATGGAAAAATAGCTCCAATCGTTAGCGGACACCATGTCGTGTTTGCAGAGCCCCTGTGTGCGTAAACTTTGGAGCTCCCCCACAAATGACCCATTTTGGAAACTAGACCCCCTAAGGAACTTATCTAGATGCATAGTGAGCACTTTGAACCCCCAGGTGCTTCACAGAAGTTTATAACGCAGAGCCGTAAAAATAAAAAAAAAATTTTACCTCAAAAAATATTTTTTTAGCCTGCTATTTTTTATTTTCACAAGGGTAACAGGATAAATTGAACCCAAAATTTGTTGTCCAGATTGTCCTGAGTACGCTGGTACCCCATAAGTGGGGGGAGACCACTGTTTGGGCACACGTTGGGGCTCGGAAGGGAAGTAGTGACGTTTTGAAATGCTGACTTGATGGAATGGTCTGTGGGCGTCATGTTACGTTTGCAGAGCCCCTGATGTACCTAAAGAGTGGAAACCCCCCACAAGTGACCCCATTTTGGAAACTAGATCACCCAAGGAACTAATCTAGATGTGAGGTGTGCACTTTGAACCCCCAAGTGCTTCACAGAAGTTTATAACACAGAGCTGTGAAAATTAAAAAATTATTTTTTTTCCTCAAAAAATGATTTTTATCCCACTATTTTTTAATTTTACAAGGATAACAGGATAAATTGGACCCCAAAAGTTGTTGTCCAGTTTGTCCTGAGTACGATGGTACCCCATATGTGGGGGGGACCACTGTTCGGGGACACGTTGGGGCTCGGAATGGAAGTAGTGACGTTTTGAAATGCCGACTTGATGAAATGGTCTGTGAGCGTCATGTTACGTTTGCAGAGCCCATGATGTACCTAAACAGTGGAAACCCACCACAAGTGACCCCGTTTTGGAAACTAGACCCCCCAAGTAACTTATCTAGATGTGTGGTGAGCACGTTGAACCCCCAAGTGCTTCACAGAAGTTTATAACACAGAATCGTGAAAATAAAAAATCATTTTTTTTCCACAAAAATAATTATTTTAGCCCCCATTTTTTATTTTCCCATGGGTAACAAAAGAAATTAGACCCCTAAAGTTGTTGTGCAATTTTTTCTGAGTACGCTGATACCCCATAAGTGGGGGTACACCACTGTTTGGGCACACGTTGGGGCTCGAAATGGAGGGAGCACCGTTTGACTTTTTGAACGCAAAATTGGCTGGAATAAATGGTAGCTCCATGTCGCGTTTGGAGACCCCGTGATGTGCCTAAACAGTGGAAACCCCTCAATTCTATCTCCATCCCTAACACACCCCTAACCCTAATCCCAACCCTAATCATAACCCTAACCACAACCCTAATCCCAACACACCCCTAACGAAATCCCAACTCTAACCCTAACCACAAGCCTAACCGTAATCCCAACCCAACCCTAACCCTAATCCCAATTACAACCCTAACCCTAATCCCATCCCTAAGTCCAACCCTAACCCTAAGTCCAACCCTAACCCTAAGTCCAACCCTAACCCTTAGTCCAACTCTAACCCTATTTCTAACCCTAATTCCAACCCTAGCCCTAACCCTAGCCCTAACCCTAGCCCTAATGGAAAAATAAAAAAATATATATTTTTTTTATTTTATTATTTGTCCCTACCTATGGGGGTGATAAGGGGGGCGGTGATTTACTTTTTTTTTATTTTGATCACTATGAAAGTTTATCATAGTGATCAAAATAAATGAATGAATCTGCAGCGTTGCAGATTCGATTTGGCGCACTGCGCATGCGCCCGCCATCTTCCAAGATGGCGGCGTCCATGACGCTGGACAGCGGGACGGATAGCGGGAGGTAGGAGGCACAAAGGAGGGTGAGCTAGTGATCGGAGGGTGAGGAAGGCGGGGGGGCAGATTATGATGGCAGCTGCCGATCGGTGCTGTCAGACGGTGGCGGCAGCCGATTGGTGCCATCAGTCGGTGTGTGGGGGGGTCAGGTCTCGGTCTCCAGCCATGTCCGATGCTATTTCTGCATCGGCCATGGCTGGATTGTAATATTTCACCAATTTTCATTGGTGAAATATTACAATCGCTCTGATTGGCAGTTTCACTTTTAACAGCCAATCAGAGCGATCGTAGGCACGTGGGGGATAAGCCACGCCCCCAGGTGTTAACTCTGAAGGGTCCTTTGTGTGCGGGTCGGGTGACCTTTCAGTGACCCCGGTCCCCCGATCCGCAGGAGGGTAATCAATTCATGACGCCACATAGGCGTCATGGGTCGTATTGTCACGACTTGTCATGACGCCTACGTGGCGTCAAAGGTCGTGAAGGGGTTAATATAGGATCGCATAGCCTCGTGCTCGGGTACAGATAAATTGAAAAGTCGACCCTTGGGAAATTTACACCCAGGGCTCAGCTCAATTGCACAGTCATAACTCCTATGAGGAGGCAAAGACGCAGACTCATTCTCACTAAATCCATCATAAAAATCAGCCAAATAGTCATGAACATCATGCGACTGGGGAGAGGTGGAGAAAACAGGAGCGTCACTAAGGGCACACCGACAACCCCAACTCACCACAGACAAAGATTTCCAATCCAAAACTGGGTTATGGATTTGCAACCAGGGAAACCCCAGAACGATGGTATCATGCAAATTATGCAACACCAAAAATCTGCAATTTTCTTGATGGTCTGGGGCGACCCGCATTACCACCTGAATCCAAAACTGAGGTTTATTCTTCGCCAAAGGAGTAGCATCAATACCCCTCAAAGGGATAGGCGTCCGCAGAGGTGTCATAGGAAACCCACAACGTTTAGCAAAATCCAAGTCCATCAGGTTCAGAGCTGCTCCTGAATCCACAAAAGCCTTAGCGGAAAATGTGGACAGGGAGCAGATCAGAGTAATTGCCAGAAGAAACTTAGGTTGAACACCACCCACAGCAAATGTGTGTGCAAAACGTTTCTCTCGTTTAGGGCAGACAGAAATAATATGAGAGGCATCTCCACAGAAAAAACACAGCTTATTACACCTTCTGAACTCCTGACGTTGCGCCCTAGACAAAACTCTATCACATTGCATAGGTTCAGACATTTGTTCAACAGGTGGCAACACCTCTCGTGCAGTTTTGCGTTCACGCAAATGCCGATCAACCTGAATGGCTAATGACATAGAATCGTCAAGACCAGAGGGAACAGGAAATCCCGCCATAGTATCTTTTACGGTTTCTGACAAACCCTTTCGAAAGAGACCGCCCACTTTCTGAATTTTTGACAGTACAACTCTGCAGAATCCTGACCCTGGCTCAATGCCAACAGGGCCTTTTCAGCCTGATCAATAGCATTAGGTTCATCATACAACAACCCCAAGGCCTGAAAAAATGCATTCACATCAGTCAGAATAGGATCATCAGGTTTCAAAGAAAACGCCCAATCCTGGGGATTGCCGCGCAGCAAAGAGATGACAATTTTAACCTGCTGCGCGGAGCTCCCAGATGAGTTAGGCTTCAAGGCAAAAAATAATTTACAATTATTCTTAAAATTCAGAAATTTAGACCGATCCCTAAAAAACACATCAGGAGTAGGGATCTTTGGTTCAACAGTATGTGAATGAGCAAGATAGGCGGAAATTCCCCGCACTTCAGCAGTTAGCTGCTCAACACGATCACACAATTGCTTAATCTCCATTGAGAAAAAATTCCCCCTACGGCCTCAGAGAAATAGAGGAAAAAATATACACACAAAAAAAAAATTCTGACACTTTTTTTTTTCTTTTTTTTTTTTACAATTCTTTCCTGCTATTGAGTACCCTAGAATCTGCGGTATGGCTGGTGATTCTGTTATGAATGAGTCACCGGAGGAGGAGAAAACAAAAATACAAGCTAAGTCCAGTAAACCGGAGAGGTTGGTAGCTATCGGATTGCAGACCCCTGATCCTATACACCACTACTAACAGTAGCCGTGGGGGGTTCCTACGGTGCCCTAGACCCCTCGTCACAGCCGGAGAACTACATAAGCCTAAAGAAGGAAAGGGGAAATCTAAACTGCCCCAGAGCAGACCCCAAAGCAATAGACAGCCCCCAACATGTATTGTCGGTGAAATACAGATGAAAACAAAGACAGAAAGACAGGCTGAACAAGCGATGGGGCCCAACTAACTAGATAGGAAAGGACAGAAAACATGCTGGCTGCAATCCGCAAAAAACCCTAACAAAAATGTCCCAACCATCTGATAGGGGAAAAGGCTCTGAAGTCGCTAGACTTCAAAATCACTATATCAGCACTCAGGTATATTCTGAAAACAGAGCAAAGAGATAAACTGATCAGAGACAAAAATGGAATTCAGCCAGTCCCAACCAGGACTGGCTGAATATAAACACTAAGGAAACCAGACAAAATCTCATGTTATAATAGCAGGGCAAAAACTTAGCTTTTAGTAGACAGGAACTAAACTGGATGCAAGAGCTCAGAGCAGAAAGGATCACCAGCAGCACTGCAGGGCGTCGGCTGCCTTATATCCACTCAGAAATTCCAGATGTCCAATCACATTCCGCCTGTTCAGATGACAGGTTCTTCCCATCCCAATCAATTTCACTACCTCTCTTCACCAGCAGAGGGAGTTCATCAGACATCAAAGGTGAAGGGGAGAATGAACTCACAACACACTTGCTAATAATGGGAATAAGTAAGTCTCGTCAAAGGGGTATTCGGCTGCGTCCAAATTTTGGGCAGGCTTGCCACTATCTGCATAGGCAAACACTCTGGGAGACCCACTTTCTAATAACGGGAACATTATTTTCAGGAGGCTCCTGTATGTCTCGTCAAAGGGGTATTCGGGTGCGTCCAAATTTTGGGCTGCCCTGCCACTCACTGCATAGGAAAACACTATGGGAGACCCACTTCCTAATAATGGGAACATTTTTTCATGAGGACCTCTTCTATGTCTCTTGAAACGGGCATTGGAGTGCCTCCAAATTTTTGGCAGCCCTTGCATTCACTGCATAGGCAATCAGTATGTGATACCCACTGTCATACCCATCATGTCTCTTATGCTACATGACCCCTGGAGCAGTGTGCACGCGCACCTCATGACTGTTATGCTGCATGACCCCTGGCTATACGCCATTGCTTGTGCGCACATGTGCTACCTCTCATGGCTGTGCGCTATCATTAGCTCTGCCTGCTGTGGTCCTCTCTATGGTCCTGGAGGACCGAATCCAGCAATCCTCTCTATGGTCCTGGAGGACCCGACCATGTGATCCTCTCTATGATCCTGGAGGACTTGACCCGGAAGTCCTCCCCTGGTCCTGACCTGGAAGTTCAGGTGCTAATGCTAATGCCCAGGACCATTCTTTGTACCGTGCCCCTGGCGTGCCTCTAGCACGTGCAGGACCTTGAATCTTGAATCCTGGTGGCTCCTCTAGCGCGCATAGGACCTTGAACCCTGGTGTGTCCCCTAAACATGCACCATGCCTAATATCTTGAACCTTGGTGTTTTCCCTTAGCACGCACCCTGACTTGGACCCTGGTGTGCCCCCTAGCACACACCCTGCCTTGTACCCTGCCTTGAGCCCTGCCTCGAACCTTGGCGTGCCTCCTAACACGCACCATGTCTTGGACTCTGGCGTGCCTCCTTGCCTGAACCCTGGCCTGCCTGCCGGATGCCCGGAGCATGCCGATCGCTGCCAGAGGTCCGGAGCCTGATGACTGTGGCCTGATGTCCAGAGCTGATGTCCGCAGCCTGATGACCGGACCCTGTCGATCGTTGCCAGATGTCCGGAGTCCGATGACATTTAGCCCTTGCCGGAACCCTGGCGTGCCACCTAACACGTACCATGCCTTGGACTTTGGCGTTCCCTCGCACGCACCTTGCTGTGTATCGCATTGTCCTCGTAATTAAGTCTTGCACCTGATGTTACCCTGAGATCACGCTTTAATGAAGATACCCTGAGACCACGCTTTGTCTTGTCTTGTATCCTGCACGTACCCTGTTGTCAGACACTCACACTTGTGTCTTTCTTGAGCCGGCCATTTGTTTCCAGCAGTTGTGGTGGCTCACCCCCTTGGTCTTTCCCCTGACACTCCCCTGTATAGGGGGTGGTTCCTCACAATGTCAGCTCACCCTAGGTGGGTGGGTGCCACAACCCAGAGGGTCCACTCTAAAAATTCCACTCAGCAAAAGCTGACTCCATCACACCCACTTCCTAATAATGGGAAAATTGTTTTCAGGAGGCCCCCTCTACGTCTCTTCAAATGGGGTATTGGGGTGCGTCCAAATTTTGGGCAGCCCTGACACTCACTGCATATGAAATAACAGTATAGGAGACACAGTGTTTAATAATGGGAACAACAAAGCATAGCTGGCTCATGGCTCTCTTAAGCATAATGAGGGCCGACTGCTGGTCCTTTAAGAATAATAAAGGCCGCCTGATGGCCCTATAAAAATAGGCTTTGTGACTTTCAGAGTCCCTCCTTCATAAATGGAACAGGATGTGTCTGATGATGTGTCACACACCACATAGCCAGATAAGGTTGTAAAATGTTAAAATGACATTTCCCAGTGATTGCATGTGTCTTGGTTGAAAGCAATGGTAAAGTTCAAAAACACATAAAAAAAGCTACGTGTGAACATAGCCCAAGGTGTGGAGGAGCATTTTTATTTATAGTTATTTATTTTGCCTTATATACAAGTCTTTACCCTGGAAAGGATGTTTCTTAACATATTTCACATGGCTCCGCACACCTCGTACACACACGGCTCCGCTCCGTACATCTCGTACGCACACACGGCTCCGCTCCGTACACCTCGCACACACACGGCTCCGCTCAATACACCTCATACACACATGGCTCCGCTCCGTACACCTCATATACACATACGGCTCTGCTCCGTACACCTTGTACACACGGCTCCGCTCCATACATCTCGTACACACACGGCTCTGCTCCGTACACCTCGTACACACGCGGCTCTGCTCCGTACACCTCGTACACACACGGCTCCACTCCGTACACCTCGTACACACACGGCTCTGCTCCATACACTTCGTACACATACGGCTCTGCTCCTTACACCTCGTACACACGCGGCTCCTCTCCGTACACCTCGTACACATGCGGCTCCGCTCCGTACACCTCGTACACACACGGCTCCTCTCCGTACACCTCGTACACACACGGCTCCGCTCCGTACACCTCGTACACACACGGCTCTGCTCCATACACTTCGTACACATACGGCTCTGCTCCTTACACCTCGTACACACACGGCTCCGCTCCGTACACCTCGTACACACACGGCTCTGCTCCATACACTTCGTACACATACGGCTCTGCTCCTTACACCTCGTACACACGCGGCTCCTCTCCGTACACCTCGTACACACACGGCTCTGCTCCGTACACCTCGTACACACACGGCTCCACTCCGTACACCTCGTACACACACGGCTCTGCTCCATACACTTCGTACACATACGGCTCTGCTCCTTACACCTCGTACACACACGGCTCCGCTCCGTACACCTCGTACACACACGGCTCCGCTCCGTACACCTCGTACACACACGGCTCCGCTCCGTACACCTCGTACACACACGGCTCTGCTCCATACACTTCGTACACATACGGCTCTGCTCCTTACACCTCGTACACACGCGGCTCCTCTCCGTACACCTCGTGCACACACGGCTCTGCTCCATACACTTCGTACACACACGGCTCTGCTCCTTACACCTCGTACACACGCGGCTCCTCTCCGTACACCTCGTACACACACGGCTCTGCTCCGTACACCTCGTACACACGCGGCTCCTCTCCGTACACCTCGTACACATGCGGCTCCGCTCCGTACACCTCGTACACACACGGCTCCTCTCCGTACACCTCGTACACACACGGCTCTGCTCCATACACTTCGTACACATACGGCTCTGCTCCTTACACCTCGTACACACGCGGCTCCTCTCCGTACACCTCGTGCACACACGGCTCTGCTCCATACACTTCGTACACACACGGCTCTGCTCCTTACACCTCGTACACACGCGGCTCCTCTCCGTACACCTCGTACACACACGGCTCTGCTCCGTACACCTCGTACACACGCGGCTCCTCTCCGTACACCTCGTACACATGCGGCTCCGCTCCGTACACCTCGTACACACACGGCTCCTCTCCGTACACCTCGTACACACACGGCTCCGCTCCGTACACCTCGTACACACACGGCTCTGCTCCTTACACCTCGTACACACGCGGCTCCGCTCCGTACACCTCGTACACACACGGCTCCGCTCCGTACACCTCGTACACACACGGCTCCGCTCCGTACACCTCGTACACACACGGCTCTGCTCCGTACACCTCGTACACACACGGCTCCGCTCCGTACACCTCGTACACACACGGCTCTGTTCCGTACACCTCGTACACACACGGCTCTGCTCCGTACACCTCGTACACACACGGCTCTGCTCCGTACACCTCGTACACACACGGCTCCGCTCCGTACACCTCATACACACACGGCTCTGGTCCGTACACCTTGTACACACACGGCTCTGCTCCGTACAGTTAGTACAAACACGGCTTCGCTCCGTACACCTCATACACACATGGCTCTGCTCCTTACACTTCGTACACACACGGCTCCGCTCCTTACACTTCGTACACACACTGCTCCGCTCCGTACACCTCGTACACACGCGGCTCCGCTCCGTACACCTCGTACACACGCGGCTCCGCTCCGTACACCTCGTACACACACGGCTCCGCTCCGTACACCTCGTACACACGGCTCCGCTCCGTACACCTCGTACACACACGACTCCGCTCCGTACACCTTGTACACACACGGCTCCGCTCCGTACACCTTGTACACACACGGTTCCGCTCCGTACACTTCGTACACAAACGGCTCCGCTCCGTACACTTCGTACACACACGGCTCCGCTCCGTACACCTTGTACACACACAGCTCTGCTCCGTACACCTCGCACACACACAGCTCTGCTCCGTACACCTCGCACACACACGGCTCTGCTACATCCCCCCTGTAAACCCCTCCTGACTCCACACATAAACTTCCCCTCATCCAGCACCATGACAACCAGCACAGCAGAGTCCTGCATACACTGAGGCCCCTGATCATGTGACCCCTGACTCCTCCCCTCCCGTGACCTCATCACAGGTCCTGTGCACACAGAGCAGCCATATATGTGGAGTGCGGCTCTGCAGGTGGAGGTAGGTGCTGGAGATTCCCCATTACTGGGCGTGGGGGACATTAACCCCTTCAGCACTGAGACTCTTTTGGGGTCTTTGTTGCCACTTTATAAGAATCACAACGTTTCTGTGCTGTTTCCTGTAATAGATACATACGGGGTGGACACTGACAGCCTGGCGCCTCTGTGCAAGAAATGTGTCTGGGGCCCCTTCCTTTTATGGTGACAAAGCTACATATATATATATATAGCCACACACACATACATGAATATATATTATATAGTCTCCTTTATTATGTAAATTGCTGTCCCTTACACAGTGCCCTCTCATGTTATGTACACTACCACCCCTTACATATTGAATTATATAGAGCCCTGTTTTTTATTACATACCGTCCTGTCTTGTTAGCTGTATAATGAAATGATGGCTGATGGAGCATGGGAAAGCTTCCGTTCTAATGGAGGAACTGATGGACTGGTAGTCTGGTCATCTGCTCCTCGCTCAGCAGTCATTTTATTTCTAAAAAGAGAGCAGACTATGTAATAGTGAATAACAAGAATACACTGTGCAAGAAACAGCACTGTGTATAACAGCAGAGGAAGCTATATAATAAGGGACGGCACCATATATAACTAGAGAGGATGGTACGTAATAAGGGACGTGTTATACATAATAAAAGAGGAAACTATGTAACTAAGGATGGTGTTATGCAGAATTAGTGAGTACACTGCATACTAAGGGGCTGTGTTATACATAATAAGTACATATACTATATGCTAAGGGACTGTGTTATACATAATAAGTACGTACACTATATACTAAGGGACTATGTTGGACATAATAAGCGATAATGTCTTCCTCCACCTTCCCTTGTTCCTAAGGCCATTATAAGTCCCCCTTCCTCCCATCCCAATCCCCCACACCCCTCATTGTCCTCCTCCCCCCGCATCCCATTATTGTCCTCTCCCCCACCCCATCATTGCCCTCTTTACCACCTCCATTATTTTCTTCTCCCCCAACACTATCTTTGCTTTCTCCCCCACCAATCCCCTCATTGCCCATTCCACCACCTCCATCATTTCCTCCTCCTCCACCACCCCCATTATTGCCCTTTTCACCACCACCATCATTGCATTCTCCCCTACCACCCCATCATCATTTCTTTTTCCCCCACCACCCCATCATTGCCCTCTCCATCACCCCCATCATTGCCTCCTCTCCATCACCCCCATCTGTTATGAATGGGTCACCGAGGAGAAAACAAAACAAAACATGCTAAGTCACAAAAAACCAGAGAGGTTGGTAACTATGCAGATTGCAGATCCCTGATCCTAACCACACAACTAGCAGCAGCCGTGGAGCATACCTACGATGGTCCTAGACGCTTCGTCACAGCCGGAGGACTAAATAAGTCTGAAGCAAGCACTTTACATTTCAGAGGGGATTTGTACAGACAATAGACATTACAGCATAACAATAATCACATAGATCATAACAGATACCAAGAGGAATGAGGGCCCTGCTCACAAGCTTACAGTCTATGAGGAAAGAGGTAGACACGAAAGGTGGGTGGTAACAGTTGCCCTGATTGTATGGAACAGCCATAATGTTAGGTGTGTGACAGTACGGACACAGAGGGCTAATGGAGGCATAAAGCATGTGGGAGAATGATGCGGGGAACCTGGTTATGGTAAAACTTTTGGCTCTGCCACACAGGGATAGATTAGGTTAATGTGTTGAGGTGGTAGACCAGTCTGAATAAATGCGTTTTCAGGACACGCTTAAAATTGTGGGGATTGGGGACTAATCGTATTGACCTGGGAAGTGCATTCCAAAGAATTGGCGCGGCACGTGTAAAGTCTTGGAAACGGGAGTGGGAGGTTCTGACTATTGAGGATGCTAACCTCGGATCATCAGCAGAACGGAGGGCGCGGGTAGGGTGGTATACTGAAACAAGGGAGGAGATGTAGGGTGGTGCTGAGCCATGGAGGGCTTTGTGAGTGAGGGTAATAAGTTTATACTGAATTCTGGAGTGGACGGGTAGCCAGTGTAATGACTGGCACAAGGTAGAGGCATCGGTGTAACGACTGGTGAGGAATATGATCCTGGCTGCAGCATTCAAGACAGATTGGAGAGGGGAGAGTTTGGTAAGAGGGAGACCGATTAGAAGAGAGTTACAATAGTCGAGACGAGAATGAATAAGAGAAACAGTAAGAGTTTTTGCAGAGTCAAAAGTAAGAAAAGGTCGAATTCTAGAAATGTTTTTGAGGTGCAGATGACAAGAGCGAGCCAGTGATCGAATGTGGGCGAGCATGCGCAGTCACGGGTACAAGTGGCTCGGTCGCAATCAGTTTATCTGGCATTTCAGTATAAAGCACGGGGGAAATAGGAGAGCAGGGCAGGCCAGACAGGTTCTGGTAGTGGGAGACTCAATTATTAGGGGAACAGATAGGGCAATCTGTCACAAAGACAGGGATCGTCGAACGGTGTGCTGCCTAGCTGGCGCTCGAGTCCGACACATCGCTGATCGGGTTGACAGATTACTGGGAGGGGCTGGAGAGGATCCAGCGGTCATGGTGCACATTGGCACAAATGACAAAGTTAGAGGTAGGTGGAAGGTCCTTAAAGATGATTTCAGGGAATTAGGCTGTAAGCTTAAAGCAAGGACCTCCAAGGTGGTATTTTCGGAAATACTTCCTGTACCACGTGCCACGCCAGAGAGGCAACGAGAGATTAGGGTGGTTAATAAGTGGCTCAGGAATTGGTGTAGGAAGGAGGGGTTTGGGTTCCTGCAGAACTGGGCCGACTTCTCAGTTGGCTACAGGTTCTACGCTAGGGACGGGCTGCACCTCAATGGGGAGGGTGCCGCTGTGCTGGGGGAGAAAATGGCTAGAAGGTTGGAGGAGTGTTTAAACTAGGGACGGGGGGGAGGGTATTCCTTTTATAGGAGGGGAAGACAGTGCAGATAGAGACCTGGGCACAAATAATGACATTGGGGGTGGAGGTGGCATGGGGGGTGGGGTTAGAACAGTTAATAATTTAAGAAAGAATAGAGGTACAGAGAGATACATAAAGTGCATGTATACTAATGCCAGAAGTCTCGCCAACAAAATGGAGGAATTGGAGTTAATGTTGTTGGAACATAATTATGACATGGTGGGGATATCTGAGACATGGCTGGACGAGAGCCACGACTGGGCGGTTAATTTACAGGGCTATAGTCTGGTCAGAAATGACCGAACAAATAAGCGAGGGGGAGGCGTGTGTTTATATGTAAAATCATCCTTAAAACCCATCCTTCGTGATAATATATATGAATCTAATGAAAATGTAGAGTCCCTGTGGGTAGAGATAAGGGGAGGGGGGAAAAATAATAAATTACTGATAGGGGTTTGTTATAAATCTCCAAAAATAATGGAAGCAACAGAGAATATCCTCATAAAGCAAATAGATGAAGCTGCGACTCAAGGAGAAGTCATTATTATGGGGGACTTCAACTACCCTGAAATACATTGGGGAACCGAAACCTGCAGTTCCAGCAAAGGTAATAGGTTTCTGACAACGATGAGAGACAATTACCTTTCACAACTGGTTCAGGACCCAACAAGAGGGGGGGCACTGCTAGACCTAATATTAACCAACAGGCCAGACCGCATATCGAATGTAAGGGTTGAGGGTCACTTGGGTAATAGTGATCACAAATTAATAAGTTTTCATGTATCCTTTAATAAGATGTGTAGTAGAGGGGTTACAAGGACACTAAACTTCAGGAAGGCAAATTTCCAACGGATGAGAGATGATCTTGGTGCAATTAACTGGGACGATATCCTGAGACATAAAAATACACAAAGAAAATGGGAGACGTTTATTAGCATCCTGAATAGGACCTGTGCACAATATATACCGTATGGGAATAAACATGCGAGAAATAGGAGGAGACCACTATGGCTAAATAGAGCTGTAAGGGGCGCAATAAGAGATAAAAATAAAGCATTTAGAGAATTAAAGCAAGTAGGTAGTGATGAGGCATTAAATAAATACAGAAGATTAAATAAATTCTGTAAAAAGCAAATCAAGACAGCAAAGATTGAGACAGAGAGACTCATTGCCAGAGAAAGTAAAAATAATCCCAAAATATTCTTTAACTACATAAATAGTAAGAAGCTAAAAAATGATAGTGTTGGTCCCCGTAAAAATAGTCTGGGTGAAATGGTGGATGAGGATGAGGAAAAAGTCAATATACTAAATGACTTTTTTTCAACAGTATTTACACAAGAAAATCCCATGACGGATAACTTGATCAGGGATAAAAATTCTCCATTAAATGTCACCTGCTTAACCCAGCAGGAAGTACGGCGGCGTCTACAAATCACTAAAATTGACAAATCCCCGGGCCCGGATGGGATACACCCCCGAGTACTGCAGGAATTAAGCACAGTCATAGATAGACCACTATTTTTAATCTTTAAAGATTCCATAATAACAGGGTCTGTACCACAGGACTGGCGTATAGCAAATGTGGTGCCAATATTCAAAAAGGGGACAAAAACTGAACTTGGAAATTATAGGCCAGTAAGTTTAACCTCAACTGTGGGTAAAATCCTGGAGGGTTTTCTAAGAGATACTGTACTGGAGTATCTGGAGAAGAATAACCTTATGACCCAATATCAACATGGGTTTACAAGAGACCGTTCCTGTCAGACTAATCTGATAAGCTTTTATGAAGAGGTAAGTTCCGGACTGGACCAAGGGAATGCAGTGGACGTGGTGTACATGGACTTTTCAAAAGCTTTTGATACGGTGCCACACAAAAGGTTGATACATAAAATGAGAACAATGGGGATAGGGGAAAATATGTGTAGGTGGGTTAAGAGCTGGCTCAGGGATAGGAAACAAAGGGTGGTTATTAATGGAGCACACTCGGACTGGGTCACGGTTAGCAGTGGGGTACCACAGGGGTCAGTTTTGGGCCCGCTTCTTTTTAACATATTTATTAATGACCTTGTAGGGGGCATAGAGAGTAGAATTTCAATATTTGCAGATGACACTAAACTCTGCAGGGTAATTAATACAGAGGAGGACAATTTTATATTACAGGAGGATTTATGTAAACTAGAAGCTTGGGCTGATAAATGGCAAATGAGCTTTAATGGGGATAAATGTAAGGTCATGCACTTGGGTAGAACGAACAAGTTGTATAATTATGTGCTTAATTGTAAAACACTGGGCAAAACAGTCACTGAAAAAGACCTGGGTGTATGGGTGGACGACAAACTCACATTTAGTGGCCAGATTCAAGCAGCTGCTGCAAAGGCAAATAAAATAATGGGATGCATTAAAAGAGGCATAGATGCTCATGAGGAGAACATAATTTTACCTCTATATAAGTCACTAGTGCGACCACACTTAGAATACTGTGTACAGTTCTGGTCTCCGGTGTATAAGAAAGACATAGCTGAACTGGAGCGGGTGCAGAGAAGAGCGACCAAGGTTATTAGGGAACTAGGGGGTCTGCAATACCAAGACAGGTTATTACACTTGGGGTTATTTAGTTTGGAGAATCGAAGGCTTAGGGGTGATCTTATTACAATGTATAAATATATGTGGGGACAATACAAAGACCTTTCTAATGATCTTTTTACTCTTAGACCTGTGACGGGGACAAGGGGGCATCCTCTACGTCTGGAGGAAAGAAGGTTTAAGCATACTCACAGATGCGGATTCTTTACTGTAAGAGCAGTGAGACTATGGAACTCTCTGCCATATGATGTTGTAATGAGTGATTCACTACTAAAATTTAAGAAGGGACTGGATGCCTTTCTTGAAAAGTATAATATTACAGGGTATATACACTAGTCTCCTTAATATTGCGTTGATCCAGGGAGCTAGTCTGATTGCCGTATGTGGAGTCGGGAAGGAATTTTTTTCCCCAATGTGAAGCTTACTGTTGCCACATGGTTTTTTTTTGCCTTCCTCTGGATCAACATGTTAGGGCAAGTTAGGATAGGATATGGGTTGAACTAGATGGACTTAAAGTCTCCCTTCAACCTTAATAACTATGTTACTATGTTACTATGTTACTTTTGGACATGCATGCTAGAGGATGGACATTATGGGTCCTCTAGCGCATGAGAAGCAGCGCAGGCACAGTACATTATTTTAGACAGACGCCATTCTTTATGTCCTATGATAATTCACCTCTAGGAATGGGAATGGGTCTCCTAGTCTGGGAAGTGGTTTTGGATGATGTGGGATATTATAATATTATTATTATTATTATTTATTTATATAGCACCATTGATTCTATGGTGCTGTACATGAGAAGGGGTTACATACAAATTACAGATATCACTTACAGTAAAGAAACTAACAATGACAGACTGATACAGAGGGGAGAGGACCCTGCCCTTTCAGGCTTACATGCTACAGGATGGTGGGGAAGGAGACAGTAGGTTGGTGGATTGCAGTAGTTCCAGTGTTGGTTGAGGTGATATCTCCGGTATTGGTGAGAGAGAAGGAGGTAGCGGGGTCATTGCAGGCTGTAGACTTTCTTGTAGAGGTGGGTTTTCAGGTTCCGTCTGAAAGATCCAAATGAGGTTGATAGTCGGAATTGTTGGGGCAAAAAATTCCAGAGGACAGGGGCAATTCGGGAGAAGTCTTGGAGGTGGTTGGATGAGGAGCGAATAAGTGTGGAGGAGAGAAGGAGGTCTTGGGAGGACCGAAGATTACGTGAGGGAAGGTATCGGGAGATTAGTTCAGAGAAGTATGGGGGAGACAGGTTATAGATGGCCTTGTAGGTCAGTATTAGTAATTTGAACTGGATACGCTGAGGGAATGGGAGCCAGTGAAGAGATTTGCAGAGGGGAGAAGCGGAGGAGTAGTGAGGAGAGAGATGAATTACTTGGGCAGCAGAGTTAATGATGAACTGGAGAGGTGCGAGTGTGTTAGCAGGGAGACCACAGAAAAGGATGTTGCAGTAGTTGAGGCGGGAGATGATGACGGCATGCACAAGCATTTTAGTAGATTGAGGGTTGAGGAAAGGACGGATTCTGGAAATATTTTGGAGCTGGAGGCGACAGGAGGTAGAAAGAGCTTGGATGTGTGGTTTGAAGGACAGGGCAGAGTCAAAGGTTACTCTGAGGCAGCGCACTTCCGGTACTGGGGAAAGCGTGATGTCATTATTTGTTATAGCTAGGTTGGGTAAGGAAGATCTGTCAGATGGAGGAAAGATGATGAGTTCAGATTTGTCCACAAAGAGGATATGGCTGATAGACAATCTGGGATTCTGGACAGCAGAGAGGTGACGTCTGGGCCAGAGAGGTAGATCTGAGTGTCATCAGGATAAAGGTGGTACTGGAATCCGTGGGACTTTATGAGTTGCCCCAGACCAAGTGTATAGATTGAGAAGAGTAGGGGTCCTAAAACAGAGCCTTGGGGGGCTTCAACAGAGAGAGGGTGGAATGAGGAGGTGGTGTGGGAGTGGGAGATGCTGAATGTGCGGTTGGAAAGGTATGAGGAGATCCAGGATAGGGCGAGGTCTTTGATGCCGAAGGAGGAGAGGATCTGTAGTAGGAGGAAGTGGTCAACTGTGTCAAATTCAGAGGACAGGTCTAGAAACAGGAGTATAGAGTATTGTCCATTTGATTTGGCGTAAGTAGGTTGTTAGTAATTTTGGTCAGGGCTGTCTCAGTGGAGTGATGGGGGCGGAAACCAGATTGTAGATTGTCAAAGAGCAAGTTAGATGATAGGTGGGAGGAAAGTTCAGCATGGACGTGCTGCTCCAGGAATTTGGAAGCGAATGGGAGCAACGATATTGGGCAATAGCTGGACATAGCGGTTAGGTCGAGGGTTGGCTTTTTAAGGATAGGTGTGATTGTGGCATGTTTGAAAGCAGAATGGAAGGTACCAGACGTTAGTGATAGGTTGAAGAGGTGGGTTAGGGATGGGATAAGAGTGGTGGTGAGGTTGGGGAGGAGGTGGGATGGAATGGGGTCAAGTGCACAGGTTGTGAGGTGCGATTTGGAGAAGAGACAATTAAGCTCCCCTTCAGTGATGTTGGAGAGTGAGGTTATGGGGTTTGGGCATTGGCCTGGTATACAAAGGGGTTGTGGTGGTTGAACGATGAAGACTTGCCTTGTTTAGTCAATCTTATTTTTGAAGTGTGTGGCAAAGTCCTCGGCAGAGATAAGGGAGGTTGGAGGGGGCAGTGGTGGGCGGAGGAGGGAGTTAAAAGTTTTGAATAACTGTTTGGGGTTGTAAGATAGGGAAGATACGAGGGTTGTGAAGTAAGCCTGTTTAGCAGAGGTGAGGGCAGATTTGAAAGCGAGTGTTGCCTGTTTGAATGCGGTGAAGTCGTCTTGCGAATTTGTTTTCTTCCATCGCCGCTCTGCAATCCTGGACATTTGCCGGAGCTTTTTAGTGGTGTTATTATGCCAGGGTTGTCTGTTGATACGTCGCATTCTGCCATGAACGAGAGGGGAAACCGCGTCAACAGCTGATGCGAGAGTGGCATTGTAGAAAGCAGTGGCAGTGTCTGTGTCGTGGAGTGAGGATATGGATGCCAGTGGTAGAATAGAGTCAGAGAGCATGTGGGTGTCTAGGAGTGCAAGGTTTCTTCTGGGGTGCGCATGTTGCTGGACATGGGTGACAGGGGAGGAGGACAGGATGAGAAAGTGAGTAGAGGGTGGTCAGATAGAGGGAGAGGGCAGGTGGTGAAGTTAGAAAGAGAGCAGAGACGGGTGAAGACCAGGTCCAATGTGTGTCCGTCTGTGTGGGTGGCTGAGGAGGACCACTAAGTAAGTCCAAAGGATGAAGAAAGGGACAGGAGTTTGGATGCTGCTGACTGAAGGGTATCAGTGGGGATGTTGAAGTCATCCATGATGAAAGTGGGGATGTCAGTTGAAAGAAAGTGAAGAAGCCCGGTAGAGAATTGGTCAATGAAGACAGTGGTCGGGCCTGGAGGTCGGTATATGACGGCCACTTGGAGGTTGGAGGGAGAGTAGATGCGGACAGAGTGGACTTCAAAAGAGGGGAGGATAAGGGAGGGAAGAGGTGGGATTGGGTTAAAGGTGCAGTTTGAAGAAAGGAGGAGACCCACTCCTTCACCATGTCTTTTGCCAGGGCGTGGAGTGTGGGTGAAGTGGAGGCCGCCGTAACACAGCGCAGCAGGGGAGGCGGTGTCAGAGGGTGTCAGCCAGGTTTCTGTGAGGCCGAGGAAGGCAAGATTGTGAGAGAGAAAGAGGTCATGAATCACGTGGAGCTTATTGCAGATGGAGCGGGCATTCCAAAGTGCTCCCTAGAGAGGGAGCAGGAGGTTGGGTGTCAATGGCACAGGTTTTAAGTTGGAAAGATTGCGGTAGTTCTTATTAGATAGGGAGTGGTAGAAAGGGGTAGTAATCGGGGTATGAGCTGTGGGGGTCCAGGATTGGGAGATATGTCGCCAGCAGTGAGGAGAAGCAGAGAAAGTGAGAGCAGATGGGAGGAGAGTGGGCAGCTTGTTTTATGTTTCATTCGGACAGGTTTGAGGTTGAGGAGCAGTTCAGCAGAGGAGGTCAGGTGGGGAGGAAAGAGGGAAGGGGAGATGATTATTTGGTTAGAGGGTGCTGGGGTTTGGGGATAGCGAAGGAGGGTGAGGATTAAAGGAGCAAACACTGTGAGGCCATATGTAAACATGGTGGAGGAGTAGGAGGGTGAATAGAAAAGCTAGATCCAAGTAATAAGAAGTGCTTACCCAGCAGACATACCCAAAAGAGACAGGTACATAGTGTGGGGTCCTGACTCCTGCCATGACTAACTGCCGTAGTAATAACTGCAGCTTCACGATACTTTGCTGCAGTGATACTTATGCTGCAGGGAGACACTTGCCTAACCCACACACGTGCCCCCCTAGGAAGCATCTGAATATATAGGACTGAGTGGAGGATCAGGTGAGAGGGATTGTGGGAAATGATTTGGGATAAATTACCAATTGCCTAGCACACCAGGGGATGTTAGACAATCAAAGGCACAGGGCCTGGCTACATCCATATGCTAGTAAAACCTTGCACCTGATAACATCTCTACATGGATGTTTTGCCTTCTTCCACGTATGACGCTGTGTGGATTCCAGCATACGGCTTAACCTTTCATCCACTCCCAGAAACAAGATTGCATGGGTGCTTAAGTTTATATTTATTGTGATGATATGGATAACAATGGGAGATAATAACAGATGGTATAGTAGAACACAGTAGTAGATGAGATCAGGGGTTGTTGTACAAAGTTGTAGATGATATCAGAGATTGTTGAACACAGATATGGATGATTCAGATATTGTTTATATTGTACACAATGTGGATGATTCAGGTAAAAACTATAAAGAACAGATAATATAGCATGTCAGTACTGGTAGACAATATAGAATACACAAATACTGGCAGGTAATAGCAATGATACAGAATGGTGTCATGTCAATAGCATGCATTATATAGAAGCTGAGCAATATAACATACACAGCAGTAAAGGAGAAATATATCTAAAACAACTAATGGCTGCCAGCTTGCACTCACTGACAAGAGGATGCATATCCAGAGGATGCATATAACTATTATGCAGTGTAATAACATTACAGGAGCTGAACATGCATTGAAAACATCATGGGGGGCTGCATTATGGCTGCTAATACAGATGCATAACTCATAGTTGCATTAACCTTACCGGAATCCGCTTGTTAAAGCAATGGTTTTGCAGAGAGCTGAGCTGAGTACATGTGAGCTACTCAGAAGACAGATGAAAATGGTTACATGTTGTTGACCTGGGCAGGAAGAAGGGCCTTTCTGAACAGTTAACCATTTGGGAGAACAGAAGATTACAAACGCAAGAATAAAAAGAGAAGGGCAACTTTTGACAACTACTGGCAATAACTGGAACAGCACTTAAAAATCTGTTGCTGCACAGAATGGGCAGAACAATGGACACCTGGCTATTGCCCACTAAGCTTGGCCCAGAAAATGGAGAATTAACCCCATCGAACATGAAATGCTGGAACAAAACTTCCAAGCCCATATCACAGAAAATTGCCCTTTCTGTGATGCATATCTCCTCCTGTGGTACATTATCAGGGACCCTGTCACATATCCCCCTCCCCTGACAAAAGCTGTGGGGTTTTGCACCAATCATTACTCGACCAGAGAATCCTCTCTGTGTCGATGGTCTGATTCTGTGTTGTCACGTGAGTTATTGAGTTACTGTCTGGGTGCCTCAGCCCTGTTCTGACAGAGTATTTGACACATTTAGAACGTCTGCGCCTTATATGAAAACATTTTTGGCAGTCTCCCTGTTGGCGACTTTCTTTAACTCTTTTACCAAGTGGTAAAGGAGTTAAAGACATCTTTCCTTCCGAACTCCGCTCCGGAGCTTTGATTGCTACTAGACTTATAATAGGGAACTCTATGACCTCGGTCCCTTTTAATCCTGGACCTATTTCCATGAACAGTTGAGGCATTCCTTCCCACTGCTGCTTGGTTTGAAAGTCGCGGACTCACATCTATTTGTTGCAGCTGTGCGGCAATTTTATATTTTTCAAGCCTTAACTGCTCAATTTCTTTCAGGTATGCCACGTAGTATTGAAGGAACACCTAATAAATATATATATCTCTATATGTAGAAATGAATTAATGTATGTGTGTATCACCAATCAATCACGAAGCATCTTTCATTTCACCAGAGCTGTTCAAAAGAAGCTCAGCTCTGATTGGTTGCTACGATCAACAGTTTTCCTTGCAAACAATCACTAAGCAGCTCTCATTTCACCAGAGCTGGTTAAAAGTAGCTGAGCTGTGATTGGTTGCTATGACCAACAGTTTTCTCACTGCATGACAACACCTCAGCAGACACTGACATGGTGGAAGAAATCTAGCATCCCCAGGAACATAAGCTCCCAGCCATTGTCTGCCCCCCAGAAAGGAGCAGAGAGCACATGACACAAATGAATCCCCCCCCCTCCCGTGGATCAATGGTATTCAAGTTAGGGCAGATCCACTCAGCGTTTTGGTACTGACCCCAGGCCTTTCTTAAAGTGATCTCTGGTATGGAAGGCAGGGCAAATCAATCCAGTGCTTTGGTTCTGACCCCCCATGTCTCTCTTAAAGGGATCCTCGGTATGGAAGTCAGGGCAATTGCCTTCAAATGCTCTGGTACTGACCCCAGGCTCTCTTAAAGGGATCTCCTGTACGGAAGTTAGGGCAAATCCCTCAGTGCTCTGATTCTCACCCCAGGGTTCTATATTAAAGGGATCGATCATTGGTATGCAAGTCAGAGCAAATCCATCCAGCGCTCTGGTTCTGATCCCAGGCTTTCTTAAAGGGATCCCCGGTATGGAAGGGATGATGTGGGATATTAGTGGTAGTTGTCCGGTGGCTCTGGCTGATGGGATGATGTGGGATATTGGGGGTAGTAGTCCGGTGGATTTAACGGAATGATGTGGAATATTAGTAGTCCGGTGGCTCTGGCTGATGGGATGATGTGGGATATTAGGTGTAGTAGTCCGGTAGCACTGGCTGATGGGATGATTTGGGATATTATAGTGATTGTGGCTATGCGGAGTGGGCGGGGCAATACACTCAGCTTTATATATATATATATATATATATATATATGTATATAGATATAATCATTATAATTTGTTATAACTAACCGTAGTTAGTTACTATGCCCGGGCAGTCACGGGCTCTTCAGCTAGTATATATATAATTGAATGTATGTGTGTATCACCAACCAATCACGAAGCATCTTTCATTTCACCAGAGCTCTTTAAAAGAAGCTGAGCTGTGATTGGCTGCTATGAGTTTCCTTGCAACCAATCACTAAGCATCTTTCATTTCACCAGAGCTTTTTAACCCCTGAACCCCCAAGGGTGGTTTGCACGTTAATGACCGGGCCAATTTTTACAATTCTGACCACTGTCCATTTATGAGGTCATAACTCTGGAACGCTTCCATGGATCCTGGTGATTCTGACATTGTTTTTCTCGTGACATATTGTACTTTATGTTAGTGGTAAAATTTCATTCATGTATCTTGCGTTTATTTGTGAAAAAAGCTGAAATTTGGCGAAAATTTTGCAAGTTTCCAACTTTGAATTTTTATGCCCTTAAATCACAGAGATATGGTACACAAAAATCTTAATAAGTAACATTTCTCACCTGTTTACTTTACGTCAGCACAATTTTGGAACCAAATTTTTTTTGTTAGGAAGTTATAAGGGTTAAAAGGAAGGGAAGCAGCGCCATTTGACTTTTTTGGCTGGAATTGAGATCGGACGCCATGTTGCATTTGGAGAGCTCCTGATGTGCCTAAATAATGGAACGCCCCCCCACAAATGACACCATTTTGGAAACTAGACCCTCCAAGGAACTTATCTAGATGTGTGGTGAGCACTTTGAACCCCCAAGTGCTTCACAGAAGTTTATAACGCCCGAGCGTGAAAATAAAAAAAATCATATTTTTTCCACAAGCATGACCTTTTAGTCCCCAATTTTTTTATTTTCGCAAGGGTAACAGGAGAAATTGGACCACAAAAGTTGTTTTCCAATTTGTCCTGAGTACGCTGATACCCCATATGTGGGAGAAAACTTCTGTATGGGCACACGTCGGGGCTCGGAAGGGAAATAGTGACTTTTTGGAATGCAGACTTTGATGGAATAGTCTGCAGATGTTATGTTGCATTTGGAGAGCTCCTGATGTGCCTAAACAGTGGAAACCCCCCCACACACACACACAAATGACACTATTTTGGAAACTAGACCCTCCAAGGAACTTAAAGCAAAAAACACAAATATAACTAAAAAGTTGTTTTTTATTTGTTTTTTATTGTTTTTTATTTATTTTTTTTTTTTTTGTTTTTTATTTCCTCCAAGGAACTTATCTAGATGTGTGGTGAGCACTTTGAACAACCCATATGTGGGGGTAAACCACTGTTTTGGTGCAGAGCTTGGAAGGGAAGGAGCACCGTTTGATTTTTTCAATGCAGAATTGGCTGGAATTGAGATCAGACGCCATGTTGCGTTTGGAGAGCCCCTGATGTGACCAAACAGTGGAAACCCCCCAATTCTAACTCCAACCCTAACCCCAACACACCGCTAACCCTGGCTCTAATGGTAAAATGGAAATAAATACTTTTATTTTATTTTATTATTTTTCCCTAACTAAGGGGGTGATAAAGGGGGGTTTGATTTACTCTTTATAGCAGGTTTTATGTTTGGCGGCTGTCACACGCTAAAAGACGCTTTTTATTGTAAAAATAGTTTTTGCATCACCACATTTTGAGAGCTATAATTTTTACATATTTTGACCCACCGAGTCATGTGAGGTCTTATTTTTTGCGACAAGTTGACGTTTTTATTGTCACCATTTTTGGGCACGTGACATTTTTTGATTCCTTTTTATTTTGATTTTTGGGACTCAGAATGAACAAAAAGCAGCATTTCATGAATTTCTTTTGGGTTTACACCGTTCCGCGTGTGGTAAAATTGATAAAGCGGTTTTATTATTCGGGTCAGTACGATTACAGCGATACCTCATTTATATAATTTTTTTATGTTTCGGCGCTTTTATACAATAAAAACAATTTTATATAAAAAATAGTTATTTTTTGCATCGCTTTATTCTGCAAGCAATAACTTTGTTATTTTTTTGCTGATGACGCTGTGTTTGGGCTCGTTTTTTGCGGGACAAGATGATGTTTTCAACGGTACCATGTTCAATCATATCTATCATTTTGATCGCGTGTTATTCCACTTTTTGTTCAGCTGTATGATGATAAAGCATTGTTTTTTGCCTAGGTTTTTTTTTGAAGGGGTTCACTAAAGGGGTTAACTAGTGGGACAGTTTTATAGGTCGGGTCGTTACAGACACGACAATACTAAATATGTGTACTTTTATTGTCTCTTTTTATTTACAAAAAAAAAAGAATTTATTAGGGATTTTTTTTAATTTATTTAGGATTTTTTTTAAAATTATTTTTACACTTTTTTTTCACTTCATTATATTGTCGCAATGTGGAACAATATAATAAAATGTCAGATCGCTGATCTGACAGTTTGCACAGCACTCTGTCAGATCAGCGATCTGACAGGCGCTGCACAGGCTTCCTCAGTGCCTACTCTCAGCAGGCACAGAGGAAGCCGCCTCCCTGCAGGACCCCGAAGGCCCCTGCGGCCATATTGGATCCGGGGGCCTGCAGGGAGGAGACCTTTGGAGCTGCACAGCACATCGTGCTGCTCCGAGGGTCTCAGGGAAGCACACAGGGAGCCCCCTCCCTGCGCAACTCTTCCCTAATCCCCCGGTACACTGTGATCATGTTTGATCGCAGTGTGCCAGAGTTTAATGTGCCGGGGGCAGTCCGTGACCGCCCTGAACATAGTGCTGGGTGTCAGCTGTGATAATCAGCTGACACCCGGCCGCGATCAGTGGCGCTCCCCCCTGGGGGCGCCGCTGATCGCTATGACGTACTATACCGTCTCCAGTCATACGGGCCTGAGTACCGTGGACAAGATAGTATGTCAGAAAGAGGTTAAAAGAAGCTGAGCTGTGATTGGTTGCTATGAGCAACAGTTTTCTCACTCCACAACAACACCTCAGCAGACAGTGACTAGGTTGGAGAAATCTAGCATCCCTGAGAACATAAGCTCTCAGACATTTTCTGCCCCCCAGAAAGGAGCAGAGAGCACATGACAGAAATGAATCCCCCCCCCTCCCTGCCCATATACCCATCACACATCCTCCATCCCATAGGCACATCTTCCCTCTTAAAGTGATGTCTGGTATGGAAGTTAGGGCAAATCCCTCAGCACTCTGATTCTGACCCCAGGCTCCTATTAAAGGGATCATTGGTATGGAAGTCAGGGCAAGTCCATCGAGCGCTTTGGTTATGACCCCAGGCGTCTCTTAAAGGGATCCCCGGTATGGTAGTTAGGACCGTTCCACTCAGCGCTATGGTTCTGACCCCAGGGTCTCTTAAAGGGATCATTGGTATGGAAGTTAGGGTAATTCCACTAAGCATTAGTTCACCTCAGGTCAGCCAGGGGACTCTGCGCAGCCTCACTGACGTCACTGGCTGACCTGAGGTGAACTAATAAGCGTGGGAAAAAATGCAGAAATTTTCCCATGCTCATTAGTTCCTCTCCGGGCACTCAGGGAGGCTGCGCAGAGATGAAATAATGCATTCTGACAGTAGTTTACAGAGGGGCTGGTCGCATTAGCACCAGTCCCCTTTGTTAACCAGTTAACACCTTCTGATGGATTGCAGAGGGGGACGTGACTGAGCAGCGGAGAGGTAAGGATATTTTTGCTTTTTTGTTTTATTTTTGTTACAGGTCCATGGTTTAGTTTTGGATTAGCAGAGGAATAAATCTTGTCAAAAACTTGGTGCCTTTATTTCACTAAAAGAATTTTTCATTAATGTCTGTGTGTGTTTTTTAATAATTTAATAGTCTAGGGTTAATAATGGATAAGTGTCTAATTGACACCTCTCCATTATTAATCGGCTTAAGGTCACCTTCCAATTGCAAGGTGACATTAACCCATTAGCAACCGCTACAGGGCAATGGGAATAGAGAGGCTAAGTGCCAGAAAAGGCGCATCTTATAGATGCGCCTTTTCTGGGGTGTCTGGGGGCAGATTTTTGTAGCCGGGGGGCAAAAACAATGGTCCCTTTCAAGGCTATTAAAATCTGCCCTCACTCACCTGCTTTACCTCTCTGGTTGCGATTTTACCGCAGGAGCCCACACATTTTTTTACAACGAATTAACCCCTTAATTTAACACCTAGATGTACCAAATTTTACACACAAACCATACTCTAATTATTAGTCAGGGACATATAAAAAATACATGAAATGAAATGGTTTACTGTATGTAAACCATGTGTCATTTCATGTTGGGTTTTGTATTGATTTTACAGAAGCTGGCAATTGAATTAGTGGCTATTATGCTATGTAGAACTCTATGAAATGTAAATATATATATATATATATATATATATATATATGTATATATGTGTGTCTCAATGACGTGTGTGTATATATATATGTATTCTATGTGTATATTTCTATTCTTTCGTTTCTTTATTAAACATGTCAGTGTGATTTTACTGTTTCGCAAAATGAATTGCCAACTTTTGTTAAAGGACACCAGGTGCGTATTTCTCGCAAGTCACACGTCTGGTCCATGTGTAATCTGTATTTTTTGCACCCCCATAGACTTGCATTGGCATATTACAGGTATAATACGCTGACAATCGCAGCATGCTGCGATTTTCTCAGTCCGTAAAATACGGCCGAGAAATATACGGCTAATGGGAGCTGCCTCATAGAAAGTCATTGGTCCGTGTGCAATGCGTGCTTTTTACGCCTCTCACTCGTCTGTATTTCTCTAGTGTGACAACGGCCTTATAGTAAATGTGGCTATAAGGAGTGGGCGGGGCTCTACACTCACACATATATATAATCATTATAATTTGTTATAACTAACCGTAGTTAGTTACTATGCCCAGGCAACGCCGGGCTTTTTAGCTAGTAATAATAATAATAATAATCTTTATATAGCGCCAACATATTCCGCAGCGCTTTACAGTTTAACAGTTTCAAAACACAAGTCATAAGTAACAACGTTAACAATACAATAATTAAAGCAAAATAAGACGACCCTGCTCGGGAGAGCTTACAATCTACAATGAGGTGGGGGAGATACAAAGTACAGGTGTGTATTTACAATGGTGTATTTACAATGATGGTCCAGCTATCTTGAGGGAGTGAGGGATGGATGGAGATACTGAAGGGGCTACACATGCACACTTACTCATAGAATGACTTTGATTAGTGAACGTGATAGGCCGCTCTGAACAAATGAGTTTTGAGGGAGCACCTAAAAGTATGCAAATTGTGGATAGTCCTAATTTCTTGGGGTAGAGCATTCCTGAGGTTTGGTGCAGCTCGGGAGAAGTCTTGGAATCGGGAGTGGGAGGTATGGATTAGTGCAGAGGTTAGTCAAAAGTCGTTTGCAGAGCGCAGCAGTTGGTTAGGCCGATAGACAGAAATGAGGGAGGAGATGTAAGGGGTTACTGCACTGTGGAGAGCTTTGTGGGTGAGAACAAGTACTTTGAATTAGATCCTATAATGAATGGGCAGCCAATGTAAGGACTAGCGAAGAGCGGACGCCTCTGAGTACCGATTAGCCAGATGGATGACCCTGGCTGCTACATTATGTATGGACTGGAGAGGGGAAAGTCAAGTAACTGGGAGGCCAATTAATAGAGCTTTTGAGCAGTCCAGGCAGCAGTGGATCAATGCGACAGTGAGGGTTTTTGTTGTTTCCATAGTGAGAAAAGGGCGGATTCTAGAGATGCTCTTTAGGTGTAAGGCAAGAGCGGGCAAGAGATTGTATATGAGATGTGAAGGATAGATTGATGTCAAACATAACACCCAGACAGCACACCTGCTGCTGGGGTGTTGTTATGGTGCCACCCACAGAGAGGGAACTGTCAGATTTAGGGAAGTTAGTAGACGGCGGGAGCAGAAGAAGCTCAGTTTTTGAGAGGTTGAGTTTCAGATAGAGAGCGGACATGATGTTGGAGACTGAGGACAGACAGTCACTGGTGTTCTGTAGTACAGCGGTGGTAAGGTCGGGGGATGACGTGTATAGTTGTGTGTCATCAGCATAAAGATGGTACTGAAAGCCAAATCTGCTGATGGTCTGTCCAATTGGGGCCATGTAGAGAGAGAAGAGAAAGGGGCCAAGGACTGAACCCTGAGGTAACCCAACAGCGAGAGGAAGAGGAGATGACGTGGAGCCAGCAAACAAAACACTGAAGGAGCAGTCAGAAAGATAGGAAGAGAGCCAGGAGAGAGCAGTGTCCTTATTGCCTAGTGACTGGAGCCTAGAGAGTTGGAGACGGTGGTCAACAGTGTCTAAAGCTGCAGAAAGATTGAAAAGAATGAGCAGAGGGTGGTCACCGTTACATTTTGCTGTCAGAAGGTCGTTGGTAACTTTGATGAGTGCAGTCGAATATAGGGGCGGAAGCTGGACTGTGAAGGGTCTAGGAGGGAGTGAGTGGAGAGGTAATGGGTAAGGCGTGAGTAGACTAGGCGCTCCAAAAGTTTAGAGATGAAGGTGAGATTGGAGACTGGTCTGTAGTTGTTTGTGCAGGATAGGTCGAGAGCGGGTTTCTTTAGTAATGGAGTAACGATAGAGTGTTTGAAGGAGGATGGGAAAATGCCCAAGGAGAGGGAGAGATTAAAGTTTGTAATTAGGTGAGTTGTGACGACTGGAGACTAGAGAAGATGTGAGGGAATGGGGTCGGTGGTGCATGTAGTCGCACGAGAAGAAGAGAGGAGTTGGAGACTTCTTCTGTGATGAGATCAAATGTGGAAAGTGAGCCAGGGGAAATGCAGGGAGGGATGGGAGTCACAGCATTTGGTGGTTGGGAGCAGATTTCCTGTGGGATATTATCTATTTTTTCTATAAAGTGGGAAGCCAGGTCATCAGCACAAATGTCTGTGATAGGGGTTTGTGCTTTTGGCCTGAGGAGGGAGTGAAAGGTGTCAAAAAGTTTCTTGGGGTTGTTGGATAGTGAGGAGATCAGGGTGGTGAAGTAGATCTGTTTGACAAGGTGAAGGGCAGAGTTATAGGTTCTTAACATAAATTTGAAGTGGATGAAGCCTTCTGGTGTGCGTTCAGCGCTCTTAAAGCATCACTGGAGAGGTTGAGTTTGCGATGTGATCCAGGGCTGTTTTACTCTGTGTTTGGAGGTTCTGAGGGTGAGGGGCGCTACTTGGTCAAGGGTGCTTCTAAAAGTGTCATTGTAGTGATGAACAGCCAGATCAGGACAGGAAAAAATGGAGATCATAGAATCATAGAATCGTAGAGTTGGAAGGGACCTCCTGGGCCATCTGGTCCAACCCCCTGCTCAAAGCAGGATTCGCTAAATCATCCCAGTCAGATGTCTGTCCAGCCTCTGTTTGAAGACTTCCATTGAAGGAGAACTCACCACTTCTCGTGGCAGCTTGTTCCACTCATTGATCACTCTAACTGTCAAAAAGTTTTTTCTAATATCTAATCTGTGTCTCCTCCCATTCAGTTTCATCCCATTGCTTCTAGTATTTCCTTGTGCAAATGAGAATAAAGTTGATCCTTCTACAATGTGACAGCCCTTTAGATATTTGTAGACAGCTATTAAGTCTCCTCTCAGTCTTCTCTTTTGCAAACTAAACATTCCCATATCCTGCAACCTTTCCTCATAAGACATGGTTTGCAGACCGGTCACCATTTTGGTCGCTCTTTTCTGAACTTGCTCCAGTTTGTTGATGTCTTTTTTAAAATGTGGTGCCCAAAACTGGACACAATATTCCAGATGAGGTCTCACCAAAGAGGAGTAGAGGGAAATAATGACTTCACGTGATCTAGACTGTATGCTTCTGTTAATACATCCTAGAATTGCATTTGCCTTTTTTGCTGCTGCATCACACTGTTGACTCATATTCAGTCTGTGATCTACTAGTATACCCAAGTCTTTTTCACATGTGCTGTTGCTTAGGCCTATTCCTCCCATTCTGTACAGTGGGGAAAAAAAGTATTTAGTCAGTCAGCAATAGTGCAAGTTCCACCACTTAAAAAGATGAGAGGCGTCTGTAATTTACATCATAGGTAGACCTCAACTATGGGAGACAAACTGAGAAAAAAAAATCCAGAAAATCACATTGTCTGTTTTTTTTTTCATTTTATTTGCATATTATGGTGGAAAATAAGTATTTGGTCAGAAACAAAATTTCATCTCAATACTTTGTGATATATCCTTTGTTGGCAATGACAGAGGTCAAACGTTTTCTGTAAGTATTCACAAGGTTGCCACACACTGTTGTTGGCATGTTGGCCCATTCCTCCATGCAGATCTCCTCTAGAGCAGTGATGTTTTTGGCTTTTCGCTTGGCAACATGGACTTTCAACTCCCTCCAAAGGTTTTCTATAGGGTTGAGATCTGGAGACTGGCTAGGCCACTCCAGGACCTTGAAATGCTTCTTACGAAGCCACTCCTTCGTTGCCCTGGCGGTGTGCTTTGGATCATTGTCATGTTGAAAGACCCAGCCACGTTTCATCTTCAATGCCCTTGCTGATGGAGGTTTGCACTCAAAATCTCACGATACATGGCCCCATTCATTCTTTCATGTACCCGGATCAGTCGTCCTGGCCCCTTTGCAGAGAAACAGCCCCAAAGCATGATGTATCCACCACCATGCTTTACAGTAGGTATGGTGTTTGATGGATGCAACTCAGTATTCTTTTTCCTCCAAACACGACAAGTTGTGTTTCTACCAAACAGTTCCAGTTTGGTTTCATCAGACCATAGGACATTCTCCCAAAACTCCTCTGGATCATCCAAATGCTCTCTAGCAAACTTCAGACGGGCCCGGACATGTACAGGCTTAAGCAGTGGGACACGTCTGGCACTGCAGGATCTGAGTCCATGGTGGCATAGTGTGTTACTTATGGTAGGCCTTGTTACATTGGTCCCAGCTCTCTGCAGTTCATTCACTAGGTCCCCCCGCGTGGTTCTGGGATTTTTGCTCACCGTTCTTGTGATCATTCTGACCCCACGGAGTGGGATTTTGCGTGGAGCACCAGATCGAGGGAGATTATCAGTGGTCTTGTATGTCTTCCATTTTCTAATTATTGCTCCCACAGTTGATTTCTTCACTCCAAGCTGGTTGGCTATTGCAGATTCAGTCTTCCCAGCCTGGTGCAGGGCTACAATTTTGTTTCTGGTGTCCTTTGACAGCTCTTTGGTCTTCACCATAGTGGAGTTTGGAGTCAGACTGTTTGAGGGTGTGCACAGGTGTCTTTTTATACTGATAACAAGTTTAAACAGGTGCTATTACTACAGGTAATGAGTGGAGGAAAGAGGAGACTCTTAAAGAAGAAGTTACAGGTCTGTGAGAGCCAGAAATCTTGATTGCTTGTTTCTGACCAAATACTTATTTTCCACCATAATATGCAAATAAAATGAAAAAAAAACAGACAATGTGATTTTCAGGATTTTTTTTTCTCAGTTTGTCTCCCATAGTCGAGGTCTACCTATGATGTAAATTACAGACGCCTCTCATCTTTTTAAGTGGTGGAACTTGCACTATTGCTAACTGACTAAATACTTTTTTTCCCCACTGTATATGCTTTTTTCATTTTTATTGCGCAGATGTAGTACTTTGCATTTTTCCCTGTTAAAAACAATTCTGTTAGTTGCTGCCCACTTCTCCAGTTTATTTATATCTTTTTGAATCCTCTCTCTCTTCTCTAGTATTAGCTATCCCTCCTAGCTTTGTGTCATCAGCAAATTTAATCAGTTTACCCTCAATTCCTTCATCTAAATCGTTGATAAAGATGTTGAACAATACAGGGCCCAGGACAGAGCCCTGTGGTACCCACTTGAGACATTCTTCCAACTGGATGTGCAGCCATTTACGACCACTCTTTGGGTCCGATCACTAACCCAGTTATGAATCCACCTAACAGTTGCCTTGTCCATTCCATACTTAGTCATTTTTTCAATAAGGATTGCATGAGATACTTTGTCAAATGCTTTGCTGAAGTCAAGATATACTATATCTACAGCATTTCCTTGATCCACCCAATCTGTGATTCCGTCATAGAAGGAAATTAAGTTAGTCTGACATGACTTATTAGTTACAAACCCATGCTGACTCTGTTTAATCACTTCATTCTTATCCAGGTACTGACATACATGTTGTTTAATAATTTGTTCAAAGATCTTTCCTGGTATAGAAGTCAGACTCACCGGCCTATAGTTGCCTGGGTCCACCTTCTTCCCCTTTTTGAAGATAGGAACAACATTTGCTCTTCTCCAGTCTTCTGGGACTTCTTCCTGTTCTCCAAGAATTTTCAAAGATTATGGAGAGGGGTTCAAAAATTTCTTCTGCTATCTCCTTCAGTACTCTGGGGTGTAATTCATCTGGACCTGGAGACTTGAATTCATTTAGGATAGCGAAGTGTTTCCTCACTATATTTCTGTTTATAGATATCCTGGATTCTTCTATTCCCTTAATAGGACAGTGAAGAACAGTTGATCTTACATTTCCTTTCTGAGAGAAAACAGATGCAAAATAGGAATTTAAAAGTTCAGCCTTCTCAACATCCTGTCTTACCATTTCATCATTTTCATCCTGTAAAAATCCTATAGCATCTTTGACTTTTCTTTTACTTTTGACATATCCCCAAAATCCTTTATTATTGCTTTTTACGTCTCTTGCAAGCCTCAATTCATTGTAAGCTTTAGATAATCTTATTTGTGCCCTGCTGGTTCTGTAGAATGCAGTATAGTCCTTTTTAGTTAAGGCCTCACCTCTTTCCATTTTATAAACATTTTTTTCTTTCTTTATGCAAATGTGCTTAAGTTCTGTGTTCATGAATCCTGGCCTCCTTAAATGCTTCCTATTCTTCCCTCTTTTCGGAATTGTTAATAATTGTGCTTTGAGAATTTCATTTTTCAAGATTTCCCATCCTTCCTGGATATTTTTGTCTTTAAGGATATCCAGCCATTGGATCCCTCCAATTCTTTTTCTGAATCCCTTAAAATCTGCCTTTCTGAAATCTAACCTTGACGTCTGAGTCTTCACAGGTCTTCCTCCTCTAGTTATCCAAAATTCTAAAATAGCATGGTCGCTACCTCCTAGGGTCCCAACCACTTTTACCTCCTCAACCATTTCCTCCCTGTTTATAAGGATTAGATCCAAGGTAGCAGTTCCCCTTGTTTTCTCCACTACCTTTTGGAAGATAAAGTTGTCTGCAAGAGAGGATAAGAATTTCCTTGACCTGTTAGTTTTGCCTGAGAGAGATTCCCAGCAAATGTCTGGATAGTTGAAATCTCCCATGACAACTATGTCATATTTTTTGGAGAACTTGGCCATTTGATGCATAAAGAGTTCATCCATATCTTCAGCTTGCACAGGCGGCCTGTAGCAAAAATGCCTACAATGGTGTCCTTTACATTGTTCTGTCCTTGTATTCTTACCCAAACAGTTTCCACAGAAATCCCAGTCTCTGAAGCTTCAATGTCTGTGCAGATATACACGTTTCTAACATACAATGCGACACCTCCTCCTCGTTTATCAAGTCTGTTTCTTGCAAATAAGTTGTATCCTTCTAGTCTTGTATTCCAATCATGTGCATTGTCCCACCAAGTTTCTGTGATTCCAATGACATCATATTTCTTTTCCTGTGTTAGTAGTTCCAATTCTCCTTGTTTGTTGCCCATGCTTTGTGCATTAGTATAGAAACATTTTAGTTTGTGATTGGTTTCTCTTTCTCCAATATTTTTATTAATTAGATTCTTTTGTCTTTGTTCTTCCTTTCCACTTCTAATAGCAGAGTTCTCAATAGCATTTGTCAGGTGTATGGCTTATTCTAGTCTTTTGCTTCCCTTCCCATGTTGTTCTAGTTTAAAGCTCTCCTTACAAGTGTAGCAAGGCGACTTCCAAATACATGTTTTCCAGTCTTCGTAAGGTGCACCCCATCTCTAGCAAGTAGTCCATCGTAAAGGTAATTCACTCCGTGATCCATAAATCCAATTGGGGACAGTGATGAGTGTAGGGAGTCTGAGAGTGTCTGAGGGTTAATGGCTTGTAGATTTCTGAATGTGTGGTAGGTGGGCGAGGATTTGTGAGCGTGAATGAGAAAATGTGGTCAGAGAGGTAAAGCAGTGAGTTATTTAGGTAGGAGATTGAACAGAGCCGGACAAAGACCAGGTCAAGGGTGTTACCGTCCTTGTGTGTCTTAGATGTTGAAAGCTGTGAGAGGCCTAGAGAAGTGGTTAATGATAGAAGCTGGGATGCAGATGTGAAGTGGGGCTGTTAATGGGGATAATGAAATCTCCCAGGATAAGGGTTGGTAGTTCTGAGGACACCAAGTGCGGCAGTCAGGCTAAGACGTGGTCAAGGAAGTCGGTGGGTGAGCCTGGGAGCCGGTATATGACCGCTACTCTGAGGGAGAGGGGACGGAAGCCTGATGGTGTGGAACTCAAAAGAAGGGAATGAGAGTGATGGAACTGGGGAGATGACCTGGAAAGTGCATTATGGGGACAGGAGTATGCCGAGTCCACCACCAAGTCTGTTTGTGGGTCTCAGGGAATGGGAGAATTGTAAGCCACCATGGGAAATGGCAGCAGGGGAGACTGCTTCAGAATACTGAATCCAGGTTTCAGTGATGGCCAACAGATTCAGAGAGTTGATCAGAAAGTAATTGTGCAGGAAAGGAAGTTTGTTACATACAGACCGTGGATTCCAGAGGGCACAATTAAAAGGAGATGAGGGAGTGCAAGTAATATTAATAAGATTATTATGGTTTCGATATAAGGTAGGGTAGGGGTTGAGGTTGGGGGATGGTGGATCAGGTTTGGGGGAGATGTGCCCCGAAATCAGTAGAAGTAGGAAGATAAAGAGCAAGTAGTTATTGGAATAGTAAGAACTTTTTTTCTGCGTTGTGTATGGGCAAGATGGGCAGAGATTTTTCAGGAAGGTGAGAAGT